>NC_137931.1:13295949-13895949 GCF_963969265.1 Rhamphochromis sp. 'chilingali' | reverse complement strand
GAAGGAAGCAATAACTGAAATTCTTCTACATACTCAAAATGTGTGCACAACAGCAGATATCTGGACTGCGCATCACAGAAGTTTCATTGGCATTACATGTCACTGGATCGAGTCAGACACATTGGATCGCAAGTCTGCTGCACTGGCATGTGAGAGGATAAGAAGCCATCACACTTATGATGTTATTGCCGCCAAAATAAGTCAGGTTCATGCTGAATTCCAAATCCAAGGCAAGGTTAGTGCTACAGTCACAGACAATGGGAGCAATTTTGTAAAAGCTTTCAATGAATATGGAGATTCAGAAACAGAAGATGATCTGGAAGACACAGATGATGTACAATTTAATGATGTCACTACAGTACTTGAGGAGGAGCAAGAACACGAGGAGGTGAACTTCTTTTTGCCACCACACCATCGATGTGCTGCGCACACACTAAATCTCATTGCCACGACTGACCTTGATAAAGCTGCTTCACAGCAGGGTGTTTCCAGAAAATTATATAGGAGTGCAAAGGCAAAATGTGCAGCCATCTGGAATAAGGCTCATCGCTCATCAGGTGCTTCTGATGTAATTGAAGAAATTGCCCAAATGAGATGTGTTGTGCCTTCAGTGACTAGGTGGAGCTCAGAATACCATGCAATCGAGAAGCTAATGAATCTACCTGAAAGTCAGCTCAATGAAATCTGTGAACAACTGAAGGTGGCAAAACTGCATCCTCAAGAGACAGTGTTTCTCAAAGAGTATGCAGCCACTCTGAAACCACTTGCCTACTCAGTCAACCTGCTCCAGGGGGAAAAGAACTGCTATTTCGGATATGTGATTCCCACCCTTCTCAGTCTGAAAGCAAAGTTATCTGAAAAGTTGACACAAGTGCAATTTTCAACTCACATCCTCTTAGCAATCATCAAAGCAATTGACACTCGATTTGCAGCTGTATTAGCCTCCCATGAAGCAAGGATGGCAGCATCCACCATCCCAAAATTTCGACTCTGGTGGCTTGCTGATGATGAGAGAGAATCCATGAGAAGAACAATGGTCCAAGAGGCCCGTCTCCTCAACACAGAACCTTCTAATGACACCAGCACCACTGGACATGCCTCAGTGGGAAATGAGCCGGAAGATGATGACGACAGCTTCTTCAGTTTTCAGAGTACACAGGTGACCTGTTCTACAGCGGAGGATGAGGTACAGAGGTATCTTCAAGATTCAGATAAGACATTGACCTCATTAAAGGGATATCCATTGATCAGAGCCCTCTTCTTAAAATACAATACAACTCTGCCGTCAAGTGCTCCTGTCGAGCGTCTCTTTAGCCACGGAGGACTTGTTTTCACCCCACACCGTAACCGCATGACAGACAAACACTTTGAACAGGTGCTCTTGCTGCGTTACAACCGCCTTTACTGGACTGTAGACTAGGCGAAACAGATGTAGGTAGTCTGCTGAAACTATCTTGATATTCACAGATAGGGCTCGAAACCTCAGTATTTTGTAGTCTTTAGTATTTGTTTTTGGCATGCATTCAAAAAGCAGCACCTCATATGTTTACTGCAATTGTTCGCCAATTATTTGATTTTTGTGGCCAATTAAGGTTTTCAACCAAGCAGTTCAGCACTGACACCTTGGACAGTTCTTTGTTGCATGCCTTTGTTAAATGGCCATAAGGTAATGTTGCTGAGTTGCATTAAAACATATGTCTTGTTTTAAAAATTATATCTAGGGGTAAGGTTTAAAATGTAATTTCTCATTGTTACATTGAGTTTGAGTATCTGAGTTGTATTGAAAAATCTTTTGTAATTTAAAATTATTGGTGGAAGAATAATATTGACAGTAAATGCCAAAATAATATATTTTTCATTTTTGAGTATAATTTTATATATTGCCTTTTTTTGTCCTAATAAGAAAACAGTCATTGAAAATGCTGATATTTTTTCTCCTTGTGCAAGGCTACTTTTTGTTTTAACTAAGTGATGTTGGTGACCATAACAGTAAATACTTTTCAATGGCATATTTTATGTTTGTCTTCCACTTGTCAGCTTTATAAATAAAAAAAATGTTAAGGAAAGACTGTGCTTTTTTTATTATCTTTAAGAAGACAAAACAGCTTATACAAACATACCCAAGTCTTTGCTCCTCTACATTACATATATTATCTTAAGTTGGGCCTAACAGTTAATTGGTAAAGAAAAACAAACAAGGATTTGCAGGATGTGATAGCAACATTCATGTAGTTGTAAAAAGCATAACAATATATTAAGTAATCCAAAGTATTCAGAATACGTTACTCACATTGAGTAACTTAACGGAATACGTTACAAAATACATTTTGGGGCATGTATTCTGTATTCTGTACTGGAATACATTTTAAAAGTAACCTTCCCAACACTGTGGGTAAGCCAAGCTCACCAAGGCTGACAAGTAAAGAAGGACTACCAGCTGCAGCCCAAAATAATGGAGATACTTGGTGTTGATTATTAAATTCACTTCTGGGACCTTATGAAGTGGAGTCAACTTTGGATACCATGGAAACCATCGGTACATCTCTCAGAGTTCAGTGAAGGCAAGCATTAAGCAGGACCGAAACAAATGTCCCTCACATACCAAGGGTAAGAAAAAAACTGGTGGTCAGTGGTAGTTATAGTAAATCAAAGGACATTTAGAGTGTTTTTTACTTGTTATTGTGTTATTTTCAGTTGAATTCCTATTTCAGGTCCAGTTTATCTTTAAAACTAGGCACAAACACAAGATGAAATGTCTGGAAATTTGAAGTATCTAACTTGATTTGCCCTAATTTCCTTTGGGATTAATAAAGTATTCTGATTCTGATTGATTATCTTTCTTATTGCTACTTTAAAGTATTTCATCATATTTTCAAGCTAAATTTTAAAGGTACATATGTGGTTATTCGTTTATGTGCTTGAATGAGAAGTCTTAACATCAGTGTTGTTTTTAAGGCAGTATTTGGATCATTTTTCTCTAAACTTACTATCTTTATGTTTGTCAGAGCTGATAAACTGATGGAGGAATTTGTGGAGCCGAGTAACACCAGCAGCCAAATGCTGACAGCGGCAGAGGTAAGTCACTTTAACATGACACATTAGATAAGGAGGAGACATGGCATTCCAAGTGTAACCCACCTAAAATTGCCTCATGAAAATTAACTGCTGATCCCAAGGAATACCAGTAGGTGGCGCTATGTTATGTAGTGCTTGTGACCTTGAGTAGCGAAGTAGCGAAGGAAAACAACGTTAAGGCTATTAGTGATGGGATTTCCGGCTCTTTTTAGAGAACCGGCTCTTTTGGCTCGGCTCACTAAAAAGAGCCGACTCTTTCGGCTCCCAACCGGCTCTTCGGGTTGTTTTGTTGCTTTATCTAATTTATTATTAACAATAATATAAAATTATGCACAAAAGGAATTACTAATGTAAAAAAAAAAAGTGGTTTTATTTATATATTCATTCATTCACTTCCGCTTATCCTTTCCAGGGTCGCGGGGGGCGCTGGAGCCTATCCCAGCTGTCCTAGGGCGAGAGGCGGGGTACACCCTGGACAGGTCGCCAGTCTGTCGCACATATATTTTTATATATAAATATATGTGGTGGCCCCTAAAGACAAAACATGTACAAACTCCAAAACACATTTCTAGCATGAACTGAACTTCCAAAACAGAGCTACCTAGATCACTTAAATTACACAATTGAAAGCATATGTGTATTGTCTGTGTATTTATACACAAGCACTCATATATATTCAAATAATTTAAAAAAAATGTTCATTTACCTGTTACTACCACACACCAAATCCAGTCGTTTGTACTTGCTGGCTTCTGTAGCCACTTGGTAACAAAAGATCAACACTGCGCCTAGCATCCTGGAGCACTTCTGTTGTGTTTTGTACGTGCTTCAGAGTTCTGACGTGTTTTGAAGTTTGTACGTCCTTTGTCTCTTGGGGCCACCGTAAATATACTTTTATTTATTCACTCCACATAAAATGTATTCTCTGTCATATGGGCCTGCATGAATAAACTTTTTGAATCCTTTATCATTTTCATATAACTGAAAATAGTTGTGGATGATTACTATACCTTTCTAATGTGCCGTTGTTGTCCCTGGCTCTCTTTCTCTCTCTCTCCCCCTCCTGCTCTGTTCCTCCTCCCCTCTCATCCCAGCGTAAGGCACAAGACTCGCATGCGGAGTGAAGCGGAAAAAAAGTGCGAGAGAAGGTGAGAGAAAGGAAAAAAAAACGCACCCACGGCACGCGATAAGGAGCCGGCTAGTGTCGTTCAAAGACCCGGCTCTAAGAGCCATTTCGTTCGTGACCGACACATCACTAAAGGCTATGTATGCTGGTCGGCGCAGCTCACTGGGAATTTTTCCTTAGTCCTTGTTTAAAAAAAAAAAAAGTTATGTGTGAAGACACGAAGTTGGATTTTACTCTTCCGCCTGTTGGGAAATGGAATTGTTGATGCCGATGTACCTCTGTTTTTATGATTCCTGTTCATTTCCGGTGAATTGACTAACTTTGCTAGCATAGCAAGCTAATCGTTAGCTAAATGTAATGTAAATTTTATTTGTTCCTTTTAAGTGCTGTATTATCCTTTTTTTTTCACTTGTGAATAATCTAAGCCAATTGGAGATGTTTTTTTCTGAAAGATAGGAAGTACGTTTTATTTCCTGTAAGGAGATGATAAATATGAGCAGTCTTTGGATAAATAGTACTGCGACCACGTTTTGCACTTCCCTCATGCATTGATAAGGTGCATTCTCACAGTTCAGTAAGAGCTGGATTAATGTGACTGCTGTTCAAATCCGATATTTTCAAATCCGACCTGGGTCACTTTCGTATGTGGTACTGAATCCGATACATATCTGATGTTTTAGAAAGCGACTGCTGTGTGAACGGTCATGTCGCATTAAATCCGTCTTTTACGTCACTGACACAAAACAGACGCCAATTATCAGCGCCGGACAAGACATCGTGAGCGCTTCCTGGCCATCCAGTGAAACTGTTGGGAAGACAACGTTGGAGAAACGTGAACATTTTATTTGTACTGTATAATCTGCAGATTCTGACAAAAATCTGCAACTATCCTTTGAAGCACCACTCATCTCTAAAACAGCAATAAGGATAATTATTAGGCCATATGTAAATAACAAAATAACTTTATAACTTAATGAAAAATTGGGAAACGTAAAGTCCGAAACAAGTCTTTATATTAAGGCCATCAGTCAAACAATACTGTTAGGTCTGGATCTAACCAGAGCACGTTGTGTGTGATGTCTTCTTTTGCGCATGCGGGCCGCTTTGAGGGTTCACACTAGAGCGCGTTTGTTGTCACATTTTATTTGTAGTGTGAACAAGCAGACAAAAAAATCAGATTTGATCAAATAATCGAAATTGAACATTAAGACCTGCAGTGTGAACGTAGGCTAAGTCTCCGTGTGGCCAACACCAGACAACATGCCCACATCGTGGCCTAAACCAATCATGAAGGCGCTGCTTAGAGATCGACAGACCACGTGAGTTTCGCGCGTTGCATTGTAGGTACTAGTGGCAGCAAAATTGAAACACTGCATCAAGCACTAGCATTTCCAGCACCGGTAATCATTAATTCTGCGGTTTTAATCCATACCTGCATTTTATTTGCCCCAAAAACAATTATGTACAAAACGAAGGAGAACACAGCAGGTCTGTACAAAGACCGACTTGACAAAAAGGCAAAAACAAAGTACGAGGAAAAAAAATCAAAGGAGTGAAAGGGTTAGACCCATAGGAGCATACAGAATGGAGTAAAGACGTTAGCGTGCTGCCTAGGGCTGCCACGATTAGTCAGCTAGTCACGATTACGTCTAATTTAACAGTCGACGCGTCGTTTGACGCTTTGTAAGATCCCAAAAGACGCAGGAATAAGTAGTAGTATTTAAGAGTGTAATAACGGACTGAAACAGAAGATGGCAGCACTGTATGTACAAGGATGCCAGCTGCCGTTAAACCCCGAAGAAGAAGACGCGGTGTCCCAGAATTCATAGCGCGGCCCAGCTCAGTTGTCAACAATGGCAGCAGCTAGTTAGTTTTAATATTACTCTTATTATTCTTTCTGGGTCACAAAATAAACGATTAACATATTTTCAGGTCAGAATGTAGCTGTGTAAACTTCAAATATCTGCTCAGTTTATCAAGACACCACATATTTTCAAAAGCACTCCAACGTTTTCGGAGACGTCTGTTACCCACCAGCTCGATAGCTAGCCGGGGTTCAAGGCTAACTAGAGTTTGTTGAGAACACCGGACTCCCGGCAAATCGTTTTCAAACCCTCCGCCGTCTTTCGCTACTCAGGTTAAACATGATATATAAGTTACTTAGATAACTTAAAAATGTTATTGTTTGGCTTTTTTTAGTATTTTATTTGTTCCTGATTAAATTGGTTTGGCTGAGATTAAAGTTATAGTTTTTACCCAGCTGAATAAACGTCAAGCAGATTAAACTCCATTGAAACAATCTGCAAATGTTATTAAAATTTAATAAACTCTCATCTTGTCTTTATTTTTAGTTAGCACATACCTTAAACACTTATAGCTGTAAGCTAATAATAGTTATATAAGAGCAGATGCTGGTGCAATAAGCTGTACGTTTTACGTCCAATGGATGCATGATTTAATTAGTCGACTAATCGCAAAAATAATTGGTGACTAGTCGACTATCAAAATAATCGTTTGTGGCAGCCCTAGTGTTGCCCAACTTTCATCACGCACATATTTATTATTATATGGTCCTAAGTGTGAGTGCATACACTCAAAAAATGTTAAGTAACTTCAGACCCCTGCAAAAAGCCCAGGTCCAGTTTCTTTGGTGATTTGGACTATTCAATTTCACAGCTGTTGTTAAATTTTTTTCTTTCTTCAATGCAAAAAATAAATAACCATATCAATACAACATACTGGAAAAAAGTTATTCATCACTTGATTGCTTCAATACAACTCTTGGGCACATATATGCGGGACTTCTCGTGGCTGTTTTGATGTCGCTCTCCCGCTTAACCGATCAAATCTGGCTGTGGTAGCAGCTTTAAACTCCGTATGACCCAGGCTGATAGAGGGTGCCCAGTCTGGATCGCATTCCAGGATTTTGTAGGCTGGTTTTCCTACAAAACACAACAAACATTAGCCCGCAAAGCCACAGCAAACAAAGCAGCATAGTGCAGCGAATTCAATTCAAATCAATATAAGACTTATTTGTAACCTATATCAACAATTTTGTTATGATAAATTACGTAATAACTACAAAAGAAGACTTACCTTTGTGGAAATGCTTGGAGCAGACTAACATGTGAGCTGGAGTGTTCTGGAATGTTATATTTGGTCTTCGAATGGCTGCAATCCAGGCCATCCGTTGGCTCTTTGTTACTTCGGAAACATGGCTTGAACAATTTCTCTTCCACAACGGAATCCGATTAAAACCAATCTCTCTACCCATCGGCTTCCCGTCACTGTCATGCAACCGGCTATTGCAGTTAATAATACAACAGCTTTTGGCTATTCTTTGTTTCTTTTTATTGCTGTGTGACTGTTTTCTTGTGAAAGCCTGCGTGCGCTACTACCACTTGCCACTCGTACCTACAATCCTTTGCGGTTTTGATGTCACATTTTCAATCTCTATATGAACACGCTGCTGAAGTGCCGCAGCACCGACTCCGTGCTGCTGCACTTTGATCTATTTGTGTGTCACGCGCGTGTCCCTGCACAGACGCACAGAAAGGGGAAATTGATGGGTTTAGATTTTGTTATTGTCATTTGTATTAAGAAATATTTAACCATATATGCTTAGAGGTGTATAATCATTTGTAGATTGAAAGAATGTCTCATCCTAGGAGGTCTGTAACAACTCTGTGTAGCACGAAGAGGGGGGGGTGCGTTCACTCCTCTACAGAGTGTTCTGGCATAGATTACACACCTCCTAGGAGAGGTCGTATCTTCTCTTGTTGATATATGGCACATGTATATCTCTTTAAGTATAAGAGCCTTTTGTTCAGATGGACCCGCTCCTGGCACCAGCGTTTGGGGAGTCTTCACAGGGTTGACCTCACACACACACACACACACACACACACACACACACACACACTATTCTTTGTTCACATGTATACCTATGTAAGATGTTATATGTTAATGACCCTATGCATATTCATGTAACCACAATAAAAGGAGTGCTATGGGGAACCTGGCTGAGAGTCTGACGGTGGTCAAGTGGTGGAACGACACTTGGCCCCAGCCAGGTCTCCCTCATGCATGAGTAAACCAGAGAACTTTGGTGCCTTGTGTCTTGCTTTTTGCTGCGTAGCAGATTGTCCTTAACTTTCCAGCGAATAGGTTTATGCTACAAACCTATCAGAAATAACATAGGGAATTACCACAATATCCAGTAGCGCACGGCAACACCCGCACATTTTGCCAATGTGCCGCCAAAAGAATCCTAGGTTGCACCGGTGCTACCAGCCAGCTCGAGTAAAAAAAAAAAAGTCTCCGCAACTCTGTGTGATCAACAACAAACATATTATGCCCATATCATGGACTAAACCAATCAGAGATAGTCAAAGGCTGAACCTCTCAGATGCCCATGCCCAAGGTAAGATGTTTAGATATTGAGATGTTTGGTTCGAATCCTTTGAGGCATTATAAAATTTTGACTTTTTTCATTTTGACTTTTGACCGTATTTTTCGGACTTTAAGGGGTGCTTAAAATCCTTTCATTTCCTCAAAAGTGTGCCTTATGCATGAGTTCTGGTTATGCTAACTGACCACGAACTGATTTTATGTGGTACACGGCACTCAAAAATCTGTCAAAATGTTTTAGTACGACTTTGGTAAGCTACGAAGCCGCAATGCTGACAGCCCTAAATTTTGGGGGGAAATTAGTTTCTCCATGTATGGATTTCCTCTGTGTTGTAAACGTGCAAATCAGTCCGTGCATGATTACATTCCTATCAAAAAGTCTGTGTATGTGCAAATGTATCGCCCATCGTTGATTATTGGACTGACGATTGTCGGTTGGAAAATTTTTACATATCGCCCAACCCTAGTGTGATACACAGTAGTAAACTTGACTGAAATTTGCCAAACTCTCTCTTTATTGCTAAGAGCTTTTACTCTGAAATTTATACACTCATTATGTTTACCTATCCCCCTTATGTGCAATATCACTAAGTGCAATTTTTCTGATGCAGCATAGTATTTTATTCTATTTTATCTTGTTCTACTCTATTGTTTTTCTTAATTTTTGCTGCTCTTAACTTTTTACTGTCCACTTTCTGCTGTGAACAAACAAATTTCCTACGTGTGAGACTAATAAAGGTTTATCTTATCTTATGTGAAGGTGAAAGGTCAACAGTGACATAAAAATGTTGCCAAAGTTAGTTTAGCATTTTTGGCATTACAGGTACAGCCAGGATATATTTTTACTTACCTTTCACTAAAATTGCATAATTGACTCCAATTATGAGAAGGGGGTAGATTCAGTTGAAGAACAGCTGGATCTGCGCACGAAAGTTGACACCAAACAATACCTCTGTGAGCAGTGTGGGAAAATGTTCAAAACATTAAGTTTGAAGGTCCATCAGCGTCTGCACACTGGATAAAAACCCTACTCTTGCGATAAGTGTGGCCAGAGCTTTGCTCAATTAGTTCATTTTCAGGTACATCAGTTTGGGCACAGTGGGGAAAAAAACATTCCTATGTGAAGCGTGTGGACTTACCTTCACTCACTTAAGTCCTTTGAAAAGACATCAACACACCCACACAGGAGAAAAACCATTCCCCTGTGATGAGTGCGGAAAAAGGTTCACTCACTCAGGTAACTTGAAAAGACCAGTGTACTCACACGGGAGAA
Source organism: Rhamphochromis sp. 'chilingali' (assembly GCF_963969265.1). Taxonomy (NCBI): domain Eukaryota; kingdom Metazoa; phylum Chordata; class Actinopteri; order Cichliformes; family Cichlidae; genus Rhamphochromis; species Rhamphochromis sp. 'chilingali'. The sequence goes on along the minus strand of NC_137931.1, from coordinate 13,886,065 downwards.
AAACCATACTGCTGTGATAACTGTGGCAAAAGCTTCACCTAATCAATTCATTTACAGAGACACAAGTGCATGCCACAGGTGTAGGAAGCGCCCCCCCTACATCGGCATTTCCACAAATGTTTATCAAACTATTTCATAAAACCATTAACATAATTTGCAAGCGTTGTCATGGTCCGGGTGTGTGCTAGTGTGTCTCCCTCTGAACTGGCATCTCCACCCCTGGGAGGGGCCTCTGTGTTCTGCTGATTGCTCGCACCGGTGGGTGATTAAGCCGGGGACTCATAAGGCCAGCGCACTCAACCTCTCTTCACCAGATTCTCAGCTAACCCTACTTAGTGCCGGCCACCACAGTGATTTTGTACACGCCTTGAAAACTACCATGTCTCATCGTGTATCTTTCTTTCATAGCCACGCACCAAGTTAGTTAGTTACTGCTTCTTTTGATAGAGTTTTCAGATGCACTGATCAAAGCTTCACTCTCTGCAACTTGGCAGAATTGTGAGGATTTTGTTTGACGAGAGGATTTTCTGCTGCAATTCTGGATGAGGTGCTGACAAATTAATTACTAGACAACTAACCGAACCAAATGTTTACATTTCCCCCCTGCACTGTCTCTGCTCCAAATGAAGATGCTCTAATCCTTTTTTTTTTTTTTTTTCATTAAACCTGACTCGAGTCAACACTCACAGCCTGATAACTGGCTTTTGAAGCTCTGAAGTTTGTTGTTGCAGATCTCTCGGCACACCTGAGCCTGGGAGAAAAGATTTGCATTCCTCGGGTGAAACCATGCCTGTTTATTCTAGTAACACCTATGTTAGGTTTTGTATTGACTATTAAGGTTTGATCCTTAATAGTCTGCAAACTTTGTGTGCATTCCAGAGCACTCTGGAAGCATGGGAGAGGTCGTACCTTGTCTTATTGTTTTATGGTAGGATAAACGTATCTATATCTGTTTTAGTCTAAGTGCCTTTTGTATAGATGAACTGCTGGACTTCCAGACCAGCAGGTTTAGGGAAGTCATTTATGGGGTCACACTCTGACCCCACACACACACACACACACACACACACACAAAGGCAAGGTACTCTTTGTGTGTATGTATACGTCGTACGTTAATGAACCTATGCATATTCATGTAACCTCAATAAAAGAGCAGTGTTACGGGGGAGCAGACGAGAGCAACTGGGGTCAAGCGAAGGAACGGCGTTTGTCCGGTTCTCTCCCGTGCACGAGAAACATGAAGAACTTTGCCTACTTCGTGTCTTGCTTGCTGTGTAATTATATTGTCTTCAACGTTCCAGCGAATAGGTTCAAGCTACAAACCTATCAACCTAATTTTCTGCTTAAGGATGGCCTCAAGAAGTACAAAGCTCTTAAAACTGTACCAGTGGAATTAGTGTGTTACAGGTGCCAGATATCCTTACAGCTGTTTCTGTTCAGAAGTTTACTGTAAGCCACGAACCTCCCAAACTCTAATGCATTAATGCAAAGTGCACCTCAGAGGAATTGCATCACACAGCCAGCAGCAAAAACACAAACATGGATGCCTAAATATGATTGAAGATTGTGCTCGTACATGAAAGCATACTCTCTGAATATTACAACATCAATCTCATAACTGCCATGGAAACAGCACAGGGGCTATTATTCATATGATTACCGAGCTGGGGCAGATCGGTGGATGCTTAGATGAATGGGCAAGTAGAAGGATGAATGGTGTATTATACGTCTAGTGTGTGGCTGTGTCCCAATTAAGAGACCGCACGCTTGAAGTACGCATTTTGAGTGCGATTACGTCACCGCCACGCGACGACAGCTGTCCCATTTCGAAGTGTACTTCAAATGCATACTCCAAATGCGCCGTCAATTTCCCCAAATATCAAGCGTGGTCCGGTGCATGCGTCGTGGTCCCATATATCCCACAATCCATAGCGCGGCGGTGGGTGTGGATAATTTTGCCGCAAAATACGGCAGACAGCAGAAGGGAGCGGCCGAAGAGTGAACTGTCAAAAGTAAGTACTGAATATGATGTCACTTATTTATGTGCGAATGTTTAATAATGAAGAACATTAAAACATTGCTGTTGGCCACATGTCGGCAAAGTTATGTGACAATAGTGATGTTTGTACTTTCAGCGTTAACTTGGTTTTAAAGCCTCTACTTCAATATATATATATATATATATACACACACACACATATACACACATACACATATATATATATATATATATATATATATATATACACAAAAAAAACACCCAGCACGCCCCTGCGGGCGGTTTATCCTTCAAGCTCGGGTCCTCTACCAGAGGCCTGGGAGCTTGAGGGTCCTGCGCAGTATCTTAGCTGTTCCCAGGACTGCGCTCTTCTGGACAGAGATCTCCGATGTTGTTCCCGGGATCTGCTGGAGCCACTCGCCTAGCTTGGGAGTCACCGCACCTAGTGCTCCGATTACCACGGGGACCACCGTTACCTTCACCCTCCACATCCTCTCGAGCTCTTCTCTGAGCCCTTGGTATTTCTCCAGCTTCTCGTGTTCCTTCTTCCTGATATTGCTGTCATTGGGAACCGCTACATCGATCACTACGGCCGTCTTCTTCTGTTTGTCTACCACCACTATGTCCGGTTGGTTAGCCACCACCATTTTGTCCGTCTGTATCTGGAAGTCCCACAGGATCTTAGCTCGGTCATTCTCCACCACCCTTGGGGGCTTCTCCCATTTTGACCTCGGGACTTCCAGGTTATACTCGGCACAGATGTTCCTGTACACTATGCCGGCCACTTGGTTATGGCGTTCCATGTATGCCTTGCCTGCTAGCATCTTGCACCCTGCTGTTATGTGCTGGATTGTCTCTGGGGCATCTTTACACAGCCTGCACCTGGGGTCTTGCCTGGTGTGATAGACCCCAGCCTCTATGGATCTTGTACTCAGAGCTTGTTCTTGTGCTGCCATGATTAGTGCCTCTGTGCTGTCTTTCAGTCCAGCTTTGTCCAGCCACTGGTAGGATTTCTGGATATCAGCCACCTCCTCTATCTGCCGGTGGTACATACCGTGCAGGGGCCTGTCCTTCCATGATGGTTCCTCGTCTCCCTCCTCTTTCTTAGGTTTCTGCTGCCTGAGGTATTCACTGAGCACTCGGTCAGTTGGGGCCATCTTCCCAATGTATTCTTGGATGTTCCTTGTCTCATCCTGGACTGTGGTGCTGACACTCACCAGTCCCCGGCCCCCTTCCTTCCGCTTAGCGTACAGCCTCAGGGTGCTGGACTTGGGGTGAAACCCTCCATGCATGGTCAGGAGCTTTCTTGTCTTTATGTCAGTGGCTTCTATCTCCTCCTTTGGCCAGCCTATTACCCCAGCAGGGTACCTGATCACGGGCAGGGCGTATGTGTTGATGGCCCGGATCTTGTTCTTACCATTCAGCTGACTCCTCAGGACTTGCCTGACCCTCTGCAGGTACTTGGTGGTTGCAGCCTTTCTAGCGGCCTCTTCATGGTTCCCATTTGCCTGCGGGATCCCCAGGTACTTGTAACTGTCCTCTATGTCTGCAATGTTGCCTTCTGGTAGTTCAATCCCCTCAGTTCTGACTACCTTCCCTCTCTTTGTTACCATCCGACTACACTTCTCCAGTCCGAACGACATTCCAATGTCATTGCTGTATAGCCTGGTAGTGTGGATCAGTGAATCGATGTCTCGTTCACTCTTGGCATACAGCTTGATGTCATCCATGTACAGGAGGTGGCTGACAACTGCTCCGTTCCGTAGTCGGTATCCGTAGCCAGTCTTGTTAATGATCTCACTGAGGGGGTTCAGGCCTATGCAGAACAGCAGTGGGGACAGAGCATCTCCTTGGTAGATCCCGCACTTGATGGTAACTTGTGCTATGGGCTTGGAGTTGGCCTCTAGTGTTGTACGCCACATCCCCATTGAGTTCCTGATGAAGGCTCTTAGGGTCCCATTGATCTTGTACAATTCTAGGCATTCCAGTATCCAGCTGTGGGGCATTGAGTCATAGGCCTTCTTGTAATCAATCCAGGCAGTGCACAGGTTGGTCAGTCTGGTCTTGCAGTCTCGGCTGATTGTTCTGTCTACCAGTAGCTGGTGTTTTGCACCTCTGGTATTCTTGCCAATTCCTTTCTGTGTCCCGCTCATGTATTGACCCATGTGCCTGTTCATCTTAGCCGATATGATGCCTGACAGGAGCTTCCATGTAGTACTGAGGCAGGTTATTGGTCGGTAGTTGGAGGGGACCGGTCCCTTCTTGGGGTCCTTGGGGATCAGGACCGTCCGGCCTTCAGTTAGCCATTCCGGGTGTCTCTCGTTAACTAGCAGCTGGTTCATTTGTGCTGCCAGACGCTCGTGGAGTGCAGTCAGCTTCTTCAGCCAGTAGGCGTGAACCATGTCGGGCCCTGGTGCTGTCCAACTCTTCATACTGGAGACCCTTTCTTGGATATCTGCCACTGTGATGGTTACTGGACCCTGTTCAGGGAGGTCGCTGTGGTCTGCCCTCAGATCCACTAGCCACTGAGCATTGCCGTTATGGGTTGCATCCTTCTCCCATATGCTCTTCCAGTATTGCTCCGTCTCCAGCCTTGGTGGTGCTGTTCTCTTATTGTTCCCTTGCCACTGAGAGTACACCTTTGCTGGTTCTGTGGAGAACAGCTGGTTTATTCTCCTGCCTTCTATCTCTCTGGTGTACCTCCTCAAGCGGCTGGCCAAGGCTGTGAGTCTTTGCTTGGCAGTTTCCAAGGCCTCAGGTATGGACAGCTTGCTGTATTTCTTAGGCACCTTATTTGTCGCACCTTTCTGCAACTCTGTTAGTTGGCTAACCTCCCTCCGTGCTACTTTGATCTTGCCCTCTAGCCTCCTTCTCCATGGAGGGTACTGCCCCTTGTGGCTGTTCAACTTGTAGCCAAGCATCTCACTGATCACTGCTGCCGTACTGTAGATCAGCTTGTTAGTGTCGGTAATCGTGGTTGTAGGTATTGCCCGTAGTGCTGCATTAACATCATCTAGCAGACCTTCTGAGGGTACTTCACGTAATCTTGGTAACCGGCTACGGGGGATCCAGGTTTCAAGCTTGGCCATGATCCTATTTTTCAGGTCAGTTCCTCTCGCACTCAACGATCCTTCTCCTATCGCACTTGGGGCTATGTACCCAATCTCGGGTGGGGGTGATGATATCTCCCCCCTGACCTGGCGTCCTGACTCCTCCTTGCCGTAGCATTTGTGTTGTACCTCGTCAATCTCTAGCTGTGAGAGCAGTCCCTTCTTTCGAATGTTGGAACACTGAGCTACTAGTTGTTTCGCCGTCATTGTGGATGTTGGGTATCGAAGAATCCATAGGTCCCTCATCCTATTCATGTAGCCCCTTCCGCCGGGGTTACTTGCGTAGTAGCATTCCAACAACGCCCTGTTTTCGTCCCTTGCCCACCGATGCCTTCTTGTTCCAGTAGCCCACTTTTCGTCAGGGTGCCCTGGTTCCTCAACACCTGACGCGGACCTTGTTGATCCGGGCGACGTCCGAGCCGGCATGCCTTCATATTTATCTGTCTCGCTCATGTCTGCGGTAGGCTTGCTTAGCATAGGGGGTCTAGCCTTAGGACCCTTACTGGATACAGACGCCCCAGGCAGGAATCGAACTTGCGATCCTCTGTTCCAAAGGCGTGTAGTTTAACCACTACGCTATCCAGCTGCTGTACATATATATATATATATATATATATATATATATATAGTTGACCTTAATCTTACAGAGAATGTGATGATTTTATGGATAATTAAAACACAACAAGCTGAAAGTCAGTGATGCTGCTCAGTTTGCAGTCCTGAATATCACAGCACAAGCAGGATTCACTGCACTGTTAATGTTAGCCATGTTATATTGCTGCCTCTGTTCGGTGGTGTCGAGCCAAACGGACTTTAACGTGTGTTTGAACGAGCTGACGGTTCACTCGTTAAGCTGAAAGTAAGATGCTTTAATCACAGGAGTCACACATGTGTCCACTGTACCATCTGGGAACTCTTCTTGTTTAGCACTCGTAATAACACAAACACTAAATCCTCCTTCTCTTGTGCTGTTGTGTAGCAGTGTATACACCTGACACTGTCACCTGTCACCCAGCTGTATATAAACTCCGTCATGCAAGCTAGCACGCAGTACGAGTTATTGTAACTGACTATAAAAAGTCAGCAATATATGAAATATGAAAATAAACTACACCTAAACTTGGTTTATATCTGACCCAGATAGACTGCAGGTCATAACTTCTTACCTGGAGTTCAGTTCACCTGACACTTGCACCGGTGGCCGCCTTGAGCCTCTCCTCCTCCTGCCTCCCCTTTCCCTCATCCACATGCTGGCCTCTGTGGAAGCTCTACCATGGTTACCACCAAACAACTGAGTTATTTTTACACATCGGCCAGCATCTTGCCAATACACCACCTTTCATTGTTTATACAATTACAGAAAAACCAAAACATCGGCTCATAAAAAGAAAAATCACCACCGGCCCGGAGCTGTGGCACGCGTGCCCAGGGTTGCTGACCCCTGGGCTAGATAGAAGATGTTGCTCTTGGAAGTAATGGATCAGATGCTCGTGGGGAGTTTGACAGGAGATGTTAATGTTTGTATATGAACATTGTGAGGAGGACGTGAGATTGTTTGGGAGAAGCTCAGGGTAGAGCTGCTAATCTTCCACATGGGAAAGGAGCCAGCTGAGGCGGCTGACTAGGATGCCTCCTGGAGACCACCTAGGTGAGGTTTTTCAAGAATGTCCAGCAGGGAGGAGACCCCAGGGTGCACGCAGGACATTCTGGAGATACATCTCTCGATTGCCCTGAAAACAGCTTGTTTATCCTAAATGATGGGTGATTGAGGAGAAGGAGGCATGGGCAGCTCTGCTTAGATTGCTGCCACTGGGCCTCAGAGATGAATAGAAAATGAATGGATTCTAACCCTCAGTAAATTGAAAACCATTCTTGCCTAAATACAGGGACAGGGTCAGAGCACTTGCCATCTTCTTAGACATTGCAGGGTTCAGAATCTTGGTTTAAGAAATTATTCAATACAACCATAGGTCAAACACATGACCCAAAAATGGCAGAAAAATCAAAGGTTTAAAACAAACAAACAAAAAAAACCTACAGCTCTCAATATGACAAGCAACTATAATAGGGGGATAGAGGAAATGCCAAAAAGAAAGTTGACTGTTAATAGGACTCTTTAAGACAGGAAATTATGAATAACACTTTGTTTTTCAAGACTGAGCTCAGGTCCTTCCTCTCCTTTTCTCTCAATATCTGTTCCCATTTTCTAACTTTCACTAGTTTCTGATCTCACTGCCTGATGAGACCAGGGCTATGACTGCTGGGATTTCAATTGTACTGCATGAAATATGAACTGGCCTGACAGAAGTTTGGTTTCTTGTCAGTCCAGTCATGTGTCTGTGGCAATTAGGGATGGGTATCGTTTAGGTTTTATCCGATACCGGTGCCAAATCTGTACTTTTGAAATGGTGCCGGTGCTTAAACGGTGCTCGAACCGGTGCTTAAAGAATGGAGAACACAAACTTTGTCCAAAAACCTATCATGTTCAGCTGGTTTTTTTTGTAAAAAGATAACAATGTGTGCCTTTTCTGCAGCTATGTGGCATATAAGGCATCACTCTTGGCTGGAAGCAGTGCTTAAACAATGGAAAAAACACAAACTTTGTCCAAAAACCTCTCATGTTTACCTGATTTTTTGTAAAAAGATAACAATGTTAGCCTTTTCTGCAGCTATGGGGCATATATGGCATCACTCTTGGCTGGAAGCAGTGCTTAAACAATGGAAAAAACACAAACTTTATCCAAAAACCTCTCATGTTTAACTGTTTCCCACTTTTTCTTTGGTCATTTTAGCCTTTTTGGCCAGGGTGAAGGGAGTATCTGCCATCAAACAAGAAGACAGCCGCATGTAGCTATGTTTGCTAGTTCACCTTACATGCATTAATGTAATAACGTGGTTAGCCTACTCAACGTAAATTACACACGAACAACATGAAGCTACTCACGCAGAGAAGAACGGCTGCTGCTGCATCATCATCCTCATCATTTCTGCTACACTGGCAGGGCTAGGGGCCAGGACTCTATTCTTCGGGTTTTTGGGGGATGTTGCTCCGGGTCCGATAACTGGCAACCCACCCGACGTGCACGGTGTGAGGTCTCGCAGCAAGCTATCAAATACGGCGCATTTCTGGGCTTTTAAAAAAAACGCTATGCGTCGCCAGCTGTTTCATCGGATTCTTGGTGTTACCTCCTTTGACAGTATCACAGTAGCAGCTTAAAGCACTTGTTGCAGGCTGCTGAGTTTGCATCTTTTGCTGTGAAGTACAGCCAGACTTTTGACCGCTTCGCCTTGAGCATTTTAATCTGTAGCTCTGCTCTAACAGAACGTACGTACCTGGCCCCGCCTACTATCCTCGGAAACGTAAAATTATTGGCTAGAAGTGTATCACAGCTCAGGAAAAAAAAGCACCGAAATAAAGCACCGAAATGTGCGCTGCTTTTCGGTCTGGTTACTACCGTTTATGTCAGAACCGGTGCCATCATGGCACCGGACACCGGTACCCATCCCTAGTGGCAATAATCCAATCAGACCACAATTTAAATGGAGAGATTAGGTGCTGAGTTGGGGTGTCGGGTTCGTTGAAAAATGAAAAATCATCCCTTCAAATACAATGTTCTGATGAATTATTGTTGTCTTTTATTAAATTCATATTATCCAATAAAATACTTCCTTGAGTTTCCAAACACAAAATGAGAGGCAGAGCTTTCAGCTATCACACTCTTCTCCTGTGGAACCAGCTCTCAGTTCTAATTTTAAAATCAGTCTTTTGATAAAGATTAATTAGTTTAGATAGTTGGGCTTGAAGCCGGTGGCCTTAAACTACTCTGCAGTTATGCTGCTACATTATGAATATTAAATCACCTATCCATGGTGATGGGTGTTCCCATCACTTCCATGGCCACAGGTGTATAAAATAAAGTATCTAGGAATGCAAGCTGCTCCTACAAACATTTGTGAAAGATTGGATTGCTCTCAGGAGCTCAGTGAATACTGTCATGAAACTGTCATGAGTCATAAAATTTCCTTGCCGTTAACTATTTCACAATCCACTGTTAGTGGAATTATAACAAACTGGAAGAAACTGGGAAAGACTGCAACTCAGCCACAAAGTGCTAGGCCATGTAAATTCACAGAGCGGGCTCAGCAGAGGTCACCAACTTTCTACAGAGGCAATCACTACAGACCTTCAAACTTCACGTAGAGTTCAGATTAGCTCAAGAACAGCAGGTAGAGTGCTTCATGGAACGAGTTTCCATGGCTGACCAACTGGTACAAACCATGCTGCCACTGGACTCTAGACTCTTGTCCAACATCAGTGTCTGACCTCATAAATTTGCTTCTATAAGAATGGCCAGAAATTCTCATAAACATACTCCCAAACCTTGTGGAAAGCGTTCCCAGAAGAGCTGAAGCTGTTATAGCTGCAAAGGGTGATGTGGCATCATGTTAAACTCAATGGATTAAGAATGGGATTTAACTCGATTTCACGTGAGTTTGAAGGCAGAAAATACTTTTGGCGATAAAGTGTATTAATAAGAGATGGCCTCTTGGTGTGCCAGCAGTTACTTTACTGTTGGAGGTCTCTTCCTCTTAAAAGGGAGTTTGTTTTTCCCCACTGTCTCTAGTTTTGGATTGTTACAGTTATGCTCTTATATTTTATGGTCTTCACCTTTCAATAAAAAAAGCTTGTGCTGTACTGATCAGCAGCAGAAAACTGAATATGTATCAGGATGATCACTGTATTTCAGTTCACCTGGTTCTAATGTTGTGTCTGATCGGTGCATTATAATGAGCAGTATTCTGAAGGATGGGTGTACAAACGTGTACACAATACATATTTTTTGACTAGGTATAGTGACATGTTAGCAACCATGTCCAATCCAGAGAATAGAAAGACTAGTGGTAACTCTGTAGATCATTTGAGGTTATCTCACCAAGAGTGACTCCTTCAAATGCATTACCCTGCTAGAAGAGTTCCCTCATCATCTTTTAAGACATCTTAATCATTTCATAGGGAGAAAATGAAATGCTTTGACAGTTTTTTTGCATAGATGCAGCAAAGAATGATCAACATCTGCAGAAGAAGACACCATGCTAATTCCTGTGGTTCAGTGCTTCATCATTTCACTCATTCATTATGAGACTACTTTGTAGCTTAACTAAAACAAGCATAAAATTAAAGAAAAGTGATCAAAAAACCAAAAAGTTTGTATTTTAAGTCCAAAGCAGCTGCCCCTCCTGCTCTCTTCCTCCTTATCACAGCTGAGAGAGCCCAGTAATTGAAAAGGAGATTCGGCAAGCCTGTCCTCACAGATGGTACGTTGCATTTCTGAAACAATAATAGGATTGCGATCCTGACCGCTCGATATCGTTTCTCGACCATTCAAAAGCTCAAAGTGGAGCAAAGAGACAAAGTACTGCAGTCTATCTCAGTTTCGTGGCACTCTCTTTTGCTTTCAGTCTGACTCAGGCCTCACGTGGCACCTCAACTCTGGCCTGATGAGAGCCAGCTCATCGCTAAGTCACACTCCTGAAGATGTGTGACTGTTCGAGCACTTTCAGAGTGATGGTTAAAAGAAGCCAAGAGAAAAGCCTCTTTGCGAGACAGACCCTTGTTAAATATCAAGCAATTTTCGGCAGGGGGATCACAGGGTCTGATCAGCTGTGAGTCACAAAAGAAGGCCAGATTTCTCTTTTAGAAGAATAAAACACATAAAGCCCAATGACCAAATGGATCTCATATATTTAATTTAAAAAAAAGAACATGATAATAATCACATTAATGTAAACTCTCCCTTATTCTGGTTGTGCTAGTTGTGTAAGATTTCTGAAATAATGAGCCCAATCCGTATGTAACCAGGTCATAAATTACATATTGTTATATTTACACAAAATGTGTTCTAGACAAACCGTTCCTTTTATACCTGATTTTTAGGACCTCCAAGCCTGTGGTTCATTATCAGTTAGAGCCCCTCCTCATTCTTCTTCTTCGGTGCAACCCTATAAATACAGGGTAACCCTTTGGCCTCTCCCCTTTTCTACAATTCCCCTGTGGGAGAGGTTGGTGTCATTTCTTTACCAGCACTGTAAAACACACATATAATTTATATTTAGCCACCCTGATGTTTCCGATTGTGTTTTTAGTTCAATTATTGTCATCACTGTGCCTGTCTTTGCTAGATGCTGTAAATGTGTAGTACATGTCTGCCACATACGTGTTATAGGCACAGTCTATGCTAGCATGAATAGATCCTTCTTGCTGGCTTGGAAGTTGTGGTGGGTTAAGCTAACCCTCTTCCATACTGTTTGTATTTTGTTGTAGGAGCTGGAGCGGGCAAGTTAATGACTTGGAGGTCTGTGTTTCTTTTACCATTCATTGTCAGACACAGAGCAGGAACACAACAGTTACACGTACAAAAGTGGCCTTTTTACTTTTCTTATTCCATGCATATATATATATATATATATATATATATATATACATATATACATATATATATATATATATATATATATATATATATATATATATATATATATATATATATATATATATATATATATATATATATATATATATATATATATGACAGCTGGGATAGGCTCCAGCGCCCCCCGCAACCCTGAAAAGGAGAAGCGGAAGCGAATGGATGGATGGATATATATATATATATATATATATATATATATATATATATATATATATATATATATATATATATATATATATATATATATAGTGCCTTTCAACTCTAACTGAGCACTCAAACACTTTTTAGACTACAAACCACATTCACCCATTCATAAAGTCTGGGGTTTATTATTTTGCGGAAGTACACTTCAACATGTAGCCTGGAGGAGCTGGGGAATAAACCACTGACCTTCCAAGTAGCACACAATGGCTGACGCATCCAAAAAAATTGGCAGCAACTCTGGAGCATGAGCAATGAGTATAGAGCCAAGGCCCACCTGTATTCATATTTACATAAAACAACTTCTTTGGTTCTTTTCCTCTGCTTTTGATTACACTCTGCTAGCATATGGCTTGCTTCCATCTTGTAAACCCCTTTTTCAAGTTACTCTCAGAGGGTTTGTTTGGTTTCCAAGCTCCACTCTGCCGATAGATGATCATCACAGGCAAATAAATGTCACATCTCCCATTCAGCTAAATCCATTAAACAGGTAGCATTTATTGTAGTGACCACAGTGGGTTTTGTTTTTACTAATTTCTTTAGAGTGTGAGACTTCTGCACTGGTGTTTAGCTGCTGTTGTTTGCTGCACACAAGACAGTGATCCATTTTCCCTTCCTACAGCAATCCGCCTCACTGTCAATCATGGCTTTTGATGTGTTGTGCTCTTATAATGAGCCAGCTTTGCAGTTCAGTTATGTAGCACCAGTTTATAAAAACAGTTGCTCAGAGCATGTTATACTGTAAGATAAAGACCCTAAAATAGTCCCTACAAACACACAGGTCAGATGATCCCTTCTTTGAAAAACAGCACAGGAAGTGGATCTCTTTAAATGCCTCATATACTAAGAGTGTACAGTTCAGCTCAGGTTTGGTATCAAAAGTCTCATGCTCACCCATTAAGTAGGTGACAATCTTGCACATGGTGGCTCCAAAGATGAAGTCCTCTAGCATGTTGGGGATAAGTGTAAAGGGCATACAGAAAATGGCCATCATCAGGTCGCTGACCGCCAGCGACAGCAGGAAGGAGTTGGTGACCGTCCGCATGCGCTTGTTCAGCATCAGGACCACGATGATCAGGAGGTTGCCGAAGACGCTGAGCAGGAAGATGAGCGAGTAGAGCAAAATACGCAAGGAGTCCATCTCTGATAGACACAAAGAGACACAGGGCATTTTCAGTTATAGGGAGGAATATTGTAAGCTTCTCTTAACAAAAACCTCAGTTTCCAGGAGGAAGTATTTTGTGCTACTGTAGTCCTGGGAGAGAAGAAATTGTACTTGTAACAGTAATAAACAAAGAATAAGAAGTGGAAAAGCAAATAAAAGCAGCATAAGATGAACACGGGTGCATTAATTGAACTGGCTGGCTGACAAACGTCTTTCACCAGGATCTATACACCCAAATTAATCCAAAAGCAGTTTTATTCATTTGCATGCAAATGCAAGTAACACTTTAATTATTCATGCAACCCTTGTATTAAATTAGATATGAATTAATAAAAAGAAAACATCAAGATAAGAAAATTTAAAAGGAGATAGTTGCATCAATACATGAAGACAACAGCCTGGATCAGGTTGTTCCCCTGGGAAATAAGACTCTGAGCACATAAACAACACCAAACTCTATTACAAGGCAGAATAACTTGGCTTAATCAACATCTTAAATCGTGCTAATGTCAATATTCCTCTCCTCACCCTGTGAATGGAAGCATTAGTAGTAATCTTCAAGAAAAAGATGAAGACAATATCACAAGCACAGAGCCGACCGTGTCAGGTGGCTCACTTGGGAATACAACCCAAACTGGAAAAACAAGATCAAAATTAAACAGTTCTCTTTTCATCAACAATAATATCCTTTCAGTTTGTAGGGGCAGGAGGAGGAGCAAGATTTGAGCAACAGCCAGATGTAATTCCAGGCCACAGTCATCAAAACGATTACAGTGAGACGCAAAAGCGACTAAGAAGAGATACAACTGACAAAAAAATCATAAAGAGACATAAATGACTACAAATTGATGCATAATGACTGAAAATAGACACAAAGTCACTGATTAGAAGGTAAATGACAACTGAACAACACTAACAAAGTTACAAAAAAAAACAGTTGAGAACTACAAATCAAAGATAATGACTACATGCTTATGAAAATAATGACACAAAGACCCAAAATGCATAGTGACTACAAAGGCTCCGATACAGATACAGGGTTAAGCAAAAACATAGACTGGTTTAATTATACAAATTGATCATACAGACATGTGGTGGCATGCACTGAGATCTTAAAAAAAGAATATAATGAAACAGTCATCTACAGTGTGTTTCATAAGATTTCCTTCTTTCAGCGCTGCCATACAGCTAAGCATCAGTGGGTGCTGGATGGCCCAGCCAGAGGGTTTTTGGGATGCTCCCTTCACTAACACCGGCCTGCCACAGCGAGTCTGTTTGAGAATGAGAGTATCTGACAGGACAAGGCCGGGGCTGGCCATGTGCTGACTGAGTCCTCTGATTAAACACAGAGACATGCGAGAAGTCCGGAGGTTTACAGCAGAGCCTGCGCACAGAATGTAGCACATCACCTTTAAGGCAAGCATTGCTCATCAGGAGTAGAAGCAGGACTCAAACAGTGCGTGTTTGTGGGGCTTAAAACGCATCTTTGTGCCACAGTGAACACTGAGACAGCCCTTACTGAATCCTGTTAAAAAGAGAGGTTTTCCTTCCCACTGTCGCCATCTGATTGTGGGGGTTTCTTTCTAATATTTTAGGGTCTTTATCTTGCAATTTAAAACACTTTGAAGTGACTGTTGTTGTCCTCCCACACAGATGCATATTTTGAATTTCAATGTTTGCAAAACTTAAAGACCCACATAAATGACCCAGTTTTTAGAATTTGACTCAGTGCTTTTAATAATAAGGTATGTTTGATAGCATTTAATTTAACTACACACTTGAAAGCCTATTGCCAGAGCTGTTGAGCCGCAGCTGCTACGGTTATGTGACTTCAGTGTGCACATTAAAATGATGTATTTTTGATCTTTTGTCATTATTGTTTTGGTATCTTATTACCAACTTGCCCCATGTCCTCTGCTGTTTGCCTAATAGCTGTGCTTGTCTCTGTGTGGGTGTATTTACAAGTATTTTATGAAACACTGTGGGATAAATTGTGCCTTATGAGTGTGTGCAGCATGACATTACGTTTTAGTGTGAGAAAAAAAAGCTCTTTGTATCGTTGCTTTTATCCTGCTTCTGTGACTTAACTCTAAGCTTAATTGGCTGGAGAGCATCTTGCCAAAGGAGTGAAGATGAAAGTTGATTCAAACTGGCATATTCATAGTAATGTCCTCCCTATAAATAGACAAATTAAATAACATTTTTAAAGCAAACTATGAAAAAAGTTTGTCTGCAGTAACAAGTACAGAGTGATTAGACGGTCCGGTTTTGAACCGAAGACATTGCAGGTTAATGCTGATCACCTCTGCCACGTGAGAGATTCTGTCCCCCTTAACTGCAAGTATGAATTATTCCTTTGATGGAGAAGAGTCCTCTGCTTTTTGAAGCTGTTTCATTAGCCAAAGATTGCCCCATTTCAGAGATGTGACAGCATTCTGCCATGCTCTGCCATGGGCTACTTTTACGTTAATGTTCCTCATAATAACAACTTTTTAACTACAGGAGGGTGAGCATACCTTTAAACATTCTATTCCGTCCAAACCTGGTTCGCCCAGAGTTTTCTTCCAGTTCAAAAGGGACTTTTTTCCTCCTTCCAACAAGTCCTTCCTCATAGGTCTCATCCGATTGTTAAGGTTTGTCTCTAATATTTTAGGGTTTTTGCCTTACAATATAAAGCACCTTGGGGTAACTGTTGTAGTGATTTGCTGCTATATAAATAAAATTGATTAGAGTTGAGTTGAGTTAAATTCCATTCTTTTCATCATTTGAGCAATGTGTGGATGTCGGATGCTGCAGATGTTGCTATGCCCCTCTCACACAGGGTCAAAGGGAAAAAGCCTTCTTCTGGATCACAGAGGATTGTTTTAATCTTATTGCATTTTTTTTACCTGATTTGACAGGTGAGGCATGGATAGTTGTGATTGCTGTCATGACCTTTAAAGCAGGGGTGTCCAACTCCATGCCTCAAGGGCCGGTGTCCTGCAGGTTTTAGATGTGTCCTTGATCCAACACAGCTGATTTAAATGGCTAAATTACCTCCTCAACATGTCTTGAAGTTCTCCAGAGGCCTGGTAATGAACTAGTCGTTTGATTCAGGTGTGTTGACCCACGGTGATCTCTAAAACCTGCAGGACAGCGGCCCTCAAAGCCTGGAGTTGGACACCCCTGCTTTAAAGTGTTCAGTCAGACACAAAGCTAACGCATTCAGATCCCATCACATCAGGGGAACATATACTCAGGGAAAAAAATTATTTGAACCCCTGCTGATTTGGTACGTTTACCTGCTAACAAAGAAATGATCAGTCTATAATTTCAGTGGTAGGTTTATTTGAACAGTAAGAGACAAAACAATAGCCAACAAAAAAATGCATTTCAAAAAACTTAGAAATTAATTTGCATTTTCATGAAGGAAATAAGTATTTGACCCCTTTGCAAAATGTGCTTCAGCACTTGGTGACAAATCACAGAGGTCAGATGTGTCTTATAGTTGGCCACAAGTTTTGCACACATCTCAGGGGAGATTTTGTCCCACTCCTCTTTGGAGATCCTCTCCAAGTCATTAATGTTTCATGGCTGATGTTTGGCAACTGTAACCTTCAGCTTCCTCCACAGATTTTCTATGGGATTAAGGTCTGGAGGCCACTCCGAAATCTTATTATGCTTCTTCTTGAGCTTCTTCTTCAGCCTTGGCCGTGTCATGTCACGCTGGAATACCCACCCACAATGCATTTTCAATGCCCTGGCTGAGGGAAGGAGGTTCTCACCCAAGATTTGATGGTACATGGACCCATCCATCCTCCATTTGATGCAGTGTAGTCCTGTCCCCTTAGCAGAAAAACACCCCAAAGCATACTGTTTCCAACTCCATGTTTGACGGTGGGGACAGGGTTCTTGGAGTCATAGGCAGCATTCTTCCTCCTCCAAAGTTGAGTTGATGCCAAATAGCTCAATGTTGGTCTCACTTGATCACAACACTTTCACTCAGTCCCCCTCTGAATCATTGAGATGTTCAGTGGCAAACTCCAAACAGGCCTGTGCTTTCTTGACCAGGGGAACCTTGCAGGCACTGCAGGATTTCAGTCCTTCACGGGGTAGTGTGTTACCAAATGTTTTCTTGGTGAATATGGTACCAGCTGCCTTGAGATCATTGACAAGTTCTTCCTGAATAGTTCTGGGCTGGTTCCACACTGCTCTTATTATCTCATTATCATGAGATCTTACATGGAGCTCAAGACCGATGGAGATTAACAGTTATTTTATGGTTCTTCCACTGGCGAATAATGGCACCAACTGTTGTCACCTTCTCACCCAGCAGCTTGGCGATGGTCTTGTAGCCCATTCCAGCCTTGTGTAGGTCCACATTCTTGTCACTGACATCTTTGGAAAGTGCTTTGGGCTTGGACATGGTGCAGAGTTTAGAATCTGAATAGATACCTGCGTAAAATAAACCTGTGAGCCAGAAATCTTGCTGATTGATATTGAGGATCAACTACCTATTTCCTTCATGAAAATGCGAAGAAGTTTGTAACTTTTTTGAAATGCATTTTTCTGGATTTTTTGTCTTTGTTCTGTGTCTCACTGTTCAGATAAACCTACCATTGAAATTATAGACTGATCATTTTGTTGTTAGTTAGGGCAGACTTAACAAATCAGCAGGGTTTAAAATAAATCTGGCGGGGGGCTAAAGACATCCACTTTCAGTAACTAATAAGATGTAACTGGAACATGCGTTTCATTTTCACATTCAGAATCAGCACTACATTGTGAGGCTTTCATCATTAATTCCAAGCAGTAAGCTGTCACTGGCTCAGCAGCCTCTATCGTGTTAGA
Source organism: Rhamphochromis sp. 'chilingali' (assembly GCF_963969265.1). Lineage (NCBI taxonomy): Eukaryota > Metazoa > Chordata > Actinopteri > Cichliformes > Cichlidae > Rhamphochromis > Rhamphochromis sp. 'chilingali'. The sequence goes on along the minus strand of NC_137931.1, from coordinate 13,868,269 downwards.
TTTTACGTGATCCAGCCAAATGAAAATGGAATTATGTCTTCATTGAGCACCAGCGGTATACTGGCTCCCTTGAGCCTTATATCTGCAGGACAATTCACTTTGCTTCCTTTGACTCCCTCAAGCGTGACAGCTGTGCACAAATCAAAAGGCATCTAAAAACATGTGAATGAAAGGACAGGGTTCACCTCTCAAATGTTCAAGCCTTGACCCAGGGCTGGGTCTGTTTCTTTAACCTTTACATTGCTCTATTTGCATCCTATTGGCTGCTGCAATGCAAACTGTAATTATGTTTTCCCACAAGGTTCATTTAAGTTTCATCACATCACTTCACGTTGTCTTATCTTTACGAGAGGATTAGCACAACTTCATAGGCACAGCAAGCCATTTAAAAGTGTTGTCATTTTTTGGCTGTGGATTGTGCAGTGAGAGGAGTATTTTTTTTTCTCCTTTCACTTGAGTGATGGGGCTGGTTCTCATCACGATACATGAATAAATCGCCACAAAGTTCATGAATAATGGATGCTAATAATCTGCAGGTCTGCGGTTTTGAACTATCCTTTTAATCACAACCTTACCGTAAGGCTGCAATTCATGTAGAAAGTCCCAGTGAGATGATGAAATAGTCCAAATTGTTAGAAATTGCTGTCATCTCTATCGAAATATGATGTTTCTCCTAATTACAAAGGGGTAGAAAACCCTTTGGAAGTGAACCTGAGAACCACAGACATGAATAAGGAACTTGCGGCAATCAGCAACAACAGGATTTGCAAGAATTTGCAACACTCAAAAAAAAGCAACAGATTTTGTTATTTCAGTTGATTACTTGAGCATTCACTGAGCATTAAATTCGTTAATTAACGTCTACTGCTCATCAATTATTGGACTAATCTTTCCTGCACTAACATAAGCTCCTCTACTTTTCCCATTCCCATTTTTCTGTTTAGCCACATATATGAAAAACCAGCAGCCCTCATGTAAAGGTCTTCAATAAGTGGGTCTCTGTTATGTTTGTATCATTCACTAAAATAGCACAATTCACATCCTGCCATGTTCACGTAGCTTTATTGAGGAGTGCTCGCACTGCATGCAAACAACACTCCATCTCTGCTTGTGATTGCAATGCTCTGAAAACCTGAAGGCATCATGGGAAGCACACCAACAACATCCGTTTTGATGCACTATAAATAAATCAATATTGAGCGCACAGCTACACATAATATAGAATATCTATAGCAACTGAAAAAAAAGTAAGTTTACCTCCAGTAACATTCATCTCGTGTCCTGTTTTCTGACAAATACCCACAAAATGCAAAAGAGACTCTATGACCACACCTGTAGAATTACACAATTACACAATTAGTTTTTATATTTTGGTTTAATTTCTGTGTTATAAACATGTAACATCACAGTTACCTTCAATACCTATCATAGCTAGAACAACAGAATGACGGACAGAACGTGTTTCTACCAGTTTTCTCAAATTTTCACAGAGCATTTCAGTGCATTTTGTGGAAGAACTACCTTATTGAACTCCAGTGCATATTCCATGGGAACAGTCACTGACTGCACTAATTAATTAAGTCATTAAGTAATGTGTCATTAGGTTGTAGGGAAAAATAAAAGCTAGCAAGCAAACCCAAGGGTTCAAAATTAGTTTTGGTGAGCAGACACTAATAAAAACCCAATAATACTTCTTTAACATTCCTACGAAGGATCTGATCACAGTGTATCTGGTATCTGACTGAGGACATACATATATCCATAGGTTGCCAGTTGACGTCTTGGTCCCTCTCTCTTCTCTCCTCACTGTCATCAACTTTTTCTTTCTGTAGCTTTTGCAGTTTTGTTTGTTAATTGTGTGGATGCCTTAATAGGCATCCACACTATTGAGTTCCTGTTTCTCTTTATTCTTTATTATTCCGGGTGTTTCCGTACACTTTTCGCCGTGGATCTACTTCCACAATTTTTGTGCTATTTTCACCGTTCAAACTCTAAACTGTTCTGCTCTTTCTGCTTATGCCGGCTATGACTTTTGGTGTTTATTACTATTATACTTTTTAAAATATTACACTTTTTTCCTTTAATTTGTCCCATTGAAATGAATGGGAAACTTCCACAATTCTGCTAAAACTTTCTTGTCTTTGAAACTTAACTACTGCCTCATACTTTCACCTAGAAACTCCATTCAAACTTTAAAACGTTCTCAAATGATTGGGCCATTCCTGTATGATTCAGCTTTTTCAGATCTTCTACTGTTTTCATCTTATCTCTCTTTAAGTCTTCAGTTGCAAAATTGTGATTTTTCAGAAAATACATGCGTTGCTATGGTTGCTATGCAATTAACTCAGAGGGGACAGTGAAACTGTGTGAATTTTCTCTTCATGTCCAAACAACTTCTTGCTACTCGCTCAATTTCCACTCAAGCCCCACAGATTATACACCAAAACGTAGGTATTTTTACTGGCTTTCAGAAAATGTCCCTATCATTGTTGTGGGACTCATAGTTATTTTGCAAATCTCCTCAGAGTAACACAAAGTCAGAAAACTCTCCATATAAACTCAATGGAGAGTTTGTTCAAAATCACCGCTGGATTTCTCTAATGAGAGGCATTTTCAAATTGTCATATCTCCTTAACGAAGCGAAGTTAAGACATAAGGCTTGTCCCTGTATATCTTCAGACACTCCTGATGCTCACAATTCAAGAATTATTTTCTCACCTATTACCGTTCTGAGATGAGTTAGACTTGATTGAGGGGTGGAAATTTGTCCCTCGCTCAGATTTCGTCAGATTTCAATCTCTGGAAATGAGGCACTTTTTTCTCTCATCATATCTTTTCGATGGATTTCCACAGAGCCCTGAAAATTTCCATGACTGTTCACCAAAGCCTGCTGTTTCTTACGGTGAAAGAATGATTTTGATGCTCCATATAGATTTAGAGTTACCAAAGGTTGTTTGAGAGCAAGTCAAGGCAGTTTTTGCTTCGCCTCTACTCAGTTACAGTGTATTACAAGTCATATATCTTTAATAATTTATATTTTATCTCTGAATTATGAAGACCTGAAGATTCCCCCATCTCTTCTGAACAAAACAATGTCTGAATGACCGTTCTAGCCTCTACGGTTAGGAAATTATGGCCATTTGTTCGAGGGGAATCCTGAATGTCAGAAATACACTGAAGAAAACTCACACCTCTCTCTGTGTCTGCGTGTGTAAGGGCTGACTACAGCAGGTGCAGCTAATTTAACTGACCTACATATACCAAGCCCAGACTCTCAACAGCTCCTGTTCCCTTTACTGTCTGTGTATGTGTGTCTGTGTATCAATATTTCTCCTATGTTTAGGTATTACTCCTCAATCATAGTATTTCTGCTAAAGCAAAGTACTTCTACTACATCTTAGTACTTCTGCTAAATCATAGTATTTTTTGAAAAATCATAGTATATTTGCCAAATCATGGTATTTGTGCAAAATCATGGTTTTGGGGCCAAATCATAATATTTCTGTTATGTTATAGTATATGTGCTGAATATATTATATGTGCCAAATCACAGTGTTTATACCAAATTATAGTATTTATGCCAAATTACAGTATTTCTGCTAAAAAGCAGAAATAGTCCTTTTTAGCAGGAATTTCTGCCAAAAGATAGTATTTATGTTAAAACATAGTATTTCTGCTAAATCAGAGTATTCCTGCCAAATCATAGTATTTGTACTGAAACATAGTACTTCTGCCCAATCATATTATTTGTACTAAATGATAGTACTTGTGCCAAATCATAGTATTTGTGCCAAAGCATCGTATTTGTATGGAGTCATAGTATTTCTTCTAAATCATAGTATTTCAATCAAATCTCAGTAGTTGTTGTTAAAACGCAGTATTATTGCAAAATCATAGTATTTGTACCCATTCATAGTATTTCTGCTAAATCATAGCATTTGTGCCAAATCATGGTATTTGTGCAAAAACATAGTATGTCTGCAAAACCATAGTATATCCCTTATGTTATAGTATTACTACTAAGGCATAGTATTTCTGCCAAATCATAGTATTTGTACTAAATCATAGTACTTGTGCCAAATCATAGTATTTGTTGCACATCATAGTATTGGAACCAAAACATAGTATTTGTCCCAAAGCATCGTATTTGTATGGAGTAATAGTATTTCTTCAAAATCATAGTATTTCAATCAAATCTCAGTAGTTGTGTTAAAATGCAGTATTATTGCCAAATCATAGTATTTGTACCCAATCATAGTATTTTTGCCATGTCATCATATTTGTGCTGAATCATGGCATTTTTGCCAAATCGTGGTATTTGTGCCCAATTAATAATTCTGTTATGTTATAGTATTACTACTAAGGCATAGTATTTATGCCAAATCATAGTATTTATGCCAAATTACATTATTTCTGCTAAAACGCAGAAATAGTATCTTTTAGCAGGAATTTCTACCAAAAGATAGTACTTCTGCTAAATCAGAGTATTTCTGCCAAATCAGAGTATTCCTGCCAAATCATAGTATTTGTACTAAATCATAGTACTTGTGCCAAATCATAGTATTTGTGCCAAAGCATCGTATTTGTATGGAGTCATAGTATTTCTTCTAAATCATAGTATTTCAATCAAATCTCAGTAGTTGTTGTTAAAACGCAGTATTATTGCCAAATCATAGTATTTGTACCCAATCATAGTATTTCTGCTAAATCATAGCATTTGTGCCAAATCATGGTATTTGTGCAAAATCATAGTATGTCTGCAAAACCATAGTATATCTTTTATGTCATAGTATTACTACTAAGGCATAGTATTTCTGCCAAATCATAGTATTTGTACTAAATCATAGTACTTGTGCCCAATCATAGTATTTGTTGCACATCATAGTATTAGAACCAAAACATAGTATTTGTCCCAAAGCATCGTATTTGTATGGAGTAATAGTATTTCTTCTAAATCATAGTATTTCAATCAAATCTCAGTAGTTGTGTTAAAATGCAGTATTATTGCCAAATCATAGTATTTGTACCCAATCATAGTATTTTTGCCAAATTGTGGTATTTGTGCCCAATTAATAATTCTGTTATGTTATAGTATTACTACTAAGTTGTAGAATATCTGTTATGTTATAGTGTATCTGCGGAATATAGTATGTGTGCCAAATAGTAGTATTTACACCAAATCACAGTATTTTTGCTAAAACATAGTATTTCTGCCATATTGTGGTATTTGTGCAAGAACATTGAACTGTTATGTTATAGTATTACTACTAAGTCATAGTATTTCTGCGTTGTTATAGTATTTGTGCTAAAACATAGTATCTCTGCCAAGTCATAGAATTAATGCAATTTCATAGTTTTTTTTTAGGAAATCTGTTATGTTATAGTATTACTACTAAGTCATAGTATTTCTGCCAAATCATAGTATTTGTACTAAATCATAGTACTTGTGCCAAATCATAGTATTTGTTGCACATCATAGTATTAGAACCAAAACATAGTATTTGTCCCAAAGTATCGTATTTGTATGGAGTAATAGTATTTCTTCTAAATCATAGTATTTCAATTAAATCTCAGTAGTTGTGTTAAAATGCAGTATTATTGCCAAATCATAGTATTTGTACCCAATCATAGTATTTTTGCCAAATCGTGGTATTTGTGCCCAAATAATAATTCTGTTATGTTATAGTATTAGTACTAAGTTGTAGAATATCTGTTATGTTATAGTGTATCTGCGGAATATAGTATGTGTGCCAAATCATAGTATTTATACCAAATCACAGTATTTGTGCTAAAACATAGTATTTCTGCCATATTGTGGTATTTGTGCAAGAACATTGAACTGTTATGTTATAGTATTACTACTAAGTCATAGTATTTCTGCGTTGTTATAGTATTTGTGCTAAAACGTAGTATCTCTGCCAAGTCATAGAATTACTGCAATTTAATAGTTTTTTTTTAGGAAATCTGTTATGTTATAGTATTACTACTCAGTCATAGTATTTCTGCCAAATCATAGTATTCGTGTGAATTTGTATACTGTAATATCACTGTATTATGTAGTGGCTAAGTAGGGGCTGTTTACTAAGTGCATCAGTGTAAATAGGTCATCTCTTGTGTTGGAGTGCCCTCTTGTGGCGCCTTTTGGGTAGTGCCTTAGTAAACGGGAACCCTGTAAAAAGTGGCATCAGACTGATTTGTAGTGGAGGAATTTGTTACCAGTTTTCTTAATCTTTAATCTGTATGCATGTTGTAATGCATACCCTGTTCTTAATCATAGAAACCACACCATATCACCTCTCCACATCCTCCTACTGTATGCCATACCTCCCTGTACCATCCATCTGACCGCAATAAACTCCACCTGTGGTAATCTAATCCCTGGATGTCAGCCTCTCCTTCTGACTGAGGATAGTTATAGTATTTGAGCCAAATCATAGTATTTGTGCTAAAACATAGTATTTCTTCCAACTCATAGTATTTGTGCCAAAGTATAGTATTTCTTCCAAATCATAGTATAACTGCACAATAAAGGTTCTTGAGCCACATCAGTGTTTGTGCCAAATCTTAGTATTTATTCTAAATCCTAGTAATTCTGCTCAATGATAGAATTTCTGCTATGCTTTAGTACTTTTTTCCTAGATTGTAGTACTTCTGCTAAGTCAAAGTATTTCATGTAAATCATAGTATTTCTACCAAGTCCCAATGTTTCTGCTAAATCATAAATAATGTTTTAGTACAAATTGTATGATTTGGTGGAACTTTCTGTGTTCCAGCACAAATGCTATGATTTGGCAGGAAAAAAATATTATTTAGTATAAATACTAAGTTTTAGCAGAAATGCTATGTTTAAACTTTAAAAAATTCTGCTATTTCTGCTGATGTGTGTTATGACTTTTGACCATTGAAATGAATGGAACACATTATCAATGTGGTCACTGATTTTGCATGATGGGCTGAGCTGTGTTTTACCTCAGTGAGATAAGCATCCGTTCTCAGACTGGGAGGCCTGGGTTCAAATCCAGCTTATGGCAACATTTCTTTCACTTAACAGTTAAACTTTTTTTAAACTCTTTTCAACACAAATTTCATTTTTTTCACCCCTTTTCAGCAAAATTTTCAGTTTTTTTAACCCCTTTTCAGCACAAATCCAAACTTTTTCAGCTCTTTTTCAGCAAAAACCTCTTTTCAGCAGAATTCTGCTCATTCACCTCTTTTCAGCAGAAATTCTGCTGATTGAACTCTTTTCAGCAGAATTTTCACCCCCTTTTTTTTGCCCAAATTCTGCTAGCACAATTGTCAATCTCTCCACCTTTTCTTTGTGAGAAAGTGTTTGGCTCAGTGAGCTAAATAGCTGCCCTTTGACCAGGTGGGCCAGGTTCGAATCCTGCTCAGGGCATTTTTTTTTTTTTTTTTTGTTTCAACTTTTTCAGCTTTTTTCAGCAGATATCTTCAGCCGTTAAGGCATCCACACTGCATTTTCGCAGGAAATGCAAATTTTTCTAGTTATGAGTTGAGTTGGGAGACTCTGCCAGTCCTGTTTTCAGTTTTGGTTCTATTAGTTTAGCTCACTAATATTGATTCAGGGAAAAGCCAGAATCTGATGGCCTGTCATGTGATTTGTTAATTGTCTTCTTCCTCTTTTCTTTGTTGTAGCGAGGGCTCTCATCTCATTATTTCGCTGTGTTCTTTATAAGTAACTGTACTTTCATTATACAAAGTTTGTTGAACTGCAGCAGCATGGTGGCGTCTCAAATGTTGGGTTCCCTTTGAGCCAACATTATGAAATCATAAGGGTGCGCTCTGTGCTCACTGTAACATTAGAGAAACTGAAGAGGATTCTTGGCCCTGTCATTTTGCATTTAGTTCCTTTACATTCATGCAGTACAAACAAAATCTGCTCGACCCATCCGATTTGATCATTTTGGCAGGAAGTCAGATACAACCAAATCAGTCAATGTAACCTTAGCCTCGAATGAAGAGCCTTTCTCCATTCTTTGCTGTTATTTCCCATTTATAGTGTTCCTACACTAAAGACTGCATGAAAAACAAACTGACTGAATTCATGTAAGAAAAGGCTGTTTTGAAATTGATCCATGTTGGTCTGATAGGCTTTCCAGGCACAAGACCCTATTGGTTATCACATATAAATTTCCTTTTCCTTATAACCAAAAGTGGCCGTGTTTTGGCGTCATTTCGCTGTTAACTAGTAAACACTCCACACTGTGAATAAACTACTACAAGCACACTTGGCGTTTAAGCTTTAGAGTGCTTCCTTCTAATGCCTCGTTTATTGTGTCCACGCAGCCAGTAGGTCAGCATCTTACATCACTGACTTCCTGTCTCTTTAATCTGCCACCTTGAAATTGCAAAGGTTGCTTCAAAGAGTTGACAGCCTGTCTCGTATCCAAAAAGATTCACTAAAGAGATAGGGATCAGGGCAGGGTGTCACACTCCACGCTTCTCTTTACTGACAGAAGAAAATCACTGAATCCCCAGGACTGATTTCACCCAATGACAAGTATGTAATTCTCTTTTCGACTTGTCTGAAATGATAAAAATGGATTCCTGCATTTTGGTGCACATTATCTGGTGGATGGATTTTAGCTTTACACAAGCCTGACTGATTTCATATTTAACCTCTGCACTACACATTACCACACTGTGATGCTTAGCTTTAAAAAAAAGTGGTAGCAGATGAATCCTTTCACAGTAATTTAGCTCAATGTGCAGAAATCAGTCGACGTGTTGCATTTTACCACTGTAATGAGGTGAGTTACTGTAGCTGTCAGCACAATTCAACTGAATTAGTCTTTCCACTATGGCTCCCCATGAGAGAGGAATATTGATCCTACATTACTTAGATTTTTTTTCAGAAGTTGGAAGGATCTTGTTTGTACTGCAAGAACAAACTCAGCATGTATTCAATTACCCACAATGCTCTCTGTCTCTGATATTTTCATTTGCTTCTGATGCCACTGATTCCTTTTTTCATCACTAACATGTTTTATTGCCATTAATTGAATGTTTTTGCTTAGAATCATCCAAGCAAACCAACCCACAGATGAAATATTTATTACAGCGGAATATGTAAAGTGTGAGAAAAACTTAATGGAAACAGCACATCCATAGTAGCAGTATGTGTGTATTTAAAGAAAAGCCGCTAACAGGCAGACAAATGTTGAGTACTACACAGTACCCAATGATGAATGAACTCTTTATTAAATTACTTTTTTTTTTAAAAATGAGACTTTGGAGGTTTGACATTTTCAGCTAATGTTCAGTGGCTAGCTAGCTTATTAGAAAGGTCACTGTGGTACTGGGTGGGTTGCTTGTTCTGGCTAGTGAAAAGCAGCTAAACTCCTTCTTAGTTTGCTCATCTAACTGCTCAAAAAATGAGAATAAGTTTATTTCCTCATACTTTACATTTGAGACCTACTTGCTTCACATAGCTTTCTTTGATTGATTAACATTTCTTGAGTTTAAAAAGTGTTTCCATATAAGCTAGTTTTTTTTGGTCTCTTCTTGTAAATAGGCTCTTAAAAACTGATTTGTGTGGTGCTATATGAATACGTGTTTCTTTGTGCTCTGGGTGAATCTAAAGCCCTGTCCACAGAACCGCTCATCAGGCATCACTGTATCTAGCACATGGCTGGTCGCTAGGCAACATTCCAGGATCCTGTTGGCTAGTCAACAGTCTAATGTATTTACCAACCATATATCAATGAATGGTATGTTTCATTCTCTTCAGTGACTTGTATGCATGTCAATTAATTGCATAAAACCTCATATAAGTTTTAAGGCACAGTAAATCATTTTTTGAGGCTATTTAATAGAAAAAAATTGTTGTACTCAAATATACATTGTTTACTGTGTAACTACAAATTAATGTATTCTCATAATCTTTTTTTATGTATGTGGCTAGAGACCGACCACATATGTAATACGTCTTATAAGTTACTTTTAGTTTAAATTTAAAGATTGCAAATAGCTTTTGATTGATTGATTGAATCTTTATTTTGAACATGTTGAAAAAGTACAACAAAATAGAATTAAAAAAGACAAATGAACAAAGCAAAACAAAAGGAAAACGAGCAACCACAACTCCAAATAACGTTCATGTTCAAAAAGGAGCAGGAAGAAGCATAAGCTTATTTAATCCCACCCCTTTTCCACTATCTAGTATAAATAGACTACAGAAATACCTCCTTGCAATTACATTACATGTTATGTGTAACATATATATATATACATATATATATATATATACCCATACCAACATACCTGTGCACCCGCACACACATGAAAATATTAGACAAGAACACCCTATCAAATCTCTACCTTTTCCCTGTACCCTGTAAAAACCATATCCTTAAACCGCTTTTTAAACTGCGCCATGCTTGGACATTGCTTCATATCTTTACTTAGTCTGTTCCACAGCTTCACTCCACACACAGAGATGCAAAAACTTTTTAATGTTGTACGGATACGAGGATGTTTTAAATTTTATTCCCCCCTCAAATTGTATCCCCGTTCCCTTTTAGAAAACATTTTTAGAATATTGTCAGGAAGCAGGTTATTTATTGCTTTATATATAATTTGTGCAGTGAGAAAATGAACCAGATCTGTGAATTTTAGAATTTTTGATTTTAAGAATAGTGGATTTGTATGATCTCTGTAACCAGTTTTATGGATTATCCTTATGGCCCTTTTTTGTAATATAAAGACTGATGATAGCGAACATTTGTAAGTATTGCCCCAAACCTCTGCACAGTAATTCAAATACGGTGCAATCAGGGAACAATAGAGAATGTAGAGTGATTTGTGGTCCAGAATGTGTTTTACTTTACTCAAGATTGAGACACTTCTTGAAATTTTGTTATGTATATGATTTATATGAGACTTCCAGTTTAATTTATCATCTATAATCACACTAAGAAACTTATGTTCAAGTACTCTTTCAATTTCCATACCATCTAAATGAATCTGCACCTGTGCATTTCTAAGGGAATGCCCAAATAAGATAATTTTAGTTTTACTTAGATTTAGCGATAGTTTGTTCCTGTTAAACCATTTTTTAATTTTGCACATTTCTGAAGTAATTGTATCCAGCAGCTCCTTTAGATTCCCCCCAGAACAAAAAATATTTGTGTCATCTGCAAATAATACTAATTTTAATATATCAGATGCCTTACAAATATCATTTATATAAATAATAAATAATTTTGGACCCAGTACAGAGCCTTGTGGAACACCACAAGCAATGTCCAAGCATGATCAGGAACGGACACCCAGCTTCACAAATTGTTTCCTGTCACCTAAATAATTTTTCACCCATTGCAGTACAATCCCCCTGATCCCGTACTGTTCCAGTTTATTAATTAATATGTCATGATTGATTGTAGGGCTGCACGATTTTGCATAAAATGAGAATCACGATTTTTTGGCTTAGAATTGAGATCACGATTCTCTCACGATTTTCTTTTCCAGTACAAATATTTATTGCACTTATTAACTGCACATCATCTTCGTAACAGTTGAGACTGAACATGAAAACAATAAATAAACATAAAAACAACAAATGTCTCACAAGTTTTGTTGTTGCCGCTGTAAAATTATGATATTATTTTATGCCATGTTATACCCCTAATTAAAGATTGTGAATTATTATGTAGTTTTAGTTTGCATTATTCTCCTGAATTAGAAGAAGCTGATAACTATTGCATTAGTTAAACTGATTTGCATTATATTAAATTGCTGACTTGTTGTGAATGAATGATATTGTTTTATGATGCATTATATTGCTGAGTTATAAGAAATACTGTTCGCAGAAGGTTATTGTCTAATTTGTCTGAGTAGAAGAGAACAGAGTGTGCTGGAGTTTTCTGCCCCATTTCAGCAGGAGCAGATAAACAGGGAGCCAAGGTCGTAGCTTAGGCGCTGTGTAAGAGAAAGCATGTGAATGTTTAGGCTTTGTATGATAAGGTGGAGGCACCAGAGGTTATAAAAGTTTGAGCAATGCTCCACCATTTTGAGATTTTGAGGCTGTCTGCATCAGTGTCCATCTCCCACGTGTGTGATCATTAAATCATCGTTTGACTCAACCCGGCCGGACCAGTGTTGTTATTGTGGTTTTTTCTCTTGTCTCCATCCCCAATATTTTGAACCTTAACAGCTTGGGGGCTCGTCCTGTGGTATTGGGGTGGAATTTAAAAGTTTGGACGGTCCGAGGTTGTCGAACGGACAGGCACGAGCCAGTGGTCTGATGTGAGTGGACAAAAGCCGGCTTATCTAAAGGTAAGGCACTACCTGTTGAATGATTTCCAAAATGTGCCAAATTGGATATGACTAAATTAAAGTCTACTCACTGAAATTACTGGTAGAGTGTCTGTTTTGATTTTGATGAGAATCACCGTGTGTTATGCAGTTAAAGTTGCTTAAGAATGTTTAATGAAGTTGAAGAAATATGAAAGTAATAATGTTGGGTTTGAGTCCCTGGATATTGAGCTGAAGGCTCAGGTAGTTTGGTAGGGAAATTAGGACAGAAACTGTTCCAGAAGTAACAGATACTGTTTAATAGTTTTACAAATTAGGACAGAAACTGTTCCAGAAGTAACAGAGACTGTTTAATTGGTCGTAAAAAAGTTATCTTTCTTCGGTGGGACCCGTTATGGTAAAATTTTTCAAAATCGGTTAGGAAGAGAGGTGTTTTGGTTTTCTGTCTCTTACAGAGAAAGGAACAGACACCAGACGAGGTCACAGAGATGCGAGGATCCTCCGTAGCAGAGTCAGACACAGTGACTGCCGAGACATCAACTGGGTCCAAGGGTCATGGCGTTTGGGCTCCAGCTAGTCACCACAAAAGGATGGATCCCATAAACACAGCAATAACCATGAAGGGGTTGGCGGAAATCCGGGAACACCAGACCAACGAAGTTCGAGAGGCTTTTGGGCAAAAAGGGGGACACCTTCCTGTTCTTTTCTGGAGGATACACAGATCGTTGTTTGAAATCGGAGCAGAATAATCCCCTGATCTGTGTTACGACTGAAGGGTTGTCTAACCCCTAAGGTTGGAGAATTAAGAGCAGAGGATCACCCAACTGGACGACACTGGTAGCTGCAGCAATAAAATAAAGGTTAAGAGCTCTTCGGACAGAGGTTCTAGTCTACGTCTGAATGGTATAAGGGAACACCAAATAAAGCAGTGGGAGACAAGGACATTGTCATCTGGACCTGCTACTGTTGGAATCCTAGTTTTTCTTGCACCTGACTTGCGTAAACACAGAGGTCATCTTACATATGGTTTGCCCCTCAGGGGGACAAAGGACCTCAGGAGTGAGAAGAGATGAACCCGGCCACACTGGGCTACAGGGTGTTTGTGAGGTCATTATTCTAATGACCTCATCAGGGGGAATTGTAAAATTATGATATTATTTTATGCCATGTTATACCCCTAATTAAAGATTGTGAATTATTATGTAGTTTTAGTTTGCATTATTCTCCTGAATTAGAAGAAGCTGATAACTATTGCATTAGTTAAACTGATTTGCATTATATTAAATTGCTGACTTGTTGTGAATGAATGATATTGTTTTATGATGCATTATATTGCTGAGTTATAAGAAATACTGTTCGCAGAAGGTTATTGTCTAATTTGTCTGAGTAGAAGAGAACAGAGTGTGCTGGAGTTTTCTGCCCCATTTCAGCAGGAGCAGATAAACAGGGAGCCAAGGTCGTAGCTTAGGCGCTGTGTAAGAGAAAGCATGTGAATGTTTAGGCTTTGTATGATAAGGTGGAGGCACCAGAGGTTATAAAAGTTTGAGCAATGCTCCACCATTTTGAGATTTTGAGGCTGTCTGCATCAGTGTCCATCTCCCACGTGTGTGATCATTAAATCATCGTTTGACTCAACCCGGCCGGACCAGTGTTGTTATTGTGGTTTTTTCTCTTGTCTCCATCCCCAATATTTTTTCAAGTACCCCTCTTCGGTGGCGAGAAACTGTTGGTGTGATCAAGCGGGTGCTGTAAAAACAAAAGCTCAGGACAGAACAGTCACCAGTCATGTACTTCATTCGAAATTAACAAATATCAAGCTTCATATTGATCCTCTGAGTGTAATGGTACATTTTAATTTGCACTTCTAAAAACAATATTTTCTTTATTTTACTCTTGTTCTTGTGCAGCACCACCCCTCAGCACATGCCCCTGTTATTTTATCTTACTTTTAAATTGTTGACTACTTCAAGAGAGCGCCCAAAAGACGGGGACCAGTGTTTATCATTACATATCTCCATTTTGAGTGTGGCTGTCTATCATTCCCCTCTTATTCATAAACCTCGGTGGAGGGTTTTTTGTTTGTTTGTTTTTTTCTAAAATTAATTGACTCTCTATAGTGACCCACTATGGTTAATAATAACATGCTCAGTCATGAGTGGGATCAAACCTTTTCTTCACTTTAGCATTTAATATTCCCAACAATATAATGTAATACCTTAATTAAAACACAGCTACTAAAACACAATTTCCTTAATGCAAACATCAGTAGCTCAAAATTAGCAACCAAAGGGTTCAGTCTGCAGTTCACACTGCTGTGAAGCTACAGCTCTTTAGTCTCTGTCATTCTTCTGTTCTTGCAGACAAAACAAAGCAAAACAAAACATCCACCCATCTTTTACAGGCTGGGTGAATTGTCTGTGGACATTCAATAATCCTAAAGTCAGCACCGTTTTTGTCTCAGTATCAAGTCAGTTAAACTTTTAGTCGTCAGTCCATGACTTTTAGTTGTCAGTCATATGCATACATCCACACACATTCATACCAAAAGTTGCTGATAATGGAGTCTCACGCGCAGCCTATTCGAGGCTCCATCACCAGCAAGATGACGTCATCATTTTAAAGGAAACAGCTCCTTGTTTGTTTTTCCTTCTTTGGACTGGATTGACTCGCTGCAATCCTTTTAGGCTTCAGGATCAGTGTCCCATATAAGTCAATTTTCTCCCAAGCCCATTATAATCATGGAGAAAAAATACTTTGCGACTGTTTTCAATAAGAATATTTTATAGCGCTTTAAAGTTCAATCTCTCAGGCCTGGATTAAAGAGCTGATTTATTAAATCAGGAACTCACAAAATACCAAAATATCACCACCGGTGGATCACACCTCTCAGATGTTCTTATCTCAGTGCACTGTAACAAAAGCAAACACAGACGTAACCAATTAAACACTCATATAATAACAGATACTGGGGCCCATTGCAAACATGTCCAAAGTTCAAACCATCTTTCTCTCTCTTAGAGAAAGAGAACAATCCAAACCTCACTGATAGAATCAACCTAGTGTCAAACAAAACCCAAAGATCAACCAAAACTCCTTTTTGCACCAACAAAACATGTTGGGTTTACTTGACTCAATAGTGGACACTAGTTACACACCAACTCTTTACCTTGGCAAAAACGTAAACAACTAAGTTGAATCAACACAACCTTTTCATAATCTCTTCGAAATAAAACTCACACCATTCATTCATCATTTTCGCTCTGTACCACTGCTCCTTGTTAGACTGTGTGAAGCACAGTAAACAATTCAGTGGAGGCTTTGAGCCATAAACAGACATCACGCACAGACATTGTTTTCATTATCAAAGTGCTTCAGACCATGTCCTCTAAATCTACACAAATGCCCTCTGCGTGGCATGAAATACATTTAAGCAATAAATAATCAATCAGTTCTTGCTGTTGTAACCAACTCCGTATTTGGATGTTTGTGTGCAGCATTTGTTAGTAAAGCATTCTTCATTGCATCAGCGTGTGTGTGTGTGTGTGGATCACTTCTCAGTTCATTGAATCAACATTTTAATTTGTGTGTGTGTGTGTGTCATTTCTCCCTCAATCAACGAGTGCATATGTTCATATGTATGTTTCTTTTCACTCTGAGTCGGTGCATGTAGATGTGTGTGTTTGTGTGGGTGTTTGTGTTCATCACTTTCCTGTTGTAGTGTTCTGGGTAAACCACGGCCTGAAGCGTGCCCTGGGTCCTGCCCTCCTCCTTTTCAGTCTGTTTGCATCCATTGGTGCTGCTGCTCAGAGTTCTGTCCATACTGGTTCTGGCCCCAATTGAGGCAGTCCTTTTCTCCAGTGTCCAGCATCTTCTCCTTATTTCGCTCCTCCTTAACTTGACCCTTTTGCTTCGGTCTTCCTTCAGGGTTTTGATACGCAGCTCAATTGTCTGGATGTCCGTTTGTTGCTTGCAGAAGTGCGACTGCTGTCCGTTTGTTTGCAGGTGGAACGGCTGACATCCAGAAGGTGTATAGGAGAGTCTGCAGCTTCCACCTCCCCAGTGGAAGACCTCAATCTTTGTTCTGTTAGTTTTACACAGGCCTCAAGGCTCTCTGGGATCCCTGCTTGCACTCTCAAGCCCACGGCTCAGGTCGTAGTCGTGGTCCCATTCCAGGGGAATGGAGTCCATGGTTGTTTGGGTGTCTCGGCCCGAGCGTTCAGTCCAGAGCTGGGCAGCCCAGGACGCCGCAAAATGTTGTAGTGCTTGAAATTCCGTCTCCACCGTTGCTCGACACTGCGTGTATAGAGCAGGTAGTGCAGCAATAGAAAAATAGTTGCAGGACGGCACTGTGTAGCGTTTGTCTAGGGTGTTGATCATTTTCCAAAATCCCTCGTTTTGCACAGTGTTGATGGGAGCCATATCTTTGGTCAGGTGATAAGTGATAGCCTCCATAATTTCTTTGTGCCTGTGGGAGTTCGACGTGTATAGGGAAGCGCTGTATAAGGTTCCCGTTATTGATGTTTGGGTGGTTGACCGGGACGGATTTTCTCCTGTCACTTTCCTGTCATCCCTGACGTGCTCTCCGTTGTTTTTTCCCTGCTAATTTTAGCATCACACAGCTTCTGTACCACGTGGTATAAGGCTCCGTAAACAGGCCTGTAATTTGTGAAGTGGCGTCTATCCCCGGTTTTATACAGCGGCACAACTTTGGCTATTTTCATTTTGTTTGGCACTTTTCCCGTCTGAAATGATAAGTTGCAAATATATGTTAGAGGTCCTACAATTCCTTCAATTACCTTCTTGACGATTTTTATGTCAATATCATTACAATCAGTAGATGTTTTATATTTATACATGTGTACAATGTCAATTATTTCTTTTTCCTCCACTGATGTGAGGAACATTGAGTTAGGGTTCCTATCAATCAGGTTTTCACTACAGTCTACTGATGGCAGTGACTCAGGAATTTGTTCTGCCAGTTTTGGTCCAATATTTACAAAATAATGATTAAAGCTGTTGACCTTATCAGCAATGTTTTCCATAATATTGCCATTGTCGATAAAGTATTGAGGATAACTTTGTTGTCCAGAATTATTTTTAATGATACCGTTTAAAACATCCCATATTCCCTTCATATTATGTTTATTGTTGTTCAATATTTTACTATAATACTCCTTTCTACATACACGTATAATATTGGTCAACTTATTTTTGTATTTTTTATATTTATTTTCAGCATCTTTTGTTCTTTGTTTTAGGAATTCCCTATAGAGTGTATTTTTCTTTTTACATGCATTTTGTAAACCCTTAGTGATCCATGGTCTATCTGAATATTTGTGCTTTCTGTTGTATTTTATTGTTGGACAGTTTTTATCGCACAACTCCATGAATATTCTTAAAAATATGCCATATGCAATATCAATATCAGCTTCTTTGTACACATTGTCCCAGTCCTGATTTAATAGATCGTTCTTAAGTGCATTCATAGTTTCTTCTGTCCTTACACGTCTGTATCTCAGTTGTTCTTCATGCTGATTTTTCTTATAATTAGTGTCATAAACTGCAAAAACTGGTAGGTGATCACTGATGTCATTAATTAATATTCCACTCACAATGTTGTTTTCCATATTGTTAGTGAAAATATTGTCAAGTAAGGTGGCACAATCTGGTGTAATCCTGCTAGGCCTGGTTATTTTAGGATGTAAACTCAAACTGTACATAGTGTTTAGGAATTCGTCGGTCATTGTATGCTTTTTCGGATTCAACAGGTCAATATTAAAATCACCATAGATAAACATAACTTTTTGATTTGTTTTAGAGAATATTTCCTCTATGAAGTCATTAAATACTTGAATACTAGAGCCAGGTGTTCTATATATACAGCTAATTATTACATTTTTTCTCTTTTTCCTTATAAATTTCAATTGTTATACATTCTAGTAAATTATCAATTACAGTTGTCATACTTTCTACCACCTTGTAGTTTAGGTTTTTATCCACATACACAGCTACTCCCCCTCCACTCTTGTTCCTTCTATTTACAAAATTCACTTCATATCCCTCCAGTCCAAAGTCCATTCCTTTCTCCGCATTGATCCATGTTTCAGAAATGGCAATAATTCCAAATGGATTTGTCAACTCATTTAGATATTCCTTTATATTGTTGAAGTTGGCATACAGACTTCTGCTATTAAAATGGATTACTGATAATTTATTTTCCGTGTTGATGGTGTGCTTAAACTGTTCATCAGTGAAGTAGCAGCAGTTACTGCTAATGTTGTAGAAGAAATTATTTTCCGGGTCTATATCCTTTTCTAAGTCTAGAGCATTATGGTCTGTGTATCGAAATGTTCTCAGTTCCAGATTATCATAAAGAGAATTCCAATGAGTTATATTGATATTGATATTGTTGCCGGATGCAGATGAAGTTCTTTTGGACTGTGCCATGTGTTGTGTTGTGTGTCACGTCACATGTGCATTCATACCTCCAGAGTAAGTTGACCTCAGTATTTGTCCAGCTCCTCCATATTTCTGATGACCAACACTTTGGCTTGTTCCGGTGTTCCATTGAGTTTAATGAATACTTTGCAGTTGGTGGTCCATGTATTTTGAATTTTTCCCTGTTTCTTCAAGTAACGTGCTTTCCTGGCAATGTCCGCATTTCTTTTTATCAGATGTTCGTTCATGAAGACATCGGATCCTTTCAGTTTCTTTCCTTGTTTTAACAGTGCTGTTTTGTGTTTTCTGTTTGCAAATCTCACAATGATGGCTGGTTTGTCACTGTCATTTTTTCGGGGTAGAGGGTAGCAAGCCTCAATGTTGTTATAATCCACTTCCACACCTTTGGACCGTAGAAAGGTAACCACTTGATGCTCCGTGGAGTTGACATCTTCCTCTAGCTAGTTGATGCTAGCATCCTTCCTCTCTCTCACCGCTACGGTTCAAAAACATCAACTTCTGAGTTTTCGAGAGGTCGCAAATGACGAGCCACCACTTCTGGACGGTTTCCCACACACGCTCTCAAAGATTAGTATCCACCAAACTATATATGACTATTTACGTATATAAATCTTGTAAACGTTTATGTACAAGTTACTTATAAACTTGGACCTATTCCATTACAAATACATATGAGCAGGCTGTTCATAGAAGCCACCATGTTGCCGCGTTGGACCGTGGCCAAGCTGGGCGTTGCCTTCTGCCTAATCACATTTTATGTAAGTGGTTAGAGTCGGCCACATATGTAGTACACCTTAGGAGATTATTTTAATTCAAAGATTTGAATTTCACAAGTAGCTCTTGCAAGCTAAATATGACCATTTAACATTCCTGCATTTATTTTAATTGTCTCTTTGTGGTTATGTCTTTCCCTTCCTTTTGCAATTGCTTATTGTCAGCAGATTAGACATGCAACCCTCCCGTTGTTAAGTGTTAGGCTGAGTGCCCTGAAAATCACACATTCCCTCTGATAAACAGCTTGATAACATTCTTAAATTGTATGAGAATTTAAGTGTCTGTGTAAAAAAATATTACATCCACTTCAAAGAAAATGTTACTAATGCCAGCTAACAATGCTCAACAGCAGCTAGCAGAGCTAAAACAAACAAACAAACAAACAGCTGCAACCCCAGTATCACTGTCATCAGTCAGAAGTGAGCACATTGACTCATATCGGACTCCTTTCACAAAAATGTACAGCTTTCTCTATAGTAAATAGATGTGACACTCGGGATACGGACGCTGCAGTCATATTGACAGCTGAGGTAAACAGCAGACTTACGGCCTGAACTCACTACAGATGAACAGTGACCAGAGATGTTTGTCCTTCAGCAGCCACCATAGCTGGGATTATGAATTTGAATTGGGAGGGGTACAAAACCAGAATTAAATTAACTGCAATTTGTAATCTACTGACATCTAATAGTGAGATTTTACCCAACGTTTAACTCAGGGTCTGCTCAGGATCATCCCTAATAGATATGTTGCCTGTCATCACTAAAAGTGATTGAAATTTACTGGCATTCCAAGGTTTGTGTTTGCTACAGGACTGGTAGTCTCTTTCTGTTTGAAGACCCATTAAGAAAACTTGCTGATCACTATGGAGTAAAATTCCTGTCAATGAAGTGTTAACCAGTAGGGGTAAAAGTAGGGGAATTCACTGTTTGACCCCCAGTTTACTGAAACTAATTCAGTGGTGTTCTCATTCGCTTCTGTTCTCTAATTGGAGCCAGCAACTCATAGCTATTACAAGAGCTTCCCCTTTAGGGATTTCTGTGTTGAATTAAACATTCAGTCAAGGCGTTTGCCACTGAAATTCTATAAATCACGCTGTAAACTGAGCCAGCAGCGAGGCACCAGGAGACACGATGCAGCCCAACTACTAATTGGAACCTAAAGTTCACCAAGTAAGAATCAATCAAATATTAAAGCTCATATTTTAGATTCAATAAACTTCTTTTTTCATGTGCCACAGCTGTAAACAGGTCTTTCTTTTGTCTCTAAGACCACTCTGGTGAATCGCATGACAAAGGATTAACTGAGAATGACATTAACCACCCATTATATGCACTGAGCCTAACCGATATTGGGTAACCTTATATGACTGTGGCTTGGGCTTCATTCCATTCTTCCGCTGTCGTGAGTTAATAAAGCCAGAGTGCAGACAGAGAACATTACAGATCAATACAGCTATTCCAAGGATTTGAAACCGTGCTCCTGTTTGATGTGATCTTCATTAGTGCTGGTGTCACTATACACCGTGTAGATCTGTGATATACAGATGAGGACAAAATTATTAACCCCCCTTAAAAATCTCCTATTTTTTTAAGCATTTCCCAAATTCTTTTAAATAGAGCAGGGAATTTTTCCAAACATCCTACTTTTATTTTGGATCCTTACATTATTATATATTGTGCAAAAAAACAAAATTGTTTCACAAAAACCAAAAAACTCATGATTAGCCCCCTTGATGCTAACAGTATATCCTTTACTGGATAACAGTCTGCAGACACTTGTTGTTTTCAACAAGTCTCACACATGTCTCCTAAATAATCCCAGTCCAGTCTTCTAGGGTGAGTCTCTCAGACTCCTCCAGACTTGATGGTCTTCCTGCATGGACCTGAGTTTCCAGTTCATCCCAAAGATTTTCAAAGGGATTAAAGCCAGAGCATTGTGCAGGCCATACAATAACATTCTCTTTGGTTTTTTGGAGGTAGTTCTCCAGAAGCAATGTATGTTTTGGGTTGTTGTCATGTTGGAAGACAAAGCGATGACTCGGAATCAGTTTTGCTACAGACTGCTGGAGGTTTTCTTTAAAAAAATTTCACTTATCTTTCTTTTCTCATGATTCCTTCCACCTTGACAAGATTGCTAGTTCCAGAAACACTGAAGCATCCTCACAGCATAGTGCTCACGCCGCCGTGTTTCACTGCAGGGACAGTTCTTCATGTTGCATGCCCCTTCTTTCTCCAAACATAAGCAGCATTTCTACGGCCAAAGAGCTCTAGTTTCATCTTATGTGACCAAAGGACACACTTTCAGTATACATAATTTTACTCCAGGTTGTTCTTAGCGGTTTGAAGATGTCTCTTCTGCAGAAGTAGAGATTGTCTTGGTCTGTAGCCTTGCAATCCAATCCTGTGCAGGATTCTAGTGATTGCCTTCTTTGGCTAAGTCACTCACTAGTGTCTTGGCAGTTTTTCTGGGGTCTTTATACCCATCTCTCACTAGTTTCTTCTTGCCAGGCTTGTTCTAAACTTTGTGACCCTCTTTGAATTTCTTCATACTTCTCACTCCAGGTCTTGACACTCAGAAATGCTCTGATAACTTTGTATATCTGTCTCCAGCTTTCTTTCTGGCATTATGCTTTCTCAAGTGACAACTCAAATCCTTGCTGAGTTTTTATACTATGTGTAAATGAGAAGAAAAACCTCTGTTTTAACTTGATTTTAAAAGCTTTGAGCGTTGAGTTAAAGCACATCATTGCACAGCAGTGGTTTTTGTTATGGCTCAATAAAAGGGGGCTAATGATTCTTGCTTTTTCTAAAATAATGCTGTTCTTGTGTGCAAACAGAAAATTCTAATGGAAGCTAGTATGTTTAAAAATGCTATATTAAAAATCCCTCACTCTGCAGAAAAAAGCACTTGAGAATTTTTTTGACAGAAGCTTTAATTCATATGTGGCCTGATAACTTTATTCTCATCTGTATGTGCTGTTTTAATGGAGTAACCTGATGAGAGGGCAAAGGCAGGAACTGTTTACTAAGAGACCAGGATTTTATCAAGATGCAGCTTCTCATTATCAGGATGATTCAAATCTTTATACTCACAGTGCATTCATGCAATTTGTTTCACCTCAACAAGTTGCTTCAAAATGTTCCAATTATTAGCTCTGATTACTGTGATCGCGTTATGACAGACAACACCACTATGTAAACACCCCAAGGGGACAAGATTCTAATTTCTTCCACAAGATACAACATTGTAGAAATGGGTACAATGTTAGAAACTCCCAGCTCTTTTACTGTGTATACTGTGCACAGCTGACTCTGCAGCAGCACGTCTCTTGTCTTGCTCTCCGGTTTTTCCACTTTTGCTCAGTGCCCAAGGCGACTTATTGGATTCCTTCTAAAAACAAATGTTCATTTAATGCTCATGAGATCCACTTCAAGATAACTCATCGCAAGACAGGGTGAGCTCAGCAGAGTGCCACTTTGAATCATCTGGAGAACGGAGAGTGTCTAAGCATAGCCAAGGTGCAGCTACAGATATTCCACATAAGCAGCACCATGTCTGAACTGAACTGCTCTCAGGAGTCCAGAAGGATTATTTTTGAAATGATGCATGTCCGATGTTGTTTTAGTTCTGTGCAGTCGTTATTTTACAGCTGCTCTATCTGTTAAGCAACTCTTCAGACAAGCGGTAAAAACATGTCAGTCATCTGCAGAATGTAAATTTAAAAGAAAACCATACAAAGAAATCAAAATCAGAAAGAAAAAGGTGCAAGTGAATGAAAGCAATATATTCTTCCCACTGACCTCAGTGTGGACATCCTGAATTTCTTTCTTTTTCTTTAAAATCAGGTATAGCATAAGTCTTTCACATCCTGCCGGTTACTTAAATAGGGTAGGCTGGTTAAGATATATTAACCTACTCACAGTTTCTGTTCAACTGTCGCTTTGCAGCCCATCTCGACCTGAGGGCCTCCTTCTTTGCTGCCTTTGACACAATCACTGTCACATCTCATGTCACTAACGCCTGCTCTGTTCTGTGTTCCAGCTTTTCTGTTGCACTCGCTGACTTATGCACATCCACATGCATGTCTAATCCAGGACAGAGACACATAAATGACTGCAGATAACAACAGAAGTCTTCTTTTGAGCTGCCCTAACTGAAATCTGTTGGTTCTTCTGTAGTTAAAAAAGAACAAAACATTAAATACACCTTCTAAGTGCGTTTCAAGATGTTTAGTTTAATAATGAGATCCCTGCAAAGCTTACGCCATGTGATTTCTAAAAATACATTCATCGTATATTCATGTTCAGACCTGCCTGAGTGAGTGTGGAATCTACTGTACGCCAGTTTTTTAGAACAGCAGCATGCTCCCATTCCTTTCACGTTGTACAGTAGTTTGTGTCACGTCTCTCTTTTTGCTCATGCTTTAAACTTCCATTCCAGCCCAGAGAGGTAAACCTCACGACTTGAAGACTTCTATAGTAACTAAGAGAAAAGGAAATGCTTAACAGCGCAGGCTGCAGTTGTGATATAAAGCTGAATACAGCACCCTGTAATTGTTAGAAATACAGCTATAAACCACCCACCCATCACTTCTGACTGTTCATTAGACAAAATAATTTATTTAAAGATCCCATTCTGGGCTACAGAAAGCTGTGACTGGGATCTGTCACTATACAATGATGTCTTATAGGAGAAACAAGTGGGAGAGGAAATGATCTGCTCATTATTCTATAGTGAAAACATAGATTTCAGGAGTTCAGGAGGGATGCCAGGGACAAAAAACATAACTGTCAGCACAGTGACTGCAGATTTTTGTGTTTTCTTTTACATAAATAACATTAATAACAAAGTAAACAAAAGATAAATGAAGCATTCAAATGAGTCAAAACTCTCCATAAAGTTTCCAGGGTGAGCATCCCTCTGGTCCTCGCTTAATGCCCAACCTCCAAATGTGCAAACAAAACCTTCACCCATGGCGGAAGACAGTTACTAATTAATATGAATCTACAGCTACACTGTATAAACTAATGTGGCTTTATTTGAAATGTTCTCCCATTTTTGAGTTGATGAAACTGATTGTTGCTAAATAACTGAAGCTACTTTGTAGAGTAAATGAAACCCACTTCAGTGTGTGAGAATATATTTGCACTGTGTTCATCTACTGTAATAACTTTTTAAAATGAATTTCACCTAAACTACTTTTGATGTGGAATTTAACCTTAAATTTAACACTTTATGTTGAAAGCTATCATCAAGGTCCATTTATAATATTAAATTGATTTCTTTGTTTCTCCCCAACATCAAAACAAACCATTTCTGTTCCTTTTGCATCAGGAATTCAAGTGACGGGGTGGGGCTTTAATTTACTGCCCCAGCTGTGGATATCTGAGAGTAACAATACACATTCATATCCATCACTGTCTTATGGCCTGAGGAGACCCTGAAGGATGAAGATGAATAAAAAGAAGTTTATGTGCCAGCCAGCCATGTGAGGTGGACGTAGCAATGTGACCACAATTCTCACAGTGTTAGATTGCTCTCTGGGTAGATCACCCCACTGATGTTGATGCCTGCCTCACATATAAGGTCAATAAAAGTAATGCAGCACACAAGGAGGAATGGCTCTGAATTATTTAGCGAGGAACGATTTGAAATTTTCTCGATACTGCAGCAGAGGCGGGGGGTGGGAAAAAAATTAAAAAGAGCCTCTCAACCTCATTTTCCAAATCAGCCTGTGTGCTCAACTGGTGTCCTGATAGACTTATTGTGAGAGCCTTATCTTCTCTGGTGTTGGGCTTAATCTCCTGCCCACTTTGAGAGCGAGAAGAACAAACACTCGGAATTAGAGCTGCTTTTCACTCTGCACAAGGCTGCCGCTGCTGCTGCTGCTGCTCATTCTGATTGGGGCGTTATTGATGCAGAGAGAAGCAGCAGTAAATTGGAAAGCTGGGTGATTGGTTACATACAATGAGGATGAGGAGAGCTGATTTAAAAAGAAGAAGAAGAAGAAGAAAGAAAGAAAGAAAACAACTCCTGATTGCAAATGGCTTTCTTTTAAAAAATACAGATCTGACACAGTGTGGGGGGGAAATGATCTGTAGGTAAAACATCATTTGGTGTTCTACATATCTGAGTAAGGAGAGGAAATTACATGAGGTCTATTGATTGCATTTTTGTAACCAAGGAATTAGTCATTTGTCTGTTTGTAACTTGGAGGGAATCACCACTGTTAACAAGAAATGAAAGCTGTTTTTTTTTTAATCACTCACATTTAGTTTGTATGAAAAGATGAATATTGAAGAACAATGTTGGCAATTTAAGCCAAATCAGACTAATAACAATAACAATAATAACAACAACAACAACAACAACAACAACAATAATAATAATAATAATAATAATAATAACAACATTAGGGTTTAACACCTTATCTGTTTATACCGGGTCTGGGGCCAGGTGTTGGTGCCATCTGTAGCGGTTTAACACCTCAGCCTGGATGATTCATTTGTGGAAAACTGTGTGCTCTTACCTCTGGCTCTGGCCGGTCTGCTGGGGACGGAGCGGTTCGTGTTGCTCTCGTTGTAGTCGCTAACTTCCACGCTGAGGTTCCCCCACTCCGTCACAGTCCCGTTCCCCGTCCGTAGAGCCATCCTCTCTTCGCTTCTGGTTTCACACCTGCGCTGAGTGACTGAGCCGATCAGCCCGCCACCTTTTCCTTCATAACAGCCGGAGAAGGGGCGTTTAGGAAACTTGGAGGCGGCCCAGAGTTCTGTTTGCTTTTCTTTTCCTTCTTCTTCTTCTCTTTTTAAAATCTCGAGCACGGTGGAATAAATGGAGACCAGGCGGAGTGTGACAGGGTTAACTGATGGGGAGCCGTGAGGGAAGCCCCGGGAAGCGCGCAGTACAGCGGACTGAAGCCCGACTGTGGAGGAATGAGGCTGCGCTGCTAAGGCAACTGAGGAGCTCTCACACTCTCTTCCTCTCTCTCTCTCTCTCTGTTCACACCACCGTCACTGCAACAGTTTAGAGAAATCATACACAAACTGGCTGCTGCTCATCCGTAGGTGGACTGACTTCAAGCTCGATCAGCTCCAGAGCTTCCTTTTCTAAGTGACACCACAGCAGTGGTGGAGACACCGTTTATATGAGGGTGTCCATGCAGGGCTACGTGCTTGGGGTGACGTTGGATCTCCATCCATTTTAACAAGATTTATTAAGAATTTGTGATAAATCCACCTGACCAAACCAATCATTTTCTTTATCACTCACTAGTTCTGTGCCATACTTATTCACTTGGTATTGATCTGATGCCAAGTAAATATGAGTATCTATCGCCAATACAGATATCGATATTTTCAGCTATATAGGCAGATTATGTAGGGGAGAGTAGTATGTCATGATTTGTGAGATGAATCATCAATAATTTGAAAAGGTTCAGACGTTTTTCACAGTGTGTGTTTGAAGGTTTTTTTTTCTTTTCCAGAAAAATAATTTGTTGAACACAGATCAGTGGGCTGCACGCTGAGGACAGAAACAAAGTAATCAGATACCAATACTGATTACTGATATTTGGATCGATCCACCCACATCTGTGTCTCACATTTGTCATTTGAATTGGCCAAAAAGCAAAAGGACTCATGTAGAGGAGGTACTGCTACGCTTGCATCCAGTGCTATATTTTCAATTCTGGACTCTATAGATTCACTTTGCATGATTCACAGCCCATTTTTCTCAGATGTGGGCCTTGGTGCAGCAATGTCAGCTCATCCTCTGTCTGAAACCAGCTGTTTTAGCACCTTCTCTTTAAGCAAGTTTTTTTTTTCCTGATCTACTGTCCCTCATAGGTAGAAGGTTTAAGCATCAGGTGTGAACCAGCATGGCAGCGTTTGGCTCAGCTGCATCACTTGTACATACACTTGTCTCACTCTTTCAATATGGCCTTTTTTGATATGAGCTCCCATAAGTACATCTGTATAATAAAAAATGGGGAAACACCATGCGTCTGCTTAATTATTATAATTTAAAAAGAGTGTTTTCATTGTTAAAATGTTTTTGGAGGAGACTGAGAGCAGTGTACCCCAGGAGAGGCCCAGGCGTTGTCCACATCCCTGGGGCTGGGCCTGTGGTCAAAGCACGGGCAGACCAACTGCAGGCCTCCACCATCATTCCCATCCCCAAAAGGTCTGAAATAGACCATCTCAATGACTACAGACCTATGTCCCTCACGTCTGTAGTCATGAGGTGTTTCAATAGTTTCTCACCACATCAGAGACTGCTTACCTTCCTCTCGGAGTAAATCGGTCCACGCAGGATTCCATCACCATCACATAGCACTGAGCCATCTGGAGAACTGGAAGAGCTACATGATGCACGTCATGCACTACAATTCAGAGTTCAACACCATAGACATCCTCACCACCAAACTGGACCACCCTCAGGTCCCCTCTGCCACATTCTCCTGGATCAAAGATTTCCTGACCAACAATCAGTACTGCCACGAGCAGTAGAAGTAAAAGACACCTTTTCTTAAATGAACTGGTTGTAAAGCAGAGGTGCCAAAGAACAGATAGCTCAGTAGGTAGAGTGGTGGCCCCATGATCGGGAGGTCAGGGGTTCAAATCCACTGAACGGCTACCCTGAAGTGCCCCTGAGCAAAGTACTGTCCCTACGCACTGCTCCCCGGGCGCCCACTGAGTGAATGGGTTAAATGTAGAGAGGAATTTCCCCACGGGGATCAATAAAGTATACGTTACATGTTGCACATCCTGTGTTCGTGATGAGAACATATTACTGTGAATGTTATTGTCTTGGTTACATATTAGCTGTTATAAATGATTGTTTAAAGCAAAAGAGTGTCTCGGTATTTTCTCGTAGCCTGTGGAACAACTTTAAATGTTCCATTTAGCTGTTTGGCTAACAGGAGAAAGGTGAGACCCTCTGAGACCCCTGATGGGCAGCGTGATGGCTTTGTTTATGAGGAACAATCTATAAGCACCTCTGGGTTTCGTTTAGTTCATGTGCTGCTGCTTGAGAAATGATGCTTTGAAAAGTGTCTGGAGGTAGCGGGGGAGGAGGGGGACTTAGTTTGCACTGTGGGGGAGGAAGACTACACTATTTGTGTTTGTGATTTGTTATATGGTTGCTGTCAGTCCTGGGGATGGTTTTACAAGTACTCTTATTGCTTTTGTGCTGCTCCTATGTGTGGGTGGTGTGTGTGTGCTCCAGCTTGGCTAACACGTGTTGGTGGTTTTCCACATTTTGTAGGATAACGGCTTATTACAGTAATGCCAAAAGTCTCTCCCTTCCTCTTCCTCTGGAGCCTTCAGTGTTGAGAGTTTGGCAGCTGCTCTGCATTGATTTTCACTAGATAAAGGTCTTCACGCAAGTCATGATCAGCCTGTCTGATGAGATGGGGAATTTGCCTTTTGATACACGGGAGTGTCAGAACCTCCTCTTCCTTTTTGTAAAACTGGTGGAGTGAAAATTCACTGAAAGAAAATGCAGTTCAGCTAAAGCACTCAAGCTCCTGAGAAATTCAAACAGGCCTCTGTCATTCCACCTATTGTAAGATTTCATAAGTAGCTGAAAACACCGTAGTGAATATTAACGAGCATAGACCAATCTTCCCTAAAGCTAAAAAAAAAAGATGAAACAAACTTTGCATGAAGTATGATTATGATGTCATAATACAATCCCAATTTGAAAAAGTTGCTTTGCTGTCTGTTACGCCCCTCTGCAGCCCCTAACCTCTTTGCAGTGTTCAGCTGTTGCTAATTGACCACACCTGGTGAGGTATGGATAAAGGCATACCTGAGGCAGGCTTTCAGGAAGGCGCACCAGTCTTTGTCTTAGTGGTACCAGCTGTTTAAGCTAACTTATTATGTAATTTAAAATAAAACCTCTTCTTTGTGGAATTCTGGTGTTTATTTATATTGCAGCTTTTAAGCCAGGTCATAACATGTCTAAAATGTAAATATAGCCAAACTCATGAACTCATATTTTATCAAAAATAGAACATAGAAAATATATTAAATTAAAAAAAGGTCACTCTGAGTTTGATGGCGGCAAAAAGTCTCATAAAAAGGTGGGACAAAGGCAACAAAAGGTAAGTAAGTGGTACTAAAAAGAAACAAATGGAGGGACATTTTGCAGCTAACTAGGTTAATGGAAATGGATCAGTAACATGCCTGGGTGTAACAAAAAGATCTTAGAGAGGCAGAGTTTCTGGTAAGTAAAGATGAGGAGAAAGACACCAATTTAAAAAGAAATCCATTTACAAATTGTGCAATCTGGAGAAATATTTGTGTGGCTGACATAAACGGTAATAACCAGACCGAAAAGCAGCGCACATTTCGGTGCTTTTTTTCGGTGCTTTATTTCCCCTGAGATGTCACACACTTTGAATTCTAGCCAATCATTTTACCTTTGCAAGCGTAGTAGGCAGGCCCAGGTACATAGTAGGGGTGCAACGATACACAAAATTCACGGTTCGGTTCAGTTCGATACTTTGGTGTCACGGTTCGATATTTTTTCGATACAAAAAAATGTTCATGCATTTTTAATTTGTCATTTATTAAAATTATAAATATATATTTTAACTCAAAAGTACAGTTTTTAAATTTAACCCTAACCCTTGTGCGTGTTTTTTATTGTGACAGCGAATGCGCACCTGCGGACCACTTATGTGCAGCCCTGGTTATTTAGCTCATCATATCGCAGCCACAGAAATTCTTTTGTCCATGAAACCATAAAGCTGCACTTTCTTTTTGCCTTATAGTCTGATTTGTCATAACTTCTCCGTTTTGTGGTAAGCTTTTCTTTGGCTGTCACTTCTTCACCCTGACCTGTCTTATTTTGCTTTTAGACACGCACTCACATAAGCTCAGCGATTCTCTGCGCGATCAACCTCTCACATGTTTAAGCTTGCTGCGGGAGATTTCACTTGTCATGTTTGCATAGTAAGCTAACGATTAATAAGACGATGTCAGAGGAATTGGTGCACAAATTATCATCACTCACAGATCAGTGCTGTCGCTCTCTATACACAGTTCGCACGATTGCAAAGTGAAAGCAAAAAAACAAGCGCAAATTCAAACGCGACTTCAATATGTCACATATTGACAGTGGCTCACCGATGCCAATGACATAATTACCCAGCTACATTTCTGAAAGAATGCAAAAGCATTGACATATATTTTTCCTACAATAGCCCGACGGGCAGGGAAGAGAAAGATTTTGGTAGCCCGACTGAAAAAAATCGCTAGCTCCAGGACGTCGGGCTAGCGATATTGCAAGCCCTGTATCTGATTGAGGAATCACTCATCTTTGGAAAAGAGAGTTTATTACAGAGAAATGGCTCTTTCCAAAATAAAAGCTATACTATCCGCTTCTTCTGGGCTATATTCTCAGCAGCATAAGGAGAATCATGTGCTAACAGCTGTCTAAATGACTCGGCTAAAGTTAGTAGCATGCTTGCTTTTTTTTGTCTGCTTCCACTTGTCTTTGCACTAGGATGATGTCGGCGTAAATGTGCAGTCATATTCGTTGTGTTCCCACTAGTGCTTTCAGGTTAATCTCGTTGAAATGACCTTAACGCCACAACACGGCAAATCTCCGTTAACGAGCTACGGCCGATCGCTCCGTGCATGGGGCTAGACGGCCAACACGTTAACGAGCTAACTGCGCTAACACACTAGTTCACACCAATGTAATTGAGCATTGCATGGCACATCCAACATACTGTTTTACTTTAGTCCATGACTCGCTTACCTTCAGGGTCATACGTCACATGAAAACCAAAATAATTCCAAACGCCAGATCTGAATGAGGTTCAATTTGCCTGTTGCAAGTAGAGCTTAACTTCTGTCTCGCTAGCTTGCCCTGCGCTCTTCCTTCTGACTATGCTGTCTGTGTTGAGCGCTCAGTGGATCTGCGCTCGACAGTGCAGCCTAGGCGGAGTAGTCGAACACAGATTCACTGAGCGCTCAACACAGACAGCATCGTCAGAAGGAAAATTGATAAAATAAATTACAAATGTTGTATTGTTCGATACATATGCGTACCGAACCGAAAGCACTGTATCGAACGGTTCAATATCGATACGAATATCGTTGCACCCCTAGTACATAGGTTCTTTTAGAGCAGAGCTACAGATTAAAAAAGGCTGAAAATCAGAGTTGAATGTCTGTGATCTTCAGGCCCTAAAGTGGCACTGCATTGTAACAGACATGATCCTGTCACATACATCATCACATAGGCTTAAGAACACCTCCAGAAGTCTGTGAACACAGCTCAATGTGCTACCTACAAATGCCGGCTATCATGCGAAGAAGAAACCATAAGTGAACATGATCTACACATGCTGCCTTCTTTTCTAAACCAACCTCCTCATTAAAAGTGGACTGAGGCAAAACTGTTCTGTGGTCAGAAAAATCAAAACCTGGCATTGGCAGTTTGCACAACTGGAAAGGTACTATCGATGCTGAACGGTATATATAGGTTTTAGAGCAATACATGCTCCAGATGGGTTCTTTGTCAAACCAAATACTACAGCTATTACAACAGCATGGGTGCAAAAGCAAGAATTGAGCCACATTCCTCTCCCAGAAGTCCAGGAGCTGGTCTCTTCAATTCACAGATGTTTACAGACATCTTCAAAGAAGGGGGGATGCCACAGGGTGGTAAACAGAGAACGCGTTACTGTAATCGGATTACTTTTTTCAAGTAACGAGTAAAATAAGGGATTACTATTGCAAAAACGGTAATTAGATTACCGTTACTTTCCCGTAGGAACGCTGCGTTACTGCGTTACTAAAACCGTGATTTTTTTGCGAGAATGTCTCATGACAGTGACGTAAGCAAGTGCGACATTCGTGACAACAGCTGTGTGCAGATCAACAGTGGATCATATATCGAGTGCGGGAGAGAGTATGAGCGTGCAGCATTTAAAGTGTGGAAGTACTGACCTTACTTTAAGTTTGATTCCATAAAAAGTGACAAACACATTAGCGTCCGTTGTGCGTGGGAAGAAAACGTATTTTTACTGCGAAAAAAAACCCCTAAACTTCCAAGCAAGCACCGAGTGCGCAACGACGTAATGGGAAATTCACAGAGAAACTCGCGGATTCTTCAACTGACCGCTGCGGCACACCTGCACCAGGATAAACCTCCGCCTACCCTACTCCTGCTTCACAGGTGAAAATAGAGCAACAGGACCGCTAGTCTTTGACTTTATTTATTTTCTGCTGTGTTTTACTTGCATCTATTTGAAAGAGTGAGTGTAAACACAAAAAAACATTTAATTTTATGTGCTGGAATGTGCAGAAAATAGGTTTAAATATTAAACAAATTTCTTCCAGTCAGAGAATGTTGCATATAATTAAATTTTTGCTTGATGCATAAAGTTAAAAGATTAAAACTAATAAAACAAGTTTTAAAAAGAGACTTTTCCATTTGATTACATTTTGTGTGATGGATTATGCAGAAAAAGTAGAATTGGGCTGAAAGATCTATCGCTTTATCACCTATTCAGGTTGTAAATCGTGTTTTTAAAAAGTAACTAAGTAATTAATTACTTTTGAAAATAAGTAATCAGTAAAGTAACTGGACTACTTTTGGGGGGAAGTAATCAGTAATTAGTTACTGATTACTTTTTTCAAGTAACTTGACCAACACTGGTGGTAAACATGGCCCTCTGCCACCTTTCAGAGATATGTTGCTGCCATCAAATTGTAAATGAGCCAGTATTTTTGCTGTGTGGGATCAGTGTGATGTATTAAAATGGAACCCTGTATAGCTTGTAAAGCTTAGATTACCATTATCGTAGCGCCTGAAATTTAAATTTAAATTTAAATTTAAATCACAGCAGTTTAAATAAAACCATGTAACTAATCTTCAAAACCTCCTGTACAGTACATAACAGTAGTCATATAAGCATGTCATAATCTTGTTTTTAAATGAGTAAAAGATATTTATTTAATTACTCAGTAAATAAATGTTAATGGTACCTTTTAGATCCAAGAGTGAGCTGGTGTTCCACTTGGATCAATCCTAGAACCATTTCTCTTCCTGCTGACCATTTTCCAGTTGATTGTTGGCTATTTCTGCTGGTAGATCCGTTATGTTTGCAAGTTCAAAATATATGTTTCATAGAATGCATGCACGAAGATATTTTAGAGAAATATCAGCATAGACCAATATAGCCTTTGTTGATACCAGCATATCAGCAAATATAGTGGTATTTACCAGGATCAGTGACCGAAATGTGTTATGTTACACAAATTTTGTGCTGGCAAAATCTTTAAAAGCTAAAAGAGTTCAAAACATTCTAATTATTTTGTTACACTAAAGACTTCTTTGTATCCCTCGGATAAAACAAAAATAAGAAAAATGAAAAAAGTATCGACTATCGGACAGATTGTTGTAAATACTGGTATCAGAACAGGAATTCACAATCACTATTATGATACTGAAAACATCCTGTCAACTCAATAAAAACCAAAAGTTCATTTAGATCTAAGCCCTTTCAGTTTTTGGTGGACAATGTTTGGAATCTGTTTAAACACCTAACACCAAATTTTTTTCAGCGTTTTTTTTTCTACTGATTATCTATTTATAGCTGTCTGGCAAGTGATCAGTTAGGAAACCCTGTCATAGATGATGTGAAATGTATTCTCTGCACTCTGCTTCTCACATTCACAGGTCTGAGAAGGTGTCTTAGCTGCCAAAGCTAGCTACAACACCAGCTGAAAGTAAAATCTCTTACACTTCCAGGATCCTTAAAGGGTTTCAGATTCTCTCCTCAGATTGAATTTAATCAAAATTCTTTAAAATGGCCGCCATAGTGATATAATTACTGATTTCATTATGGCCAGTATTATTTCTTCCATCGATGTAGCTGACAAATAACGACCGACTTAATCCCTCTTATGTAACAGAGCATCTATCTAACAGGTGTACAGGTGTGCATTGCCTTAGGTGTGTGTATTTCAAGGTTATTAACACAAAAAGTGTTTTACATGTTCTTTACTACACTTTCTTTTTCACCCAAAGGTATTCTTCTTATCACAATTACCTTAACTTAAAACAGAAAGAGACTGGCTTCTATCCAGAAACACAGACCAAAACCTTTAAACTTCATCAGTTAGACGGAGCACTGCAAATACCCCTTTGAATATTCACAAATATAGCAAATACAAAGAAGTACTGAAAGATATACGGTACATTTGCTGCTGCCTGTGCACAATAGTTACCATTTCTGTTTTAATAAATGTTGTGTCCAGTGTCACAGATGCCTGCTCTGTTCAGGGAAGGGATAACTGCAGATGGAAAAACAATCTTATTTCAACTAAAGTGGTCCTGACAGCAATTTACTAAGTTTATGTACAGACTATGTTACCTTTTTATAAACTCTCACTAGCTGTTTGTCTTTTCTTTTCAGTCTTTGCCAAGCAAATAAAACCATTTTGTTTTTCTGGGAGATTCCCTTCTTTGTTTTCTCTCAAAGTACATAACCACCTCCCCTAACAGGAAAAAACATACTAATGGGGGCTCATTGCTAAAGTAATGAAGCCTGTGTTTCACAGAATTAGAGACAAACACATACTTGCACAAATGCGAGTGCAGCTTGAGCAGGCACTTCACTTCCTAAAACTATCTGACCTATAAGAACCCTACAGCGTCCAGGAATGTGCATCAAAAACTTGCCTGTCTTCTCAGCTTTTGCAGGCTGCCCAGATGTTGACACAGCTTTTCTTCCCCACATGCACGCTCCAAATTTATTCCCCCACATAAAACAAAGAGTCCAAGGCTGAGATAAACTGTTGGAGTGACCAGAAAATGTTTGACAGAAAACTGTCAGGCAGTGCAAACTTTGGCTGAATGTGCCTCCTGAAACGAGTCCCAAATACCCTGAGTGTTTTAAGCATCCAACTTAATGCAGCTCTAATCCTCAAGATTAATCTTTTTTCTCATCTCTGCACAAGCCAAACTTTGACATATCACTGGACTTGAGGTACTGTGTGTTTGCACACACACAGTGTATTTAAAATGCTGAGGTTTGTGTCTGAGTCCAACTGAACTGCCTGCCTCGCTCATCCAAGAGTAGTACTTTCATCTATGATAATGAAGAAAGAGAGCATAAAGTGAGCTTTGATTCTCTATCTGGGACACACACACATACTGAGTTTGAGGCCAGAGCTCAGACAGGTCTTGTCTCTACATCTTATGAGCAGTAGCTCCCAAATAGACACAATGCACTTGTCAGCAAAGGCGCGGGAACAAAGGCTGGGGTTGCTGGAGTGTAGTTAACATGCAAACATTTTGCTGTCAGTGTATAACCACACAGCAGACAGACTGAGACAGAGAGAGCTCAGAATAAA
The DNA here is from genome assembly GCF_963969265.1 of Rhamphochromis sp. 'chilingali'. Taxonomy (NCBI): domain Eukaryota; kingdom Metazoa; phylum Chordata; class Actinopteri; order Cichliformes; family Cichlidae; genus Rhamphochromis; species Rhamphochromis sp. 'chilingali'. The sequence continues at coordinate 13,832,381 of NC_137931.1, read as the reverse complement.
GAAAATACGGCATTCCTACTCTAATTAATCTCAGCGGGCTTAAAATTGAATTAAAAAAAACACATTGGTGAGCATTATGCAACTTTAGTTCTTTATGACAATATAACAATTATAAACACTCAGGAGACCCTGTTTGAGAGACCTTTAACTTTTGAACTTCAGATGGTGAGTGCATCATTCTGTACTGGGTGCACAGGTGCTGTTGTTTGAAAGCACTTCTGCCTCATCACATATAAGCTTGTCATAGAAACTGTGTTCTATAATAAGTATCTTAGCGACCTCTGCTGGTCAGTATCAGCATGTATGATAAGTGTTTTGTGTAAAGAACAGACCATAATTTCAAAATGTGTCTTATTTTAGTCAGAAAAACTGTTCATTTAGAGTATTTTATCATTAGGTGAACAAAATTTAATGTACATAGCCTAAGCCTTTTGCTAAGTTGTTATCGTTAAATAGAAAATTCTGTTCTCACACGCCAAAATGCCAAACAGCTAATATGTCATCTTCAACATTTGACATATAAAGTAAAGAATGCTTGAAAAAAAGTTTTTAAAAAATGTAAATATCTATTCAATTACTCAATTTTTAACTCTGAAACAAAGTTACATTTAGTCATTTTTTGTTTTGTTTTCATTTTGTCTTTTAGATTTGTAAGATTTAAGATTTAGATTTACTGTAAAGTATAAATTATCAACTGCACTATTATTATTTATGATTCTTAGGTTTATTTTATTGTTAATATTTATGCGACTGAGCCAGACCCCACACGAAGCTCAGGCGATTGTTTACATTTGCTTGATTGAACACAGTGCTCTTTGGTTCGGCACCCGTTCTCAGTTAGGCCAGCTGTCCAGCAGACCTCACGTTCAACATACCTCCCTCTTCAGGTCCCCGGCGTCACTGAAGACTGGAAGAAAATTACTTCCACCTGCCCCCTCAGCCTCCCTGGCAGTGCCCCTTGAGCCCACTGCACCACCCCTACCCTGCAGCAGCGCCTGAAGACCACATGTTGTTTTTATTTTTAATGCTGATAACATACTCATTTTGAAATAACAGCTAAAGTCAATCAGGTTATGTTCAAAGTTTAGTTTCTCATTTTCACAGCATAATCTTCATGGATGATATTTACCAAATATCATCCATGAAATTCGGGATGGGTATCGAAACCTGGTTCTTGTTGAGAATCGGTTCCCACTGTTTCAATTCCTTGGAATTGTTTGTCATTTTTACAAATGATTCCCTTATCGATTCCAGTCGCCCGAATGATGTCACCACATTGCGGAGCGTCATTTACCTGGCAGGAAACATGGCGGCTCAAACGCTCAAAAGTTTAGTTATACTTTACGAGAACGGATGACAACAGGGCAACTTGTAATACTTGCAAAGTAGATATTTCATTTAAGGGAGGAAACACTACGAATATGCAAAAGCATTTGCTCACAAAACACGCGATAACCTCGTGAATCTCAACCCAGCAGCAGCGGTAACGTTTGCACGTCCTCTCCCGGAAGGTAACTAATCAACTAACGGTGCATATTATGTTAGCGCGATCTGCCTTATTACAAAACCTTCCATTACTGTGCATTTAGGTGACCATGATGAGAGAGACAGACAGAGTAGGGGTGGGTTTTGATTATCGATTTATCGATTAAAATCGATTCTGGATAACGTGATATCGATTCATTAAAATCCTGAATCGATTTTTTAATATAAATTTATTTTGCCCGAAATACCAGAATATCAGGCTAAACCTTACTAAATTTCAACAACCACCAAACAGCTAAAACAGTAAATGAGAGCAGGAACACGGATTCTGCACAAAGACATAAACACAAAGCACGGACTCGCCGACACATCAGAATCAGATGTCGCCTTTCTCACCCGACGGCACGGACACGGTCGGGGCTGAAAGCCGACAGCTCGCTGATTCTGATCCGTCGGCGGGTCCTCGCTTTGTGTTTACGCCCTTTTTTAGATTCTGAAGCTGCAGGTTTTAACTCTCTCCAGACAATATTGACTGAACGAGCAGCAAAAGAAGATCCAAACTTCACATAAACATCATCATGAATTCCCTCTTACTTTTGTTTTTTTGCTTCCACCATAATCACACTTCATGCACAGCTCTCTCTCTCTCTCTCTCTCTGTATACTTCAAGAACAGTTTCCCGTCTAAAAATCTGTTTTCTGCATTATTCGCTTGCTTGTTATGCACAAGTCGTTGTTTACAGCGCTGTCAGCCGCTGTTTTTTTCCTTTTACTTACTTCCGAAAAGAAAACCTAATTTCTGCCATTCAACAGGCTACTGAACAAATTTAAACTTTTTGAAATTATGCAAAATTGCAAAACGCTTAGCTGTGTCTCTAAAACCTCTGTAACTTTGTTCTGCTTCACTTGAGCAGCATCAGGTACTGTTCATATGTTGATTAATGACTTTCTTTCATTTTTGATCTACTGCAGAATATTTTTATAAAATCCCAGGCCAGGAAAATCACCTTCATGTTTTTCTGTGTTCTATCCTCAGCTACTTTGACACAAAGGCATCTGCTGTGATGCTTACACCTTTGATTAAGTCTCGCAAGTGTCAGCTTTCTTTTATAAATATAAAATTATGGAAATGTAATGATGCATGATCTGAATTATAGTATTTCTGACTGTCTGAGGCAAAATTTTCCCGAATCGAATTGAATCGATTCAGGACCTTGTGAATCGGAATCGAATCGATTCTAGAAATCAGTGACGATACCCAGCCCTAAGACAGAGTCTGGCTGGCTCAGATGCTGGCAGTTCTCGCTGCAGTCTACCGGTAGCGTCTCCTTTCAGGCCAGGATTGACGAATGTCATCGAGCAGTGACTAAGTTTGTGGTCAAAGGCTTGCACCCATTTGCCGCAGCAGATGATTTTCAGTAAGTGAATGTGTTTAATTGTAGGCAGGGACATTACTGGATATTCTTGTGTAATTGCTACAGAATAATTTATGTTATACTTTGTTATTGCTACAGAAGAATATTTATTTTATTATTTTATATTTACAATTTTTTTTCCTGGGGACCCTGTGACACTCCATTGAAGAGGCTGTGGCTCTCTTAAGATCTCACTGTTGGGTTTGTAAGGCCACGTTACTCCTAAATTTCTATTGTGTTCAAAGAGAAGATATAAAACAAAGTTCTAAGCTAATGGACCTTAGTGTTCTCCTTTTTTTAAAAGAATTGATAAGAGAATCGATAAAGAATCGAATCGTTAAACAGAATTGAAAATGGAATCGGAATCGTGAAAATCTTATCAATACCCATCCCCCACTACTGTGATGTAGTGATCAACACTGAGATGAAAGCACTGAGCAACATCGTTAACATAACATTCACTTTACAAGGACAAAATGACTTAACCCTTGTGTTCCCCTTTGGGGCAGCCCCAGACCCCGGGGGTCCCAAAGTACCCCACCCTCAGTAGAGACAGGTGAATGAAAATGAAAAAAACAGAACGATCATTTGGGGTCGAAGAGTGCCCCAGAGCAATTCTAATGGGTTCGTCAGGGGATCGGGAAAGAAAACGTAGCACTTGGGGGCCATGCACAGAAGCTGCTGCGGCAGCGTGGGAGTCATTGATACCCCAGTACATAAAAATGAAGCATAATCACAATAATGATAATAATGATAATAATAATAATAAGAAGAAGAAGAAGAAGAAGAAGAAGAAGAATACAACACACAGACGCTTCTGAGTTTTATTTTATTTTATTTGAAATTACACTCACGATACAACTGAGGCAATCTGGAAGGCCATACCTTTTAGGGACATGCGCAATAGGGAGGGTGCATTTTTAAAATGCCTCCCCCCCTGTATTTTTGATTACAATATCAACAAACTGTCCGTGTTTCAGGTGCTCGGTGCTGTACAGTGCCTTCGGTGGCTGTGAATACATGATCAGGAGACGTTGAATGGAAGGTATGAAACTCGGCGTGAGGAGTCTTTTCCTGATGCTGTAATAATGTTCAGCGTAAAAGTCATCCTCCAAGTGTCACAGCGGGATGGAACGGACACACGCGCAGGCTCTGAGTTGGGAAACACAAGAATCTTTATTACAGCACACCAGGTGATCTATTTACAGAGGTGAGAGGGAAGCCGGGCTCCGGGGTTCCACACACAAAGGGAAAAGACGCTGAAAGTCCACACGCACTCCGTCCACTCCTCACGCTCCTCTCCACACTCCACAGAAAATACGATGATGTACTCCACTCCTCGCACACTCAATCAGTCAGGAAACACAGGGGTTGGTCCAGGGAATGCGGGTCGGCAACGGTCCAGCGACGAGAAACACAGAGATGCCGTCTTATAAAGGAGCTGGAACCCTCTCGTAACGAGCCACAGGTGCGTGATGGCGACCAGGTGCATGGACCAAGGGCAGAAGCTCACAGATGAGCCGACCGGGTAGGCACAGGGACCCTGACACCAAGACTCACAGACACTCATGTTGTCTCTGGCTGGGGTGATTGGTCTTGCACCCGTTGCATGCTTCGGTGCGGTACTCGTTGATCACTAGGTCGAGTAGGTGATACACCTGCGCAGTTTTAACGGTATCGACGAGTAAAGAAGACGCCCAACTGTCAAGCTCGGCGTCTTTAACTGAGAATATCCAAGGGCTCCACCGAGCCCCACGAGAACATAAGATGTAAAGTACACTCCTGTGCCAAATAATCCCAGGGAAGCGAGGCGGAAAAATTTACACCGCTCCTTCAATTCGATCCTCTCCTCTTCTTCCCTTTTCCTTTGTTCTTCCTCCTTTCTCCTCTTCAGCCTTTCTCCTTCGAGTTTCTTCTGGGCCGCCTTATACATCTCGTTGGTGTAGTGGTTTCCTCCATTGAAATCCACCATTTCATCTATTTCATCCAAAAGACAGCCCCAGAGTGTCGATCACAGCGATATTTCTTCCGTCTTTGCCCTCTGCCTCTTTTCTGAGACAGCCGTCGGTGACAGACTCAGGCGAAATGGTGTTTCCGGATGCACTCTTTCCCGATCCTGTTTTACCGGAGTCTCAGTTCTTCACGGGTCGCAGAGCCTGCGAGGTTGGGGAAATGATGGTAAATGGTAAATGGCCTGTATTTATACAGCGCTTTTACTAGTCCCTTAAGACCCCAAAGCGCTTTACATATCCAGTCATCCGCCCATTCACACACACATTCACACACTGGTGATGGCAAGCTACATTGTAGCCACAGCCACCCTGGGGCGCACTGACAGAGGCGAGGCTGCCGGACACTGGCGCCACCGGGCCCTCTGACCACCACCAGTAGGCAACGGATGAAGTGTCTTGCCCAAGGACACAACGACCGAGACTGTCCAAGCCGGGGCTCGAACTGGCAACCTTCCGATTACAAGGCAAACTCCCAACTCTTGAGCCACGATCGCCCCTCGCCCTGATAGTAACATTTGAATCATTCTAGAAAAAAATAAAATAAAACACTACGTTACACTAGGCTATTCTTTTGTTATCTTTGTATTGATGTTGACAGCAAGCAGTTTGTCCACATAAAGCGAGTACCACAAGCAGCACACAACCCTGGGATTGCACTTTACCTTTGTATCGATGTTGACAGCGAGCAGTTTTCCCACATAACGCCAGTAGCACAAGCAGCACACATCCCTGGATCCGGCCTTTGGTCGCCAACGTTTTCAGTAAGCTAAGAAAAGAAGAAAGAAAAAAGAGGTGAAATTAAGGCACATTCAAGGAAAGTATTTCAGATCAGATTAGCAAGTTAAACCACACTGAAAATGCACGTTGAATAAACCATGGCCCCAAACTGCACGGTTGTCCCATGTGTTTCCCCCGTAGCTGCTCCAGGCTCACACACAATGAGCCCTGGTTTTGCGACGCAGGCGTAGCAACAACCTCCTTCTACTCCTCACTGCCTCCTGTATGTGTGTGTGTGTGTGTGTGTGTGTGTGTGTGTGTGTGTGTGTGTGTGTAGGAGGTACTGGGTTCCTCACAGACGGTGGTGTTCGTGAAACCCACCCTCCCCAAAGCTAAGGGCTCGCCAGCGAGGCGCGTGAGAGCGATGAAAATGTTTTTAAAAAGGGAAAGGAGGATGAGGAGACACTGAGGGTCCGAGGTCTAAACGGAAGGCTGTGTTCAGGTAACCCGCCCTCCGCAGACATAAGCGTACGCTAGCAAGGCTCTTGAAAACGATGTAGAGGGAGCAAGGATGAGGATGAGGCAAGGAGTGTCTGAAGTCCAAACGGAGGGCGGTGTTCGTGTAATAGGCAGGCCACATAGCTGCTCTTTCACTAGCGAGGCAGATGAGAACGAAGGCGAGGGAGCAAGAAGGACGAGGGGCATGGAGAGCCCCAGGTCCAACTGGAGGGTGGTGTTCACATAATAGGCAGGCCAAGCAGCTGCTCTTGCACTAGCGAGGCGCTTGAGAACGATGTAGAGGGAGCAAGGAGGATGAGGAGCAACGGAGAGCCCGAGGTCCAACTGGAGGGCGGTGTTCGTGTAATAGGCAGGCCAAACAGCTTCTATTTCACTAGCGAGGAGCATGAGAGCGATGAAGAGGGAGCAAGGAGGACGAGGAGGCATGGAGAGCCCGAGGTCCAACTGGAGGGTGGTGTTCGCGTAATAGGAAGGCCAAACAGCTTCTCTTGCACTAGCGAGGCGCATGACAACGGTAGAGAAGGAGCAAGGAGGATGAGGAGCAATGGAGATCCCGAGGTCCTCACCGAAGGGGGTGTTCGCGAAACCGGCCCTCCACAGACCTAAGCATACACTAGCGAGGAGCATAAACGGAGGGCGGTGTTCGCGTAATAGGCAGGCCAAACAGCTGCGCTTTCACTAGCGAGGCCCTTGAGAACGATGTAGAGGGAGCAAAGAGTACGAGGAGCAACGGAGAGCCCGAGGTCCAACATGAGGGCGGTGTTCGCGTAATAGGAAGGCCAAACAGCTTCTCTTTCACTAGCCAGGCACTTAAGAATGATGGAGAGAGAGCAAGCAGGACATGGAGGAATGGAAAGCCTGAGGTCCTCACCGACGGGGGTGTTCGCGAAACCGGCCCTCCGGAGACCTAAGCGTACGCTAGCAAGGAGCATGAGAACGATGTAGAGAGAGCAAGGATGAGGAGGAGGCAAGGAGTTTCTGAAGTCCAAACGGAGGGCGGTGTTCGCGTAATAGGCAGGCCAAGCAGCTGCTCTTTCACTAGCAAGGCACTTGAGAGCAATGTACAGGGAGTGCAGAATTATTAGGCAAGTTGTATTTTTGAGGAATAATTTTATTATTGAACAACAACCATGTTCTCAATGAACCCAAAAAACTCATTAATATCAAAGCTGAATGTTTTTGGAAGTAGTTTTTAGTTTGTTTTTAGTTTTAGCTATTTTAGGGGGATGTCTGTGTGTGCAGGTGACTATTACTGTGCATAATTATTAGGCAACTTAACAAAAAACAAATATATACCCATTTCAATAATTTATTTTTACCAGTGACACCAATATAACATCTCCACATTCACAAATATACATTTCTGACATTCAAAAACAAAACAAAAACAAATCAGCGACCAATATAGCCACCTTTCTTTGCAAGGACACTCAAAAGCCTGCCATCCATGGATTCTGTCAGTGTTTTGATCTGTTCACCATCAACATTGCATGCAGCAGCAACCACAGCCTCCCAGACACTGTTCAGAGAGGTGTACTGTTTTCCCTCCTTGTAAATCTCACATTTGATGATGGACCACAGGTTCTCAATGGGGTTCAGATCAGGTGAACAAGGTGGCCATGTCATTAGTTTTTCTTCTTTTATACCCTTTCTTGCCAGCCACGCTGTGGAGTACTTGGACGCGTGTGATGGAGCATTGTCCTGCATGAAAATCATGTTTTTCTTGAAGGATGCAGACTTCTTCCTGTACCACTGCTTGAAGAAGGTGTCTTCCAGAAACTGGCAGTAGGACTGGGAGTTGAGCTTGACTCCATCCTCAACCCGAAAAGGCCCCACAAGCTCATCTTTGATGATACCAGCCCAAACCAGTACTCCACCTCCACCTTGCTGGCGTCTGAGTCGGACTGGAGCTCTCTGCCCTTTACCAATCCAGCCACGGGCCCATCCATCTGGCCCATCAAGACTCACTCTCATTTCATCAGTCCATAAAACCTTAGAAAAATCAGTCTTGAGATATTTCTTGGCCCAGTCTTCACGTTTCAACTTGTGTGTCTTGTTCAGTGGTGGCCGTCTTTCAGCCTTTCTTACCTTGGCCATGTCTCTGAGTATTGCACACCTTGTGCTTTTGGGCACTCCAGTGATGTTGCAGCTCTGAAATATGGCCAAACTGGTGGCAAGTGGCATCTTGGCAGCTGCACGCTTGACTTTTCTCAGTTCATGGGCAGTTATTTTGCGCCTTGGTTTTTCCACACGCTTCTTGCGACCCTGTTGACTATTTTGATTGAAACGCTTGATTGTTCAATGATCACGCTTCAGAAGCTTTGCAATTTTGAGACTGCTGCATCCCTCTGCAAGATATCTCACTATTTTTGACTTTTCTGAGCCTGTCAAGTCCTTCTTTTGACCCATTTTGCCAAAGGAAAGGAAGTTGCCTAATAATTATGCACACCTGATATAGGGTGTTAGACCACACCCCTTCTCATTACAGAGATGCACATCACCTAATATGCTTAACTGGTAGTAGGCTTTCGAGCCTATACAGCTTGGAGTAAGACAACATGCATGATAGACTACTCATACAGTAAAAACCTAGAAACTACAATATTCTCTTTAGACGCAGAAAAAGCATTTGACAGAGTTAACTGGAAATTTCTATTTGCAACTTTACACAAATTTGGTTTTGGATCCTCTTTCATAAACTGGTTAAAAATATTATATAATTCCCCAACAGCTTGTGTTAGAACAAATGACCAGACATCCTCCAGCTTCTGTCTCTTGAGGGGCACCAGGCAGGGATGCCCACTCTCCCCTTCACTATTTGCAATTTTTATTGAACCACTAGCAGCAGCAATTAGACAGAATTCAGTAATTAAGGGCATAAAATGCAAGAACGTGGAACATAAAATCAGCCTTTATGCGGATGATGTGTTACTCTTTCTCCAAAATTCACAAACCAATATCTCTGGGGTGACTGAATTGATAAACTCTTTTGCAAGAATATCAGATTACTCAATTAACTGGTCAAAATCTACAGTCCTACCGATTAATTGCTCCTTCCATAATTCCTCTTCTACACCACTGCAATCGGGAAATATAAAATATTTAGATATTAATGTTTCTCCCAAGCTTGCAGATCTAACTAAATTAAACCATATCCCACTTTTAAAGAAGGTAGAAGATGATCTGGCTAGATGGAAATGTCTACCCATATCACTCATGGGAAGGGTTGCCGCTATAAAAATGATGGTCTTACCAAAAATAAATTATTTATTCTCAATGATCCCAACTAAACCGCCACAAGATTGGTTCAGATCTCTAGATTCATGTATGTCCAAATTCCTTTGGAAAAATAAACCCCCACGTATAAGCTTAAAAACACTACAAAAGACCAAGGATAAAGGAGGACTAGAACTGCCTAACTTTCAGCACTACTTCTTAGCCAACAGGCTTCAGTTTATCTCAGGATGGCTAAAACACACCCTCTTAGATGAACCTTGGCTAGATGTAGAACAAGCACTCTGCAATAATCTAGAGATCTCAGACCTACCATTTATCAGCTCAAACATCCAACGACATGAATGCTTTAAAAGCATCAACATCAGCTCTTCTCTGACAGCATGGTGGGAGTTTCTAAAATTGACGGCGTCTTCATTAATCCCATGCAAACGTACACCTATCTGGAACAACCCTGACATATTACAAAACAATAATATGATAAACTTTTCAGATTGGAGTGATAAAGGAATCAAATATTTAGAACATATACTAGAAGGAACAGAATTTATTTCATTTGACGGACTAGTTACACAATATGGGATCAACAAGAAAAGATTTTTAGAATATCAACAAATTAAATCCATAGTAAAAAAGAAATTTAAACCGGGTCAAGTTGAACTACAAACACCACCAAGTGTGGTTCAATTTCTTACTCTTAAACCCCCCAAATTACTATCCAAAATATACAGAATGCTTTCTAAAACAGATGAATCAATATCACTTCCTATTGCAAAATGGGAAGCGGATTTATCAGTTAACTTAGACCTAAACTTCTGGTCTCAGATTTGCTTAAAAACCTTTCATCTAATTAGAAATCCCAGTCTTCAATTAATTCAATTTAAAAATATTACATAGAGTGCACTGTACAGGTCATCGGATGTTCAAGATGGGCTTTACGTCTACCAACAACTGCTCACACTGCCAAACCAATTCACCGGACAATTATATCCACGCTCTTTGGTTCTGTCCACCAGTTCAGAAGTTTTGGCGCGAGATATGTGAAGACTTATCGAAGTGTCTGAAATGTAACATTCCAACTTCCCCCTTAGTGTGTTTGTTGGGCAGCTTAGATAATGTCACTTCAGAAAAGAATATAGCCCATATGGTTTTCACTGCCCTATGCATAGCCAAGAAAACAGTCCTCATGAACTGGAAAAATAAAAATAATCTTAATTCTAACCAATATAGAAATTATCTATTAGATTACATTAGTCTTGATACAGCCTCTGCCACCACATCAGATCAATTGCTCTGGGCTCCTTTGATCAGCTCCATCACCTAGTGGGGGTGGGGGGTCATAGTTTGGTCCCGCCTTCACTGTTGTGATTGGTGTGGGGGTAGGGACAGGCTTAGGGCGTCGGGGGGTTCCCCGGAGGCATCTTCCTTGGGGGGCTCAACCCGGGGTAGCGGTCATGTCCGGTTAGGGGCTCTGTTGGCTCTCCGGTGACTGTTTCCTCGCGGCTGCGTGCAGCGGGGCTAGGGGAGGGTCTGTGCTGACGGACGTGGGTTACTGACCTGGTAGCCTGGCTGCCCCTGGGTGGGTCCGGGATGGGCGTGAGGTTCTGGGGGCGCTCCGTCTCTGGGCTGGGACCCGGACCGGGCCTCGGGGGCTTGGGTCCTGGTTGGTGTGTTGCCGGGGTTGTGGGCGGGTGGGTGCATGGGGGCCCAGCCCTGGAGCAGGGTGCCGCCGGTGCGTCGAGCCACCTGGGGGGCTCTTCAACTGGTGGGGGAGATTGTCACATCTTGCAGGAGCTTTCCTCTCCTCAGGAGCTCCCTCTGCAGGAGGGGGAGATACAGGAGAGGTGGAGGAAGATCTCAGCCTGGGTGTTTATTGTCTTATGTAGTCTGGAAGAAGAGTGGATGGTGGGGTGGGTGCAGTTTTCTCTGTGGTGGGGTTGGGTGGACTGTCCCGGGCTCTGTGGGGCCGGGCGGCGCTGCTGCACTGGGCCCGGTCTGGATGGGCCTGGGCCCCCTTTCCCTGGCGGGTCGCGGAGTATGGGGGTGCCTACTGGGGTCAGCGGGGGAGCTGGCCCCAGGGAGGGGTCACTTGCCCCTCCCTTCCTTCCCTCCCCATCTCCAGCTGCCTCCCTCTTCCCGCTCCACCACAACCACCCACACATGCAGGGCCTTGGAGTAGGGGTATGTCACCAGGGTGCAGAGGAGGCTACCCCCCCCCTCTGTCCCCTTCTGGCTGCCTCTGCCTCAATTTTATCCCACAACTTAGACATTCACATTACTCACACTCTCATTACACATACATATAGGATCTTGGGGGTGGGCACGATACACGGAGTCCAAAGTACCATCAGGGTGTACACCCCACCCCTGGCATCGTTGCCCACCTCTCAATTTTAAATACACGTAGACATTGAGGGCTAGCAGGAGGGACCATGCGCTTACCTGCTGCTCTCTGGCAGGTAGCTCCATGCCCTCCTGGGTTTTAAATGCACCTTAGAACACACATGCATCAACATTACAATGAGCGGGTGGAGGGAGGTTTGGAGTCTTCTCTCACCCCCGTTCTCTGCGACCTGCTGGAGCAGGGGGGCTAGGAGGAGGAGTTGGCCGTCCGACTGCGGTCTGGAGTGTGGAGCCTTCCTGCTGCTGCGGAGTCGGGGCGGTCTGCCTCCCCCCACCGCAGGGAAAAGGGAAACACCACCTGGGTCTGGGTGCAGTTCCCCCCTCCAGGGGCGGGGGCACCTAGACCCGGTTTGTAGAGTACGCTTGGGGAGTGTGATCGTGTGTACAACGTCTCTTTATGTCTGTCTCCACGTTGGTTGAGTGTGGAGTAAGTGCATATGAGAGCATGAGGGTGGGAATGGATGTTTGTATCTGTGTGTGCCTGTATGTCTGTGTCTATATGTCAGGTTGGGTGTCAGGCGCCACCTCTCTGGGGACATCTCAGGCCCTCCAAGGTTTGGAGGCCTATCTCCCCCTACCACCACTTCCCCTGCCAGTGGCGGACCCCCTCAGACATCGGTGCGTTGGTGGTTCTTTGTGTCCGGGGATGGGCGTCCAGGTACACACCGGCTCACTCCTTGGCGGCCGCTTATCGGGGCCTGGAGCCTGGGGCTCGCTCGGGCCACTTCGGAGGTGGGGTGCCCCCGGCCTCTCGGCCTGGGGCTCGGTCACTCAGGCGCAGCTGGCTGCCGGCAGAGCTCACGGGCGCGTCACTGCAACTCCCCCTGGCTTCTGCTCCGCGGCTGCTGAGTGAGCCCTCATCTGGGACTCTCCTCAGCTCTTCAGAATCAGAATCAGAATCAGAAACTTTATTGTCATTGTCATGAGAACAACGAAATTAAGAATGGTCCCCGATCATTGCATCATCCGCCGGGACAGTGGCGCAGCTGCCCCTCTGTTGGTCTTCCTTGGTCTCTTGTGTTCTGGGGGCCTCTGGATGTCTGGAGTTTTGATCTCCTCCACACCTGCTTCACGCCCTGGAGGACGGGGCTGTGGCCCCCCCACACCCTCTAGCAGATTATTACATGAAGGAACCTTTTAAAAAAACAAAAAACAAGCGCGTCCATGCTCACAGGTGTACACACGGGTGATCACACCCACAAACTACACCCTTTTTGGCTCCTACCTCAAAGCACACTGTGTTCTGTTGATCTTATGTGCTGCACAATAATGTTTAACATTTAGTATTTACTGTCATATTCCCATATATCATTGTGATGTTGTTTATTCTATTACTCTTGTTCTCTTCTGCTTGCTTTCTTTTTTCTTTCTCAGCAGGTGATCCAGGTGATTGATATATGCATTTTTTTTTCTCTGCCCGTTCTGTTGGTTTTTGTCTTTTGCCCTTCTCCCCCGTCCCTCTTCTCAGCTGTTTCTCTTTCCCTCTTTCTTTCTCCCCTTCTTTCCCCCAGTCAAGTCTGTCCCGTATTCAGTAAGTGAAAATAAAATAAACAATAAAAGGTGAATCAAATGGACCATTACGGCAAGGCTGGGATGGTCAGTTTGGTAAAGTAAATCCGTTGGGCATCTTTCTTTGCCTTTAGACAACAATTCTGATGGCAAAAGAGCCAAACGGGACAGGCAAAAAAAAAAAAAAAAAAAAAAAAAAAGACAACATGCATGAGGAGGATGATGTGGACAAAATACTCATTTGCCTAATAATTCTGCACTCCCTGTAGAGGGGGCAAAGAAGACGGGGAGCAACGGAGATCCCAAGGTCCTCACCGAAGGGGGTGTTCGCGAAACCCGCCCTCCGCAGACCTATGTGTATGCTAGCGAGGATGTAAAGAGAGCATAGATGAGGAGGAGGCAAGGAGTGTCTGAAGTCCAAACAGAGAGTGGTGTTCGCGTAATAGGCAGGCCAAGCAGCTGCTCTTTCACTAGCGAGGCGCAGGAGAATGATGGAGGAGCAAGGAGGACGAGGAGCAACGGAGAGCTCGATGTCCTCACCGACGGCGGTTTTCGCAAAACCCACCCTCTGCAAACCTAAGCGTACTCTAGCGAGGAGCGTGACAAGGATGTAGAGGGAGCAAGGAGGACGAGGAGGCTCGGAATGCCCGAGGTCCAACTGGAGGGCGGTGTTCGCGTAATAGGCAGGCCAAGCAGCTGCTCTTTCACTAGCGAGGCGCAGGAGAACGATGGAGAAGGAGCAAGGAAGACGAGGAGGCAACGGAGAGCCCGTGGTCCTCAGGTCCATTTACGTGTAACCCAAGGCCCATCCGACAAAGCGCTCACCTGCGAGGAGCAGGAGAACGGAGCAGAAGGAGGTCGCAGGACGGGGAGACAGGAAGAGTCCGAGGTCCTCACTTAGGCCGGTTTACGCGAACACTGCAGAGAAGGAGACATTGATGATGATGATGATGATGATGTGAAGTTGAGAGTTGTTTGCTCCGGCGGTTCGGGGTCCCTCCAGACCCCAGTGTTTGCCATCGTAACTTACGAATGTGCATTGGGGTTGCGAATTACCCCATCGCGATTACAAAGGGGTCACAGTGTACCCACGGAGCAGAGAGCACCCCCGGTCTTCATGAAGGCCGGTTTACGTGTAACTTGGGGCCCATTCGGCTAAGCGCTCGCCTGCGAGGAGCAGGAGAATGGAGCAGAAGGAGGTCGCAGGACGGGGAAGCAGGGAGAGTCCGAAGTCCTCACTTAGGCCGGTTTACGCGAACACTGCCGAGAAGGAGACATTGATGATGATGATGATGTGAAGTTGAGAGTTGTTTGCTCCGGCGGTTTGGGGTCCCTCCAGACCCCAGTGTTTGCCATCGTAACTTACGAATGTGCATTGGGGTTGTGAAATACCCCATCGTGGGTACACTTTGACTCTATAGTAATCGTGGAGTAGAGAGCATCCCTGGTCCTCGCGAAGGCCAGTTTACGTGTAACCCGAGGCCCATAAGGCTAAGCACTCACCTGCGAGGAGCAGGAGAACGGAGCAGAAGGAGGACGGGGACTCAAGGAGAGTCCGAGGTCCTCACTTAGGCTGGTTTACGCGAACACTCTCGAGAAGGATACGATGATGATGATGTGAAGTTGAGAGTTGTTTCCTCCAGCGGTTCGGGGTCCCTCCAGACCCCAGTGTTTGCCATCGTAACTTACGAGTCAGAATCAGAATCAGAATACTTTATTGATCCCTGGGGGAAATTATTTTTTGTTACAGTGCTCCATTATAAACAAACATTAAGACAAGACAGACAATACGCTAACTAAGAATAGTACAATATATACATATATATACTAGAGATGGACCGATCCGATATTACGTATCGGTATCGGTCCGATACTGACCTAAATTACTGGATCGGATATCGGAGAAAAATAAAAAATGTAATCCGATCCATTAAATATCACGAAAGCACCTCACAAAACTTGCAACACGCCGTAACTCGCCTCAGAACGTTAGCACGTCGGAGCAGTATGCATCACGTGATAGAGCGGCTGTGGCATGCGGGACCTGTGGTGGTCTGGATAGCATTTGGAGCTTCGCTAGCAACCCGGCATTTCATCTCCGACAAAGTTATCCCCGAGGGAAGTAAAGCAAGTGTGTAAGTCCATCTCTGAATGTTTGTAAAGCATTCCTGCGTTAAGCTTAACAAGCGATATATGGTGCGAGTGCCTCTTCTCTCCCCCTCCCTCTCTTGCTGCTACTTCAATCATGAAACTGCTTAATGATCAGCTGATCGGCTTTTCTGTCGCGAGTCCATCTCTCTGGTTTGTTTTTGGCCCACTTTGCACCAGAAAGAGGAAACCAGCGGATAAACAATAGCAGCACGTTTAAGCTTGATAAGCTGTTGTTAGAATTTATTTAATATTACTTTCTACACCAGGATCTTTTTCTACGTAGCTGACGCTGGTAACTGTGCAGGGGCGGATCTAGCAAAGTTTAGCCAGGGGGGGCCGATAGGGCATTAACAGGGAAAAGGGGGCACAAAGACATACTTTTCTTTCTTATTCTCATTTAAAATGTCTAGCTTTTAATAAATAATTATCTGACACCCAAAGTTTTAATTTGTTGCAAAATGAATAGAAGTCCATTACTGTATATAGTAACTATTAAGTCTAATATATATACCCTAGTAAGCTATAGTACTTTTTCCTTTGGGAAGGTACCATCTGTGCAGTCTGCAATTTTGTTGAAGAAAGATGTTGAATCTATTTAATATTTTAATATATTGAAAAATAATTTATTTCTGTGCTTTTTTTTAAATCAATTAAGGTTGATTACATCGATTAAGCATCATGAGGTGGAGCGTGAGGGGTGGTTCCCTATTTTTTATTTATTTATTTTTGTTGTTGCTGGGAGTTGGAACCCTATTAGTTAGGTTGCTTAATATTTACGCTAAGTACTCTTTAAAATACCAGAATAGGGAGGATGGTGTAGGTTTAAGTTTATTAGATTGATCAGTATTGCTGAACTATGAAATATTTTTTTTTGCATACAGGTATAACAGAATAGCTTTAGCGTAGTTGTTGTTTTAAACTTGAGTATGAACTTATACAAAATGCAGCAAGATATTTAAAAAAACAGTTTTGTTGATTAAAACACACTATATCGGATTCATATCTGTATCAGCAGATATCCAAATGTATGATATCGGTATCGGTATCGGACATAACAAAAATGGTATCGTGCCATCTCTAATATATACATACATATATAAGTCACTCATAAATAAATAGCTGGAAAAGAAACGTGTAGTTGTAGCAGTAACCAGTGTGTTAAGTGGATGCGTTGTACAGGGAGATGGCCACAGGCAGGAAAGATTTCCTGTGTCGTTCAGTGGTGCTTTTCGGTAATCTCAGTCTCTCACTGAACGTGCTCCTGTGACTGACCAGCATGTCATGGAGTGGGTGGGAGGTGTTATCCAACATTGTCTTTATCTTGGACAGCATCCGCCTCTCCGACACCACCTTGAGGGAGTCCAGCTCCATCCCCACAACATTGCTGGCCTTACGGATTAGTTTGTCAATGTGTAGTCCAAGGTATTTATAGTCCTCCACAATGTCCACACTGACCCCCTGGATTGAAACAGGGGTCAAGTGTTTCCTGGTCTTCCTGAAGTCCACGATCAGTTCCTTGGTCTTTGCCACGTTGAGCTGCAGATGATTCTGCTCACACCACGTGACAAAGGAGTCGACCACAGCCCGGTACTCTGTCTCATCATCCCTGCTGATGCATCCAACCATCGCAGAGTCATCAGAAAACTTCTGAAGATGGCAGGTCTCTGTGCAGTGGCTGAAGTCTGTGGTGTAGAGGGTGAAGAGGAAGGGGGAGAGGACAGTCCCCTGTGGTGCCCCTGTGTTGCTGATCACCTTGTCAGACACACACTGTGGGAGACGTACATATTGTGGTCTTCCTGTCAGGGCGATCGTGGCTCAAGAGTTGGGAGTTTGCCTTGTAATCGGAAGGTTGCCAGTTCGAGCCCCGGCTTGGACAGTCTCGGTCGTTGTGTCCTTGGGCAAGACACTTCACCCATTGCCTACTGGTGGTGGTCAGAGGGCCCGGTGGCGCCAGTGTCCGGCAGCCACGCCTCTGTCAGTGCGCCCCAGGGTGGCTGTGGCTACAATGTAGCTTGCCATCACCAGTGTGTGAATGTGTGTGTGAATGGGTGGATGACTGGATATGTAAAGCGCTTTGGGGTCCTTAGGGACTAGTAAAGCGCTATATAAATACAGGCCATTTACCATTTACAGGCCAGGTAATCAACAATCCAGGACACCAGAGAAGCATCCACCTGCATCGCTGCTAACTTATCACCCAGGAGGGTCGGCCTGATGGTATTGAAAGCACTAGAAAAGTCAAAAAACATGACCCTCACAGTGCTCGCCGGCTGGTCCAGATGGGTGTAGACACGATTGAGCAGGTAGATGATGGCGTCCTCAGTTCCGAGACGAGGCTGATAAGCGAACTGAGGGGGATCCAGATGTGGTCTTACTAGGGGTCGCAGCTGGTCCAGGATGAGCCTTTCCAGGGTGTTCATGATGTGGGAGGTCAGTGCCACGGGCCTGTAATCCTGGGGGCCACTGGGACGTGGCGTCTTTGGTACAGGGACGAGGCATGATGTCTTCCACATCACTGGGACCCTCTGCAGACTCAGACTCAGCATAAACAGTTTATGAAAGACTCCACTCAGCTGGGGGGCACAGGTCTTGAGGACGAGGGGACTCACTCCGTCTGGTCCAGCAGACTTGCCTGAGTGACGTCTCCTCATTTGCATCTCAACCTGGTATTGAGTGAAGGTGATGGGTGGGGGAGGGGTGTCAGGAATCTCACAGGAGGTAACAGCGCCATGTGAAGAGAGAGGCTGGCACAGTGGTGTGGCTCTGGATTCCAGGCTGACTACAGGTGAGGTTGTGGGGGTGGGAGCAGACACTGTGGTGTCGAATCTATTGAAAAACAGATTCAACTCGTTAGCTCTATTCTCACCTCCCTCAGCTCCCCTGCTGTTGGTTGGCCTGAATCCAGTGATGGTCTTCATGCCCCTCCACACCTCTCTCATGCTGTTCTGCTGGAGTTTCCACTCCAGCTTCCTCCTGTAATTGTCCTTAGCCTCTCTGATCTTGTCCTTTAGTAACACCTGGATCTTCCTCACCTCCTCTTTGTTGCCCCCTCTGAAAGCCCTCTTCTTGTTGTTGAGGAGGGCTTTGATGTCCTTAGTCACCCACGGCTTGTTATTTGGGTAACAATGAACAGTCTGAGCTGGAACAATGGAGTCGGTGCAGAAAGTTATGTAGTCTGTGATACACTCAGTAAGCCCATTGATGTCCTCGGCGTGAGGCTCACAGAGTGTTTCCCAGTCGGTCACCTCGAAACAGCCCTGTAGTTCCGCTATTGCCTCCTCTGACCACCTCCTGACAGTCCTGGTGGTCACAGGTTCCCTCCTCACAATTGGCACATAGCGGGGGGTGAGGTGAATCAGGTTATGATCTGACCTACCAAGTGGGGGGAGGGAGGAGGAGCTGTATGCATCCTTGACGTTAGCATACAGTAAGTCTAAAATGTTCTCTCCCCTGGTGGGACAGTCCACATATTGTTTGAATGTTGTTAGTGTATTGTCCAGTGATACATGGTTGAAGTCACCCGAGATCACAATAAAGGCACTCGGGTGCTGAGTCTGTAACCGAGCTATGGCAGAGTGGATAGTGTCACATGCAGCTGTGGGGTTAGCAGAGGGAGGAACATAAACAGTCACCAAGATGACGTGAGAGAATTCCCTAGGTAAATAATACGGCCTGAGTCCAACAGCACACAGTTCAGTGTCCCGGCAACAAATCTTTTCTTTGATTGTTATGTTGGCAGGGTTACACCACCGGTTGTTAACTAAAACAGCAAGCCCACCTCCTTTCCGCTTACCGCTAGCGATGCTGTCCCTGTCTGCCCAAACAGTGTGGAAGCCTTCCACGGAAGCATTCTCATCGGGAATGTCCTGGTGCATCCATGATTCGGTGAAACACATCAGGCTACACTCTCGGTATTCCCTCTGACTCCGTACCAGTGCTGAGAGCTCGTCGATTTTATTTGCCAACGATCGCACATTTCCCATCACGATAGACGGCAGACACAGTTTATACCTCCTCCTCGCTTCGAGCCTCCGCTGTCTCACCGTCTCCTTTTTTCTTCTCTTCTGTCCTTGACCTCTGCATCCCCGATGTGTTTTCCTCCAAATTTCAGCTGGTACTTCTGCGGGCCTGGCCAGCGAGCCGGCCGGCATGAGGGCGATCAGCTGATCTCTGGAGTAAACAGTCCGTGCGTGTAGGAGATGTGCCACGGTCCCGCTCCTTGATAAAAGTAACAGTTCCACGGCCACCAGAAGAACAAAAACTCTCTCAATCCACATGATTGAGTAAGAGATAATAAACGGATGAAAATACAAGTCAGAAAAAAAAAAGAATACGTAAGAAAAAAGAGCTAAACTAAGAGAAAAGCAGGAGCGACTGTAACAGGCTGCACGCTGGTTGGCGCATGCGCACATTGGGGTTGCGAAATACCCCATCGTGGGTACACTTTCACCCCATAGTAATCGTGGAGTAGAGAGCATCCCCGGTCCTCGTGAAGGCCGGTTTACGCGTAACCCGAGGCCCATAAGGCTAAGCACTCACCTGCGAGGAGCAGGAGAACGGAGCAGAAGGAGGAAGGAGGACGGGGAGGCAGGGAGAGTTTACGCGTAACTTGGGGCCCAGCGCTTGCCTGCGAAGAGCAGGAGAATGGAGCAGAAGGAGGTAGGAAGGCGGCAGGGAGAGTCTGAGGCCCTCAAGGAGGGCGGTTTACGCGAATTCTGCCCTCTGTAAAGCCAAGCGTCCAACAGCGAGGCCCAGGAGAACTGAGGAGAGGGCCGGTTTACGTGAAGACTACCCTCTGTAAAGCTGAGCGTTTGCAAGCGCAGGGTAGAAGGAGCAAGGAGAAGGAGGAAGGAGACGATGATGATGATTATGTGTAGTTGAGAGATGTTTGCTCCGGTGGTTCGGGGTCCCTCGAGACCCCAGTATTTGCCATCGTAACTTACGAATGTGGTGTGGGGTGGCGAAATACCCCATCATGATCACTAAGGGGTCACAGAGTACCCACGGAGCACGGAGCGCCCGCGGTCCCCACTTGGTTTACGCGTAACCCGGGGCCCATCCGGCTAAGCGCTCGCCTGCGGGGAGCAGGAGAACGGGGGAGAAGGAGGAAGGAGGTCGAGGAGGAACGGAGAGTCCGAGGTCCTCACTGAGGCCGGTGTACGCGAACACTCTCGAAAAGGAGACGATGATGATGATGATGTGAAGTTGAGAGCTGTTGCCGTGGCGCCTTGGGGTCCTTCCAGACCCCAAGGTTTGCCATTGTAACTTACGCAATCGATGGAGGGTTACAACCAATTAGGTGCCTTTGTCCGACGCTGTGACGAGACCCGCTGTAGCTGGGGGTCCGCCTGACCCCCATCTGCCCCCACCACGAACCGGCGCCCTGTTTCGCGACGAGACCTGGGTCCGCGCTGCCGGGGTCTGCGTGATCCCCCCCCCCCCTTCTTTTTTTTTTTGGTCCAGGGCGCACATGGGTTAATATAGCCACGGAGTGATGTCGGGGTCGCGGTGGAGCTGTCCGTCCACGTACAGCCGGTCCACAGTGATGACAGCGCGGGAGCCCTTCTGGATGAAGCCGCATCGGATTGGGAAGAGGACCCTGCATCGTTCCAGAATCTCTTTGGGGAACTGGTCATTCACGCTGAAGTCCGTTCCTTTTAATTCCCTGCCGCGGCTTTTCACAATGCTTTTGTTTTCATTCTAATTCTACTCTTTTTATTCAAATTCCATTGTTTGTTCTCAAATTCTGTGTTTTTCATGTTAATTCCGTTGTTTTCATTCTAATTCTGTTGTTTGTTTTAAACTTCCATTATTTTCATTCTAATTCCATTGTTTTGATTTAAATTCTGTTGTGTTCATTCAAATTCCATTATTTTGATTCAAATTCTGTTCTGGGGTCCGTTCTTCGTACCTCGCTAAGTAAGTTAGCTGGATTTGATTGTTGACGATTTCGC
This sequence comes from Rhamphochromis sp. 'chilingali', assembly GCF_963969265.1. NCBI lineage: Eukaryota > Metazoa > Chordata > Actinopteri > Cichliformes > Cichlidae > Rhamphochromis > Rhamphochromis sp. 'chilingali'. The sequence continues at coordinate 13,810,983 of NC_137931.1, read as the reverse complement.
GTGATCTTGGATCGTTCGGTTCTCCGAAGCTGATCTGGGACTTGCTGTCATAGCAACAGATCCGTAAGCGTAAACCTGCCTTTGGAGCAGGCTTACTTTATGTAAACAGGATTCGATCGCGGCCACGCAGGTATGTCCGCTTCATTTACACGAAAGCAACAGCGATATTTTACCACTGTTTGTCCAAAAATAGATATTATCAATGTAACTAAAGATAATGCAGTATTTGATTCTTGTATTGATTTCATACAGATACATACAGGTCATTTCCTAAAAAAAAGGGAAATGTACTATTAATCATTCTATTTCATGTATTTGATTATTTCAGATGTAATTCATATTTTAGAGTATTAATAGTAAATTACTTCATGTGATCAAGATGAGACCACGGCTATAAAAGCGAAGGTGGATTTGGGAAGTCTGTCACGTCCATGTCCTGTCCGTACGCGAGCCACCCATTGCGGAAGGTGCAAGATTGATATGGAGAGTTTTCAGAATTCAGCGTATATTGCGGGATAGACAGGATCCTTTAGCTCAGCGTGACAGTGTGCTCATAGAGAGATATCGATTTTCCCGTGAGGGTATTATTTACTTAACCAACTTGTTGACGAGGGGGTGCAGGACCACCACCTGTCTTTTTTTGCTCTGCCCTTTTCTTGGTTGCTGTTATAAACAAACAAACAGATTATTTCAGGGTCTCTTTTCAAGAGACTAAAAGCAATATAAGTGATAAATATTACCATTCTGTAGAATATTCTTATATTTCACTTTTACTTGTTCCCATGTTCTAGTGGGTCCTGTTGTGGCTCTAATGTGGAAGAGGATATAATGTAATATAATATAATGTGATATAATGTAATATAATATAATAAATCTACCCTACCGCCTACTGGTGTTGGCCAGAGGGGCCGATGGCGCGATATGGCAGCCTGGCTTCTGTCAGTCTGCCCCAGGGCAGCTGTGGCTACAACCGTAGCTGCTTCCACCAGTGTGTGAATGTGAGAGTGAATGAATAGTGGCATTGTAAAGCGCTTTGGGTGCCTTGAAAAGCGCAATATAAATCCAATCCATTATTATTATTATTATTGAATTACTTACGAGTTTGATTTGTCAGCAACATTCTGCCAGCCCTCTCTCCTTGCTTTTGCAGCCTTTGCAGTTTTCCCTTGCGTTTTAATTAAACTCTGAAACTCCTGAAATCCCTCAATCAAGAGTTCTTGCTCTGCTGCCGAAAAATACTGAGCACGCTCCTTCGACATTTTTGCCGACCAATCAAAGGGTTGCCGATCAATGTTTCTACTATCGATGCGTAGCCCCTGTTAAGCCACCCAGTGATCTCACATTACTTCATCCAGCTATACTAATCGTCAACAACAGGTGTGTTCGGAGAACCGGAATAGCGAGCTGAAAGTTGGCGCAATTGATTTGAGCTTGGATGTTTCATTTGATCTTGGATGTAGTAAACGAGGTACGAAGATTCCGTTGTTTTCATTCTAATTCTGTTCTTTTCATTGAAATTCGTTGTTTTCAATCAAATGCTTTTGTTTTCATTCAAATTCCATTCTTTTGATTCAAATTCTGTTCTATTGTTTCAAATTCTGTTCTGTTGATTCAAATTCTGTTCTGTTCATTCTAATTCCGTTGTTTTCATTCAAATTCTATTCATTTCATTCTAATTCCGTTCTTTTCATTCAAATTCCATTGTTTTCATTCAAATTGTTTTGTTTTCATTCAAATTCCATTGTTTTGATTCTAATTCCGTTGTTTTGATTCAAATTCTAATCTTTTTATTCAAATTCTATTGTTTGTTTTAGAATTCTGTTGTTTTCATTAAAATTCCGTTGTTTTCATTGTAATTCTGTTCTGTTCATTCAAATTCCATTGTTTTGATTGAAATTCCGTTGTTTTCATTCAAACTCTGTTCTGTACATTCTAATTCCGTTGTTTTCATTCAAATTCCATTGTTTTCATTCTAATTCTGTTGTTTGTTTTAAACTTCCATTGTTTTGATTCAATTTCTTTTGTTTTCATTCAAATTCCATTGTTTTGATTCAAATTCTGTTCTGTTCATTCAAATTCCGTTGTTTTCATTCAAATTCCATTGTTTTGATTTAAATTCTTTTGTTTTCATTCAAATGCTTTTGTTTTGATTCAAATTCTGTTCTGTTGATTCAAATTCTGTTCTGTTGATTCAAATTCTGTTCTGTTGATTCAAATTCCATTGTGTTCATTCAAATTCTATTGTTTTGATTCAAATTCTGTTCTGTTCATTCTACAGTTTTTTTAATTGGTTTGTTACTATTTTCATAACTAAAGTGTGCATTTTCAAATCTCTCAGTACAAAACTCACATTTGATCACATTTGTAACACCACTAGTCATTCTTTCAAATCTGATGTCATGATTTCATTGTATTTGCACATATTTTCATTCCACTTAATCATTGTTGCAGAACATATGTTCATTGTGATATATTCTGAGAACATTTGCTTTAATCACCCAAGCAAAACCGTAAGCTCTTTTTTCAACTTAGTAGTTTTACCAATCATTTCATTCAGGAGCAAATAATACAAGGTAAGCGTTTCAAATTGTCCTTGGTGATGAATGAGTGTAACTGAACTGTAAAACTTTACACAACAAATTATTTACATAAGCACAATATATTTTTATTTTATTTTTACCACTGTTACACAATTAATCAAGCCGGTCATTAACATTGGGCCATAAATTTTCATCAACATCACAGTGGATGTCTTCGTTGTTCAGGCACCGTGGGAAAAATCTCTTGCCATGACGAATCCAGGCTTGACATTGCCCAGCAGTTATATCACCACAAGCTTCACACATGGCTTGAAGAAGGGAGACATGCTCATGGGGATGTCGATCATACACCTTCCACCTCCATGTAGAGAAGAATTCCTCAATTGAGTTGAGGAAAGGGGAATATGGTGGAAGATAGAGTGTCCTCTGTGTCTAGTTTTTGACAGATTGAAACCGGCCTCATCAACAAAAATATACTTGTGATGATTCACAGCAGCGTCCAGCTCCATCACCCTCTAAAATGATTATTTAGTTAGTTTTTTTACAACTAGTAGTTGTCAGTACTGTCACAGTAATTGCATGCCAGTTTAGTGTTGTACCTGAATATATTCTGAACACAGTTGTTTCACCCGGACATTGTTCCTCTCAAAAGGAACCAAGTAAATTTGTTTCATGGAAACCTGGTGCTTCTTCAAAAGCCGGGCAATCGTTGGAAGGCTAATTGATGGCACATTGGCAAAGGTGTCATTGCTGTTCTCAATAGCCTGTTTGATTTCAGACAGCCGTATGTCATTCCTTGCCCTGACCATTTCCACCACAGCCAACACCTGCTGGTCAGTCAAAACACGTGGGCGACCACCACCAGGTTGTCTCCTGTTAATTCTGAGGACAATCATATACTGTCAATATTGAAGTATTACAAATTACATTACTGTAAACTGACAATTACATGTTGTTCATCTATACAATAGAGTACTATATTTTAGAAGTGAAGTTGCTATAGCAGACATACCGGTTTTCTTGGCGAAAAGTTCTGATGATAGAGCTGACAGTTGACCTTTGTAAATTAGGCTGTACCAACCTGGCAGCCTCAGCCATGGTAAAGCCTCTGTTAACCACATGGTCAACAATGATGGCCCGGACTTCATTAGAGATGATGGTGCGTTGTCTTCTGCCTACATTTCTCTGAAGACCACCTCTCTGTTGAGGAGCACCACCACCTCTTTCTCTTTGTCTGTGCCCACCTCTCTGTCGAGGAGCACCACCACCTCTCCCTACGAGTCTATCCTGCTCCATATTTGAACAGTGCAAAGTCTCAAACAAAGTTCTACTTATATGGTAACTAATTGTGATCATCAGGGGGAAACAATTAGCAATTAGTATTTCTCGATTGAAAGCTCCTGCAGCAATGTGTAACTTACAAATGACCAGACAACAATCTGGTCATTTGTTGAAAATTAAGTTGAAAATCCATGGACATAATGAAGGATTCATTGATTAAACATTAAGATCAGTTGAATTAAATGATAGACAAATGTATTAAACTGAATAATAAGAGATGCAAATCAAAAATTTGATAGTGATAACATTATGAAAGGCAGTAACTGTGAACAAAACATTTATTTAGATGAAACATTTATTTTGTGTAGTGAAAAGGATATTTTGTCATAATGTGTATTGTACTGACACAATTGAAAATATGCTGAAATGTTTGAAAAACGTGCACTTTTGATGATCTGTTGTGATATAAGTACTAAGAGTTTTGAAAATGTACCAATTGCTTCAGCTTCTTCAGGCAGAAAAACAAGCCCTGGTGAAATGTGGATGGTTTCGGACAACACCACAGGCCCGCGTGTAATGTGGATGGCCCCTGACAGTAACACAGGCAGTGGTGTTGTGAAGATGGCCTCACAGGAAGCACTGGTAGTGGTGTAATGTATGGCCTCAGCCAACAACAGTGGCCCTGGTGAAATATGGATGGTATTGGTCAGCACCACACACCCTGGTGTATCGTGGATGGCATCAACGAGCAGCAGAGGCCCTGGTCGGGTGAAGATGGCCTGACAGGAAACACTGTCCGTGGTGTAATGTGGATGGTAGAAGCCAACAACAGTTGCCCTGGTGAAATGTGGATGGTATTGGCCAGCACCAAAGGCCCTGGTGTAATGTGAATGGCCTCATCCAGCACCCCAGGCCCTGGTGTGGTGATGATGGCCTCACAGGAAGCACTGGTAGTGGTGTAATGTGTAATGTGGAAAACTGCGCCAAACCAATTAAAAAAAACTGTAATTCCATTGTTTTCATTCAAACTCTGTTCTGTACATTCTAATTCCAGTGTTTTCATTTAAATTCCATTGTTTTCATTCTAATTCTGTTGTTTGTTTTAAACTTCCATTGTTTTGATTCAAATTCTGTTCTGTTCATTCAAATTCCCTGCTTTTCATTGAAATTCCATTGTTTTCATTCAAATGCTTTTGTTTTCATTCAAATTCCATTGTTTTGATTCAAATTCTGTTCTGTTGATTCAAATTCTGTTATGTTGATTCAAATTCTATTCTGTTCATTCTAATTCCGTTGTTTTCATTCAAATTCTATTCATTTCATTCTAATTTAGTCTTTTTTCATTGAAATTCCATTGTTTTGATTCAAATTATTTTGTTTTCATTCAAATTCCATTGTTTTCATTCAAATTCTGTTCTGTTCATTCAAATTCTATTTTGTTCATTCTAATTTCGTTTTTTTCATTCAAATTCTATTCATTTCATTCTAATTCCATCTTTTTTCATTGAAATTCCATTGTTTTAATTCAAATTCTTTTGTTTTCATTCAAATTCCATTGTTTTCATTCAAATTCTGTTCTGTTCATTCAAATTCCGTTCTGTTCATTCTAATTCCGTTGTTTTCATTCAAATTCCGTTGTTTTCATTCAAATTCTATTCTTTTCATTCTAATTCCGTTCTTTTCATTGAAATTCCATTGTTTTCATTCAAATTCTATTGTTTTCATTCAAATTCTTTTGTTTTCATTCAAATTCCATTGTTTTCATTCTAATTCTGTTCTGTTCATTCAAATTCCATTGTTTTGATTCAAATTCTGTTCTGTTCAGTCTAATTCCGTTGTTTTCATTCAAATGCTTTTGTTTTCATTCAAATTCCATTGTTTTGATTCAAATTCTGTTCTGTTGATTCAAATTCTGTTATGTTGATTCAAATTCTATTCTGTTCATTCTAATTCCGTTGTTTTCATTCAAATTCTATTCATTTCATTCTAATTTAGTCTTTTTTCATTGAAATTCCATTGTTTTGATTCAAATTATTTTGTTTTCATTCAAATTCCATTGTTTTCATTCAAATTCTGTTCTGTTCATTCAAATTCTATTCTGTTCATTCTAATTTCGTTGTTTTCATTCAAATTCTATTCATTTCATTCTAATTCCATCTTTTTTCATTGAAATTCCATTGTTTTAATTCAAATTCTTTTGTTTTCATTCAAATTCCATTGTTTTCATTCAAATTCTGTTCTGTTCATTCAAATTCCGTTCTGTTCATTCTAATTCCGTTGTTTTCATTCAAATTCCGTTGTTTTCATTCAAATTCTATTCTTTTCATTCTAATTCCGTTCTTTTCATTGAAATTCCATTGTTTTCATTCAAATTCTATTGTTTTCATTCAAATTCTTTTGTTTTCATTCAAATTCCATTGTTTTCATTCTAATTCTGTTCTGTTCATTCAAATTCCATTGTTTTGATTCAAATTCTGTTCTGTTCAGTCTAATTCCGTTGTTTTCATTCAAACTCTGTTCTGTACATTCTAATTCCGTTGTTTTCATTCAAATTCCGTTGTTTTCATTCTAATTCTGTTGTTTTCATTCAAATTCTATTCATGTCATTCTAATTCCGTTCTTTTCATTCTTATTCCATTCTTTTCATTGAAATTCGTTGTTTTCATTCAAATTCTTTCTTTTTCATTCAAATTCCATTGTTTTGATTCAAATTCTGTTCTGTTGATTCAAATTGTGTTCTCTTGATTCAAATTCTGTTCTGTTGATTCAAATTCTGTTCTGTTCATTAGAATTCCGTTCTTTTCATTGAAATTCGTTGTTTTCATTCAAATGCTTCTGTTTTCATTGAAATTCCATTGTTTTCTTTCAAATTCCATTGTTTTGATTAAAATTCTGTTCTGTTCATTATAATTCTACTCTTTTTATTCAAATTCTATTGTTTGTTTTAGAATTCTGTTCTGTTCATTCAAATTCCATAGTTTCGATTCAAATTCTGTTCTGTTCATTCAAATTCCGTTGTTTTCATTCAAACTCTGTTCTGTAAATTCTAATTCTGTTCTTTTCATTGAAATTCGTTGTTTTCATTCAAGTGCTTTTGTTTTCATTCAAATTCCATTGTTTTGATTCAAATTCCATTGTTTTGATTCAAATTCTAATCTGTTCATTCTAATTCCGTTTTTTTCATTCAAACTCTGTTCTGTGCATTCTAATTCCGTTGTTTTCATTGAAATTCCATTGTTTTCATTCAAATGCTTTTGTTTTCCTTCAAATTCCATTATTTTGATTCAAATTTCATTGTTTTCATTCAAATTCTTTTGTTTTCATTCAAATTCCATTGTTTTGACTCAAATTCTCTTCTGTTCATTCTAATTCTACTCTTTTTATGCAAATTCTATTGTTTGTTTTACAATTCTGTTGTTTTCATTCAAATTCCGTTGTTTTAATTGTAATTCTGTTCTGTTCATTCAAATTCCATTGTTTTGATTCTAATTCCGTTGTTTTCATTCAAATTCCGTTGTTTTCATTCTAATTCTGTTGTTTGTTTTAAACTTCCATTGTTTTGATTCAAATTCTTTTGTTTTCATTCAAATTCTATTCTTATGATTCAAATTCTGTTCTGTTGATGGATGGTATTGGTCAGCACCACACACCCTGGTGTATCGTGGATGGCATCAACGAGCAGCAGAGGCCCTGGTCAGGTGAAGATGGCCTGACAGGAAACACTGTCCGTGGTGTAATGTGGATGGTAGAAGCCAACAACAGTTGCCCTGGTGAAATGTGGATGGTATTGGCCAGCACCAAAGGCCCTGATGTAATGTCGATGGCCTCATCCAGCACCACAGGCCCTGGTGTGGTGATGATGGCCTCACAGGAAGCACTGGTAGTGGTGTAATGTGTAATGTGGAAAACTGCGCCAAACCAATTAAAAAAAACTGTAATTCCGTTGTTTTCATTCAAACTCTGTTCTGTACATTCTAATTCCGTTGTTTTCATTCAAATTCCATTGTTTTCATTCTAATTCTGTTGTTTGTTTTAAACTTCCATTGTTTTGATTCAAATTCTTTTGTTTTCATTCAAATTCCATTGTTTTCATTCAAATTCTGTTCTGTTCATTCAAATTCCGTTGTTTTCATTCAAATTCCGTTGTTTTCATTCAAATTCTATTCTTTTCATTCTAATTCCGTTCTTTTCATTGAAATTCCATTGTTTTCATTCAAATTCCGTTGTTTTCATTCTAATTCTGTTGTTTTCATTCAAATTCTATTCATTTCATTCTAATTCCGTTCTTTTCATTCTTATTCGGTTCTTTTCATTGAAATTCGTGGTTTTCATTCAAATGCTTCTGTTTTCATTGAAATTCCATTGTTTTCTTTCAAATTACATTGTTTTGATTCAAATTCTGTTCTGTTCATTGTAATTCTACTCTTTTTATTCAAATTCTATTGTTTGTTTTAGAATTCTGTTCTGTTCATTCAAATTCCATAGTTTCGATTCAAATTCTGTTCTGTTCATTCAAATTCCGTTGTTTTCATTCAAACTCTGTTCTGTAAATTCTAATTCTGTTCTTTTCATTCTAATTCCATTGTTTTCATTCTAATTCTGTTCTTTTCATTGAAATTCATTGTTTTCATTCAAGTGCTTTTGTTTTCATTCAAATTCCATTGTTTTGATTCAAATTCTAATCTGTTCATTCTAATTCCGTTGTTTTCCATCAAGCTCTGTTCTGTGCATTCTAATTCCGTTGTTTTCATTCTAATTCTGTTGTTTGTTTTAAACTTCCATTGTTTTGATTCAAATTCTGTTCTGTTCATTCAAATTCCCTTCTTTTCATTGAAATTCCATTGTTTTCATTCAAATGCTTTTGTTTTCCTTCAAATTCCATTGTTTTGATTCAAATTTCGTTGTTTTCATTCAAATTCTTTTGTTTTCATTCAAATTCCATTGTTTTGATTCAAATTCTCTTCTGTTCATTCTAATTCTACTCTTTTTATTCAAATTCTATTGTTTGTTTTACAATTCTGTTGTTTTCATTCAAATTCCGTTGTTTTAATTGTAATTCTGTTCTGTTCATTCAAATTCCATTGTTTTGATTCAAATTCCATTGTTTTGATTCAAATTCCATTATTTTCATTCAAATTCTTTTGTTTTCATTCAAATTCTATTGTTTTTATTCAAATTCTGTTCTGTTCATTCTAATTCCGTTGTTTTCATTCAAACTCTGTTCTGTACATTCGAATTCCGTTCTTTTCATTGAAATTCCATTGTTTTCATTCAAATACTTTTGTTTTCATTCAAATTCCATTGTTTTGATTGAAATTCTGTTCTGTTGATTCAAATTCTGTACTGTTCATTCTAATTCCGTTGTTTTCATTCAAATTCTTTTGTTTTCATTCAAATTCCATTGTTTTGATTCAAATTCTGTTCTGTTCATTCTAATTCCTTTATTTTCATTCAAACTCTGTTCTGTACATTCTAATTCCGTTTTTTTCATTCAAATTCTATTCATTTCATTCTAATTCTGTTCTTTTCATTGAAATTCGTTGTTTTCATTCAAATGCTTTCTTTTTCATTCAGATGCATTTGTTTTGATTCAAATTCTGTTCTGTTGATTCAAATTCTGTTCTGTGCATTCTAATTCCGTTGTTTTCATTCAAATTCTATTCATTTCATTCTAATTCCGTTGTTTTCATTCAAATTCCATTGTTTTGATCAAATTCTTTTGTTTTCATTTAAATTCCATTGTCTTGATTCAGATTCTGTTCTGTTCATTCAAATTCCGTTGTTTTCATTCAAATTCTATTCATTTCATTCTACTTCCGTTCTTTTCATTGAAATTCGTTGTTTTCATTCAAATGCTTCCTTTTTCATTCAAATTCCATTGTTTTGATTCAAATTCTGTTCTGTTCATTCTAATTCTGTTCTGTTCATTCTAATTCTGTTCTGTTCATTCTAATTCTGTTCTGTTCATTTGAATTCTGTTGTTTTCATTCAAATTCTATTCATTTCATTCTAATTCCGTTCTTTTCATTGAAATTCGTTGTTTTCATTCAAATGCTTCCTTTTTCATTCAAATGACCCTGTTTGAGAGACCTTTAACTTTTGAACTTCAGATAGTGAGCGCATCATTCTGTACTGAGTGCACAGGTGCTGTTGTTTGAAAGCACTTCTGCCTCATCACATATAAGCTTGTCATAGAAACTGTGTTCTATAATAAGTATCTTAGCGACCAGGTCAATTACAAATTTTCTCTGGCCTGCTGCAGTGGAGGGGTGGTACAGTGAACTCAAGGAGCAGCAGATATATATACACACACACACACACATATATACACATATATACACACATATATAACCATATATATACAACCTCTTCCGGCGCCCCCCGTGTGCGGCAGCCTGTTACAGCAGCTCTGCTCATTCTGAGTTTCTTTCTTTCTTATCTTTTTTCTCGTAATTTTTTTATAACTAACGTATTAGTAATTAGACTCTGCAACCATGTTCTACCGTTTTGTGCTAGTCCTGGTCGTTTTTCTCAGTTTATTTCTACTTTTTTCACCCGTGTCTGGGGACCCAGAGCAGAGATCCTTTGTTTACAGTAAGGATCAGCTGTTAGCGCTGCGTCCTGCAGCGGTACTGCCGGCGGACAGACCCGATATTCCCAGCGAGCTGAGGAGGAAAAGACGGGGGTGTCGTGCTGGGAAGGAGCGCCGTCGCCCGAGAAGGAGACGTTATCGACCATCTCTTCCTTCTGTAATTATTGGAAACGTAAGATCTTTGCCCAATAAGATGGATGAGCTCACGTCGCTAACCTGGTCACAGAGGGAGTACTGGCAATGTAGCATCATGATGCTAACGGAGTCGTGGCTAACATCGCTAACTCCAGACACAAGCGTGACACTACCGGGATTCCAGCTGCTGCGAGCGGACAGGACCAGAGACAGCGGTAAGAGGAAAGGAGGGGGACTGGCAGTTTTTGTGAACGACAGATGGTGTAACCCTGGGCACATCACTGTAAAAGAGCAACTCTGCAGCAGAGGCATTGAGCTGTTAGCCATTAGCATGCGTCCGCACTACCTGCCCCGGGAGTTCTCGCATGTTATCGCGATAACAGCGTATGTCCCCCCCTCGGCCAATGCGGATGCAGCCTGTGACTCTCTCCACTCTGTGGTCAGCAGACTGCAAACACAATCACCGAGAGCCCTTCTCATAATATCAGGGGACTTCAATCATGCCTCACTGGACTCCACACTGCCCACCTTCACCCAGTATGTGACCTGCCCAACCAGAGTCAATAAAACACTGGACTTACTGTATGCCAATGCAGAAGAGGCATACAGTTCATCACCTCTCCCTCCCCTGGGCAGATCTGATCACAACCTGGTGCACCTTGTCCCTGTGTATGAGCCCTTAGTGCGCAGGGAGCCACCAGCCACCCGCACAGTACAGAGATGGTCAGAGGAGAGCGAGGAGGCTCTTAAGGATTGTTTTGAGTCGACTGTGTGGGAGGTGATTTGTGATGACCACGGAGAGGACATCGACAGCCTTACTACATGCATTACTGACTATATAAACTTCTGTGTGGATAACACTGTACCTACCAGGACTGTACGGTGTTTCTCCAACAACAAACCTTGGATTACCCCAGAAATTAAAACCGTCCTCAAGCAGAAGAGGAGGGCCTTCAAATCCAGAGACAAAGAGGAGTTGAAAAGGGTGCAGAGAGAGCTGAGGGGACTGATAAGGAATGGGAAGGAGAGCTACAGGCAGAAGATGGAGAACCAGCTTCAACAAAACAACGTTGGTGAAGTCTGGAGAGGCCTCAGAACCATCTCGGGCCACAAACAGCAGAACTCTCTGCCTGGGAGGGATGTGAGATGGGCAAATGAACTGAATCATTTCTTCAACAGATTTGATTCAGCCATGAGGCAGTCTGCAACATCGGCTGCAGACTCACCCACCCCCACTGCTGCTGTTCCACCTCAGACACTTCACACCTCCTCTATTCACCCTGCTCACTCCCCCCCACCCCCAACTGCAGCATCCAATACACACTCAACACAAGGCTCCAGCCTGTCTCTCTCAACCACCCAGGTTAGGAGGGAACTGAGGAGGATTAATGGCAAGAAGGCAGCGGGTCCAGATGGCATCAGCTCGAGGGTCGTCAGGTCCTGCGCGGACCAACTGTGTGGGGTGATGGAGCACCTCTTCAACCTGAGCCTGAGGTTGGGAAGAGTCCCACAGCTCTGGAAAACCTCCTGTGTTGTACCAGTGCCAAAGACTTCACGCCCCAAGGACCTCAACAGCTACAGGCCGGTGGCTCTGACATCCCACCTGATGAAGACCCTGGAGCGGTTGGTCCTGGCTCAGCTTCGGCGCCTAATAAGCTCATCACTGGACCCACTTCAGTTAGCCTACCAGCCTGGCATTGGAGCGGATGATGCCGTCATTCACCTCCTACATCGTTCCCTCGCTCACCTGGAGACCGCTGGAAGCACTGTGAGAATCATGTTCTTTGATTTCTCCAGTGCCTTCAACACCATTCTTCCCTCGGTTCTAAAGGACAAGCTGGTGAACTCTGGAGTGGACCATCACCTCACTACCTGGATCCTGGACTACCTCACCGACCGACCACAGTATGTGAGGACTCAGGGCTGTGTGTCAGACAGGGTCGTCTGCAGTACGGGGGCCCCACAGGGAACGGTTCTGGCTCCGTTCCTCTTCACCATCTACACTGCAGACTTCTCCCACAATTCCACCCAGTGCTTCCTGCAGAAGTTCTCTGATGACTCTGCAATAGTCGGCCTCATCACTGATGGGGACGACAAGGAGTACAGAGGTCTGACCCAAGACTTTGTGGACTGGTGCCAGCTGAACTACCTCCAGATCAATGCCAGTAAAACCAAGGAACTGGTGGTAGACTTCCGCAGGCACAAGCATTCTCCACTGCAACCACTGAACATCCAAGATATGGACATTGAGGCTGTGGACAGCTACAGGTACCTTGGTGTTCATCTGAACAATAGACTGGACTAGAGATGGACCGATCCGATATTACGTATCGGTATCGGTCCGATACTGACCTAAATTACTGGATCGGATATCGGAGAAAAATAAAAAATGTAATCCGATCCATTAAATATCACGAAAGCACCTCACAAAACTTGCAACACGCCGTAACTCGCCTCAGAACGTTAGCACGTCGGAGCAGTATGCATCACGTGATAGAGCGGCTGTGGCATGCGGGACCTGTCGGTGGTCTGGATAGCATGTGGAGCTTCGCTAGCTACCCGGCATTTCATCTCCGACAAAGTTATCCCTGAGAGAAGTAAAGCAAGTGTGTAAGTCCATCTCTGAATGTTTGTAAAGCATTCCTGCGTTAAGCTTAACAAGCGATATATGGAGCGACTGCCTCTTCTTGCTGCTACTTCAATCATGAAACTGATCAATGATCAGCTGATCGGCTTTTCTGTCGCGAGTCCGTGTTTCTTGTTTGCTTTTGGCCCACTTTGCACCAGAAAGAGGAAACCAGCAGCTGAACAACAGCAGCACATTTAAGCTTGATCAGCTGTTGTTAGAATTTATTTAATATTACTTTCTACTCGAGGATCTTTTTCTACGTAGCTGACGCTGGTAGCTGTGCAGGGGCGGATCTAGCAAAGTTTAGCCAGGGGGGCCGATAGGGCATTAACAGGGAAAAGGGGGCACAAAGACATACTTTTCTTTCTTATTCTCATTTAAAATGTCTTGTTTTTAATAATTAATTATCTGACACCCAAAGTTTTAATTTGATGTAAAATGAATAGAAGTCAATTACTGTATATAGTAACTATTAAGTCTAATATACCCTAGTAAGCTATAGTACTTTTTCCTTTGGGAAGGTACCATCTGTGCAGTCTGCAATTTTGTTGAAGAAAGATGTTGAATCTATTTAATATTTCTTGAAAAATAATTGATTTCTGTGCATTTTTTTTCACACTGCATCAAATTAAGGTTGATTACGTCGATTAAGCATCATGAGGTGGCGCGTGAGGGGTGGTTCCCTATTTTTTATTTATTTATTTTTGTTGTTGCTGGGAGTTGGAACCCTATTAGTTAGGTTGCTTAATATTTATGCTAAGTACTCTTTAAAATACCAGAATAGGGAGGATGGTGTAGGTTTAAGTTTATTAGATTGATCAGTATTGCTGAACTATGAAATATTCTCTTTTGCATACAGGTATAACAGAATAGCTTTAGTGTAGTTGTTGTTTTAAACTTGAGTATGAACTTATACAAAATGCAGCAAGATATTTAAAAAACAGTTTTGTTGATTAAAAAACACTATATCGGATTCATATTGGTATCGGCAGATATCCAAATTTATGATATCGGTATCGGTATCGGACATAAAAAAGTGGTATCGTGCCATCTCTAGACTGGACTGGACTCATAACTCATACGCCCTCTACAGGAAAGGGCAGAGCAGGCTGTACCTGCTGCGGAGACTCAGGTCGTTTGGAGTGGAGGGCCCACTCCTGAAGACCTTCTATGACTCTGTTGTGGCTTCTGCTATCTTTTATGGTGTGGTCTGCTGGGGCGGCAGCATCTCTGCTGGGGACAGGAAGAGACTGAACAGGGTGATCCGAAGGGCCAGCTCTGTTCTAGGATGCCCTCTGGACCCAGTGGAGGTGGTGAGTGACAGGAGAACGGCGGCTAAGCTGTCATCCCTGTTGGACAACATCTCCCACCCCATGCAGCAGACTGTGACAGCACTGAGCAGCTCCTTCAGTGGGAGACTGCGGCACCCACGGTGTGGGACGGAGAGATTTCGCAGGTCTTTCCTCCCCACTGCTGTCAGACTCCATAATAAAGACTTTAACTGATCAAGCACACACATCCATACATATGCAATAATACTAAGTGCAATAATCCTTTCTGTCATCGTTGTATTTTTACTCAGTTGTATATAGTATTTGTATTTGTATCCTATTTTTATCTTATTGTATATTTATTTTATTTTATTCTACTGTATATAGTATTTTATTTTATTCTATTCTGTACAGTTGTGTACTGTATTTATTCTTATTGTATTCTAATTTTTGCCTCATAACTTTTGCACTGTCCACTTCCTGCTGTGACAAAACAAATTTCCCACGTGTGGGACTAATAAAGGTTATCTTATCTTTGTCATGGTCCTAGGCCATGTGGGCCCAGTATTCTCAGTTCCTTGTATTTTTGTATTTCGTTCCTTATTTAGGTCATGTTTCCTGAGTTGTCCTGTTATGTTGTTCCTTATTTGACTTCCCCTTGTGACTCTTATCCCCTGTGTGCCCCTCTATGTATCTGTGAGCCCTCATCTCCCCTCGTGTTTCATTTCCATGTTTCCCCAGCCCACTATGCCCGTGCTCTCTCTCTCCTCCTGTTTGCACCTCTGTGTACTTCCTGTTTTACTTTGACAGTCTCCCGTCAGTGTTGTTTACTCCTGCCATGTCTTGTTATGTTTATCTGTGTCAGCTGTGTTCCCATGTGTGGCCACTTCCCCTGATCATCCCTCTTGTGTATTTAGTCTCTGTGTTTGATGTAGTCTGTGTCGCGTCGTCTGTGTTTCCACCCTCTATGTTTCCATGCCCGGTCTATTGCATTCTTAGTCATAGCTTTACCTTAGTTATTCCCAGTTTAGGTTTCTGTTTAGCCACGCTATCCCTGCTGTATTTGTATACCTTGTCATCAGCCACAATAAAAGGCTCGCTTTTGTTTAAAGTTCACTCCCGTCTGCTCACCTGTGTTCGCACCTGGGTCCACCATACACACCACCGCACGGTCTGTCACAGCGGACCGTGACAGTACGACGCGACCATGCCGGACCCAGCGACACAAAGACTGGAGATTGTCCGGACAGTGGAGTCGCTATGCGACAAGTGGCTGCACTGTTCCAGTGAGGAGGAACGGGAGGAGTTCGCCCGCCAGGTAGGGGTGTGCGTGTCTGTGTTCCCCTGGTTATGGGAGACGCTGCACCCCCTCGTCAGCGACCTTCTCGTCTCCGCTCTCCGACTCCGTCCGCAGCAGCAGCGGCCCGGTGGGCGTGCACCTTCACCAGAGCCGTGCCATCGCGCCGTTGCCCCGCCGCCTCATGAGCCAGTGGCGGTCAGAGTCGGAACGGTGAGGCTCACCACGGACACACCATTGGCTCACACTTCATCAGCTTCCGCATCTTCGCCACCGCCTGCCTGCACGGAGATGCCCGAGGCTGTTGACTTCGGTGAGGAGGAGCGGCAGCAGGTGTTGCGAGCGTATCGGGAGGATGAGCTACGCTGGAAGCCCTGGCTTATCTCCGAGGAGGAGCTTCCGCCAGCCGCCCCGCCTCGGACCAGCCGCCCGTCCTCGCTGCCTCGATCGGACTACTCTTCTCCCGCTTCCTTTCTGGCGCGGATGTGGTCGGAAGACGAGGAGCCAGTCGCCACAGAAAACCAAGTTCCATCCGCGTCCACTTCAAGACGGAAGCGGCGTTCACGTCGCCGTCGCTCATCGCTACGGCATGTCTCGCCCTCCACTGAACGACACGAGGAGGCTGTGGAGGTAATGGATTTCGACCTCGAGGAGCGGCAGAGCGCCGCATGCGCGCAACTGGAGGAGGAGCTACGGGGGAAGCCAGGGCTCGCTCCTCACTACGGTGAGATTTTCCGCGGGACACGCCTGGCCTTTGGGGGCCCCCGGAGTTGCCAGGAGCTCCCGCCTGATGCTCCGCCAACACTCGCCTCCTCAGCCTCTGCGTCACCGCAGGAGGCTCCACTTTCCACGTTAACGGGGCCCACGGCCAAGAAAAAACGGCGTTCGCGTCGTCACCGCATCACCCGATGCTCGGAGGTGAGTGAACCTGTTCTGTCAAGCCAAGTTTCCTCTGAGCAGGCGGCATGTGAAGTAACTACAGACTTAGCCGGTGATATGGCTAGCAATGAGCTATTCACCAAGCCACAGGCTAGGGACAGTCCTTCTCAGCCGATCATGACTGCTTCACTCAATCCTGCAGGGACCACAAAATCTACACATAGACTGAAAGAGACTTCCACTGATTCTCAGGGTAATAGTGTGAGTAGTGGGGTGAAGGTGTTTCCTTTTGTGTCTTTTACCATGTCTGAGGTTCCATCCAAGTCTGAGCTATCTGTTTCTGAGCCTGACCTCAAGAACTGTGTTTTCTCAACTCCGGGGCCCTCTGAAGCCACAGTAAGCAAGGATATTGCAGAGTTGGCAAATCATGGATTAAAGTGTAACATGACTAGTGATCCTGTTTTCCCTGCTACTCTTGTGTTTAATGAACTGAAAACGGTGAACGCCGATCATGAACTCACTCTAACCTGTCAAGATGAAAACATAAATGCTGATCATGGTAACCTGGACTGTGTAACGTCACAATATGAATTCTGTCTTCCTGAAGGTCATACACAGGGTGATTCTGAACTGTTTTGCTCCAGCACCAGTACCTCCACTCAGGAGATGGAGGCTGAGATCAGGGTTAATGTGACACCGTTTTCTCCTGTCTCTGTGAACTCATCACTGGATAAGATTTTAGCCTCGAACAATGTTGTAACCACTCACTCTCAGCCTGAAGTGTCACCTGCTTCAGTTAATGGTTTACGTACCGTTTTGCCTGTATCTGTCTCTCCACTCAATATAGTCATCACTCTGACGCCACAGATCACTGCGGGTGCAGGTTCCAACAAACACATCCATCCAACACACCAGTCATGCTACCACGGTGACATTGGTTAGGTCCATACCTGTGTGTTTACTGTTTTTTCAGGAGTTAGCTCCTGATGATCTAAGCCTTGTTTTTGTGGATTGAGTGGCAATTCTTGTTTTCCGTATGGTTGAACCAGCTCCTCTGAGCCGCACACTACCATCGGTTAAGTCCAACCAGCTTATGTTGGCCTCTCCTAGGATTACTGAGACTGGGCCAGTAACCTGCGAGCCACCTTGGACTGATGCAGACTCTGGGAACCTAATGATTGCTGGCTCTGAACTGGTGGTCCCTACCACTGTTCACTTCACGGTTTTTCATGCCAAGATGTTAAGCCCTATAGACTGTTTTCTACCTGTTTTCTCTCTCTCTGGGTTTGTGCCTCAGCAGCCTGTGTTTCCTCAGCTCCTAGTCCAGCCAGGGGCCTACATAACTGTTTGTCCTGCATCTGCTGTTGGACTCCCAGGTGTGCCTATCCGGCACCCTGCAGCGACACCATCGCTTCATGTCACGTTAGCTGGAGGGTCCGAGGGGCCCGTCCAGCCACCCGTCTCCGCTGGAGGGTCCGAGGGGCCCGTTCAGCCACCCGTCTCCGCTGGGGGGTCCGAGGGGCCCGTTCAGCCACCCGTCTCCGCTGGGGGGTCCGAGGGGCCCGTTCAGCCTCCTGTCTCCGCTGGAGGGTCCGAGGGGCCCGTTCAGCCTCATGCCTCGTCAGCTGGAGGGCCCGAGGAGCCCATCCAGCCTCCTGTCTCCGCTGGAGGGTCCGAGGGGCCCGTTCAGCCTCCTGTCTCCGCTGGAGGGTCCGAGGGGCCCGTTCAGCCTCCTGTCTCCGCTGGAGGGTCCGAGGGGCCCGTTCAGCCTCATGCCTCGTCAGCTGGAGGGCCCGAGGAGCCTGTCCAGCCGCCACCTGCGGCCGCCTCGTCGTCGCCTGGTCCTGCTTCAGCCTGTGCTTCGTCTGGTCCAGCTTCATCCCAGTCTTCGTCCTCGCCTGGTCCAGCCTCCGCCTGTGCTTCTGCTACGCCTGGTCCAGCCTCCGCCTGTGCTTCTGCTACGCCTGGTCCAGCCTGTGCTTCTGCTACGCCTGGTCCAGCCTGTGCTTCTGCTACGCCTGGTCCAGCCGGTGCTTCTGCTACGCCTGGTCCAGCCTCTGCTTCAGCGTCGCCTGGGCCAGCCTCTGCTTCAGCGTCGCCTGGTCCTGTGCCCTCCAAGCCTCGGCCGGTACGCCTGACACTTGGGAGCCGCCGCTGCCTTCCGCGCGGCCGGCCCCCTGAACTGCTCCGTCTCCTTCGTCGCCGCCGCTGCCTTCCGCGCGGTCGGCCCCCTGAACTGCTACGTCGTCTCCTTCGCCGCCGCCGCTGCCTTCCGCACGGCCGGCCTCCGGACCGGCTCTGTCACCTGTGCCACCCGCCTGGTCAGCCCCCCGACCGTGTGACCCGTGAACTCTTGTGCCTGTGGGCTCTGGGTCGGCCCCCTGAACTGTATTTGGACTGTGGTCATGTGCTCCTGTGTTTTCTGTTGTTTGTTTTGTTTCCCGTTCTGGTCCCTCCGTCCTGGTCCCCCGCCTCCCGCCCTGGGTGGGTTGTTTTCTGTTTTTGTTTTGTTTCTCGCGTTTGGGCTGTCGGGAGCCAGCCCTTTAGGGGGGGGTGATGTCATGGTCCTGGGCCATGTGGGCCCAGTATTCTCAGTTCCTTGTATTTTTGTATTTCGTTCCTTATTTAGGTCATGTTTCCTGAGTTGTCCTGTTATGTTGTTCCTTATTTGACTTCCCCTTGTGACTCTTATCCCCTGTGTGCCCCTCTATGTATCTGTGAGCCCTCATCTCCCCTCGTGTTTCATTTCCATGTTTCCCCAGCCCACTATGCCCGTGCTCTCTCTCTCCTCCTGTTTGCACCTCTGTGTACTTCCTGTTTTACTTTGACAGTCTCCCGTCAGTGTTGTTTACTCCTGCCATGTCTTGTTATGTTTATCTGTGTCAGCTGTGTTCCCATGTGTGGCCACTTCCCCTGATCATCCCTCTTGTGTATTTAGTCTCTGTGTTTCATGTAGTCTGTGTCGCGTCGTCTGTGTTTCCACCCTCTATGTTTCCATGCCCGGTCTATTGCATTCTTAGTCATAGCTTTACCTTAGTTATTCCCAGTTTAGGTTTCTGTTTAGCCACGCTATCCCTGCTGTATTTGTATACCTTGTCATCAGCCACAATAAAAGGCTCGCTTTTGTTTAAAGTTCACTCCCGTCTGCTCACCTGTGTTCGCACCTGGGTCCACCATACACACCACCGCACGGTCTGTCACAGCGGACCGTGACAATCTTATCTTATCTTATCTTATATACATAGTATATATATATATATTAGGGGTGCAACGATATTCGTATAGATATTGAACCGTTCGATACAGTGCTTTCGGTTCGGTACGCATATGTACCGAACAATACAACATTTGTAATTTATTTTATCAATTTTCCTTCTGACGATGCTGTCTGTGTTGAACGCTCAGTGAATCTGTGTATTAACAAGATGGCGCCGAGTATGGCAGCCTCGTTGCGAGCTCCCCCAAGCAACAGCTTTTTTCTGTGTTTAATTTTACTTTTCCTTCATTTTTTCGCGAGTAGCACATGTCTCCTTGTGTACAACCGACAAACCTTACTGGACATAAAAGACGGTCTTTCTTATAACTTTCCAGAGTTCAAGTTTTGCAACACGGACGCTCCGTTTGCAGACCCCCCATTCATCTCACCTCAGACGCCTTTGTTCTCTGGCCCTGGAGGCCGCAAACGTCGACGCAGAGGGAGAAGATCTGGCGTTCTGGTTCGACTGAGACGGCGCACTAACAGACCACCGTTACCCAGTTTATTACTGGCTAATGTGCAGTCTCTGGAGAACAAGCTGTGCGAGCTTCGGGCACGGATCTCATTCCAGCGAGAGATGCGGGACTGCTGCGTGATCTGCCTCACAGAAACCTGGCTATCGGACAAGGTACCGGACTCCGCAATACAACTACCGGGGTTCTCCGTGCATCGCGCGGACAGGTCACAGGATCTTACTGGGAAAAGCAGAGGCGGTGGTGTGTGTTTCATGATCAACAACAGCTGGTGTGATTATGCGAACGTGCACCCGGTCAAATCCTTCTGCTCACCGGACCTGGAGTACCTGATGATTAAGTGCCGGCCATTCTGGCTACCGAGGGAATTTACAGCAGTGATTATTACGGCTGTTTACATTCCCCCACAAGCCGACACTGACCGAGCACTCAGGGAACTGTACAGCGCGATCAGCAGCGAGGAAACCGCACACCCAGAGGCAGCGTTTATCACAGCCGGAGACTTTAATAAGGGAAACCTGAAGAAAGTCTCACCCAAACTCCACCAACACATCCATTTTAACACTCGTGGAGATCGGCTACTCGACCACTGCTACACCTCTTTCCGGGATGCGTACAAAGCCCTCCCCCGCGCCCCATTCGGCCAATCAGATCACCGCTCCATCCTGCTCCTGCTCGCCTACAGGCAGAAGCTGAAACAGGAAGCTCCAACCCGGAGGGCGGTGCACTGTTGGACGGACCAATCGGAGTCTGCGCTGCGGGACTGTTTTGATCACGCGGACTGGGAAATGTTTCACGTGGCTGCTAGGGACATTGATGAATACACAGACTCAGTCTGCGGATTTATCAGGAAATGCGTGGAAGATGTCGTCCCATCCAGAACAGTTAAATCCTTCCCAAATCAAAAACCCTGGATTAACGGAGATGTTCGCGCGGCACTGGCGGCACGGAGCACCGCCTTTGCCTCCGCGAACACATCGGACTACAAGCACGCACATTACCAACTCCGGAAGACGATCAAAGCAGCCAAACGTGAGTACAGGGACAGGGTGGAGCAACAGTTTGACAACCCTCGGAGTATGTGGCAGGGACTAAACACGATCACAGACTTTAGAGGGAAAACCAGCACACCGCAGACCACGGCCTCTCTGTGTGAGGATCTAAACGTATTCTACGCTAGATTCGACACAGCGAACACCATGAGACTGGACAGTGTGCGCACCGCGGATGACGTCAGTGCGCACACTGTGTCTGAGGAGGATGTGCGGAGGTGCTTCAGGAAGGTGAACGCACGCAAAGCTACTGGTCCGGACGGGATTCCCGGCCGCGTCCTCAAGTCATGTGCGGCTCAGCTGGCTGGAGTGTTCACGCACATCTTCAACCTTTCCCTCTCTCTGTCTGTAGTCCCAGCCTGCTTCAAAATGGCCACCATCGTCCCTGTACCCAAATCCTCCACCATCTCCTCATTGAACGACTGGCGACCTGTAGCCCTGACCCCCATCGTGAGCAAATGCTTCGAGAAGCTGGTCAGGGACTTCATCTGCTCTGCACTACCCGACTCACTGGACCCTCTACAGTTCGCATACCGCCACAACAGGTCCACTGATGATGCCATAGCCCTGGCACTACATACTGCCCTGTCACACCTGGAGAAGAGAGACACGTATGTGAGAATGCTGTTTGTAGATTACAGCTCAGCATTCAATACCATCGTTCCCTCGAAGCTGGACAGGAAACTGCAGGATCTAGGACTGAGCAGCTCCCTCTGCAGCTGGATCCTTAGCTTCCTGTCTGACAGACGCCAAGTGGTCAGACTGGGCAGCATCATCCCCCATCACACTGAACACTGGTGCTCCACAGGGGTGTGTACTGAGCCCTCTCCTGTACTCACTCTACACCTACGACTGCACAGCCACTAACAACTCCAACATCATTGTGAAGTTTGCGGACGACACTACAGTGGTGGGTCTTATCACCAACAGTGATGAGACAGCTTACAGGGAGGAGGTCAGCGCCCTGACCCACTGGTGTCAAGACAACCATCTCACCCTCAACGTCGCAAAGACAAAGGAGTTGATAGTGGACTTCCAGAGGTGCAGAGAAGTACACACCCCCATCACCATCAGCGGCGCTGCTGTGGAGAGAGTGAGCAGCTTCCGGTTCCTTGTGTCATGGTCCTGGGTCGGTGACCCAGCGCTTTTAGTTTGTTATCATTTTCTAGATGATTGTTTAAGTTCTGTGTTATTTTCGATCTGCCTCTGAGTCTGCGTCTGTATCTGTCTGTCTATGGTGTCTCCCCATCTGTTTGTGAATCTGTCTGTTTAGTTCAATGTCTTGTCTGGTTCCATGTATCTGAGTTTCCTGTTTTATTGTGAAGGTCCGTGTCATATGTGAGTGTGATCAGTTTACGTTTCCCCTGTCCCGTCAGCCCAGATTCCTCCCAGCTGTGTTGCCCTCCTGTCTCTCATCCCCTGATTACTGGTGTGTGTATTTAAGCCCTGTGTGTTCTCCTGCCTGTTGCCGGTTCGTCTGTGTTCCTCCGTGTCAGTCTGTGTAACTCCGTGTCAGTCTGTTACCCTGTGTTCCACGGTGTCCTGTTCCTCGTCTGCGTCTCTCTGCTATTCATCATCCGTTGTCATATGCTCCCAGGTCTGTTATTTTTAGTTCTCCCAGTTTAGGTGTCTTTAGTTGTTTGTTATGCCCCACTGTTTGTTTGCCACTACACCTCTGTAAATAAAACCACCGGTATCTCATCCACTACCTGCATCTTGGGTCCTCCTTCTAAATCCACACGGCTCGCCTCGGCAGCCGTGACAGTACGAACCGGCCACTATGGACCCAGCAGCATTCAACCCGCCCAAGGAGCTCCGGGAGGACATTGTTTACTCCGTAGACAAATTAATCAACGCGTGGCTGGAGCACAAGGGGAGAGAATTTCGCCAAGCCGTGGCTAATCGGCTACAGCGCTTGGTTTCTGGTCTCCCCTGGCTGCTCAGCTCACTTCACCCGCTCGCACAGAATTTCATTCTGAATGGACTCCGTCTTCACCCCCCGGCTGCTACCACCCACCCTGCAGCTCATGCTTCACTGCCCAGTCCGACAGAGGATGTTCTGCCCGGCCCGTCAACCCAGCCTTCGAGGGGGAAACGGCGCTCACGCTGCCGACGCTCCTCGCCACAGTCGGACCTGGGGATTTCCGAGCAGCCAGCTGTGGTGAGTGGACAGGACAGTATTATTGGTCTGAACTGTGGGACCGTTTACTCAGGGGTGATGTTCTGTACGGCACAGGACAAAAACTGTTTATCGCCAGAAGCTCAGTTAGCCGCCCGGCCAGAAGCTCAGTTAGCCGCCCGGCCAGAAGCTCAGTTAGCCGCCCGGCCAGAAGCCCAGTTAGCCGCCCGGCCAGAAGCCCAGTCACCACCTCCGCCACATTCAGCCTCACAATCCATAGCTCAATTACAGTCACAGCCAGACTTATTACAAACCCTGTTAGCCCGGTTAGCAGAAGAATCATTAGCTTTATCCTCAGTTCAGCCTCCTGTTCAGCAGTCACCAGCCCTGCATCCTGTGTCAGTTGCTCCACCACCTGTTCAGCCATCACCTTCACCTACTCCTCCTGTACAGCAAGCCATGTCAGTCCAACCCATAACGGACAGTTCAACAACTCCGTACTCTAAGCAGAGAGACAAACCCAAGAACAATGTCAACATTCCTCAAAGGCTGGCCAGTTCTGAGACTGAGATGCACTCCAGGGCCTCCCCAGAGGCTGGGTTTCAGCCCCCATCAGACTCTGGACCCCTGGAGTTTAAGAAGCCAGCTGAGGACTGCACCCGGCTGTTGCTGCCTGAGCAGGGTCAATGCTCTGCGCAGCTGCAGGCCGCTATGTGTTTGCCAGAGGCCCGTGTGCCTGCTGGTCCTGTTCTGTCCCTGCCAGAGGCCCGTGTGCCTGCTGGTCCTGTTGCGTTCCTGCCAGAGGCCCGTGTGCCTGCTGGTTCCGTTGCGTTCCTGCCAGAGGCCCGTGTGCCTGCTGGTTCTGTTGCGTTCCTGCCAGAGGCCCGTGTGCCTGCTGGTTCTGTTGCGTTCCTGCCAGAGGTCTCCGCACCTGCTGGTTCTGTTGTGTTCCTGCCAGAGGTCTCCGCACCTGCTGGTTCTGTTCTGTGTGTGCCAGGGGCTCCAGTGCCCACTGGTTCTGAGACTGTTTTTGCTGGGGGACCCGAGGAGCCCGTCCAGCCATCTGCCTCGTCAGCTGGGGGGCCCGAGGAGCCCGTCCAGCCATCTGCCTCGTCAGCTGGCTTGACGGGCCCGCCATCTGCCTCGTCAGCTGGGGGGCCCGAGGAGCCCGTCCAGCCATCAGCTGCAGTCTCATCACCCTCGCCTGCTGCAGTCTCATCACCCACGCCTGCTGCAGTCTCATCACCCACGCCTGCTGCAGCTTCATCACCCTCGCCTGCTGCAGCTTCATCACCCTCGCCTGTTGCAGCTTCATCACCCTCGCCTGCTGCAGCTTCATCACCCTCGCTTGCTGCGGCCTCAGAGTCTTCGGCCTCGCCTGGTCCGGTTCCAGCATCCTCATCAGCTGCTTCGCCTGGTCCGGCTCCAGCATCCTCATCAGCTGCTTCGCCTGGTCCGGCTTCCGCTTCAGCATCCTCATCAGCCGCTTCGCCTGGTCCGGCTTCCGCTTCAGCATCCTCATCAGCCGCTTCGCCTGGTCCGGCCTCCGCTTCAGCATCCTCATCAGCCGCTTCGCCTGGTCCGGCCTCCGCTTCAGCATCCTCATCAGCCGCTTCGCCTGGTCCGGCCTCCGCTTCAGCATCTGCTTCAGCCTCTTCGTCTGGTCCGGCCTCCGCTTCAGCATCTGCTTCAGCCTCTTCGCCTGGTCCGGCGTCCGCTTCTGCTTCAGCCTCTTCGCCTGGTCCGGCCTCCCCTTCTGCTTCAGCCTCGTCTGGTCCAGCCTCCGCATCCTCATCATCTTCGTCTGGTCCAGCCTCCGCTTCCGCCCTGTCTGGTCCAGCCTCCGCTTCGCCTGGGGCTGCAGGGGCCACGCAGCCTTCAGGTCCCCTACTACCACCTCCACATCGTCGGTCATCTGCCAGGCCGCTTGTTGGGCATCTCCGCCACCGTGGACGCCCTCCTGAACGCCGCCACTGCCTTCCGCGTGGCCGGCCTCCGGACTTGTTTCCACGCCGCCGTTGCCGTCCGCACAGTCGGCCCCCAGAACTGTTTCCACGCCGCCGTTGCCGTCCGCACGGTCGGTCCCCAGAACTGTCTCCACGCCGCCGTTGCCGTCCGCACGGTCGGCCCCCAGAACTGTTTCCACGCCACTGCCTACTGCGTGGCCGGCATCCGAACCTGCCCCGTTGCCATTCGCATGGTCGGCCTCCTGAACTTGACCATCTGGGCCTTTTTGGACTCTGTCCCTCCGTCCTGGGCCCCCTCCGCCCGCCCTGGTTGGGTTGTTTTCTGTTTTATTTTGGTCCGTTTTTTCATTTCTGCTGGGCTGTCTGGTGCCAGCCCTTGAGGGGGGGGGGGGGTACTGTCATGGTCCTGGGTCGGTGACCCAGCGCTTTTAGTTTGTTATCATTTTCTAGATGATTGTTTAAGTTCTGTGTTATTTTCGATCTGCCTCTGAGTCTGCGTCTGTATCTGTCTGTCTATGGTGTCTCCCCATCTGTTTGTGAATCTGTCTGTTTAGTTCAATGTCTTGTCTGGTTCCATGTATCTGAGTTTCCTGTTTTATTGTGAAGGTCCATGTCATATGTGAGTGTGATCAGTTTACGTTTCCCCTGTCCCATCAGCCCAGATTCCTCCCAGCTGTGTTGCCCTCCTGTCTCTCATCCCCTGATTACTGGTGTGTGTATTTAAGCCCTGTGTGTTCTCCTGCCTGTTGCCGGTTCGTCTGTGTTCCTCCATGTCAGTCTGTGTAACTCCGTATCACTCTGTTACCCTGTGTTCCACGGTGTCCTGTTCCTCGTCTGCGTCTCTCTGCTATTCATCATCCGTTGTCATATGCTCCCAGGTCTGTTATTTTTAGTTCTCCCAGTTTAGGTGTCTTTAGTTGTTTGTTATGCCCCACTGTTTGTTTGCCACTACACCTCTGTAAATAAAACCACCGGTATCTCATCCACTGCCTGCATCTTGGGTCCTCCTTCTAAATCCACACGGCTCGCCTCGGCAGCCGTGACACCTTGGTGTACACCTGGCTGAGGATCTTACGTGGTCAGTACACACAAATGTAGCCGCTAAGACTGGTGGACCTAAATCTTCACCACCACCACGTCTGGTATACATACAAGCGAAAAAGGGGAGTGGGCGGGTCAGCGCTCAGGGCACAGAAACTAAGCTGGCTTCAAACACATTTATTTCCATAAAAAAAACACAGCCAGAGTCACAAATACAAGATAAAATTCCCCGTATACAATAAAAATAGTGTTGCAACCCGCTAAAAACCCTGCCGGCAGAAATAACTATACAATATTAAAACAAGGCTAAATGAATGTTTTCCATATGCTAAAATTACCCTCCCATAGTCCCATAATCCCACAGTCCAGCCACACCTGGGCGAATGGTCCTTATATGAAAGAGACAGGAGAGGAACTTCTCTTCCAGTATGGTAAAACTCGTCAGCAACAGACCAGGGAGGGGGCTCCTATCGCAGACCTGTCTCCTCCTGACAGCGCGTCGCCGTACAGTCCCGCCCCACTCCACACCTGAACACGGCCTCCCTCGTCTCACCGTCAGATGCAGGCAGAGGGGCATCCCTGCCCTGTCGTGCATTGCAGCCATCGGCACCCACTGTTGCCGTTCCTGCCGTTAGGACTGGATCGCCGAACAACTCGCAGCGCCCCACAGTCAGGCAGCAGTTCGTTCCACACACGTGCGGGGTTGCACGCGTTCCTTTTTCTCCTCCTCACCCTTCGTGCGTCACTCCTCTCTCCTTTTGTCTCTGCGCTCACCATCCCCTTTAACAGGTCTACCTGGTGGCTGATAGGCCACCTTGGGGAACGCCCCCACCTCACAGGTGCCTACAATTATCTGTTTAGTCCTCAGTGGGTTAAAGGAACATGGTACAACATTAACACAAATATAAATATGAGGATAAAACCATGCAGTATAAATATCAACAAACAAACATGCAATATAAATATCACTATAAAATCATGCAAATAAAATCAACACTATGTACCAATACACAGATTGATAAAACATAAAAACACAAATTTCCGCTGTGTGACACAAACAAAACAGTGAAGAAGGCGCAGCAGCGCCTCTTCTTTCTCAGGAGACTGAAAAGATTCGGCATGAGCCCCCGCATCCTCAGGACCTTCTATCACTGTGACATTGAGAGCATCCTCACTGGATGCATCACCACCTGGTATGGCAACAGCACCGCCTACAACTGCAAAGCTCTCCAGCGAGTAGTGCGGTGCTCTGAACGGATAATTGGAGGTGAGCTTCCCTCCCTCCAAGACATCTACAGGAAGCGGTGCCTGAGGAAAGCGGGGAGGATCATCAAGGACTCCAGTCACCCCAGCCATAAACTGTTCAGACTACTTCCATCAGGAAGGAGGTTCTGCAGCATCCGGTCCCGTACCAGCAGACTGAGAGACAGCTTTTTCCATCAGGCCATCAGACTGCTGAACACTTCATAGACACCTCAGATTCACTACTGGAACTTTAACATTATGCACTCCATACTGTACAGTAATGCCACTGTTTTGCACATGTCTCACTCTGTATATTTTATTTTATATATTTTATTTATTGTTTACTCTATTTAATTTGTAAAATATGTGTACACACACACACACACACACACACACACACACACACACACGTAGAAAAATATTTAGTATACACATCCAGAAATGCATATACTATTATATATTGTACATATATTTATTAGTTTCAGATGTAGCCATTCTTGTATTTTGCTTGTTTACGTTATTGTATTTTGCACAACTCTGTTGCTTGTGAAGCTCGCACACAAGAATTTCACTCACATGTGCTGTACCAATGTACCTGCACATGTGATGTGACAATAAAAGTGATTTGATTTGATTTGTTCGACTACTCCGCCTAGGCTGCACTGTCGAGCGCAGATCCACTGAGCGCTCAACACAGACAGCATAGTCAGAAGGAAGAGCGCAGGGCAAGCTAGCGAGACAGAAGTTAAGCTCTCCTTGCAACAGGCAAATTGAACCTCATTCAGATCTGGCGTTTGGAATTATTTTGGTTTTCATGTGACGTATGACCCTGAAGGTAAGCGAGTCATGGACTAAAGTAAAACAGTATGTTGGATGTGCCATGCAATGCTCAATTACATTGGTGTGAACTAGTGTGTTAGCGCAGTTAGCTCGTTAACGTGTTGGCCGTCTAGCCCCATGCACGGAGCGATCGGCGGTAGCTCGTTAACGGAGATTTGCCGTGTTGTGGCGTTAAGGTCATTTCAACGAGATTAACCTGAAAGCACTAGTGGGAACACAACGAATATGACTGCACATTTACGCCGACATCATCCTAGTGCAAAGACAAGTGGAAGCAGACAAAAAAAAGCAAGCATGCTACTAACTTTAGCCGAGTCATTTAGACAGCTGTTAGCACATGATTCTCCTTATGCTGCTGAGAATATAGCCCAGAAGAAGCGGATAGTATAGCTTTTATTTTGGAAAGAGCCATTTCTCTGTAATAAACTCTCTTTTCCAAAGATGAGTGATTCCTCAATCAGATACAGGGCTTGCAATATCGCTAGCCCGACGCTAGCGATTTTTTTCAGTCGGGCTACCAAAATCTATCTCTTCCCTGCCCGTCGGGCTATTGTAGGAAAAATATATGTCAATGCTTTTGCATTCTTTCAGAAATGTAGCTGGGTAATTATGTCATTGGCATCGGTGAGCCACTGTCAATATGTGACATATTGAAGTCGCGTTTGAATTTGCGCTTGTTTTTTTGCTTTCACTTTGCAATCGCGCGAACTGTGTATAGAGAGCGACAGCACTGATCTGTGAGTGATGATAATTTGTGCACCAATTCCTCTGACATCGTCTTATCAATTGTTAGCTTACTATGCAAACATGACAAGTGAAATCTCCCGCAGCAAGCTTAAACATGTGAGAGGTTGATCGCGCAGAGAATCGCTGAGCTTATGTGAGTGCCTGTGTAAAAGCATTTCACTTCTGCTGAGCCAAATAAGACAGGTCAGGGTGAAGAAGTGACAGCCAAAGAAAAGCTTACCACAAAACGGAGAAGTTATGACAAATCAGACTATAAGGCAAAAAGAAAGTGCAGCTTTATGGTTTCATGGACAAAAGAATTTCTGTGGCTGCAATATGATGAGCTAAATAACCAGGGCTGCACATAAGTGGTCCGCAGGTGCGCATTCGCTGTCAAAATAAAAAACATGCACAAGGGTTAGGGTTAAATTTAAAAACTGTACTTTTGAGTTAAAATATATATATTTATAATTTTAATAAATGACAAATTAAAAATGCATGAACATTTTTTTGTATCGAAAAAATATCGAACCGTGACACCAAAGTATCGAACCGAACCGAACCGTGAATTTTGTGTATCGTTGCACCCCTAATAGATATGGGGGAGACTGACGGGGAGAGTGTGTGCAGTGGAGGAGCTGCGAAAAGACCTGGGCCCGTATCCCTAAAGATTCTGAGAATCCTCTCAGAGAGCTCCTAACTTAACCTAAAAATTCCTTGCCAGGAGTTTTAGCTTAGAAGTGATTCCAGAACATTTTCAGTGAACTCTGAGCAAGGAATGGATGGAAAATCCTATCTTAGTGAGGTGGTGTGGTTGACCCCGTTGCTAGGTATGAGTCATCATTTCAAAAGCCGTGATTGGTTGATCCTACAAGTTTGATGGAAATGAGCTTTTGGTGATAATGAGCAAAGGATGTACCCTCAAATCAATAAACATATTATATACTCTAATCTTATGCTGACTGTAATTGTAAATAATATTTCACATTCAAGAAAATATCTGGAAAATGAATAGTAAGCTGTAGGGGTTATAGCCATTAGAATCTAAAATATGTGAAAACTTAAACTCATTACACCCTGTTCAAATAATGATTCGTGTCTTATTTGCTCATATTAATATCCTAGCTGGCATATTTTGTACTTTCACTCCCATATGGACCCCGTTGAAAACAAGATGGCCTATCTCAAGAGGCTGTCCTTAATGAAGTAGAAATCACAACGTTACAAGTCCAGTGTGGTCTTAACGAGGGTAACACGGCTCAGCTTTTAGCAATGTCTGTGATTGAAGACCCAAGTCATCACTGCTGCATTGTTGCATTTTCCCGGTTGCCAAATACCTCGGGGTTGTGATTACTTTCGTCTCCGGTGTAATAGCGTTGTGGCGTCGAGTTGGTGAAGTAATTGCATCTCTAAGGAGATCCACCACAAACATGATTCCTGCACGATCCAATCTGTAGCATCTCAATAATTCCCTGTCATCCAGTGTTTGCAGGACATCTCTCCTGCCTCTTCTGTTGGCCATTTTGTGCAGCTGCTTAGGGGAACTCCTAAGCCACTAAAAGTCCTCTTCCCTGCTCTTAGCAGATCTCGCCTTAGGAGCCCTTTTAAGCACTAGGAATCTTGAGGAATAGCTTTTATATTAACTGGGATTGTCGTGTCACTTTTAGGGGAAATTCTAAGAAAACGTCATGACTCTGAGAATTTTCTTAGAATTTGGCCGCTAGGAGCCACTTTTTGCACAAAGATTCTTTAGGGATACGGGCCCTGAACTCCTGGCCCAAGTGTGCCATACCCTCAGCAATCTGCTTAGCAAAAAGAATAAAAGCAAACAAAAACACGTCAAGTGCACTCTCTGTCACAATGTGCATTTTCAGGCCTGGACAGGCCCACCCTCTGCTCTCTCACTGCTCTCAATATCAGCGTTAGCTCAGATTTCAGTGATAATCATTATTTGATTCAGCTTTTGCTATGGTCCCCCTAAACTGCTTTAATAAAGTATCCTGCATTCAAAAACTCTAAATTGTGGACATAGACAGTAAAGGTAAAAGCCTGTATATTATAACAATATCACTCAAACGGTTCTTACAGGTTACTCTAGCCTTAAAAATGAACATATCCTTGGGTCCTATTTTCCAGGCCACTAAATTTTAACTCACTTATCAAGTGCATGGATTACAGAGGAGACCTGCTGTGAATATGACTGGAGCATTGTACTTGACCGTCAAGGCCACCCAGGCCATAACACCTTCAGAGGGAGCAGGATAAACATTCAGAGGCTGTTCAGGGGGGTTCTAAATCACGGCTCCCTCCAAGCTCTGTATTGCCTACTGGCTGATACTCAGAGAATCAGATCACCTGTGCCTGACACTGACATGCCTTTGTTCATGTGCATCATTGCTACATTAATAAATTGTATATTGCAACAAAATGCATTATTCTGCTTTTTTTTTATTGTGAGAGTTAAGTAAGCCATGTCTGTCATCTACATAAGAAATCATAATATTTTAGGGTTTAAAGAATAGCTGTGCTCACTAACCAGAGCTGCTTCAGTCTGCAATCCCCTCCTCTGCACTAGCCATCAGTACTCATGACATGTAACCAATCAGATCCAAGACAGGACAGTGCTCGCGGCTACAAACAGAGAGAAGCAGCTGCATCAGAGCCAGAGTAGTTCATTTTTTAATCGCTTTAAAGGGGCATCAAAACAAAACACCAAGTATGTTCCATTGCATTGCTAAAAATAAATTAAAAACAGGATGCAAACACTATATTGAGGACTCTACAGTGGAGCTTTCAGGTTAACCTGAACCCCGGGGATTCAATAATGGCATTACTTTAAAAATGTAAAGCCTCATTGGATGAAGCCAATAAATGCCTTGTGTTCCAGCTGAGCTCTGCAGATGTTGACCAGCTTCATATCAGAGATGAGGAAAAGGTTGTTTATGCCTGTGGTATACTGTACCTGAACTCTGCTGTATTTGAAAGTATTAGAACCTGTTTTATATTTTTTATCACAGTTGCTGCTGTGGTTTGTCAGTGCCTGCCTGCTAATGTGAGGCTGAATAACGCTGAACCTTAATCTTCATCCCAGGATAATGTTCTTATGAAACATTTTAACATTTTTTTTTACACCTATTTTTTCCCTTTTTTTTAAACTTTCATTTTTGTGTGTTCGTTAAAGTGGACGTTTGTAACATTAGATGAGGAAAAAGTTGAAACTCCACCCCAGATTTATGCTCTTTATGTATAAATCTTATACCACATGACCACACACCCAGCCCATCTTTCTTGGTGCCCCATTGGTGAATAAATACTAATGACTGGGAGGATCCGGGGCAGTATCCAGGACACACTGGAGAGATTATATCTCCTGACTGGCCTGGGAAAACCTCGGTGTTTCCCCGGATGAGCTGGAGGAAGTGATTGGGGAGAGGGAGGTCTGGTCTTCTCTGCTCAGGCTGCTGCTGCCCCCACATCCTGGCCCCAGATAAGTGAGAGAAGATGGATGGATGGATGGGTGTTTAACATTTGTTTTTCTTTTTTCCAGTTCAATCACACAATTGAGTGGATTACTTTCTAAAGGTTAATTGTGAAATTTCTGAAAAGACCTTTTCTGTTTTTAATCAGCTTACACTGTTTCTAGATTTTTCTAATGCATTTTCTTATCTAACCTTCTCCCTGTTATGCTCATAGAGTGAAAACATGTTTATTAGGGGTGCAACGATACACAAAATTCACAGTTCGGTTCAATACTTTGGTGTCACAGTTCAATATTTTTTTGATACAAAAAAATGTTCATGCCTTTTTAATTTGTCATTTATTAAAATTATAAATATATATTTTAACTCAAAAGTACAGTTTTTAAATTTAATGTTGCTGAAACAACAAAGTAATAAAAAAAAATAGATCTCTCTGATCGAGAAATCACTCATCTTTGGAAAAGAGAGTTTATTACAGAGAAATGTCTCTTTCCAAAATAAAAGCTATACTATACACTTCTTCTGGGCTATATTCTCAGCAGCATATTAAACATATCAGGTCCCCATAAGGAGAATCCTGTGCTAACGGCTGTCTAAATGACTCGGGTAAAGTTTGTACCATGCGTGCTTGTTGTTTTTGTCTGCTTCCACTTGTCTTTGCACTAGGATGATGTCGGAGTAAATGTGCAGTCATATTCATTGTGTTCCCACTAGTTCTGTCAGCGTAAATCTCGTTGAAATGACGTTAACGCCACAACACCGCAAATCTCCGTTAACGAGCTACCGCCGTTCGCCCCGTGCGTGGGGCTGGACGCTGTCAACACTTTAACGAGCTAACTGCGCTAATGCACTAGTTCCCACCAATGTAATTGAGCATTGTGTGGCACATCTGACATACTGTATTTACTGCGTATTCCTCAGATGTTCTGCCTCTCTAAGATGTTCTTTTTAGGTCTGGTTATGTTACTTACTTGTTCCCAATAAACCAAAGTAGGTGCAAAATGTTCCACAAACGGGCTCTTTTTAGTGTCACTTACTTACCTTTTGTAGCCCTTGTTCCAACTTTTTGGATGCCAAATTAAAAATGGCCTTACTTTTTAAAAAAAGAAATGTTTCACTTTAAGTTTAAATTGGTAATATATTTTCTACGCTGTAAAAAATATTCATAAATTAACAACTTTTTTCCCATATAATTTTGTACAAACTGTTCCTATTATTTTTAAAACATGTGAAACATCAATACGATTACAAAAAAATAGTTGGTAAATTAACACGTCAAACAACCTGTACCTGGGGAAAAACATTATATTTAGTTTTGATCAGAAACAAAGGCCCAGCTCAGGCCCTCTACAGTGTAACTTGAACAGCAGTGAACTTTGAAATTAGCATATAGGAGGCCATCGCAGATTGTGTAATGTGAACAGAGACAGAGGGGAAGAGACTGTGAGAGCTCCTCAGTTGCCTTAGCAGCGCAGCCTCATTCCTCCACAGTCGGGCTTCAGTCCGCTGTACTGCGCGCTTCACAGGGCTTCCCTCACGGCTTCCCTCACTGCTTCCCTCACGGCTCCCCATCAGTTAACCCTGTCACACTCCGCCTGGTCTCCATTTATTCCATCGTGCTCGAGATTTATAAAAATCTGATAAAAAGAGAAGAAGAAGAAGGAAAAGAAAAGCAAACAGAACTCTGGGCCGCCTCCAAGTTTCCTAAATGCCCCTTCTCCGGCTGTTATGAAGGAGCCAGAGGTAAGAGCACACAGTTTTCCACATCTGAATCATCCAGGCTGAGGTGTTAAACTGCTACAGATGGCACCAACACCTGGCCCCAGACCCGGTATAAACAGATAAGGTGTTAAACCCTATTGTGTTTAATGTTATTATTATTATTAACTTCGTTCCTCTTCAATATTGTTCAATATTGATCTTTTCATAAAAACTAAATATGAGTGATTATTTTTAAAAAGCAGCTTTCATTTCTTGTTAATCGTGTTGTTTCCCTTCAGTTTACAAACTGATTAGTGACTAATTCCCTGGTTAAAAAATGCAATCAGTAGACCTAATGTAATGTAATGTAATTTCATCTCCTAACTTAGATGATGCAGAACACTAAATAATGCACTTTCACCTACGGATCATTATCCCCACACTGTGTCAGATTTGTGTTTTTACCACAAAGCCATTTGCAATCAGGAGGGTTTTTTTTTTTTTTTAATGTCCTCATGTGTTTAATTAATCACCCAGCTTCTCACTCAGTTTTCCATTTTTTTCTCTCTCTCTGTCTGTATAATTAACCCACCTGTGACTAAATGTGCGATCAGACACTTACAGCCAGACAGCCAGTTGATGACTGATTGTTAAACTGGAAACTGTTAGTGGGATTGGTGCTGATTGGTGCTTGGTGTTTGCATGTTTGTATGCTTTGGCTCTGATTCTAACTTACCTTCTGTTCCTTTCTGC
Organism: Rhamphochromis sp. 'chilingali'; assembly: GCF_963969265.1. Classification (NCBI taxonomy): domain Eukaryota; kingdom Metazoa; phylum Chordata; class Actinopteri; order Cichliformes; family Cichlidae; genus Rhamphochromis; species Rhamphochromis sp. 'chilingali'. The sequence continues at coordinate 13,775,707 of NC_137931.1, read as the reverse complement.
GCAGGAAACCAGACCTCATGAGAGAGTTGTCTTGTCTTTGATCAGAAACAAAGGCCCAGCTAAGGGTTTAGTCAAAAAGGGTTTAGTCAAAAAGGGTTTAGTCAAAAAGAGGATGATCGCTAATGGAGATAGCAGTGACCGAAGCTCCAAGCAGAATGATCGTCGTGCATTTTGAGTCCACCAGCTTACATCAAACATGACACATTTTGAGCAAAAACTCTGTTGTTCAGTGAATAAACTATGATATTTAATCTTTAATTCCACACTATAGGAAGTTGAAGGGAAATGCATTTAAAAAGCTGAAACGCTACAGTGCAGTCGATGCACACAGTACAAATACATTCTCTGAAGTCACACATTAAAGTGGGCCTTGTTTACTCTACAAAGTAGCTTCAGTTATTTAGCAACAATCAGTTTCATCAACTCAAAAATGGGAGAACATTTCAAATAAAGCCAAATTAGCTTTTACAGTGTAGCTGTAGATTCGTATTAATTAGTAACTGTCTTCAGCCATGGGTGAAGGTTTTGTTTGCACATTAGGAGGTTGGGCATTAAGTGGGGACCAGAGGGATGCTCACCCTGGAAACTTTATGCAGAGTTTTGACTCACTTGAATGCTTCATTTATCTTTTGTTTACTTCGTGTTAGAAAATGTATTTATGTAAAAGAAAACACAAAAATCTGCAGTCACTGTGCTGACGGTTATGTTATCTGTCCCTTGCATCACTCCTGAAATCTGTTTTCAGTACAGAATGTCTATTTTAATCATTTGTGCATTCCTTTAGACTTAGTCCCTCAATGAACAGAACATATGATACATGCATGAAGGAGACAGAAAGGGCTTGGAGCCTCTTAATATACGTAGATTAATTGTATATCTTCTATATGTCATTTTATAAAACAATATCCATCATCAAGAATAATTACAGGCACACTGTTTTAAAACTGTTGTTGTCTCAAATGTCCCTCCTTTGTCTGAAAATATCATGTAAATATCAATGTTGTTAAATAAGTTTTATGTAGTTTTATTTTGTTTTACATTCTTTTTATATAAGGCATTCAAAAGACTTAGATGGACACAAAAAAAAGTCCTGATAGTCTTGGGAATATTTCAACACACCAAGTATTGGCAACTAATTAAAACTGCTATAACTTCTAATCATTTTCTTTAAACTATGTGAAAAAGTACAGTGGCTGAGGAGATGCTCTGCAAGTACACTTCATGGATTAGAATTTTTGAGTACAAAGAGTTGTACATCAACTGCACTTTTTTAGAAAGCAATGAAACTTTAAAACTCTATTTCTGAAAAATTACTTGAAGAACTAAATATAAGTGCCACAAATTGCAGAATGACTGAAATCAAACAGCTCTCATCTCAGGGTGGCTCCAGTGACACCTGCTGCTAACAGTATGCCGGAAAGGGTCACAGCAGTGTTGGCTACAGCACCGTTAAACGTCTTGTCGTGGGCGTAGGTGATGATGTACAAAACTCCTCTGTAGGCCTCCTCGCATGTAGGCTGGATCTGATCCTCAGGAAGCTCAAACCTGTATGTCCCATTGTCTCTCAGCTCAAAGATGTAAGTTAAAGGGATCCCCTGCATCCGAGCCCAGTCAGTGGCTGAACCAGTTATGGGGTCTGGAGAAAGAAAAGCAGCAGTTATATTTTTTTAAAAACACAGAGATACTGGCAATAAATTTAACTGGCTAGCAATTGATATATAAACCCACATAATACATCGGGCGGGGTTCCTACAGTGTAGTTTGTTCGGTGAACCTTCCACATTGCTTCTGTTGCTCCCTGACCAACCATCATCTGAGGAATCACAAAGAACTTGTCATACAGTCAATAAAATATGGATCCAGACAACCTTGTTCTTGTTCTGTATGAAAAATTTAGTGGTGATATGGAGATTTCAGTAGGCAATAAATACAGATTTAAATGTTATCAGTTCCTTGAGTATCCCGTTGTCTTAGTAGTTTTCCATCTTCCAAAAAATTCCAAAAAGCTGATTAGCTTTTTGGAATTTCTGGACTGCTCTGTACATACTTATTAAAGGCACTGGTTATGTTTTCATCCTGCTGTGTTTTGGTCCACATGCACACTCAAACATGATTGCACTAGGCCTTATGTATATTTTAAACTCTATAGTTTGTGTGGAATCTTGTTATCGTCATTATTGAACGTCCATTTACCTGTTTGCCATTCCACTTTTATCTATTACTCTTTTACTAGATGAATTAACAATAATTACTCATTCTGCTGGCTGTTTGCCTTTTTAATATAAATGCATGCACGATTAGTCATTGTCAGGCTATAAAGATACATATGTGTGTGTATGTTAATTTTTTTTTTAAAAAGCATTATTGCATTTGTTGGCATAAATACCAGTTCATCATAGTTGGGAGCGGTGTAGTTGGGGTGTCCGTAGGGAATCAGGAGCATCTGGCCATAGGAGTGGATGTTGAGGAAACACAGGAAGCTGTCCTTTCGGCTTCTTACAAAGTCAGTTACAGCCCTGGTCTCGAGCTCAGACATAGCTTTGCTTCCAGGGTAGAATTTTGAGCAGCAGTTAAATGAAACCCCAATAGCTGTGAATAGAGGCCAAGGAGGATGATATGAAAGACATATAACAATAATACCTCTGTTTTCAAATTCTTTTAACAAAGGTTAACCTTTTTACATAGTTGTGACCTGTTAGGTTGTAAAATTTGGCCAAAAGCTGCAGTTCCTCTAATAGCCACTAAAGGCTGCTTCATGTGTGACTCCTGTATTAAAATGTCCAGAACATTAAAAACCATATTGGCTTTTTCCACCTCATTTTTTTTTAAAGAGACAAGTAGTTAAACAGTGTCTCACCTACCTCAGATGAACAGCAATACACAACACATTCGTTTTATCTATTTTATGAGAAATAAGCCAAAATGCAGAAGCAGTGTGTAAAAAAAGAAGCATGCCTTACTGCTTCTGTGGAATTAGAAGGGTAACTAGCACCAAGGTCCTGCTATTCAAATTCACACTGATCATCAGCAAGTGCAAGCACCTCTAAAGAAGCAGAGGTTTTGGAAGTTTTCTGGAGCATTCATGTGTGTGTTAACAAAATGCTAAGATATAAGCTCAGAGAAGTAATTGTTCCTATCTATTGAGAAAAGTTATAAGGCAAGGCAAGGCAAGGCAAGTTTATTTGTATAGCACAATTCAACAACAAGGTGATTCAAAGTGCTTTACAGAGACATTAGAAACAAAAAACAAATAAAAAGCATGATTTAAAATTGATTAAAACAAGCAAATAAACTAACTAACTAATTAACAAACAAACAAACAAACAAAACAGTATATAAAATCAAAACAGATAAAATCAGAACAGTAGATAAAATCAGTAGTTAAATGTAAGTTTTGAAATTTAAGCTTAAAAGTGTGGATTTGGTGCTTTATTCAAATGCAGCTGAGAACAGGTGAGTCTTCAACCTGGATTTAAATAAACTGAGTGTTTCAGCTGATCTGAGGCTTTCTGGGAGTTTGTTCCAGATATAAGGAGCATAAAAGCTGAATGCAGCTTCTCCGTGTCTGGTTCTGACTCTGGGAACTGATAAAAGACCGGATCCAGATGACCTGAGGGATCTGGAAGGTTCATACTGGGTTAGGAGGTCATTGATGTATTTTGGTCCTAAACCATTCAGAGCTTTATAGACCAGCATCAGAACTTTAAAGTCTATCCTCTGACGGACAGGCAGCCAGTGTAAAGACCTCAGAGCTGGACTGATGTGGTCCACTTTTTTGGTCTTAGTGAGGACTCGAGCAGCAGAGTTCTAAATGAGCTGTAGTTGTCTGACTAATTTTTTAGGTAGACCTGTAAAGATGCTGTTACAGTAATCAAGCCTACTAAAGATGAATGCATGGACTAGTTTTTCCAGGTCCTGTTGAGACATCAGATCTTTTATCCTTGAAATATTCTTGAGGTGATAGTAAGCTGATTTTGTTATTGTCTTAATGTGTTTTTCTAAGTTTAGGTCTGCATCCATCACTACACCCAAATTTCTCGCCTGGTTTGTGGTTTTTAGATGTATAGATTGAAGTTCTCTGGTGACCTGTAATCGTTTTTCTTTGGCGCCAAAGACTATTACCTCAGTTTTGTTTTTGTTTAGCTGGAGAAAATTGTGGCACAACCAGTCATTGATTTCCTCAATGCATTTACCAAGAGCCTGTACAGGGCCTTGGTCTCCTGGTGACATTGTGATATATATTTGTGTGTCATCTGCATAGCTGTGATAGTTTATTTTGTTGTTCTTTATAATCTGTGCCAGTGGGAGCATGTAAATGTTAAACAGAAGGGGTCCCAAGATGGAACCTTGGGGAACTCCACATGTGATACTTGTCTGCTCAGATGTGAAGTTACCTATTGATACAAAGTATTTCCTGTTTTCTACGTATGTTTTGAACCAGTTTAGTACAGTTCCTGAAAGACCTGTCCAGTTCTCCAGTCGTTTGAGTAATATGTTGTGGTCAACTGTATCAAATGCTGCACTGAGATCCAGTAAAACTAAGACTGACATTTTTCCACTGTCTGTATTCAGACAAATGTCCTTAAACACTTTGGTCAGAGCGGTTTCAGTACTGTGGTTCTGTCTAAAACCTGACTGGAAGGCATCGTAGTAATTATTCTGTTTTAAGAAGTAATTGAGCTGTTGAGAAACTGCTTTTTCAATGATCTTACTTAAAAATGGGAGATTTGAGATCGGCCTGTAGTTGTTCATTTGTGTCTTGTCAAGATTGTCCTTTTTCAGTATAGGTTTGATTACTGATAATAAAGAAAAGTTGACGATCTGTAACAGGTCTGACTCTAAAGTCTTTGAGACCTTTTTGAAAAAACTTGTTGGCAGGACATCTAAACAGCAGGAGGAGGAGTTCAGTTTACCTAAGATGTCCTCCAGGTCTTTGCTGTTAATAGGGTGAAACTGTTTCATGGTGTTTAAACAGTTTTTCGGTGGACACAGTACATATCCTGAATCTGCTGTTGATGTACCAATTGCTTGTCTAATCTTTTGGATTTTGTCTGTGAAGAATTTGGCAAAGTCATTGCAGGCTATGGTTGAATGAAGTTCAGCTGCCACTGGCACAGGAGGGTTTGTTAGCCTGTCAACTGTAGAAAATAAGACCCGAGCATTATGGCTGTTTTTAGTGATGATGTCAGAGAAGTAGGACCTCCTTGCACTCCTCAGTTGTAAATTATAATTGTGAAGTTTCTCTTTATAAATGTCATAATGAACCTGGAGGTTTGTTTTTCTCCATCTGCGCTCAGCTTTCCTACACTCTCTTTTTTCGTTTTTCACCAGTGTGGAGTTTCTCCATGGAGACTTTTTCCTTCCAGAGATAACCTTCACCTTAATGGGAGCAATAGTGTCCATTACATTTAACATGTTAGCATTGAAGCTATTGACGAGCTCATTGACTGACCCTCTGGACAGGTCAGGTGTTAATGGGAAGACCTGGTTAAAAATTTCACTACTGTGTTCAGTTATACACCGTTTTGTGATCACTGTTGTTGATATATTTGTGTGGGCTGAGATTTTACTTTCAAAGAAAACACAGTAATGATCAGACAGGCCCACATCAGACACAGTAATCTTTGAAATGCTCAGGCCTTTGGAGATCAGTAGGTCAAGAGTGTGTCCTCTATTATGTGTGGTCTCTGTTACATGCTGAGTCAGCCCAAAGTTGCCCAGAGTGTTACTCAGGTCTTTAATGCCATTTCCACATAATTTAAAATCCACCATTACACAATGAGAAAGGTTATTCAAGTGGAAAACATTCATAAGTGTTGCCATATTCCCAGAAGTAGTCATCTTAGCTAATTCACTACATGGTCAGGGAGGTGATGGTTTGAGTTGAGTCAGCCATACACGCCTGTATACCAAAGTATTCTACAGTGAAAATGAGACCTCTATCTGAAAGCTAAAGTTTGAATGAGATTGGGTCATGCAACAGGACAGTGATTCCAAACATATCGGCAAATTAGTAAAAATAGCTGAAAAAGAAAAGAATCAAGATGTTTCAATGGTTCAGTCAAAGTAAGAACAGCTGCATCACTCACTTCCCCAGTTGGCATCAAAGTTGCGGTTGAGATCGGTGCCATAGCAGCTGCAGTCCTCAGGACCTGGTGACCTGTTCTTCCTCCACAGTCGAGTCTGAGTGGAGCAAAATGTTCAGTCAGTCATAAATAGAATGGCAGCACAACATTTTTGTAGATATTAAATGCTTCCTGTGATTGATGCTGTTCATTATTATTCCATGTGTCTTACTGTAAAACATTCAATTATTTTGTACTTGAAGGTTTTTGAGCAATAATCATCCTATTATATCCTGTTCATCTGTGGTTTGAGATCCTGAGTGCACAACCCTAGAAATGTAATTGGATAAATATCTATCAAATACGAGGACTGACTGTCTTATTTTCCCACGTGTAGATGTAGCCGTCTATATTGAGCACTGGAGTGACGTAGAAGTCCACGTTCTTCATCATCTCTTCCATTTTGGCATCTGTTTTGTATGTCTGCAGAATCTGTTTGGAACAGACGAACACACATCAGGGGCAGGCTGACACACTGGAGGACATTTAGTTATTAAATTAGATTCATTTTGTCAGACAGGATGTTTTCTCCTCACAACAGAAAAAACAATCAGGACAACAAATGGAATAACGAGATTTGTTGTAAATCTCTTTTTTCCTCTTTCTTTTCCATCTCTCTTTTTGTGTGTGTGTGTTTTATTTTGTTTCACTCTATAACGTCCACCACATCCACATTGGCGACCAAACTATAAGTTCATATGTTCATCTGTTAATTTTTTTTCAAATATTTCAAAGAACATTTAAAAGTAGAAAGAAGCTTGGCCTGTTTGGAAAACCTGTAATACCAAAATGTATAAGACATTATTTAAAATGAAATGTTCTTGTTTCTAGAATAAATGTGGCTAACAACACCCCCTAGCATTAACTTTACCCCTAGAAGGGTCCCACGAGTCCTGGTGGAGGTATATTGACAGCAGCTCTCTTACCTCTCTAACAAAGTACTGGCAGAAGGCTGGAGCGATCCACTCTCTGGCATGTATTCCACAGTCCATCCAGATAGCTTTCTTTTCCTTTCCAGTATTCAGGCCAATCTGGAGAACAAATATCAAACATCCGTGTGCATCAGTATCCGTTTGGCATATGCCAGCTTGTGATCTGAAACTTTGTTTACCTTGAGCAAGCTAATATCCCTGCTTTCATAGGTCTTTCCATATTTCACCACGGTTACAACATCAGGGTGATCCTTTACCATCTGTTCCATCCAGCTAGTGATCTGCAAAGTGTAGTACCAACATTGGCAGCATATCAAAACTCTACTAAATTTTCACTGGTTATTTATCCATGAATTTGCACATCCATCATACATACATTTTGATTCAAGAGTTTATTTGAAACTTTTGGAGTGATCTTGACTAATAGTTCTGCAGACTTTCCAAAGGTCTTTCAAAGTTTCATTTGGACGATGGTTTCTTTTTTTTACTCATTTTCAGTCTAAGCCACTATAAATTATTCAAGTATAACAAGACACCTAACTCAAAGGGTAAACCAGTGTTGCATCTCTAGAATAAACAAATTAGCAAAGAACCAGTTTTAAACTAAACTTATGGAATGCTGAAGCCAAATAGTCATCAATCTATACAGAGTAGGTCAAGAGAGAGCTACAACAGTCCTGGACTGTCTGAAAAATGTGAAGGAGCCTCTGTTGTGGTTTGGAGTTGTATTTCAGCCAGTGTTATTGGTGATATTTTTCAACCCCCAAATAATCCCGAACACAGTGCCAATGCAGTCAAGCATACCTGGATAGACAAATACACAATAGAACACTATCAGTCATGGACTAGTCCGCAGACCCTGAAATTGAAACTTATATAAGCAGTGTGGAATCATCTTGATGGAATAAAAGACAACCAACATCCAAAGAAGAGCTTTAAATGTCTTTGGTGAAGCCTGGAGAACACACGGAAGCCTGTTTGTGTTTGTATATGCCATTTAGGAAGTTATTATAATCTTGAATATATTGAATGAAAGTCTGAATATATTGAATGAAAACTGATGTTCCAGCAGCTCTGGCGCCATCTTGTGTTTTAGATGTGTAATATTATAACATGCGATGTTGCTGCAAGAAGTAGCTCTGTGAATAAGTTAGCAGGGAATCAGTATTCCTATGTAAAGAAGACATAAATCTATAGAAATGCTTGTAATGTACAAACTAATATCAGTAACAGGGTACAGTATGGTACTGCAGACAACAAAATTTAGGTGCTGTTTAATCATGGAAGACCGAATGTACTGAACCTTTTGTTTACCTTACTGAGGGAAGTGCTAAACATGCAAAAATAAGAACTAAAAAATAAGAATGTAAAGCTGGACCCTCCCTAGCCTGCTCAACGGCTAGGTCTGGCCAAAGTTGTGTATTGCAGTCAATATTTTCAGTACCTTTAGTTAGTTATAAGTACTGGGAATAAATCTGTACATCTGGTCTGATGAAGAATATACTGATTTATTGACTAAGTTTCATCACCAGTAGTACAACAGTGATCGTTGTTATTACTATTCTTCTTATTATTATTATTGTTATTTGAACGCGCCTACCTGTTTACATATGGGGGGGCACATAACATGCTATATACTCAGATCACGAATAATAAAATTCCACACACACCAAACCACACCACCCACAACCACACCCAAAACACCTACCAACCCCCTAACACCCCACACCACCCCAAAACACAACCACCTCCAAACACACCCACATCACACCAACCGTGTGTGTGTGTGTGTGTGTGTGTGTGTGTGTGTGTGTGTGTGTGTGTGTGTGTGTGTGTGTGTGTAAGTGTAACAGCCACCTCACCTCTGTCAAAGGGTGGTATTTATAGTGGTCGTACTGCACTCTGTTGCACATAAAAAACAAGAGAAACATGAGAAGCAGTGGAAGTGGATCATACCTAGGGATAGGTACCGGTATCCGGTGCCATTATGGTACCGGCTCTGACATAAACGGTAGTAACCAGACCGAAAAGCAGCGCACATTTCGGTGCTTTATTTCGGTGCTTTTTTTTTTCCTGAGAAGTCATACAGTTTGGATTCTAGCCAATCATTTTACCGTTGCAAGGATAGTAGGCGGGCCCAGGTACGTACGTTCTTTTAGAGCAGATCTACAGATTAAAAATGCCCAAGGCGAAGTGGTCAAAAGTCTGGCTGTACTTCACAGCAAAAGATGCAAACTCACCAGCCTGCAACAAGTGCTTTAAGGTGATACTGTGCAAAGGAGGTAACTCCTCGAATCTGACGTCTTCAAGAAATTTTAAGAAGTCGTAGCTTTTCTTTCCAAGCTCCTTAAATAAACACTAGAAAACAGGTCCTACATATTTTTATATACAGTTTATGCGCATTGAATGATATATCCTCGATAAATGATCACTAGAAGATTCCTCACAGTGTTACTGGAGTTCATGGTAATTCCATTCAGTGTGGTTAGACAATGTTTCTAAGATTTTTGGGGTCGAGTACAATAACCTCAGTTTTATCTGATTTCAGAAGCAGAAAATTCAGGAAAGAGTTCATTCAGGTGTTTGTCTTTAAGACATCTCTGCAGTTTGAGTGTCATTGGACTTCATGGATTGATAAAGCTTGGCAAGAGAACAGGACTACGTCACCCACATTTGAGACATTACGAAACCAAACATAATTCAAAATAATTATATGCGATAAGTGTTCTGTTGGGCTCATATTTATTTGGGGTGGATTTGTTTCTTTTAAAGCAACGAGCATCTGGGACGACCGGGGTAGAGCAAGCCCTCAGGTGATAGCTGCATTGCTGGCAGGTTGCACCAATGAGACTATCTTGTGGTCGTTAGTGACCTTTCCCATTTTGATGTTTTAGGCCTTTTGCAAGCCCTTTGTGTTCCCTTTGTATACCCTTTGTATATATATATATATATATATATATATGCATGCTAAGATACTGCGCAGGACCCTCAAGCTCCCAGGCCTCTGGTAGAGGACCTGAGCTTGAAGGATCGACCGTCCACAGGGGCGAGTAGGGATTTTTTATTTTTTTTTGCTAAAAACCTGAAAGTACAGTAACTGATATTTTGAAGGTAGTTCATCTATTTACAGAAATGATCAAACTTATCTAATGAAGAAAACTCACCTCTCTTTTGTTGCTGTGCCCACTGCTGAGAGCAGCACCACAAAGCTCAGCCTTACAGAGATAAGCATCTTTGTGAAAGTAAAAAGTCCTTGTAACAGTCGGCTATACTGGTCGCAGGAAAGCCCTATAAAAAGACGCACATTTGCCTTCAACACAGACCACTGTAAGCATACTATCACTTGTTAATAATTGATCTGAACTAACAGTCCTTTATGGATGTGTAATCCATTTAAATCATCAACTGCATGAAACCATAGTCGAAAAAAACTGTTAACTCCAGTGTAAACTTTTTGCTGCCATCAGCCGCTGTCACGTTCTTTCTCAGTTTTATACTTTATGCACATATTTTCCAGAAGTAACATGGAAAAAATATTAAACATGGAGTGAAATATGTGCACAAAACATTATGGAATAAAATGGACTTCACCCTCTTACAGAAGCAATAATGAGATGCAGAGAGTCTTCCTGATCCTCCAGAAAAGGACACAGAGTGACTGATTAACTAGTTTGTCCTTTACTCACGAATGAACAATGATTGGTTTATATTTTAAGTTGAGTCTGTCTGTTGGAAAAGCTGGAATCAGCAAAGACGCTGCAAGCTGATAAAAAAAGAGCAAAGGTCTTTTCAGAAATGTCACAATGAACTTTTAAAAAACACAACTGTAAGTATCACACCACATTACCCTGTTAACAGGGATTTTCTTCCAGTCACAAACAGGACTGGACAGCGGTCAGTCTGTCAAGAACATGCAGGTTCATATATCTGTGGAAGTCCTACCTATCCACTGTGCCTTTCACCGATGATGCTAACATTTTTATATTTACTGTTTTTGGGTTACGCAGCAGGCAGGAGGGAGGGCCCATATGAAGGACTCATAAGGACTCTTGTAAGGACTCAGAAACAGCAGGTTGAACTTAAAGGGAACCCTGGCTATTAACACATATTTGCGCTAAAATATGTACTGTGCCTTCAATAACATATATGTGGTATTAAAATACACCAAATGTTTTCCTTTTAAGCACATTTTATATAAAACCGATTTACCAGTAGACCGCCATTGTTATTTACTTCTCAATGCACTCTGTGCTGTGACGTCACATCTTTGCACCGCATAGAGTTCACAGTTAGCAGCACACTGGAAATGGCTTCCCTATATGGAAAAGATATATATAAATCTTATAAAGTTTGTATCTGTCTTGTGTGAAACTTGTATGAAAAGCATATAAGAGTGAAAACAGATATAAGATCCCGTGAAAAATTATATAATGAAACTTGTATGTTTTGGATACTTACTAAAACAATGTATGAAAGTAATGAGAAAGTGGCCACTTTCATGAGTAATCACATATAAGTTTTTACTATTTCTTTTCCTTTTTTTTTTTCTTTTTTTTTTTTTTTTGTGTCCCGTTTGGATCTTTAGCCATCAGAATTGTTGTCTTAAGGCCAAGAAAGATGCCAAGCGGATTTATTTTACCAAGTGGATCATCATGGCCTTGCCATATTGGTCCATTTGATTGACCTTTATTATAATTATGAATTTATTTTATTTTCAGTTGCTACAAACGAGACAGACATGACTGGGGGATAGGACAGGGAGAAAGAATGAAAGAAAGAGAGGGAGAGAAAGAAAACCAAAGGGGAGAAGAGACGGTGAGAAGGGGGGGAAGAAAGAAAAAAAAACAAACAAAACACCTGGGTCACCTGTATGGAGAAAAAAAACAGAAGAGAAAGTGTGGGCAAGAGATATTTTATTTTGTATTCTTATGATCACAGTTATAATCAGAATTATCATTGATTAATCATTTACCATTGTTGAATCAGTTGACAGAATAATCTTTGAATCACATCTATGTTACTCTGAGCAAATACTAATGCACACGGATTATCAGTACTTTAGTCAGTCTATTGTTGTTCTGTATTATTCTTTCTAGTTGCTTAGGCTGTTAACCGCTCGGACTTGTGGGTCCTGTTGGGCCCTGGGCTGTCTACATTCAGTTCTGCACGTACTCAGGCCTGTAACAACATGCACACACTTATGTAAAACACGCACGTTCACACACACACTTAGTAAGAATAGGAGGGTCGTCTGAGGACAGTTTTTCTAATAGATATACTTTCACAAAATGCACAATATAATACACACTTGTTTTTCTCTAAAAGTAGCAGTTGATGTCCATATAAGGAGAACTTTTTGAGTGTGGGGAACTGTTATCATTTCCAGTAAAGATCTAACTGTGACGTCATCATGGTAATATAAGGATGCGGGACGGTCCATTCGCGAACCAACCTCAACAAAAGCAAACAACAAAGAGCAACATAATAAAAAAAAACAGCACCATCACAATAAACTAGCTAGCAGTAGATATCAGTAGATACTAAATAATAAACGATATTGTGCAGCACGCAAGATAGACAGTGCACAATGTGCTTTGAGGCAGCAGCCAAGAAAGCTGTAGTCTGCGTCTGTGAATACCCGTGTGTACACCTGAGTGCATACCTGTGTGGATCAGCATGCTTGCATTCCAAAGGTTTCACCATGTAACGATCTGCTAGGGAGTGTGGGGGGGCCACAGCCCCTTCCTCCAGGGTATGAAGCAGGTATGGAGGAGATCAAAACTCCAGACATCCAGAGGCCCCCAGAACACAAGAGACCAAGGAAGACCAACAGAGGGGCAGCTGCGCCACTGTCCCAGTAAGAGCTGAGGAGAGTCCCAGATGAGGGCTCACTCAGCAGCCGCGGAGCAGAAGCCAGGGGGAGTTGCAGTGACGCGCCCGTGAGCTCCGCCGGCAGCCAGCTGTGCCTGAGTGACCGAGCCCCAGGCCGAGAGGCCGGGGGCACCCCACCTCCGAAGTGGCCCGAGCGAGCCCCAGGCTCCAGGCCCCGATAAGCGGCCGCCAAGGAGTGAGCCGGTGTGTACCCGGACGCCCACCCCCAGACACAAAGAACCACCAACGCACCGATACCTGAGGGAGTCCGCCACTGGCAGGGGAAGTGGTGGTGGATGGAGATAGGCCCCCAAACCTTGGAGGGCCTGAGATGTCCCCAGAGAGGTGGCGTCTGATACCCAACCTGACATATAGACACAGACATACAGGCACACACAGACACAAACATCCATTCCCACCCTCATGCTCTCATATGCACTTACTCCACACTCAACCAACGTGGAGACAGACATGAAGAGACGCTGTACACACGATCACACTCCCCAAGCGTACTCTACGAACCGGCTCTAGGTACCCTTGCCCCTGGAGGGGGGAATTGCACCCAGACCCAGGTGGTGTTACCCTTTTCCCTGCGGTGGGGAGAGGCAGACCGCCCGGACTCCGTAGCAGCAGGGAGGCCCCACACTACAGACCGCAGTCGAACGGCCAACTCCTCCTCCTAGACCCCCGCTCCAGCAGGCCGCAGAGAATGGGGGTGAGAGAAGACTCCAAACCTATTATTTTCTTTTCTATTTCTTTTCCATATGGGTCTGTTCAACCTTTCCAGTTTGAACCAGAGCAAACCGATAGAGAGAATGAAAATAGTCAATCAGTACTTAGTTTAGATGAAGATGAAAACAATCCGTCACACGAGGACGCGAGAGTGAGGGAAAACTATTCAATTCAATTCAATTTTATTTATATAAATCACAACATAAATCGCCTCAAGGCGCTTCATAGATACAGAGAAAAACCCAACAATCATATGACCCCCTATGAGCAAGCACTTTGGCAACAGTGGGAAGGAAAAACTCCCTTTTAACAGGAAGAAACCTCCGGCAGAACCAGGCTCAGGGAGGGGCGGTTGGGGTGAGAGAAGGAAGACAGGATAAAAGACATGCTGTGGAAGAGAGACAGAGGTTAATAACAGATATGATTCAATGCAGAGAGGTGTGTTAATACATAGTGAGCGAGAAAGGTGACTGGAAAGGAAAAACTCAATGCATCATGGGAATCCCCCGGCAGCCTATGTCTATTGCAGCATAACTAAGGGAGGATTCAGGGTCACCTGGTCCAGCCCTAATTATATGCTTTAGCTACTGGTGTCTATGCGGCTGCTTGCCAATGGCAACGGCGACTGAGAGCGTTTGTTGTAAAGAGCTCAATTTTATGGCAGCAGCTATCCATGGTATCACATAACTGCATGATAAAAACATTACTAGAATTCTAAGTTTTATTATACAGTGAAATTACGATATCGTTATTTTTACAGATTCTCCATGCAACATAGTGCACCAAAACTTTGAAGCCGTCGTGCCAAACTAGGTATCCCCGCCAGAATTTGTTTCCCCTGCATCGGGAGCATACACTGGCCTTTCGAAATCATGGACTATCAGTATCCCACGTTCGTGATTTTTAGTTCTTAAACACTTCTTATAATGACTAACTACTCCAGAAATTTGGGAGATGTTAGCTCTTTATACAGTAAAGTTACAGTGGGATACAAATAATATCAGGCTGATCATGCCACAAATTTGTTCCCCTGTTCAAAGACTTAACGCTCCTGAAATTTGGGAGGTTTTGGCTCAGTACAGTGTTGTACAGTTACAGAAAGATATAAATAATGATCAGTCAAAATGTCATTGGTTTATTTAAATAATCCCGTCCGATGTTGTGCCAAAGTCCCAACGCAGGGGAAACAAATTCTGTCGGGGATTCAAAATTTGGCACGACACCTGTCGCCATTGACAAGCAGTAGCGGCATAGACACCAGTAGTTTTCCCTCACTCTCGCGTCATCGTGTGACGGATTGTTTTCATCTTCATCTAAACTAAGTACTGATTGACTATTTTGTGTCATGTTTTGTCTGCATATTTTTAAATATGCAGACAAAACATGACACTGGCCAAGATAATAAGGCTGATAGCAGCAGTCAAGAATGAAAAGTAAGAAGTTTGCATTTACAAAAGAGAGCGACTTTACATGTCAGCACAATCACCGAATTTTATGGCCATGATCATGGGCAGTTAATGATATAAATAGATGACGGATACATTACTTTCCATTGTAAAGTAATTCACTTAGTCATTTCAGATCAAATATTAACAAGTAGTAGAATGCAACACATGTATCTCTTTACTGGGCTTCTCTGGAATCAGTAAAGCAGACCAGTACAGACAAGGACTTTACTTTCACAAAGAGACAATGCTTGACTGTGTGGGAATGAGTTTTGTGTTGCTGCTCTCAGCAGTGGGAGCAGCAACAGTGGAGAGGTGAGTTTTGTTCATTAAATAGATCTGATCAGGGGTTGTTGTTTTTTTAAATAGATAATTACCTTCAAAATATTCTTAGCATACAAATCCTTGTGATGTTGGTATAAGTTGGACAAAGCTTTCACTTTTGTTACTTCCTTCATTTCTGCTACTCTTCACTATTTGCTGACTTTCATTGTTTAAAGTGGTACACTGAAGATTAACGGCTGGGAAGCGTTCAAGACGTTAAGATGGTGTTGAGAATTTTAAAGTATTTTTAAAGAGTAAAAATGATCTACACATCGACACATCTGCACATCATCAGCTACAACCTGTTTAACTAAAAATAGCTTAAAGACAAATAAATATTAAAACTGAGATCATTTTGTATATTTATGTGTACACAAACAAGGAAGTTGTCTTGATGTAATTTTTTTATTATTATAAATACACATATATTCTAACTATATACAAAAGGGTTTTGAATTGGGGACAGGGGTCAATATGGGCTATGGGCTGAATATGGGCTATTGTAAGACAGTTGAGCAGAGAGCAGGGCGTGGAGGGTTGTAAAGTATCCAATGGCCTAGTGAAAGAAACTTTATTGTGCTTTTAAATATATAATAATTTTTCATTTGGTGGTAGCAAGATTTTTTTTTAAGTTTAAACATGCTCATCTTCATCCTTCTTCTCTGTAATAATATGGAGGAGGCTGGCTGCTGTAGTCTATAGAGCAGGGGTCCCGGGAGCAACTTGCAGCCCACGTCACCCCTACTTGCGGCCCGTATATTGACATGAAGAAATATAATTCAGTTTGGCCCTTGAAGTTACTTTTTTTGTTAGGGAGGATTTGTTTGTTGTTGAGTGCAATGTTAAAATAAGTTTTTTCTTTTTTGTACTACTTGAACACTTAAGTCGCCCTCACATGAGACGTCAGCGCCGGCAGTGGCCCACAGCTCATTTAAGTTTGAGACCCAGGCTCTAGAGCAAAGCATTTTCCTATTATAGCACTTCAGCTGCTCAGTAGTTCATGGCACCTTTTCTCTAATTTTTTATTTCATAATGTGTCAAACATGGTTGAACAGATTCCTTTACTAAACACCTATGTTGCTGTAATTTGTGCAGAATGTGGTTTTGTGAAAAATTTGACAATGGACCCTTGTACCATCACCGATGCTGGCTTTTTAGCTTGTACTGACCAACAGCTGGATAGACTGCCTTTGAAGCAGTTAAAAATTGATTATTGCAGGCTTGTAATTTTAAAAACTATTAACTACAACCCAGATAAAAGAGCATACTATTATTGAGGTATGATTAACGTCAACTGCTTCTCAAGATTTTCGTGTATTTTTTGTGCAACAGAGCCCAGTATGACTACTATAAATACCACCCCATGTCAGAGGTGAGACACACATAACTCAGATGTCACATCTCTCTCACACACATGCACACACACACACATTTTCTAAAATATGCTGTTTATACAGCACTGTACAAAAGTCTTGAGCTAGCCCTCATTTTGTTAATGTTTTCCAAGAAAAACAGGAAACAGATGCAATAATTTACTGGAACATGCAACATTTATGGAAATGTGATAATTTTGCACCTCGCCCCTGACTCCTCTGTACAGATTGATCCCGATTTGAACCAAATCAACCTCATCACTCCATAAGACCAATTTTGGTTCAATTCAGTTTTATTTCTATAGCACCAAATCACAACAGTTGGCCAAAGGCACTTTCTTTGCTAAGTTGTCTATTATAGCGATGCAACACCGGTTTATCCCTTTAGATATGTGACTTTTTTAACTTCATATTTCCATAAGTTCATGGTGATTTAACAGTTGTTTAATGCACACACACAAAAAAAAAAACAATACTCTTCTTGAAATGGCCAGATACAAGAACTGGACTGAAAATGGGTGAAAAAGAAGCAAGTTACCGAAGAAAAACTTTGAAGGATATCCAGAAAATCTGCAGAACTATTGCTAAAGACCCTAAGTCTGGAAGCAAATTATCAAGAAATGAGGGGTTTGATACATGTTTGTGCGTGTGTGGATATTAGAGAAAGACAGCTAACCAGTCAAACGTTTGTAAGACTGCAGTATATGTTGGTACTCCATTTTACAGATCACTAGCTGGATGGAACAGATGGTAAAGGATCACCCTGATGTTGTAACCGTGGTGAAATATGGAAAGACCTATGAAAGCAGGGATATTAGCTTGCTCAAGGTAAACAAAGTTTCAGATCACAAGCTGGCATATGCCAAACGGATACTGATGCACACGGATGTTTGATATTTGTTCTCCAGATTGGCCTGAATACTGGAAAGGAAAAGAAAGCTATCTGGATGGACTGTGGAATACATGCCAGAGAATGGATCGCTCCAGCCTTCTGCCAGTACTTTGTTAGAGAGGTAAGAGAGCTGCTGTCAATATACCTCCACCAGGACTCGTGGGACCCTTCTAGGGGTAAAGTTAATGCTAGGGGATTTTGTTAGCCACTTTTATTCTAGAAACAAGAACATTTCATTTTAAATAACGTATTTGGTATTGTAGTATTTCTTTTTAACTATTTTAAGTTTGAATTTTCCAGAACACGCATAAATTCTATTAAAAAGGGTGGAGATTAACCTAACCCTACCCCTAGTTTGATTGCCAGTGACCTGACCTGAGTGTGATTGATGTTAAAAGGCAATAAATATATAAATAAAATTAAGATTTACAGCAAATCTTCTAATTTGTTGTCCTGATTGTTTTCTGTTGTGAGGAGAAAACATCCTGTCTGACAAAATGAATCTAATTTAATAACTAAATGTCCTCCAGTGTGTCAGCCTGCCCCTGATGTGTGTTCGTCTGTTCCAAACAGATTCTGCAGACATACAAAACAGATGCCAAAATGGAAGAGATGATGAAGAACGTGGACTTCTACGTCACTCCAGTGCTCAATATAGACGGCTACATCTACACGTGGGAAAATAAGACGGTCAGTCCTCGTATTTGATAGATATATTAAATTAAATATTAAATAGATAGATATTTATCCAATTACATTTCTAGGGTTGTGCACTCAGGATCTCAAACCACAGATGAACAGGATATAATAGGATGATTATTGCTCAAAAACCTTCAAGTACAAAATAATCTAATGTTTTTACAGTAAGACACATGGAATAATAATGAACAGCATCAATCACAGGAAGCATTTAATATCTACAAAAATGTTGTGCTGCCATTCTATTTATGACTGACTGAACATTTTGCTCCACTCAGACTCGACTGTGGAGGAAGAACAGGTCACCAGGTCCTGAGGACTGCAGCTGCTATGGCACCGATCTCAACCGCAACTTTGATGCCAACTGGGGAAGTGAGTGATGCAGCTGTTCTTCAGTGAAAGCTGATCGTTGCAGTCTTTCCTTTTTATTTATTTTTTTATTGCTGTTTTTGAAATTATGGCCAAGCATGAAACTCTCCTCAGGTCTTTGGAGAACTTTTGGCATCTTTTACCTTATTTCTGTGACTCACTGGTTTTATTAATGAAACTCTTTTCCACCAATCTGTGCTTAAACCATATGCATCACAGTTTTATGTACAATTCTAAGATTCATCAGTGTCTTCTCAAAAGAACTGGTTCCTAGCTAAACTCAGACACTACATAAACATCAAAAATGAAAGACAGACTGCCTGAGATAACTTAAATACACATCGTAGTCTAAGGAGCTTAGAAAGAAAAGCGTCTGGACTTCTTTAAGCTGCTTGAAGACATTTCACCTCTCATCCGAGAAGCTTCTTCAGTTCTAAGAGCAACTGGTGGAGAGTCCCAGATTTAAGCCCTATGGGAGTGTCCCCAAGAGGGTCATGGACCCCCTATTGATCCTCTACCTAATCACATGAGTGAAGGTGTGAAAACGGGTGTAGGTCACAATCAGCCAAGGTTTCAGGTGTCCTATCATGTGATTTCCTGAGGTGAAAAGGCCCAGGGTGTGAGTGGGCGTTAAACCATCTGGGAAGGGATCACAAATCTGGATTATAGATGGCAGACAGTTGGTGTCGTAAACCACCTCCTCTGTTCAAAGATGGTCGTTCACAGTGCATATAAATGGCTTCTTTTACTCCTCTTTCAAACCGTCTGTCTTCTCTGTCCAAAATGTGAACATCGGCTTCCTCGAAAGGTCCTCTTGTTTGAGGATGTCAATGTTAATGCCCACTCACATCCTGGGCCTTTTGACCTCAGGAATTTATGATAAGGTGGGGCTAGGTTTCACAGCGGTTCCACCCAAAACCTTGGCTGATTTTGACCTGCCTACTGGTGGTGGTCAGAGGGCCCGGTGGCGCCAGTGTCCGGCAGCCTCGCCTCTGTCAGTGCGCCCCAGGGCAGCTGTGGCTACAATGTAGCTGCCATCACCAGTGTGTGAATGGGTGGATGACTGAATGTAGTGTGAAGCGCTTTGGGGTCCTTAGGGACTAGAAAAGCGCTATACAAATGCAGACCATTTACCAAAGAAGTCCAGATGCTTTTCTTTCCAAGCTCTTTAGACTACGATGACCTGGATGACTGAGAACCTTCACAGACTTAAACACACATCTTTAAGTGTGCATTACTCTTATTCCCTATATACATGACAATGAAGTGCACACATTTCATTAATCAGACAACACTGTCACAACACAGGAGTCATGGTAAAGTTCTAAGTTATTACATGTCAGATGAACAAAGCTGACTCAGTGACTGCCAGGTTCCCAGGTCCTGTGGCTGCCAAAGAAGCCCAAATCATCACCTCCCATTTTGTAATGAATTGGCTGGGATGTCCTGGGAAGATTGGCAACGGTCTTGAATGTTTTAACTTGTGAATAATCTCTCTCAGTGTGGAATGATGAGCTTCAAACTCTCTGGAAATGCTATTATAAGCTCTCCCAAATTAATGGACAGCAACTATTACTTCTCTAAGAAGACTGCTGATGTCTTTTGTTCTTGGCATTGTGGTAACACACACCTGAGTTCTCCAAACCAGCAAACTGGCAACTTTTATAGAGGGGCTCAGACTTGCTGATGACCAATTAATGTAGTGAATCTGATTAGCAGGGCCTGGCTGCTACTTACTCTCTTAATTCTGACTTGGCAGTCAGGCTTAATTGAACTCAAACAGCTTTAATGCTGCAGCTCGCAAACAAAATACAAAACAACAAGACACACGACTTAAACTGACAACAGGAATGATGACATGGCAAAGATCAAAGGGAAACTGAGGACTTAAATAGACATGAGGTTTATCAGGGAAAGAGACAAAGCTGGGGAAAACAAGGCACAGGTGAACAGAATCAATTAAAGAGCAAGGGGGAACACAAAACCTGAAGGATAAGAGACTATCAAAATAAAACAGGAAACTAACACTAAGATTAAAACACAGGAATTTAGCAGGCCAAAGTAAACACGAAGACAAAACTGACTAAACACAGACACATCAGAAACACAAGCTAGGCCTGGGGAACATAGGAGGGCTCAATACAAAATCAGAATGAAAACCTAAGGTAATGAAAACCTAAGCCTAAGGTAATATTTGAACTGAACACTACAACAAAGTCAAATGGGAAAAATCAAACAGAAAACGGAGTCCCAAACAGAAAACGCTGGGTATCAAATCAAATCAAATCAAATCACTTTTATTGTCACATCACATGTGCAGGTACATTGGTACAGCACATGTGAGTGAAATTCTTGTGTGCGAGCTTCACAAGCAACAGAGTTGTGCAAAATACAAGAATGTAAACAAGCAAAATACAAGAATGGCTACATCTGAAACGAATAAATATATGTACAATATATAATAGTATATGCATTCCTGGATGTGTATACTAAATATTTTTCTGTGTGTGTGTGTGTGTGTGTGTGTGTGTGTGTGTGTGTGTGTGTGTGTGTGTGTGTGTGTGTGTGTGTGTGTACGTACACATATTTTACAAGTTAAATAGAGTAAACAATAAATAAAATATATAAAAATATACAGAGTTGAGACATGTGCAAAACAGTGGCATTACTGTACAGTATGGAGTGCATAATGTTAAAGTTCCAGTAGTGAAGCTGAGGTGTCTATGAAGTGTTCAGCAGTCTGATGGCCTGGTGGAAGAAGCTGTCTGTCAGTCTGCTGGTACGGGACCGGATGCTGCAGAACCTCCTTCCTGATGGAAGTAGTCTGAACAGTTTATGGCTGGGGTGACTGGAGTCCTTGATGATCCTCCCCGCTTTCCTCAGGCACCGCTTCCTGTAGATGTCTTGGAGGGAGGGAAGCTCACCTCCAATTATCCGTTCAGAGCACCGCACTACTCGCTGGAGAGCTTTGCAGTTGTAGGCGGTGCTGTTGCCATACCAGGTGGTGATGCATCCAGTGAGGATGCTCTCAATGGCACAGTGATAGAAGGTCCTGAGGATGCGGGGGCTCATGCCGAATCTTTTCAGTCTCCTGAGAAAGAAGAGGCGCTGCTGCGCCTTCTTCACTGTTTTGTTTGTGTGTACTGACCACGTAAGATCCTCAGCCAGATGTACACCAAGGAACCGGAAGCTGCTCACTCTCTCCACAGCAGCGCCGTTGATGGTGATGGGGGTGTGTACTTCTCTGCACCTCCGGAAGTCCACTATCAACTCCTTTGTCTTTGCGACGTTGAGGGTGAGATGGTTGTCTTGACACCAGTGGGTCAGGGCGCTGACCACCTCCCTGTAGGCCGTCTCATCACCGTTGGTGATAAGACCTACCACTGTAGTGTCGTCCGCAAACTTCACAATGATGTTGGAGTTGTTAGTGGCTGTGCAGTCGTAGGTGTAGAGTGAGTATAGGAGAGGGCTCAGTACACACCCCTGTGGAGCACCAGTGTTCAGTGTGATGGGGGATGATGCTGCCCAGTCTGACCACTTGGCGTCTGTCAGACAGGAAGCTAAGGATCCAGCTGCAGAGGGAGCTGCTCAGTCCTAGATCCTGCAGTTTCCTGTCCAGCTTCGAGGGAACGATGGTATTGAATGCTGAGCTGTAATCTACAAACAGCATTCTCACATACGTGTCTCTCTTCTCCAGGTGTGACAGGGCAGTATGTAGTGTCAGGGCTATGGCATCATCAGTGGACCTGTTGTGGCGGTATGCGAACTGTAGAGGGTCCAGTGAGTCGGGTAGTGCAGAGCGGATGAAGTCCCTGACCAGCTTCTCGAAGCATTTGCTCACGATGGGGGTCAGGGCTACAGGTCGCCAGTCGTTCAATGAGGAGATGGTGGAGGATTTGGGTACAGGGACGATGGTGGCCATTTTGAAGCAGGCTGGGACTACAGACAGAGAGAGGGAAAGGTTGAAGATGTGCGTGAACACTCCAGCCAGCTGAGCCGCACATGACCTGAGGACGCGGCCGGGAATCCCGTCCGGACCAGTAGCTTTGCGTGCGTTCACCTTCCTGAAGCACTTCCGCACATCCTCCTCAGACACAGTGTGCGCACTGACGTCATCCGCGGTGCGCACACTGTCCGGTCTCATGGTGTTCGCTGTGTCGAATCTAGCGTAGAATACGTTTAGATCCTCACACAGAGAGGCCGTGGTCTGCGGTGTGCTGGTTTTCCCTCTAAAGTCTGCGATCGTGTTTAGTCCCTGCCACATACTCCGAGGGTTGTCAAACTGTTGCTCCACCCTGTCCCTGTACTCACGTTTGGCTGCTTTGATCGTCTTCCGGAGTTGGTAATGTGCGTGTTTGTAGTCCGATGTGTTCGCGGAGGCAAAGGCGGTGCTCCGTGCCGCGCGAACATCTCCGTTAATCCAGGGTTTTTGATTTGGGAAGGATTTAACTGTTCTGGATGGGACGACATCTTCCACGCATTTCCTGATAAATCCGCAGACTGAGTCTGTGTACTCATCAATGTCCCTAGCAGCCACGTGAAACATTTCCCAGTCCGCGTGATCAAAACAGTCCCGCAGCGCAGACTCCGATTGGTCCGTCCAACAGTGCACCGCCCTCCGGGTTGGAGCTTCCTGTTTCAGCTTCTGCCTGTAGGCGGGCAGGAGCAGGATGGAGCGGAGATCTGATTGGCCGAATGGGGCGCGGGGGAGGGTTTTGTACGCATCCCGGAAAGAGGTGTAGCAGTGGTCAAGTAGCCAGTCTCCACGAGTGTTGAAGTGGATGTGTTGGTGGAGTTTGGGTGAGACTTTCTTCAGGTTTCCCTTATTAAAGTCCCCGGTCGTGATAAACACTGCCTCTGGGTGTGCGGTTTCCTCGCTGCTGATCGCGCTATACAGTTCCCTGAGTGCTCGGTCAGTGTCGGCTTGTGGGGGAATGTAAACAGCCATAATAATCACTGCTGTAAATTCCCTCGGTAGCCAGAATGGCCGGCACTTAACCATCAGGTACTCCAGGTCCGGTGAGCAGAAGGATTTGACCGGGTGCACGTTCGCATAATCACACCAGCTGTTGTTGATCATGAAACATACACCACCGCCTCTGCTTTTCCCAGTAAGATCCTGTGACCTGTCCGCGCGATGCACGTAGTTGTATTGCGGAGTCCGGTACCTTGTCCGATAGCCAGGTTTCTGTGAGGCAGATCACGCAGCAGTCCCGCATCTCTCGCTGGAATGAGATCCGTGCCCGAAGCTCGCACAGCTTGTTCTCCAGAGACTGCACCAGAGGCGGAGCCAGACATTTAAAACACCCGGGGCTTAGGGCTTTTTTTTTTTTTTTGGGGGGGGGGGGGGGGTAGAAATGACTGAAAGATTAATAGGCTCTGTTTTGAGTTTTGTTTAAAAAAAAATGACTTCATATAGGGAAAAATATATATCACATCTGCAGGACACCTTAAACTAGTTTTTTAATTAAGCAGCGAGGCAGAACAAAGTCGGGGCTTTATCAAGACATGAGGACTAAACCCCAATTCAACCAGACCCAGAACTGATCCGGAATTAAAACAGGACTACAACAGTTCAAAATCAGGACTACTGAGGACTTAACCAAAACAGAACCAGAATCAGAACTAGATGATAGTAGCACTAAAAATCATCATAGACCTGCACTACACTTATTTTTTTAATTCTACCAAAGTACACTATTTAGATTGAGAAAAGTTTATATAATTATTTAGCCTTGTTGTGCAAACAAGCCTGCAAAACTTAATAAATATAGAATTTGAAAAATAGTAAACCTAAAAAGAAACACTTGGTACGAGATACATGAGGACCTATGATACGGTGATACTCTTGGTAAACGACCATTTGACTAACATGTGTGGCTCACCTGCTCTTGTTCCCTCTCTGTTCCTCTCTCTCCCTCTTTGTGCTGACAATCATCAAATATACAGTTTAAACCAGATATTTACACACTCTTCAGATCAAAACACTTTTTTAATTGTAACATCAAATCAGACTAAATGTTTGTTTGTTTTTTAGATTGATAAATATATTATTTATCAATAACATATTTGTTAACTTTAAGAGTAAAGAGAGAAACTGTCTGTATTTCTTAATTGTAAATGGCACCAAATTGTATTCAAACTTGAGCCACACTTATGGAGCTCCACAGTTCTTTTCCTGGTGTTTTGGTTGACATCTCTTGATTTTCCCATGTCACAGAAACAGGCTCTGTGTTTTGCCTTATATGCATCCACAGCTGTGCCACCAGTTTACTCACATGGACTCTACTAACTAATCAGAAGCTTCTTCAGCTCAGAATGGAATCGTCTGCAGTTTTCTTATTAATTAACACTAAACTTAGTGTACATGTACTCCTAAATTTGATGAAAGTGATTAAAATAGAAGCTCTGTCTCTCTTTATTCTGACATTTAACTAATTCAAAAGATATTTCAATATTTATTTATCCAAAACAAAACAAGTTTACTCTAAATTGATGTTGTACAGTAAAAAAATGTTCTTGTGTTTTCCATAAAGTGTAAATATCTGGTTTCAACTGTGAATACACTGCTGTGTGTTGAAGTTCCTCTTGTTTTGCATAGGAATATACTGAACAACATCCAAAGCATAATATATAAAATACTACCTGTTTTTTCTTTGAAAGAAGCTCCTTATGTCCATTCTTGTATATCAGTGCATTACTGAAACAGATTTATTTAGCCGTGGAGGGAAACAACTGAAAATATGAAATAAACACATGTAAGCTAAGACTCTCTAAAAAATAGCATTTGTTCAGCTTTTCATTTCGCCATTTGTTGATTCACTTGAAGAGCAAGTAACGTAATATTGGTCAAGTGATCAGTTTGATATCAATCTTTCGTGATTCACCATCATATTTACATTATTTGTACGGTACGAATGATTTGATTTGGTACCTGGTCAAACTTTAGCTCTCCTTAGTATGGCTGGCTCCGTCTCTCCAACAGCGCACACAGGCAGCAGCTGCCCCGCCCTCTCGCTCAGTCGCTTAGTGCCTGAGCTCAGATCATACCAATATCAGGGGGGGATTCACGCACAGTCGTAAACTCCCACAGTGTGCACTATGTGCTTCGAATATTGTGTGTACCTTTTGTTTTATACAGTTGTCAGTCAGGCATCTAACTATGAAAAAATTACACTCCAAAAGACCCCGGGCTTCTGACAAAACAACCCGGGCTTAAGCCCAGTAAGCCACCCCCACGCTCCGCCCCTGGACTGCACATTAGCCAGTAATAAACTGGGTAACGGTGGTCTGTTAGTGCGCCGTCTCAGTCGAACCAGAACGCCAGATCTTCTCCCTCTGCGTCGGCGTTTGCGGCCTCCAGGGCCAGAGAACAAAGGCGTCTCAGGTGAGATGAATGGGGGGTCTGCAAACGGAGCGTCCGTGTTGCAAAACTTGAACTCCGGAAAGTTATAAGAAAGACCGTATTTTATGTCCAGTAAGGTTTGTCGGTCGTACACAAGGAGACATGTGCTACTCGCGAAAAAATGAAGGAAAAGTAAAATTAAACACAGAAAAAAGCTGTTGCTTGGGGGAGCTCGCAACGAGGCTGCCATACTCGGCGCCATCTTGTTGAAGAGGGTACAAAACCCAGGATCATGACAACTTCCTTTTTACAGTGACTGTATCTACATACATGCTAGTATTGAAGTTCAGTGTTGCTTAGTGGAGAAAGACATGCTAAAAGTAAAGATGAAAGCAAAGAAAACACTAAACTTTGCTTCCTCCAATTTGCCAAAATCAAGATGCTAATGCTAATGTAGCTTTAGCTTATCACGCTATACAAAAACCATTAAACCTCATCCGTGAATAGGAAACAATGTTAACAGACTCATATTTTGTTTGATGTTTGAACCAAGTAGCCAAAAAACGTTTATAAGTTATAGATATATGCTCCAAAGGTCAAAGTGTATATCATGACATCACCTAGAGACTTTGGACTCCATTTTGAAGCCTCAGCATTTGGTCACTTCCATTTTGTTTTTTTTTAGAGTCACAAGTATTTGAAGATGAGGGTAGAGTACAAAGTTATCTGCTAAAGCTATTGGCTTTGTTAGCAAGCTCCATTAAGTATAGACACACATATCTGTCAATTATTACTAAGCAACAAAACTGATAAAATACCAGAACTTTAATCACCGCTCATCCACGTACCAGGCTACATTACCTGTTAGATAATTCCATTGCAAATATCGCAACAGCAACAAACAGCAAAAACAATAGCGATATGCAGTTCAGTGACTTGAATTAGCAACGGTGAGACACTGTTTAACTACTTGTCTATAAAAAAAAAAACAAAAAAACAATTAAAACAGGAGTCTATGAGGTTTGACTCACTTTGGGAAGCAGCCTAAAGAGGAACTGTAATTTGTATCCTAATTCTTCAGTCCAGGGGTTACTACTACTTCAAAAGGTAAACTTGTGTTAATAGAATGTGAAAATAATCATGTTAATATTATATGCAATTCATATTCTCCTTCTTTGCCTGCACAGCCGTTGGGGTATCATTTGACTGTTGCTCAAACACCTACCCTGGAACCAAACCAACATCTGAGCCTGAGGCCAAGGCTGTAACTGACTTTGTAGGAAGCCAAAAGGACATCTTCCTGTGTTTCCTCACCATCCACTCCTACGGCCAGCTGATCCTGGTTCCCTATGGACACCCCAACTACACTGCCCCCAATTATAATGAGCTGGTATTTATATCAACAAATATAGTGATGCATTTTTTTACACTTTTCTGAGACACTCTTTATAGCTTGACAATGGTTATATCTGTGTGCATTTACATTAATAAAGAGGATAGCAAGTAAGGAAATGGGTAAATGCACTAGGACATTAAATTCATCCTCATGTGCCAAGAAAGAACAGTGCAGATGAGGTATTGGGTCAAAAATCTGGAGCCAAAATACCAAACTTTGGTTGGTCGTTTAGGGATTCAATTCTTCTAATCTTGTTAGGAATCCAAAACACTCAAAATAAATCACTGATAAAGACTCTCATCTTTCCCAAAGTAGTTCCCAGATTGACAACAAGATGCATGAGATCTTTTAAGTCCTGTAAGTTCCAAAGTGGGGCCTTCAAGAATTGGACTTGTTTGTCAAGCTCATCCCACAGATGCTTGATTGGATTGAGATCTTGGGAATTTGGAGGCAGAGCCCAAACCTCAAACTCATTGTTGTGTTCCTCAAGTAATTCCTGAACCAGTTTTCCATTGTTCTTCCTGAAAGAGGCCAGAGCCACCACGGAATACTGTAACCATAAAATGAAAGGGTGTACACGGCCTGCAACAATACTTAGGTAGGTAGGTAGATAGTACTGTCAGTCCTTCCATCCATGTGGTAGAACCCAAGGTTTCCCAGCAGGAAATTGCATCACACTGCCTCTGTCTGCCTCTGCATCCTGGTGCAACATGACTGGTCTACAGTTATGCCGCCCCATACAAAAGAAACTGTGATGAACCGGGTATTCTGACACCTTTCTATCAGAATCAGCGTTACATTTGTCTAACAATTTGAGCTACAGTAGCTTGTCTGTGGGAGCAGACCAAACAGGCCAGCCTGAAGCCACATGCTTCAGTGAGACTTGGCCACCGATGACCCTGTTGCTGTTTCACCAATGTTTTCTTCTTGGACAACTTTTGATAGATACTGACCACCGCAGACCAGGAACACCTCACAAGAGCTGTAGTTTTAAGATTACCCAGTTGTGTGGCCAGTTACTCAATTACTCACTTAAGCTTGCCCACTTTTCTGCTTCTAACACTTCAATTCTGAGAACAAATTGTTTACTTGATCCCTAATACATTGTACCCACAAACAGGTGCCATGATGAAGAGATAATCACTGCTATTCACTTCACCCATCAGTGAATCGCAGATATATAGAACAGCTACAAGGTTTTAAGTTTTTGCTGTTAAATAAAAGACATATATATAGCATTCTGACAAGTTTCATTTCATATCAGTCTTGTATAATGGCAGCCTAGTGGGGCAGACATTAGTGTTGTCACACTCATCCCGGTGCCTGGTGACTGGTTCCAGCTTCCTCCCACCCTCCAAAGACATGTAGGTCAAGCTGACTTTAGATATGGGTTAGATAAAGCTTTTAGCGGTCAGTAATATTGTGAATGAGCTAATATAAACACTAATCTGTTTCCAACAGTATGATGTATAATATTTTTTTTTTAACTATCAAAATAAATTAATGCATTGTCATGTAACCAATTTTCTACTTTAAAAAAAAAAAGAAAAAAGAGAGTTCATTGTTTTACCTTTACTTTGTGGTACAAAATTGTCAACAGAGCTTTAGGAAAGATCTCTGTAAAATACAAATAAGTACAGCAGTGAAATTCTGCATTACCTCTTAAAAGGTACAAAACTTACTTTGGTTTTGGAGAGTGTATTTTCTGAGATTACATATAATTTTTAAACTCCTGATGCAGATCGTTTGTTGTGATTAAGATGAATCTAGTAGGACCATTTTGATGTGGAACATTTGCAGGTGAAAAATAATCAATCACAATATAAACCATGTGACACCATGTCCCATGCACACTTGTTATTTCAGCCATCCCATACCAGATAATGTAAAGACATTTTTATATGTCTGGCTTTGCTAGATTTTATTTAGCTAGCTGATATTAAAATTACACGACTGAGTCTTAGTTACCAAAAGAAAATATAAAGAAAAATAATGCTCTCTAACTTGCGTTGATGATTCAGTACTTTTAATTGCTTTTAACTGAGTAGAGGCTGGAAAGCAGCCATTATAGATGCATGAAAACTCAAAGTCCACAAAGAACAGTAAATTTTAAGAGGAGTAACAACACAGCTGAACTGATCACAGCCTGTCCAATAAATCTACTGGAGCTTACAGTACAAATTAA
Organism: Rhamphochromis sp. 'chilingali'; assembly: GCF_963969265.1. Taxonomy (NCBI): domain Eukaryota; kingdom Metazoa; phylum Chordata; class Actinopteri; order Cichliformes; family Cichlidae; genus Rhamphochromis; species Rhamphochromis sp. 'chilingali'. Next base: position 13,746,019 of record NC_137931.1, on the reverse strand, counting down.
TTTGGAAGTTTTATTAACACTAGTCTGATTTCAGTATATCTATACTTTGGTATCTTCACTTTCCAAACCCAGCATTAACTTCTGTACAAAAAGGATTAAGATGAACCATAAATCATGCAAAGCTACTCCAGCAGAATCAAAGGATAAACATATAGAATAGGATAAGGGAACAGTAGGTCACAAATACTCATGGAGCACCATAACTTTTAAAACAGTATTGATTGCCTTATACAGTTAGTGGCATCTCATATCTTTCCTCTGAACTTTTATTAATGAAAACATACACCTCCAGATTCTGTGGACTCATGTTTAAGTGACTGTATGCAAAAATTCCTTTCTAATTCCTCAGATGATGGTCGGAAAGGGTGCAGCAGAAGCAATTTGGAAGGTTCACGGGATGAACTACACTGTAGGAGCCTCGCCTGATGTACTATGTGAGTTAACAAATCAGCTGCTAATTATAATAAAATAAACTGCCCATATCTTTAAATATTATGTTTGAAGGATTTTTAGGTGGTTCAGAAATGTAACTGCTAAACTCTTTCTCCAGACGCCAACTCTGGTTCATCCAGAGACTGGGCTCGAATGCAGGGGATCCCCTTAACCTTCACCTTTGAGCTCAGAGATAACGGGACATACAGCTTCGAGCTTCCTGAAGACCAGATCCAGCCTACCTGTGAGGAGGCCTACAGCGGGGCTCTGCACATCATCACCTATGCCCACGACAAGACCTTTAGCGGTGCTGTAGCCAACGCTGCTGTGACCCTTTGGTCCATACTGTTAGCAGCGGGTGTCACTGGAGCCACCCTCATGTGAGGTGGAGAGCTGTTTGATTTCAGCCATCCTGCTGTATAAGGCACTCATATTTAGTTCTTCACCTCAAAGTCAGATTTAGAAACAGGATAAGCTTTAAAGGTTCAGTATTTGCTGGAAAGAAAAAGAACAGTTAATGTAGAATTCTTGTACTCAAATTTTCTTTTATAATAAATAGAATAGTACTTACAGAGCATCTCCTCAGCAAATGTCCTTTTTCACAAGGTTTAAAGAAAGTGATTCTCCCCAATAATATTAGGACATAAACATTGTGTAAAATGCACTTTTTTCTTGCATTGTTTGTTTGTCAAGGCTAACAAACTGAGAAACTTGAATGCCTTAAATAAAAATACTGGCAGTGGCGAGTGCAACCCCTCAGCCTCCAGTAGCTGCACCTCTGGTATGAATTTCAAAATCCTGCCTTGCCTTTTTCTCAAGTTATTGCATTCACGAGATTTTCACAAAACTTCACTCTGACCTTGAGGTCAGGGTCACTGAGATTTATTGCATTATTTCAGAAAATACAGTATGCAATATAAAAAATAAAAAAAAAAGACATGTGAGACAACAGCGGTTTTTAAACAGTGTTCCTGTATTATCCTTGTGGATTAACAGTTTTTCATAATATAACTGGAAGTTTCAGGGTCAACTGTCTTTGTTCCTGAATGGTTGAAAGCCTTGTTGCCTCAAGCGGGCCAGTGGCATGAAGAGCTGCTGCTCTGGAGGAAAATCATCCCAGCGTGTCCACATCCAGCCTGCAAAATGAGAAAGCAACACATTTTGTTTCATCAGCTGCTCACTGGGTGCTTAGTGGAGGTGCTTTCCCCCCACTGAAAAACAGCAGTCCCACTTCACATACCTTCATTTTTGTCTGGTTCCAGGTTTTGTGGCTCTCCTGACTGCCTGTCCAACTCTCCTTGCATGAATATGGTAACATAATGGTACTGTTCCTCCAGCTTGATGGCGTTAACTACTGATGCAAAGTGGGTGTTCACCAAACCCACCCCAGCTTCTTCCAGCACCTCTCTGTGGGCACATTCCTCCCAAGTCTCCCTTTGAATGAAATAAAAAAATAACATCTTATTTAACATTAGCTAAAGTACATTAACGGGCTTCTAAGGCTATTTCAGCTCTTTCTGCCTCCATTGTCTGCATGCATGGGAGTGCAAAAAAAAAAATTAGCAGCACTCCTGAGTTGTTTTGTTTTCATTTTTATACTGAGAAAATGTAATCTGTTCACAATTTCCAATTTGCCAAAAAAATGTTTTGGTCCAAAGTTTGGATGTATATGGAAGAGAGAGGAATTGCAGAGCAAGCTGGATGAAGTGGTAGAGATTGTGCTCCCAGGCAGGAGGCAAAGAGGAAAACCACAAATATGACTGGTGGCTGTTGTGAAGGAGGATATGCAGAAGGTTGGTATGACAGTAGACGCATTTATGCTCAAACATTGCGTCAGACGTTAAAGTGCAACAAAACATATTGGAAATGGGTCCAGAAACCATTTTTAATTAAATATAACGTAAAAACTATTTGATAAATGAAGCTAAAAATTTAGCAGCAATCATTACATATATCAAAACTTTTCACCATAAAGTTTTAAGGCAAATCTGAGCTGATCAAGCAGAGAAGAATGCCCCATTAACATATATCACAGGTAATGGGATAAAGATGGTGTGGGACCTCTCGTCCCCATATTTCAGCCGGTTAGGGGACGGAACTACACCTGGTTGTCGCACGCCAACCACTTTAATTAAAGAGAAAGAAGAAGAAGAAAACTATGTCAGATTTATGAATGGAGTCTACAACGTCAATGTATACCCGAACTCCAGGTGACCTCCTGGGAGCTGGTATGTCCCTTTTCCCACCGCACTCTTCCGTTTGCCCAAGAGTACACAGCCTGGGTGAGCAGAGTCCGTTACCAGCACCCCGACCCCGACTCCAGGACGTTTAACGACATTATTTGGCATCTGAACGAAACTGAAAAATGGCTCCGAAATGAAAACAAGTTAGTTCAAATCACGCAACACCGCTATGCTACACAGTAGAGAAGCTCTTTGGATGACACAAGAAGCGTCTCCACCTTGTACTTCCGTGTTCGCTTAAAGCAAGCCGTGTCTGTTCTTGAGTTAGCGTTAAGTCGTTTTTATTCCGTCAATCTGGGTAGCAACAGTGATAAGCCGATATACTACCTTATATTATTAGTTCTATTTATCCGCTTCTTTTTAATTTAGTTAAATAGAAATGACTCGCACATTGTTCACTTTTGTCAACATTCGGCAAGTGGAACGGGTTATTTACAGGCTATTGCTTTAACATGAGTGCAGCACTGCCATCTAGTGAGTGGTTGTAGTTACACTAATAAAAGACCTGAGTTCAGGTATAAAAGTGTACAATAGTGGAGATTAGGGGCTCAGAAACTACTTTATTCATGATAAAGTTACAGTTCAGCAGTCTTTATTTATTTAAAAGATTTCAACTGACAAATAGTTCAGTTATTTGAAGGCAAACACAATGCAGAGAAAAGGTCAGGAAGATAATAGTTGGATATGTGCAACAGCAGTTTAAATCCTCATGTGGAGAGGAAAACAAATATATTTAATGGGTTTTCCGATTATGGTACAGGCTCACACTGTGTTAGCGTTGTAATTACCACTGTTTTTCCAGCATGTAGACATCAATCATGGTGTGAAAAGTCATCAGACTCTGAGCACAAAACATTTATATTAAAGAAAAAAAAATTTTACTGCCCAAAGATACCCACCACATCCTCTCTCCTGCCTACTGCTGCTTTAGCTGACATGTTCCTCACCCAAAGTTAAGTCTTATTCAAAGATGACCGTGCAAACGTGTCGGGTTTTTTTTTTTTTTACTTTCCAGTCTGTTCCCGGTGAAAATTTGTTGGTGAGTATTATTTGTAGTGTCACATTTACTGTCTGATCAAAAGGAAGTCTGTCATTATCCAGTAAAAGCTTTTGTGAAACTGCAGATTAAAAGGAGTCAGAGCAACCTCCCAAATAAATGAGGCCAAAATAAACAGTGCATAATGGGCAGAAAGGAAGCTGGTTAAAATACACAAATTAGCTGGATTTGGATTTGCACTATTTGTGCCTATTTTCAAGGAGGCTGATGCTGGTAGTGAGACATTTTGGGAAAGTAACTGTGCCCAGTCTTTTGGACAGACACCTGAAAGTTGACTATTTTTCATTGTTTAATTGCAACACCCTCCATCAGATGTGTTCTATAGCTGCTCAAGAAACTTGCAGAAAGATGCTGATATATTTTGGACAGTCCTACAAAACTATTTTAGGTTGTCAGTATTTCTCAGATGTCTTAATTGAACATGCCTTATTAGGTCATGCCACAGTGCTTCAGTGGGTTACCCCCTGTATCATTTTTGATACATAGAGATTTTATGTGTTTTTGAGACTTCTACAAGTATCTTTTTTTTTTTTTTTTACTCCCTTGACCTTTCCTTAAAGCTAAACTGACGTGTTGCCTTTCACAAACAAAATATTTCAACAGCAGGTGGGCGGGGCTTCCTAAGATCAGGGGTGGGGGAACTCCAGGCCTCAAGGGCTGGTGTCCTGTGGGTTTTAGATATAATCCTGGGTCAGCACACCTGAATCAGATGATTAGTTCATTACCAGGGCTCTGGAGAACTTCAAGAGGAGGTCATTTAGCCATTTAAATCAGATGTGTTGGATCAAGGACACACCTAAAACCTGCAGGACACCGGCCCTTGAGACCTGGAGTTCCCCAACACTGATGTAAATATTAGAGCTATCCATCTCACTGACGTACCCCAGAGGTAACTATGGGGGAAAAAATACTGAAACTGAACAGTCAGCATGAATTTTGCAGGGATTAATTGAACATAACTCATTGTAGACACTTTCTGTGTTCAAAGCTACTCATTGGTTAATGAAAACTTTTACCACACTGTTTTACTAACAAACAATATATTCTGTCCCCAGACAACTTTCAGCTATTCTGACATTTCTATATTTATTTTTTTAATAAATATCCTGTAAACATTTAGCAATACAAATAACTTGAATAAGTGATAGCAACGTGAACACTGTAAAAATGTTGAGTCTCAGGTGGACTCGGGGAAGACAGGACTAGCACCGTTGAAATGCAAAGCCCTGGCCTTAATTCAGCATCAGTTGATATCTCAGCAACACACGAATGTCTTGGAAACAAAATTTAAATGTCTTGTTTTTATTTATAGATGTAGTTCATTTTATAAGATGTTTTAATTCATTTTCTTTTAAAACAAACTTCTACATCTAACATTCTAACTGTATGTACACTCACTGGCAACTTTATTGGTTGCACCTTGCTAGTACCAGGTTGGGCCCTCCATTTGTCTTCAGAATTGCCTTAATAGACCATGACATAGATCCATCCAGGGGCTGGAAAGTCTGGTAATACATGGTACGGCTCATCAACTCTGGAAATCCTCCAGATATTTTGGTCCCTGCTGACATGATAGCATCACACAGTTGCTGCATTTCTCTGTATTTCTGTGGCAGAGGTTTTGTTGATTTGTCTGATGATAGGTCAGTTTTTTCTATATTGTAACCACATCTATTCTAATGTTTACCACAAAGCAAGGACTGAATTTTTCAATTCTTCTATACCAATAATAATCTCATTTATCTTGTGGCCGTATAGGGGGACTTAAGCGCAAGGTCATGTACTACTAGACTGAAAAGACTAGAATTAAATAAGAGTAATATGCTGCTTAGAGTTTAATACCTCAGCGTTACAATCTAATAATGTTAAATTGTCCTCATAATAAAGGAATAATCTACTCAAGTAGATTTTGCTACTACATGTAGTAATATTTACTTTCATAAAGAGCCCGAATATCTGTGCCATACTTTGTGATGTGCGGATTTGTCCACTCACACCTTTGGTTTCCTGGCATTCCACAGTTTTCCACCGACACCCGTTCTCCCCGCTAGACCTGCCTGGTGGCTCTGGTCCCGCCCAGCTCACCTGAGAGTGACAGACACTTTCCTCCTGTGAACCCAGGCTTCACACTACCTTCTGAATCTCTGGAGCTTGTTCTTCGATTCTTTGCGTGTTTAAAAGTCTCTGACTTGCTAACCATTTTGACTCTTTTTTTTTTTTTTTTTTTTTTTCATTAACAGCATTATGAGTGCAAAGCTGTGGACAGAGGAGCAGTTTAACTGCCCCGTGTGTCTGGATCTGCCAAATGATCCTGTCACCATCCCTTGCGGTCACAGCTACTGCATGGCCTGCATTAAGGACTACTGGACTAAAGATGACCCCAAAGGGATCTACAGCTGCCCTCAGTGCCGTCAGACCTTCTGCCCCAAGCCCTCCCTGTCCAGGAACACCATGCTGGCAGAGGCTGTGGAGCAGCTCCGCAAAGGAGCCCTCAAATCTGAAGTGCGTCAATCCATGCGACTCGCCAAAGAGAAGCTTTCCTCCTCGGTCGTACCATGTGACATGTGCAAAAATGAAAAACGAGCTGCAGTCAAGAGCTGCCTGGTGTGTATGAGCTCCTACTGCGAGGCCCATCTGAAGCCTCACCAGACAAAGAAATCCCTAAAGCAGCATGAGCTCATCCCACCGACAGGCAACCTGGCCGAAAAGATCTGCACCCAGCACAAATACCTGCAGGAGTTCTTCTGCCGACAGTGCAAGATGTTCATCTGCTGGCTGTGCACCAGCAACCAGCACAAAGGCCACGAGAGCGTGTCCACCAAGGTCGAAAGGCTGGAGAAGCAGGTAAGCAGAGGATGGGTGCTACATAATGACTGGGGCCAGTCAGACAGTTACCAGGGTGATCTAAAGTAAAATTAAAATGACTGGTTTGGGTGTTGGGAAAAATCTCCATAATTTTGTAAATGGAAGTTTACAGTCAATATTCTATAAATAAAGCATATCCGCCCTTCTCTGTGCTGTCCATTATTGTGTATAAAAGGTTTATTTGAAAGAAGTCAGTTATTTCCTTTTGTGTGCGACGCCGGGTGCAGCCAGGCTGAAGACATTCCTAACAACATTCCTAGCCTAGTCATTCATAATGCTCCACCCTCTCACGTTGTCTTCTGTGCCACCTACACACCTGCTTCCTTGTCTGTGGGATTGTTTCTCTGATCTCGTGTCACGGCGTGCGTCTCTGCAGAAATTGCTGTCCGACCTGCAGTCAGCGAACCAACAGAAGCTGAAAGAGAGAGAGCAGGAGCTGAAAGACATGAAGAAGATGATGGAGCAGATGAAGGTTGGTCAGCGGTAGACAATTTTTTTTTTTTTCTTTTAAATGGAAAACAGGTTTTCTACAGGGTTTAAATAATATGATGGTGGTTGAGGGGCCTTAATTAGTTTTGTGTTTTCCTTGTGTGCGCAGCGTTCTGCTGATGTGGTGCACAATGAAGCGGAGCAGGTGCTGTCGGAGCTGCTGCGCTCCATGGAACGTCTTCAGGAGCTGCTGGAGGAGGTGATGGATCAGGCCAACCAGGAGAAGATGGGCCATGCACAAGAAGTTACAGATAGTCTGGAGGCTGAGATCAAGGAGCTGAAGAAAAGGGACACTGAGATGAAGGACCTGGCAAGCTGCGAAGACAACATCTACTATCTGCAGGTAGGCCGGACTGTGAAGCTCACTGAGTGGAAATATTGATCATGGACACAGCAGTGATTGCTTATTCTTTACACGTCTTATGACAGAAGGATAACAGCAAGAGTGTTAGGGAAAGTTTACTAGATGGTAATGAAACCTTTGGAGACAATGGCACTGTGGAAACGCTAAGGTTTTTGTTGGGAGTGACATCACATTGAGCATTTTGGAGACAAAATTAAAGCGACATGGTTAAGGTTCAAAGGTGACAGTGGATATTTTGAAGGATGTTAAATGGAGAGTTTGAGGCAGGTGGAAAAGAGGAAGACCACAGAGCAGGATATACAGTCATTTTTTTCTGAATCTCAAGACTCCTGATATCCTGATTAAATAATTTTTGTTGTGTTTTTTAACTAACTGCCATGTTTCCTCAGACGTACGAGTCTATGTGCAGTCCTCTTGAGTCTGGGGATCTGCCAGCTGTGAAAGTCAATCACGAGGCTTCCTTTGAGCCTGTACGAGATGCCATCCTGGGTCTCAGGGAGCGAGTGGAAGATCTATGCAACCAGGAGCTGGGCAAGATCACTAAACAAGGTCTGTCCAAAGAGGCCTTTTGTTCTTATTCTGTCTTATTTTGTACCTCATTTAATGTAATTATCTGTGTTCTTTTAAAGTGAATGACACAACACTGTTCGCTCTGGGAGACTGTAAGTTCCAGGCATTGTTTATAGTTCGTTTTTGTTTTTTTCCAGCGTAATTATTAATGCATTCAAGTTTAGTGTGTTTTTTTTGTTTGTTTTTTTAATTGAACTTCTTCTAATCTTAGCCAACCGAAGCGGACAGAAAGGAGGGATTTTAAAATGTAAGGTTTGAATTTTCTTATTAAATCCAAATAAACGTTTTCACATTTTGCATGATGTTGGCAGAAAGATACCGATTTTCCTTTTTCTCTAGTGTTTTCTGGTCTCAGTGCCCGCAACACAAACGCCCGTCCACAGGGTATGTTTGGTGTTTTTTTTCTGACCACATTTTGTCTACCATGACTGCATATTTACATCTTGTCGTCCAATCTTGTTTAAATATTTGAAATAATTTGTAATTTCATTCTTTTTCTACAGCTTCTACACCCACTATCTCAATTGGAGGGCGAAGTACAGACAAACGAGGACTTGGTACTGTACTCTGATGATTGTTAAGCTTCATTTGACAACGTACAAAGGATTTCCCTGACATTGTCACTTTTTTTTATTCAGGTATAGGACTCAGGACTCAAGATGTGAGGAGCAGAGACACAGCACGGGGTGAGAGTTTGTATTTGTGCCGCTGTTTAAGCATTAATTTAAATTTCGCTCACAGCAGGGATAAAGTAGAGAAAAGTTTGTTTCAAAAGTCAGTTTCTTCCTTGGTTTTTAGACAGAGCTAACACAAGCTCACCCAGACTGCAGGACAAACAGAGGAGAGAAGACAGAGATGCATGTGAGTTGACACTGGCATTAATATCATCACCCTTCATGACAGTAATCTGGTTTTTACTTCCTACTGCAAGGTGTTTTTTCTGCTTAAATGACAGTTCTTCCTTATTTTTAGTCAAGGCACATTGTCTTGAGTTACTCGACATTTGCATTTTCTGTGGCTCAGTTTCTCTTTATTAGAGTCACTGGGCTAACAGTATTCTCACTTAGGCAGAGGGTGGCTGTCTACAGGTCAGTCCTGGGTGGTGGTTCTTCTGCTGCTTAATCTTGCTAGCAGCACACCGTCATCTGCACCTGTTCTATGCTAAAGGCAGATAGCGTGTACGCATTGCGATTGCCACACACAGAGCTATGCAGATGACACTCAATTATACATACTTATTACACAGGGAGCACTTTCTTATTAGACTGGAAAAGCATTATACTAAATGCCAGTCCATTTCCATTAAGCCTCATCCACAGTGACTTGGATGTCAGGTATGACTTTGTAGCTGCTTTGTTGCTAACAGGAAGACATTCATACGCTAATACAGTAAACCTGGTGTAAATCTGGTGAACAGAGTACATCGGCTAAACATCAGTGTGTTGATATTCTCATTGTAACACATGTAAATCTATTTCATGTTGCACCATGAACGCGTTAGTAATTGTGAGGTGGGCCTTCTGCTGTTGAAAGACACAAAACTATTGTTGAAACTCAAACAGAACTTAAACAGTTTGTATTCAATTGCATTTAAGAAATATATATAACAGTAGTTATATTTAAGGATGTCTGATTACTCAGGCCTCACTACGTACCTTTACTTCAGTCTTTTCTTTTTTCATTTTCAATGTCAGTTTTAATTCTTGAACTATAATCATTTGCGTGATTTTTAGATTCCTAAAAGTCTTTTTTTGTCCTTTGTGTTGACATTCATTGTATCCACTGCCTAATGACACTATTTTAGCTTTCATTCCTATCCCCTTTTTTAAATTGGGGGCCTTAAATGGCCATGTCAGCGATGTCAGCGATATCAGCTCTCATAGTCTCTTTGCTCATACAAAACTTTGAAACTTTGTCCATGTTTAATATGACCATACCCCATCGTAACAAACAGAAAACAGGGAAAGATATAATGGTCACCTTTAAGTGACATTCTAAGATGAGACGTTTTTTATAACAAAGAAGCACTAGTGACTAATATTAAATCTCAGTGTAAACTCTGGACTCTGTGACCACTGTGAACATATTTGAAGTGACGTTAAATCAGTTGTGCATGAAGTACCATAGATAACCGATAAAAGCAGATGATGTTCTGATACCATACTGATGTTGTCACCAATCACTTATATTTGATTTTGATTTAAAGTTTATGTAAACACTTAATTTTCGTATGGCTTCGATAAATTAAACTCAATTTTATTCCATGTGTCTTCCAAAAAGTGAGGGAGCCTAACCCCAGAGCCAGCACCAGATCCAACATCAGCATCGGGTCCAGCATCAGCCACAGACTGAGCCCCAGAGCTAGCCCCACCCCCAGCCGCAGAGAATCTCAGTCACTCTGGAGTAGGTCTAGCCAGAGCCAGGCCACAACTCCTACTCCAGTCCCAGCCAGCCTCACTCCTGCTCCTACGCCTGCTCCTGCTCCAGCACGGGCATCTACTGGACGTATGTTTGGATTGTTTCCATTTCTGTTTCCATTTCCATTTCTGAAAAATAAGTTTTCAAAAATTAATAATAATATTAATACAGCTTTGACAAACACTATGACGTGGATTTGACATCTGATTCATGGTATTCTCAGATTTTAGTCGAATGGCGTCGATCAGCAGCATCTTCCGCTCCAATCGCCGTGGCACCAGCCAGGCTACTCCAGCCGCACAGGCCAGCAACACACCGTCCGCAGGAGGAAATCCATGTAGGACCTGACTCCAACAACACTCATACTCTCTTTGCAATCTCAGTAACCAAACCATTAAGTGACTAGTAGATGGGGTGTTTCTGAAGAAAAGATGAAAAAGTGGTTAACATGGTTACATTAAAAAGTTCACTTTTTATAAAAGAGGTTCAAATTAAAGTAAAAGTAGTTCAAGTGTCAGTTTAAATGACACTTCGTTTCAGTTTAGGCTTTGATAGGTTTTGGTGTTGATCATGAAAATGAAGGAAGACATAAATGTCAGTGCTGAATAAAGCTGAAGTGTCAGTTTGAGTTAGAAAAAAGTGCAAGCAACAAGTGAAGCTGGGAATCAGCTGAAGTAAAAGTGCTGAAAAAGTCGATCATTTAAATAGTTTAGTTGCAGTGACATTGAAGTGTAGAGAATAAAGCAAGCTGGATGAGAGGAAGAAAAGGAGTTACAGATCGCTGTGTACTTTACAGGACAGTGAGTGGAAGTGTCAGCTGATGTGTAAAAACTGAAAGTTGGAGCAAGTGTTGTTCAAAGGAGGAAGCCTGAAATGTTTTGAAGTCGAGGTGTGAGGAGTTGGAATGACGGCATGAATATCGTTTAGCATGTAAGCAGTGAAAGCATTGAAACATCTGTTGATGTTGAAAGATCCGAAACTCAGTACCAGTAATAAGGGGGGGGGGGGGGGGGGGGGGGAGAATCTTGCTGTTTTATGGTTATTTTTCTGCCTTTGCTTTTGTGGGAAACAAGATGATGATGATGATGATGATGATGATGATGATGAATGAGAAGTTGGCTAAGTGCTAGATATTTATAAGTTATTAGATGGTTTTACATTTAAATAGACAGCTTTGACTTCTAGTTGAAGTGTTTACTGACTGAAGCACTCAAGAGCAATTAGTGACATTAACAGAAGCAATCACTCTGTCTCTGCATTCAACAGGGGGCATGGCTGAGCTGTCTGAAACTCCCACAGAAAGTAAGAAGATTGCCCTTCTATATATAACATGAATGTATTGTCCCATCAACTGTTCAACCGGTTGAATAAGTTAAGCAATATGCGTTTCAGTGACGTCACTAATGCTGTTTTCTCATTGGTCAGTTAACCCCGGTCTCTTTTTGGATACGCCCACTCCGGACTCCATGAATCACGCTCCGGCTTTCCCCGCCTGTGAGTCATTCAAGCTTTAGTCATTTTGGTATTGAGAGAAGAAACATAAATGGAAATCAAACTATTTGATGTACAGTAAAAAAAAAAAAAGATGCATTTAATTTTTGTTGTTGTTGTTGTTGTTGTTGTTTTTTTACAGTGAGAGAAATCAGCCTTGACAGTATTCAAGCCCCGGAGCCGAGGACTAGAGAGGAGTTCCTGCAGTGTAAGTCTGTACAAAATGACAGATCTAAGCACAAACTGGGACCACAAACTGTCACTTTTTAACCATTCAGTCAGTTTATTCATTCAGTCACAACATACTACACAGACCATACAAATAATATAGGATCAGATGCTCATATATAGGTCTGGCCTGGGTTCATATCATTAAAAGTACCATATGTTCCAAGAAGAGGGGGGGGAAAAAGTAATGACAACAACAAGCAGATAAACAATATTCTTAAATGAAACCTTCAAAAACATATTTCTCGAGCATTCATTGAAGGCCAAAACTCAGTTACACATTTTTGTTCTCATATAAAAATCTTTTGTTTTGTATATAAGTGAACTGTAGTCACATAGATGAAGAACTCCTAATGACTGTGATGTTTTTCCTTTAATATAATGAGCATGTTACCAGGTGAATTTGTGATCAGTCACAACATTGAAGCATTTTTAAAGACAATGAGCTGCTCAGGGTGCTGTTAGTGAGAAATATACTGTAGTATCATATTATATAATAAACTCAAGGTATTCATGTATAGTTATTTAGTATCCATTACCATTATTTTATTAAACATCTGTCATGCTACCTTAAAATTAACACTGCCCAGAGAGTGAGCCAGCTTGGAGGAGGTTTGTGCTCTCGGAGGGCATCTTGTTCCACTGTAGTGTATCAGAACATAGATGTTGACGTACAGAATTGGCCGTGATGTCATGATAAGTTGTCAAAATATTTTGTCCTTGAAATGTCTTTCCTAGACTCGGTGAGCTTGACCCTCGACTCCAACACGGCCCACAGGCAGCTGACGCTCTCTGAGAACAACACTAAAGCCGCCCTGCAGGGGACAGCCCAGCTTTACCCCGACAGCCCCCAGCGTTTTGATGGCTGGACCCAGGTGATGTGTGACAGTCCGCTGTATGCCCAACGCTGCTACTGGGAGGTGGAGTGGAGAGGCCGGGGCTCCTCAACCGGCATAGCTTACGGGGCGATGGCCAGGAAGGGCTCGGACGCCAGGTCAGGCCTCGGATACAATGCCCAGTCCTGGACCCTGGAGCTGTCGGACACCTGCTGCACAGCCATGCATGACAATCAGAAAACGGACATTCCGGTCGTGTACTGCCCCCGTGTGGGCATTTACCTGGACCTGTCCGCGGGAACGCTGTCGTTCTACAGCGTCGCAGAGAGCATGACCCACCTCCACACCTTCCGAGCCAACTTTACGCAGCCGCTTTATGCCACCTTCTGGGTGGGGAGCGGAATCGGGGTTGGGCTAGACTTCAGTTCAAGTTCTGAGAGCATCAAGATCTGCCCCCTGTGAAGACCAGAGAGTTGGTAATTCACTGACTGACTTCAGAGCTGAACACAGGAAAAACACAAGTGTTCCTGCTGATTGTTAGAATGACACACTGACTGAAATTATTTGCAAAGTCATCTATAAATATATGTATGTGTGTATATGTGTACATAGCTTAAATGCACTTAGTTAGCTTCTACTATTCACAAAAAACAAAGAGTGCACTGTTTTTAGCAAACAGGAGATTTCAATGCCACAGATTTTGGGTTGAGGCTGTCACAATATCAGACTGCATAGTTATCATGGCGCTGATGCCATGTCTTCTATAGAAAGAGAAAATAATCTTTAACTTTATTTATTCCACTTTTGTATTTAGTTTTGTTTTGTTTTTTGGGGGGATCAAGATGTTTGGGTAACCAGGTGGGTGCAGGTGGTGGTTATGACTGAGATATCAAATGAGTAAATGTCATTATCAGAATGTAAAAAGCATCAGCAAAGTGTATAAGGGCTAAAATATTTTTTAAAAGATGGTATTTCGATGTTGTGCCTAATAAAGAAAGTAATAATAATGCTTGACTGAAGTGTGATGAACAAATGCCACTGATATGTGCATATGTGGATATCTGGCACAGGACACGGTGCTGCCTGTTAACAAAGTACCAACTGCACTTCAAGCATGCAAAAAGTCGTTTATCTAATGTAGTCAGCCATCTCCTCCTGGTGTATGACCTTTTGTGTTTTGGGTTGTTTGTTTGTTTGTTTGTTTTATAAGGCATGTTGGTTACTACTATTGCAGTTCTTCTAATGGCCACTTAAGACTGGTTTCAAAAGTAAGTCAGTCCACATGTACATTCATGTTAAAATGTCCCAATTTGATTGTTTGTTTTTTAAATATAACTCTTCCATTTGGGAACTACTAAGGCTTGGAGTTAGGGACGTGGTTGCTTTGAATTACAGGTGAAAGAGAATCAGGTGCCATATTTATCCCATATTGGCTTTTCTTCATTGGCTTCCTGTTTATCCACAATCAAATTTTAAATCCTTCTCCTCACATAGTCTTGTCTTGTATAATCAGGTCCCATCTTATATTAAAAACCTTGTTCTACCATATCAGCACTTTGTTCTCAGACGGCTAGCTAACTTTGCAGAGTATTTAAAACTAGGATGAGCGGCAGAGCCTTCAGCTTTCAGGCCTTTCTTCTGTGTAGCCAGCTCCCAGTTTGGATTTGGGAGACAGATGCTTTCTTTACTTATAAGACTTTTTAAAAACTTTGTTTTAATAAAGCATAAAGTTGGCACTGGATAAGGTCACCATGAATCCTCATTTAGCTCTGCATTTACTCAATATGTATTATTACTCTGGCTCCCTTCCACAGCCCGTCTCCCTCACCTCACTATCTGCCAGTTGTGTCAGATGGTGAGGTGTTAACTAAGCAAGTTAGCATTAGCTTAGCACTTTAGTCTCTCTTCCAAATACGGTCATTAACCCAACTATCTTTTATGTACAGTCTATGGAATCCACTGAAGTTAGATGGCAGTCTTAAAAAAAAAAAAATCAAACATTTTAGTCCCAAACTTTTAATATCCCATAACTAACAGAGAGATTGTCACGAAATTTGCAATAGAATTAGTGTATTGCATACAGTGGACTGAATTTACACCCAACTGCAAACCATTTGTCTGGAATTTAAGTCAACTTCCATCAAATCATAACAAAACAGTGAGACGGGCAATATATATATTTTTTTATTTATTTAAAAAGATAGACATGAATAATAGGCATGAGACATGAAGGAATCGCAGGACATTTTCTCTTATAGCCAGAGAACCTCCTGCTTCAAGGGGATGGAAGTTATCCAACTTTATGAATGTACCTTCCTTCCCCTCTGCAGTCCTGCTCTCCTATTAAACATTCAGCTGAAGCTCTTGTTGCCCTTTAAAGCATTATTGTTAATTAGCTGCTAAATGCATCACAAACACATGTATAAGCCAGAATATTCAAAATTAAAAATAATACTGAGTTTGGATTCCCTTCATGTGAAAAGCACAACAAAATGCTACTTATCCAAATTTTTATGGAAAGATGTTAGCTGATATTGTTACAACATTCACAATTATGCTAAATGTCTCTTATTTATGTAGATCAAACTCTTTCATCAATAAAATAAAGGTTAAACACAAAAAACTAAAAGTGCAGTTACTGGAGATGGGGGGGCGGGGCAAGGTCTGGTTGGGAACAATAGCACTGAAGGGTCACAGGGATAAAGCACAAAGCTCTAAGTTTCCTTATTTTTAATGCTATAGCCTGTCACATGTACAGAATGATGTCAGATGTTTTCCTACAGAACACTACCACCTGCTGGCCGATACACAAACTGTATACATCCATGAGATAAAGGAGAAACATATTTTGATCAAATCTTGATCAAATCTGAATTAGGTTAACAGCTAAAATAATAAGTGAGTGTTTTTATTCCCTCTTTACAGCCCAAACCTGAACATCTATTGTCAAAGCAAGCAGTGACCCTTAAACCTCTTAATCCCACTAAGTGCAACTCATGTCCAAATACAGCTTAAAAAAGGAACTCAAACTAGAGCAGTGCTAGTTTCCACATACGGCCTCATACCATTAAAAACACACAAACATAAACACGCACGCACACGCAAAACACAAAGACCTGAAGGAAAACTTTCACCCTATTTGTTTTTTTGCCTGATGTCCCATTTGGTTTTGTCTTTGCCTTCATCCTAACTGTCTGCCAACAGGTGCATGCTGGGACCAGCAGACAAGGTGGTGTTCATGCAGGCGTTGGGCATGGTGCATGGACGGTCACTGGACATCCGTGCAACACTGTAAAACTGTTACAATAATACTGGCATGTTCAGCTGCTAAACCAGCGAGTGGTTGAAGTCTCCAAGCTTGTCCTCCTACCTGTATGTATGAAGAAAGCAACTGCTACGCTATGAGCTAGCAGGATGTTGTTCTATAACTGAGAAGCCCTTAAAACAGCAAGACCCCAGAAGCCCCCCTACCCCCTCTCCCTTATTTTCTTCTTCTTTCATGTTTTAGGGTTTCTGCCAGTGTATTACAAGCTCCTTAAACACCAGATATTTTTGTTTTTACACAACAGCTCCATATATTAATTTAGCTAATACGTCATTAGCCTACTGTTACTGTTAACCACTTTACACACATAAGACCAGCCCGAAAAAAGTTGTTCAAATTGAATAGTTTTGCTTTCTAGTTGGTATCCATCCACTTATGTCCACTAATAACAGAACTGCTAGGCTTTTTTACTGTATGCAAATGATGTTTAGCATGATTGGTGCTCTCGCTTTTAAAAGCTGGAAAGCCAAAAATAAACTCTACAGTCTCTCGTTACCTGTTGTGTGCACAGGTGTGTCACAGCTGGTCAATGGGAAACGGTGTGTTTCCTTTTAATCCTACTGTACACAAAGTGCTTGCAATTCAACTACGGCTGCAGCAGGGGGCGCTCATGGCACAGTCCTTAATGAATAGGAATGAATGCAGGTAATGCCAAAATAATTGTCTGTAGTCAAAATTATGCACATGTATAGGGCTGCCACAAACGATTATTTTGATAGTCGACTAGTCACCGATTATTTTTGCGATTAGTCGACTAATCAGATCGTCATCCATTGGACGTAAAACGTACAGCTTATTGCACCAGCATGCATCTGCTCTTATATAACTATCATTAGCTTATAGCTGTTTAAAGTACGTGCTAACTAAAAATAAAGACAAGATGATAGTTTATTAAATTTTAATGAAATTTGCAGATTGTTTCGGTGGAGTTTAATAAACTCCTTGCTATCTAAAATATAACAGGACACCGGAGAATATTCTCGAGCATCTCACACTTCTGATAATCAGCTGTCTGCCTGATGTTTATTCAGCTGTGTAAAAACTTTAATCTCAGCCAAACCGATTTACTCAGGAACAAATAAAATACTAAAAAAAGCCAAACAATAACATTTTTAAGTTATCTAAGTGACTTGTATATGTTTAACCTGAGTAGCGAAAGACAGCGGTGGGTTTGAAAACGATTTGCCGGGAGTCCGGTGTTCTCACGGGCTCTAGTGAGCCTTGCCCCCGGCTAGCTATCGAGCTGGTGGGTAACAGACGTCTCCAAAAACGTCGGAGCACTTTTGAAAGTATGTGGTGTCCTGATAAACTGAGCAGATATTTGAGGTTTACACAGCTACATTCTCGCCTCAAAATATGTTAAACTTTATTTTGTGACCCAGAAATAATAAGAGTAATATTAAAACTAACTAGCTGTCGCCATTGTTGACAAGTGCGCTGGGCCGCACTATGAATTATGGGACACAGCTTCTTCTTCGGGGTTTAACGGCACCTGGCATCCTTGTACATGCAGTGCTGCCATCTTCTGTTTCAGTCCGTTATTACACTCTTAAATCCTACTACTCATTCCTGCGTCTTTTGTGATCTTACAAAGCTTCAAACGATGCGTCGACTAATAAATTAGTAGTCGACGATTTTAATAGTCGACGTAATCGTGACTAGTCGACTAATCGTGGCAGCCCTACACATGTATGTTTAAACTTTTGCACACAATATTGTTAATATGTACAAACTGAATCGAACTGAACAAATTTATGACTTTTTGTTTTGTTTTTTTACAGTAAAGCTAATTTTGCCCATAGCATTCTTCTAGTGTATGCTAATGGGTCGTTAACCAAAACTTATCAATTACCAAGTTTGTACAGTTATACATTTATTACAACAATATAGATTTTCTGAACATTTTTTTAATGACAATTGTGAGAGAAAAATGCCTGCTTTCCAGCCTGGGCTACTTGAACCCCCTATGTTAACTGATATGGCGGAAACCCCGTCTTCTGACATAAACATACTGACACCCTTTTCGCCCTTCTTTCACTTCTTCCTTTACTTTTCTCTAATCAACTTCCACAAACCTTCGTACACTTACATTTTCCTTTCTTGCCCTCCTCTACCCATGCCTAACATCTAGAGCCTCACTGGAGAACTACTGAGTCTATTTAATATAAGACTGAGAAGAGGATGACCCACTCAGAGGCAAGCTAAGGCCTTTTTAACTATCAGCATGGCAGACATCCACATACACAGAAAATGCAGGGTGGCTAAAACAGTCAGTATCATTAAATTGTGCTTTAAAATTAAGTTCCAAAAAAGGACGGATTGTTCTGCCCACCGCTGCCCTGACTTCTCTCTCCAAAGGCAGAAAGGAGGAGAGATGTGGTGGAGGAATAAAGGAGGGGACTGATGTTCTGTTAAGTTCAACGGTTGGCCGAACTTGGGTAGGAGATAGAGGCAAGATGCCGCCGTCTTTCTTTTAGGTTCCCCCATGGAGGTGGGGGGATAGCCAGGGTCCTGGGGTGAGGAGGAGGAGCTGAGTGACCGGCTGACTTTCCAGCTCGGGCACCAATCATAGCCGGGAGGCTCTGGTTGCGCCTCAGGCCATCTAAAAGGCTCCCTCCACCTGCTGACACAAATGTGGCAGAATCCTGGCGTGGCATTGAAGCATCAGACTCAGAACCATGCAACACCTTAGTGAATCCCAGCTGCCGGAGCTTCTCCACCAAACCAACACTGGCCGGGTCGGGCCTGGATCTGCCTGATTTGGCGGATGAGATGAGGGCTGGGGTTTCTTTGGATGGGCTTGGTAGGTCAGGATGCGGAGCGCGGCCCAGGTTTAACCCATAAACGTCTTGGAGAAAAAGCTCTGCGGGCCGCGAGGCCAGGAAATTGTCAGCTGGGTGTTGGCGGGGCTCTGTAGGCACTGGGGAAGGGGCAGGAGAGTGGGAGGGGGAGTTGGGGGGCGTGCTTGGCAGAAGCTGGAAAAGGGGCTGCCAGGGGGCGGGTCTCGGGGTTGGAGGAGGGTTGGAGACTTGTGCAGAAATACCCCTCTCTAGGACCAGCTTGGTCAGGCCACTGGGGGGTGCAGGCAGACGTCGAGGGGGGAAAGAGTCACCCAGACTGAGTCTGCAGGGAGTCACAGGGGTGCTGGGACCCGTCCTCATGGAGCTAGGCGTGTTCGCCATGTGGGATGACTGAGAACTGAAAGCAAGAAAAGGAGAGTCTGTGTTAGAACAATAACAGTGTTTATGGGATGCTTATTTTCTTGAAGAGGACTCACCTTGGGGTGACCTGTGTGATGTCACACGGGTGCAGAATGCGGCAGGTAGTGAAGGTGTAGGTGGAAAAGGTGGAGCTCTGACACTTCCCTGGGTTTTGGACTGAACAAACAAGAAAACTTCAGAAAACCAAACACGCGCACCTTGGAAATGATGAGCAATAACAAGCTACAAAAAGTGATTTTTACCAGAGGAAGATACTGCTGTCGATGTCAAGGTTTGGCTTTGTGATTGGAGTCCTGCTCCAGAGGCTCCTGGAATGGGCTGAGGCGATTGGCCGGGTTTCTCTGTGGCATGAAGGGGTGTAGGGCAGATGTCTAACCTGATGGAGGAGGAAGCAGCTGGACTCCCAGTGGAGAGAGGTGGCACTGGGACAGATGATACCGCATGCTTTCTGTCCTTTTTCTCCTCGGGTGTAGATGAGCAGCGCACGTTAAAGGTGATTCCGCCTTCCTCCTCCTCATCTTCCTCCTCCTTACTCCGCTCTGCTGCTCCTTTCTCCAGGATACCATTCCTTCTGTTTTCTTCATCTTCTTCATCCTCCTCCATGTCAGACAGGTGGTACACAGCGTCCTGAGCCAATGGACGAAAACCTTTAGTCACTACTCCAGGGTGTGGGTCCAGGATGGTTCCCAGGTGAGGTTTGGCCAGCTGCTGCCAGTGGTGCAGTGTCAGCGAGCCTGAGAAAGAAATGTCAGCATGTGTTACTGCATACTCTGCATTTAATTATTAGTTATTAATAATCTCTGGCTCTCTTCCACTGCATGTCCTTGTCCTGTCTTCCTCCCCTCACCCCAACCAACCCCAGCAGATGGCCACCTCTCCCTGAGCCTGGTTCTGCTGGAGGTTTCTTTAATTGGATTACATCACCTTGTAGTAAACGATAACCTTCGAGGTGTCAACAAAGCAAACATTACCTTCCATGGGTTTGACAATCTGGAGCTTCTCAGGCAGGAAAGTCTTAAAAACAATGGAGGCGATGGAGAGATCCGACAGGTTGGAGAAAGACGAGACTGCACTGCCCATTGGTGAGCTGCAGCAACTGCCTTCTCCTTCCACCTCCGCCAGGGCCTGCACCTTCTTTTCCCGCTCCGCCTGGAAGAACTGTCGCTCGGACAGGAAGTTCTGACGGCGCAATGACAGGCGGTGGAGTGCTCTAGTGAGGTCGTTTCCTCCCGGACAACCAGGCTGGCCCACTCGGCCCTCCTCCCTGCAAAACATGCATGTTATGACCTGAAATCGAGCATAAATCTCTTCCAAAACAGAAAATGCTCTTTGAAACTTACCCCTGTGTGGACTGAAACGGCTGCGCTGTCATCACCAGAGAGCTCTGTCCGGAGCCAGGGATTGGTGGGTTTGCTGAAGCTGATCGTAGTACTGAGGCATTAACGGAGCGGACTGTTTGGAAGACTCGCTTCTGGGAAATTCTATAGGAAAATGAGGTGAAAGGTCAGAGACTAGACCTAAAATATAATGCAGACACCTAAACTTTTCAAACCCATGAAAAGTCTGGAAAAAAGTACGAGTTCTCCAACACCAACTGTCATCCTCAGCAGCAAACACATTCTGCAGCTTTTAACCTTTGGTCCTGAAAGGCGGTCTCCTCCTCTATACTCAGCTCCTTCCTCATAGTTCCCTCAATCTCTGCTGCCAAGGATTCCTGTAAAAACAGGACACATACGGAGGATTAAAAGTATGCTGTGGATTCAACAAAAGTAATATTTACAGTCACTGTTCAGTTTAATTCATCCAAGCCTAAAAAATAAATGCACACAGGCCAAAAACTGCAGCTCCTCAAGTGGCCACTTCAGGCTGGCTCCCAAAAGCAAGCCAATATCAGCACGCCCCAGGGCAGCTGTGGCTACAGTGTAGCTTGCCATCACCAGTGTGTGAATGTGTGTGTGAATGTGTGGATGACTGAATGTAGTGTAAAGCGCTTTGGGGTCCATAGGGACTAAGTAAACACAGGCCATTTACCATTTACATTTACCAATATCCTACAGACTCCCACATTATACTGAACAAAAACTTTAAAGAATATGTCTAAAGCCAGATACGGTTACCTCCTTAAACCCTTAAAGCCTGAAATATGAAATGTGTTGTGCAGTTTATTTAGGTTTTTCAAGGGTAAAATAAAAATCTCACCGATGTTGTAGAACTCAAAAAGTCACAAAAAACTTTATGTAGCAAATACAACACACTGGGTGTTAAAGGGTTAATAGCAGCTGTATGATTCCTTGTGAACACATGTGCCAGGGACTGTATCTTCCTCTGTGTGCTCCAAATAAAAGTTCAAGGGTGCGTTTCTCTCACCATGGGGTAGAGGCCGTAGGGAAGGTGCCGGCGCATCCCAGCTGAGGGGCTGTTTTTACTGCGCAGCTCTTTGATCTCCTCCTGCGACTCATGGAGCATCTCTACACACTCAGCATTCCTCTCGGCCAGCTCGTTGAGCTGCAGCAGACACGTGCAAATAATCGGGCAAAATTACTCACAAGTTTGTATATTTATATGAATTTATTTTAAAAAGTAAAATAAAACTGGGAATAGGAGGTGGTTAGTTTGTGATATTTCTCAATACTCTGACCTAAATTTACTGTTTATGCTTTTAGGACACAGTTTTTAGGGAAACACATCATTTTCCCTTGTATTAGGAATGATGTTAGGAATGAAAATCAGATCAGACTGACAGATTTGACAACGTTAAAGCTCTAAATTGCTGTAAACCGGCTCCAACACAAACCATAAGTGTGGTTTCTTACAAAGGCTTGACATAAAAGCTACAAACCTACATTATATGATCACATTTGCATCTTTGTAGAATAATTAAACTGGTCTTGCTCTAAAAAGGAACTTGAACACTCGTATGAGACTGTACCTCTGCTGTGAGCTGTCTCTGAGCATCTTTGGAGGCCTGCAGGTGGATCCTGAGCTCCTCTTTCTCCAGAGCCAGCTGGAGATAAACAGCATCACACCAAGAGCGTTCACACACTGTGCCAGCATCTACAGTAGGTAATCAGTGCTAGCAGTTAAGCTTGCCCACCTCCTTCACTCTGTGTTGCAGCTCGACTATTTGGGAAAGCAGCTGAGCGATTTCCTCCTGGTGTCTGAGCAGCTCCTCGTTCTTCTGAGATAGATCTTCAGTCAACGAAACCATCTGGCTGTTGGACTCGCCTGACCCCACGTGTGATATACACAAACACACCAAAGATTAAATTCAGATGCCTGATCTGTAAAAGTTCCTTTTGAACATAAGTTTGCAAACTTCAAGAAAAACTCACGGAGCTCTTTGACACAGTCGCTCACTAGCTGCTGCTCCTTCTCCTCATAGGTGATGGTGTCTCTTTTGAGTTGACAAGCCTGGATAAGTCAAAAAAGCTCAGTTTGCAGCAGAGATTATACTTCAACATCTGCTTCTGATCAATTTGCTTCCCAAAGAACGACATACCTCGGTTCTCAGTGCCAGATTTTCTTCCTCTAGGTCCTGCAGCTTGCTCTGCAGGGACTCCAGCTGACTAAGTGCAGCAGCGGCGGTTCCCCCCGGCAGGTGAGGTTGCCGCAGTGGGGTCGACACGCTGGAATCGGTCTCGCTCTCCTCAGAGGCGCTGGCCACCATCCGCAGCAATTCATCCTTCTTACTGAGCTCATGTTGCAGCTGATGAACCTGACCAATGTGGACAGTTTAGGAAAAGTGATTGGTGTTTACAGGATTTTAACATTTTAAAGCTCTCTTTTTCTAGAGATACAAAAATCTAACTTTCAATTTTTTTGGTTGAAGTTTAGTTTAAAGCTGGAAAGTGAATGGAATATTTGTATGTATACAGCAAACATGCATGACTTGTGGCAGAAATACCATTTTATTGAAATAAAATGGTATGTTATTTTGGCTGCAGATGCATTTAAAAAATAGTACATTATTAATGTATATCAAGCATTTTTTGGTCCATGAGATATTCAATTCAATTCAATTTTATTTATATAGTTCTAAATCACAGCAACAGTCACCTCGAGCCACTTTATATAGTTCGGTAAACACCCTACAGCAATACAGAGAAACCGCAACAATCAGAAGACCCCTATAAGAAAGCACTTGGCAAAAGTGGAAAGGAAAAACTCAGTTTTAAGAGGAAGAAACCTCTGTCAGAACCACGCTCAGGGAGGGGCAGGCATCTACCGCAACTATTAACTAGCTAACTAACTATTAGGAAAAGGTGTACCACAGGGATCTATTTTAGAGCCCCTTTTTATTATTCAAATGTCTAAATGCTTTATTCTATTTCTCTTTTAAAAACCTATTACAACAATATCACTAGATCATGCAGACATGTTGAGGAGGTAATTTAGCCTTTAAATCAGCTGTGCTGGATCAAGGACACATCTGAAACCTGCAGGACACCATGCTCTTGAGGCCTGGAGTTCCCTCACCCCTAATTTAAATTGATCATACTATCACCCTCTCTTTATGTAGCACAAAACATTATTTACACATTTTAAAGTGAATAAAAACAGTTACCTGATCTACAGACTGTGCTATCTGCTCCTCTAAGGCCTCATTTCGCTCCTGTAGCAGGTGGTTCCTCTGTAGAAGTGACTGACCAATCCGAGCTGCCAACTCCAAATCTCTGTCCCGCTGTTCAAATAGAACACAAGGCACCCAGGGTTAATCAGTTAACTGGCTGTTGTTTTCTTAGCTGAAAAAAATTATCACAAATGAGGTCAACGCCCTACCTCAGCCAAAAGGTGTGTGACCACTTCAATGTCATTGTACGTCTTGGTCATCTGTTCCACTCGATCAGCACTGAGGACTGGCCAGAGGGAAAACGTTAACTTTTAGGCAGCAAACAAGCAAAAACACACACACACACACATCTAGGGATGGGTACCGGTGTCGGCACCGGTTCTGACATAAACGGTAGTAACCAGACCGAAAAGCAGCGCACATTTCGGTGCTTTATTTCGGTGCTTTTTTTTCCTGAGCTGTGATACACTTCTAGCCAATCATTTTACATTTCCGAGGATAGTAGGCGGGGCCAGGTACGTACGTTCTTTTATGCAGAGCTACAGATTAAAAATGTCCAAGGCGAAGCGGTCAAAAGTCTGGCTGTACTTCACAGCAAAAGATGCAAACTCAGCAGCCTGCAACAAGTGCTTTAAGCTGATACTGTGATACTGACAAAGGAGGTAACTCCTCAAATCCGATGAAACACCTGGCGACGCATAGCGTTTTTTTTAAAAGCCGAGAAATGCGCCGTATTTGATAGCTTGCTGTGAGACCTCACACCGAGCACCCTGCGGGTGGGTTACCTGTTATCGGACCCGGAGTTAGCAACATACCCAAAAACACGAAGAGGAGAGTCCTGGCCCCTAGCCCTGCCAGTGTAGCAGAAATGATGACGGATGATGATGGCAGCAGCAGCCGTTCTTCTCTGCGTGAGTAATTTACGTTGAGTAGGCTAACCACGTTATTAAATTAATGCATGTAAGGTGAACTAGCAAACATCATCATATCTACATGCGGCTGTCTTCTTGTTTGATGGCAGATACTCCCTTCACCCTGGCCAAAAAGGCTAAAATGACCAAAGAAAAAGAGGGAAACAGCTAAACATGAGCGGTTTTTGGACAAAGTTTGTGTTTTTTCCATTGATTAAGCACTGCTTCCAGCCAAGAGTGATACCATATATGCCCTATAGCTGCAGAAAAGGCTAACATTGTTATCTTTTTACAAAAACCAAATCAAATCAAATCACTTTTATTGTCACATCACATGTGCAGGTACATTGGTACAGCACATGTGAGTGAAATTCTTGTGTGCGAGCTTCACAAGCAACAGAGTTGTGCAAAATACAATAATGTAAACAAGCAAAATACAAGAATGGCTACATCTGAAACTAATAAATATATGTACAATATATAATAGTATATGCATTTCTGGATGTGTATAGTAAATATTTTCCTACGTGTGTGTGTGTGTGCGTGTACACATATTTTACAAATTAAATAGAGTAAACAATAAATAAAATATATAAAATATACAGAGTTGAGACATGTGCAAAACAGTGGCATTACTGTACAGTATGGAGTGCATAATGTTAAAGTTCCAGTAGTGAAGCTGAGGTGTCTATGACGTGTTCAGCAGTCTGATGGCCTGGTGAACCAGCTGAACATGAGAGGTTTTTGGACCAATTTTGTGTTCTCCATTCTTTAAGCACCGGTTCGAGCACCGTTTAAGCACCGGCACCGTTTCAAAAGTACCGATTTGGCACCGGTATCGGATAAAACCTAAACGATACCCATCCCTACACACATCTAAAAAAAATCTAGAATCCACACTCTGGCATGCACACTGTGCATCCAAGCAACTCCACACAAACATGAAAATAAAATCAATTACTGGACACGTCTTTAACATGCATGGTCTACTACATAATAAAGAATTCTGACCACAAGCAACATTAGGAGCTACTTGGCTATTATAGCCACATAACATCACCATTCTTTACACTTTTTAGCATCTGATTATGGACGCGTGGTCCAAATTATGTCCACTAAATTGCTAAATGATTATTGCTGGAGCAATAATTATGCAACACGTGCTAGTGGTCTGAATTTAAAAAGAACACTAGCTTTACAAATTAATAACTGTACTACAAGCTGACTACAGTACACAGTACAGTACTACAGTTGGAAGCAGAAGACCTTTACTATGCAAGTCTCTTGTCTTATTGTTTACATGCAAAAAGTGGAGAGGGGCTCCCAATCAGTGGCCTAGGAACGGATCCTAGATCACATCCTAGAAGTGTGTGGCCACACTTTTGACAGAAGCCCCTTTCTCACACTTGAGTTAAATGAAGTTCCAGAGAAGAACAGGCAAGTAGGAAAAGTAGGATACCTTTGGAGAGGCTCTGAGAGCCTGGGTGGGAATAAGAAGGAGGTTCCAAAGCAAGATATGCTAGTGAGAGAGATGCAGAGAGAGAAAAAGAGGGGAAAGTTCAGATGGTGTAGAAGTAAACCAGCCAGTTTTAAGACAGATGGAAAAAGAAAGGAAAAGGAAAGAGACAAACACTGGCAGAAAAATGAAAGTTTCAATAAACCAACATCATGTAGAGACATTAGTTTGTTGAGAGTCAGAGAATCTACACATCGATTAGTCTGGTCTGCTTTTAGCACCTGAGTGGGTGTCACCAGCGCTGCACAGTTCAGCGTTCCACCTGTTGAAAGAAAAGTGGCAACCCTAATCAATGAGCCATCTGGTTTCAGCTAGAAGCCCTTTAACAGAGTGATGCGTGTCCCCAACACTCATTTAGAATATTTACTTCTGTTGGTTTGATCAAAAACTTACAACCTTATTACAACTTCTTTGTGCAATCCCAGTTTACTGCTTACTGTACAAACACCTACAACTACAATAACAAAGTGTAATCCAAGTACTGTTAACGATAATCTAACCTAAAGAGCGATCGCTTACTATGACACAGCGTTGCACAGATTCACATCGGACTCACTATCTTTTTTTCTGAATAAATGTAGTGTAATAAAACAGTTTCAGCAGGGATTAAAAGTAACAAGCTGAGCTAGGCAGCTGCTCAAATGGATGAGAGCATTCATCCAGTAATCTGAAGCCTACAATGACCTCTGAATCTGGACACTGCACTCCAACAACCAGCGGGTAAAAATAACCTCTGCCCAGCACGGCTATCCTTGTTACAGTTACAGTGCATACATAATGCATATAATGTCTCAAGTTACTGTTCCACACACACAAAATCACAGACAAAAACATACACTAATACCTTTACCTGCTGCTGAAAGCATGCCATCATTGTATGGGTTATGTATGTCCATAGTCTGGCTTGATCATGATCAGATGCTGCATAAATAAATGAAACTGTTTACACCACATGCTGATCGCAGGGTGGGAAAGCAGTGCAGGTTGTATTGACTTATACAAGGCAGTAACTGAACTCTGGCCGCAATAAATTTCATAACAGCAAAGTCCAACCTCTGTTTCATTTTGACATAAATTCATGAACTACAGACACACAACAGGCCAATGGGTGGTCAATGTGTTACTTGTTAAGTAACATGAATCTCCAGAGTCATGGCTGCTTGAACCTTTGGCATCAATAAACTCAACATGTGATTATACAACAAACTCAACTTCAAAATGCAGTGTGAGGAATAAATGGTAGAATCATATGGACGCACCAATATGACACCTGGATCAAACTCAAAAAGCTTATCTCTTTCAAATCAACTCTAGGTCGCTCTATGTTTGCTCCGTCATGAGCCAGCAGAAATGCACAGGTTAATAACTCGAGTTAATAACTCATGCAAAGCTACTGGAATTGAGCATAAGTACCCTTTATTCACAACTTTGTCTTTTCCCAGACAAGAAAGTTTTACGACTCAAATCCTGGAGCGTAAAAACACTCCCAGCTCTTGTTGTCAGGCTTTGAAAAAGAGATGGGACATCATCTCGTCGAGCCAAATGACAAGATCCTCAACAGCCATTAAATTACAGTATAAACTCTTCAAATTTCACAACATGACACTAAAACCAGGATACTTGATACTCGTATAACCATAGTGGAGTACTGAAATATTTCAGCGTCAACTGCAAAGTCTAAATATGAATGTCAAAATCAGACCTCTCTAAGTGTTTTCACACATCTTAACATGCCATGCCCCAGCACATGTTATTAATAGGCTGTGTTTAACTTTGCAGAAGTGGAGCAAACAGCACCATGAAACTGAGACTCCTCCAATGTCCAATTTCCTCACATGTGCAACTAAAACACTTCATTCATTACTTGTTTTTTTTTAAGTTACTATTTATTTGAGAAATGCTCAAATTGTTGGTTTGATCAAACATTAATAAAAGGAAATGACGAAACATTCAGTGAACTGAAACAATCAAGATCTGCTCACGTTAAATCAAATAATCTTCAAACGCAGGAAACAAAGCGTTGGCAATTATGAGAAAAACAGGAAGTTTATCCTGTCTCGTTCCAGCATACTGCAACCTGTTTAAATGTAAACACACCATCAGATTTGCCCACTTCCTTTCTAGTAACACACACAGACACTTTGCCCTCTACGCTGTCACGTTTTGCCTGACCTTGCTGACATGCTTACTGAAGCTGGATGCCTGTCTCTCTCTCTCTTTCTGTCTTTCAGACATGTACTGAGGACTGAGCCCATGCTCACCTTCCACAGGAAACTTATCGTACGCCTCCTCATTGTGGATGTTTAACACTGGCATGTTGTGTCTCCTCTCTGTGCTCTCTTGTCTTCATTCTCTATCTATCCACACCGCCTCTCTTGTTACTGTCCCGTGACTCACTCTGGCTTTGGTTTTGAACTCCGCTGCACTTAACTGTGCTGGATCTTTCTCTCTCTCTCTCTCTCTCTCTCTCTCTCTCTCTCACACACACACACACACACAGTGCCACAGTCACACAAGCAAAGACAAACAGACACAATGACGAACGCTGTGCGAAATAATGTCCACACTAAATCCCTGCGACTTTAATTGAACGGCGCCACATAAAAAGAATCCCTCACATGCCTAATGCACTCACACATACACACACACACACCATCTGCTCGGTTCTGTTGTACAAGGCTTAACCAATCAAAAGGACGTCTGCAAAAGGAAGCAGCTTTGCAAAAATATACCAAAATGTACACACTTACTCATGTAGCGGAAAGTCTCCTCAGCCAGCATGGGGGAGATGGCGCTGTTCCTGGGACCTTCGTCTGGGGAGCAGCTCGGGGAAACCACCCAGTCCTGACTGTCTGACAGGTACACGGAGCCAGAGCCGACCGAACCGGAGCCCAGTGAGCCGGAGCCATAATTCCTCCCGCTGCTGCCCAGCCCCTCGTCTGGAGGAAGACAGACAAAAAAACTCATCACCAACAGCTGGTGGAGCAACCATTACTGTCATTATTGTTGGGGGTTTTTTAATGTTGTTGTTTGTTTGTTTTTTGATTAATCTTCTAGTCAATAATAGTTGACTAAGTCTCTGTGTCTCCTATGACAACTGGGACAGGCTGCAGCACAGGCCCTTGAATTGGATAAATGGAAGGTGGATGGATGGAAAATCTTCTAGTCTAAAATTGTCCATAATGGCAGGCATATGATGAATTCCTTACTTTTTGAGAATTAAACAATAAAAAAGTCAAACAAAAGAGCTGCTCTATCACAACAAGGTGCTTAGGCTGATTTAGAAATAGTATGAGTCCATTGGTGGGCCAGCAGAAGTTCACAGCACTCCTGGCAGTGCGTGCAGAACAAATAGCAGATGGCAGTGTGGAGTCAAGCAGCCCTTCCCATCTTGTGTTTTCCCTAACACCTGGCTCACTGGCCAGCCTGCCCTTGTAGCAGTTCTCGATACCAACTAACTGCTTCTCCAGTGGATTTCCAGTGAGTTGGATGTACTCCAACTGTACCAACTGGGACTGCAGCTCCCCTTTAACCCTAGATAGATCTCCGATTTGAACTAGAGAGATGTTCAATGTCACTAACCGCTCTCTAAGATGGTGCAGATATACTGATTATGCTGTTTAGTTATGTATTCCCCACAAAGCACTTGAAAAATCAATTATTTGCCACAAAAACAGACAAAAAGTGTGTGGGCTGAGGTATTATCATGGCACAATGGCATTCCATTAAGTTGATAAATGAAGAGGGAAGCTTTTATTTTGGCAAAGCTGTGCAGCTCCAGTGAGATTTGCGTGTGGGCTGATGAACAGTGTGTGTGTGTATATTGTCTTGGCTCAGGCACTGTACAAGCCGATGTCCTTCCACTCGAACAAATATGTGGTTTACTAGGACAAACAGAGCTAACTATAGCATCAGGCTTAAAGGCACCACATACTGTACCTCAGGGAGACCTGATACTCACAAAGCAGCATTTAAAAATGTGCACAAAGCAAATCGGTGGCTGTACTGCAGCTTTTGATATATGATATTTATACAGAAGACCATCTCACCTGTCTCCGTGCTCGACTCTTTCTTCTCCACCGCCCGGGGTTTGACTTCAAACATATCCCGTCTTTGGAAAGGGGGAGTGAGGAGGGGAGGCTCTCCCACTCGTGAAAAGAAGAAGCTGGACAGAACACAGGAGCTGCTACTGGCATGACATCACATCCTGTTCCTGTGCTGACAGGGCGGTGTGCCCATACACACCGCTACCTGAAACAGAAGAGAGAAGTGTTAGTGGTCTCACAGATAAAGATGTGACCTCCACAGAGGCTGAATGAGGGGCAATATTCATGTCCAGGTAACGTGTGCAGCTGGTAATAAAGCAGACTGACTCATTTCCTTCTTATGCTCTCCATCACACCTGTTTTATAACATTTAGAGCCACCCACAGTGTTTGATTTTTGAACCACAGATATCGTTTTCAGGCAAGGACAAATCTAAAATAAATGCTAAAATGCTAACGCTAAAAGATTTCTTCTACTTCTACTAAACAAACTAAAGGTGAGGCTCTGAGATTTTGATTGAAGAAATGTTGTGACAATAACTCCACATACAGTTTTTAGGGAGGGGTGACATTGAGCCAGCCCACATCCTGTTGCCTGTCTCTGTATGAACTCTTCCAATGCTTAAAGGGATGACCGAAGGTAGGGCTGTTCCATATAACGATATATATCGGACGACGATATAAAAACGTCTATCGTTTCATTTTACGCTATCGTTTGTTTCGTGATGTCGCAAAATAAACTGTTTACGGCAATATTTTTTCACCGTTTTGATGGTCACTGTAGTGGCTATATAAATTTCTT
This sequence comes from Rhamphochromis sp. 'chilingali', assembly GCF_963969265.1. Classification (NCBI taxonomy): domain Eukaryota; kingdom Metazoa; phylum Chordata; class Actinopteri; order Cichliformes; family Cichlidae; genus Rhamphochromis; species Rhamphochromis sp. 'chilingali'. The sequence continues at coordinate 13,714,636 of NC_137931.1, read as the reverse complement.
AAAGTTCTCTCTTTCTCTTATATTTAATATAACCACACTACCGACGACAAGAGCCTGTTTTTATGCGTTGTCGTTAGCAACAACGAGGGTAAAACCATCGCGTGTCCGCTTGTTTATTTTCTACATAAACCTTTCACAATAAAGCTCAAGATCCTGTTAAGACCTTTCAAAATAAACTGAATCACGTGAAAGAGTATGCAGAGTATTTACGGATGAGAATTAAAAAAGAGCCGCCAGGTGCTAAAAAATAAACCTCAGACTCAAACGTTAGAACAGGCTTTTCCCCGCAGCACGCCGTGTAATAAATACCCACAAAGAAAACGGCAGCCGTTACAACTTATGTCTAAAAATGTGTCGTTTCATGCATCGGTTAAAACACTCAACTCCAGGTACATGACGCGCAACTGGAAACACTTCCCGCAAGTCGAGCTGCCCGAGATTCACAGAATTTACAGAAAATGTTAAATTTTTGTGATTTATATCATTATCGGGACTAGAGCCAGGCGATATGAGATTTTTTCATATCACGATATGGTTTTTTCATTTCAGGCAATAACGATATCTATCACGATATAAGCCAAATATATTTGTAAGATTTAAATGTGCCATTGCTCACAAGTAAAATGTGAAATAATCAGCAGCTTGTTTTGATTTAAATATTTATTTCCCATAATAAGTTCAACAGGGTAGATGTACTTAAGGAACATGAGACTTTTTCAGATAAATAAAGGCAAATATTGCAAACTACACAAAAGGCAGCCGCTAAAGCGTTTAAGTTTCAAAATAGAACAAACGAAACAGACTACTAAATTGTCAATTCCACTTAGAAACAAAATTTTAATTCTAAAAATAAATCTTAGTTTGTTTTACAGAAGAACAGACAAAATTGACTAACTTTTGTCAATATCAAATAAACTGAGAACTAAAAGGAAATTCTCAATCTCTCCTTGTTGTGTAGCTGAGCTTTTCAAACAGTTTTAACAGTTACTTTAGTCTGACAAAAGCCGAATGACGAATTAGCGCTTCCAGTCAGAGATTGAGCATGCACCACTTTATTGGATTTCCTTGTGCTGTACGTAACAAGTCACGTGACGTGACGCTGCGGCTGTGATTGGTTTGGCTCTGCGCTACTTAATTTGGATTGGCTGTTCTGTTTTTTTTTAAGAGGACAAGAGCGGCGAGGCCTATCGCAATAGTTTAATTTTTCTATCGAGAAAAAGTTGTTTCGCAATACATATCATTATCGTTCTATCGCCCAGCTCTAATTGGGACGATAGATGTCTTATATCGGGATATGAGATTTTGGTCATATCGCACAGCCCTAACCGAAGGAATGAGACAGGATGTGATGTCTTAAAGGGATGGGACATGTGCCTCTAGATATATTCTTATTTCCTTACACACATCTTTAATCTCAATTAACTGGCTGCTGTTGGAGTCATGAAAAACATAAAAAAGTCAAAAGTTTTTCAGTTTGCCAGACTACATTTCCCATGATCCAGTTTGCTTGATTTATATAGACGTTATATAAAAGGTGAACACAAATTCAAGCTCTAAAATGTGAACACAGGATCTCTGTTAACAATATGACTATGACGTCATCAGGGTTATTTCTGTGGACTCTAGCCCTCTACAGTGGACAAAGGAGATGTTATACAACTCTTTCCACGAACTGAGCAGCACTTCTGTCCAGTCAAGTGATCATCATGTGTAAAAGTACATCGGTGTTAGTACATCTTAGTAGTTTTCAACATGACAAGCAATTAGAAAGAATCTAGGTTTAAAGAAATTGCACATTGCCTAACTTTTCAGATCCAGGGGTTTCTTCTATCTTTCATATACAGTCTGTGAAAGAGACATGCTAGGAATAGGCTGAGTACCTTTTGCATCAGCAGCCTGTGCATGCAGATGCACACAAACTCTATGTGGGTGTTTATCAGAGAGCATGCCTGTGGAAGGACAGAATCCTTGGGCAACATTCATACACTCCTTACATAACAGTGACACTTAAACAATCATCTCCATAATAGAGGAGATTAAAGGAGATGAGATGCATGCAAGCCTAAACTTGCTGCTTACCACTAAACACCTGGTAGATATACTGGACCTACCCATTAATGACCAGTTGACTCATCCTAGGGTTCAAATGATCACATTAGGCCGTGAAGCAATTTTAAGCACAGAATATTGCATGTGTCAATCATTAATATGAATCTCTATCAAACAAATGCTTCTTATTTTCTCTCCCATTTAAAATGCCAGGACTGATGGTGTCCAAGTGCCTCTGAGTCACTTCATGACTGTCACAGGCAGACAGCTTCCTGACTAAGCACTCAGAAATTAAATGGAAATTTGTGGTTCATTGGCTAGGCTCATACACACAAACACAACACTCTCTGGCTTCACTGTGACCACTGCTACTTAAGAGAGGCGACGGTATAAAGATGTAAAATCCACAGCAGTAAGGAAGCAGCCCTGAAAGTAACACTTAAATAGACTCATCACCGCATCACTACACATAGCACGAGTCTGTCCGAGCTCTTCCACAGGGACTGTCTGCTTACATCAGCCTTTCGCAGGCGTCACCTCCCTTCATGTCTGATCTACACCTTCAGCTCAATGCTCAACCTGACTTTGTTGAAGTTAGCTTAGAATGATATCTCTTTTGACATTTTCCCTTACCGGTTATTGGCCTTGCTTTTTAATCACAGCATCTGCACTGAGCCCGTGATAGAGCGGACAAACTAGGGAGGGCATGTGCACAGGGGAGGCAGCGCATTTGATTGACTGCACCAGGGGCTTTAGATGCATAACCAGAAATCCCTCACAGGAACATCAGCATTCCTTGTCATGACTGGCCAAAAGGAATTAAACCAAGTCACATACAGCATCATGAAATACTAATCTGATCTGATCTGACTGTCAACTATAATCTAGATCTGGACAGATATACTCATTGGCTGATACTGGCAAAACGTATGTCATCCAATACGCAGTTAAAAGATAATATTATCTTAACCACAACAACATGCATTAAAAGATGCTTGGGATTATCTAGAGAGTATTATAAAAAAAAATCTCACTGAGTGGCTCCACATCCGTTGTTTACGATGCGATGTTATCAGCACTGTCTGCACCACACGGAGCAGAGCAAGATCATAAAAACCTCACCACAATCACAGCAAGCAGTCAAGCAGTGTAAAATAATGCAGAAAATTTTTAACAACGACCCCACAAATAGCCTTGTCAGTGCATTCTCGAACAAAGGTTATGGATATATATGTAAACTTTTTTTTTGCTTATATCAGGTTCAGATTCTTTTAATACCATAAAACATCGATAAACTCATATAAATCCAGTTCACTATGACCCCAAACAAACTCAGTATCTAATGATTCACCATGAACACGTTAACTAAGCAGAACTTAGTTTGAAAATAACCTTTAATTTGAAATGTTTTGCTGTTTAGTAACAGCACAGACTGCCTCCCCTACAACCCCACGGATTATGTGTTACACAAGGTGCTACATGAATTTGAATTATTATTATTATTATTAATAATAATAATAATTCAAATTCAAATTATTATTATTATTATTAATAATAATAATAATAATAATAACAATATTAGTAGTATTAAAATGTTTAACCACATAAATAAATATGAAAAAGCTACGGTATTCTTCAATTTGGCATCATTCATTCAGCTGATAGCATTTAACAGGGAGTTGCTGGGATAGTTAGTTCAGCCACTGCAGACATGAAACTCTCTTGCTAGCCCAAGCTTTCCTGATATCAAGTACTTTTTCTTGGAACCTTTATCGGCTGAACTCTCCAGAGGATCCAGACACATGAAAAAAAAAATGTTAAGCTAGCGAATGAACCGTAAGATATTGCACACCTGTCTGTTTGTTGAGCTGACCATTAGCTAAAATTTACTCACTCCGTTCTTTAGTTATACTTTTGTAATAAAGGCTAGTAAGAAGGTTATAAGAGATTTATATAAATAAATGCGAACTAAAGTTAACAAAATGTTTTGCATATCGGCTAACAAGAAAACTAACAACCAAAAAAACTGTAAATACGTTAGCTAGCTTAACCATCCTGTGGCTGGCTGACAGCTTCACTGTTGCTCATATCGCGTTAGCCAACAACCGCGAGCTTAAACAATCAGCATCCCTTCCGCGTTGACCGTTATACATTATACAGCTTAAAACACATTTTATTAGTTACAATGAGGCTTACCCTATATCAGTATTATTCCAAATCATGGGCAGTTCCAGCAATACATGCGGTGTCTGTCAATCCCTTCACCAAAGCCTCAAACAATGGAGGGGAAGCGAGGGGAGGGAGGGCAACAAGCGGTCATCAAGTGGCGACAGAAAGCCTAATGACGTCTTTATTCAGCGTCAGCAGTCTGTGTCAAATTAAAAGTCCTCTCAAAACATTTTCGCTGTGGCTTATTTTGCGGTTTGTCATTGACAGTAAAACTCGTTACTTTTCCCATAAAGTTATACAAAATGAAGGAGCGGTGTGAGCTGTAAACGCTAAGTCTTTCAGCATAGCGGGGTGTCCTTGGTGTTTTTGCTTTGTTTATGTGAAAGCGCGGAGCTGCTGTGGGGTGAAGGTAAGCTGCTCCGTTTCTTTTCTCATATAACTGCCAGGTTTTACTTTAATGCTCAACCAGCCAAATATATATATTGTATGAATGTTCTTCGCTACCAAAACAAAAGCTCCCATAAATGTCCTGATATTTAATAATTTAATATTTAATCCGTGCAACAACTAATTATCTAGCTAAAATGTGACAGTTAGCTTAACATGCATATTAATTAATGGACGACAATAGAATAATAATCATCCACTGCTTTTACTGAAATGGCTGCAGTGAATGTAACCTTGAAGTGGGGATGAGTTTGATTGCGAAATATGACATGAGGACGACCTTTAAAAAAGAAAGAAAGAAAGAACTATAAACAAAGACGTTAATAACAGAGCACTCTGTTTTCCAGGATCACCCCCAGCCCTCAGTTTTCCCCAAAGCTAAAACAGCGACTCTCCTGAACGGGGACACTCTTTCCATTTCCATCAGCTGATGCAGCCAGGTAAGCTGCAGCCTGGATGGATGAATGGCCGAGGCTGGATGTAATGCTGCTGCTGGCTGCTTTCTAGTCTAGTGGAGGTGTGGGGTGGTGGGGGGGAGATTCTCGGTGTGTCTCACATTACATTGCTGCTCTCTCTCCATCGCGATCGGTCTCCTGCAGCCTGCGAGCGGATGAATGCCCGAGTCTGTGGTTTTGCCATCGCCAAAAGGACTCCATGTCTTTCTTGGTAAGAATATCGCTCCGCATGTGGTTTTGCTTGGTTGATGCCCTCTGGTGTAGCTGAATGGGTACCTTGTTACTTGTATAGTCACGAATCAGTTGTCTCAAGCCGGTGCTGGGACATTCTGAGTTCAATCAGTCTAATGTATAGACATTCAGAAATGCATTTGGCATCAGCCGATTTCAAATCAGTTTTTTGTTAGTTTGTGAGTAACACGAGCAGTCAGCCTGTTATTATACATGTAAATCTGAGAAGGTTAGATATTAATACTGGCTACCTGTGCACATCCCTCACATCTAAATGGTGCATCTGATTATGTATGCAGCTCTTCTCTCACTCTTTTGGGACACATAAGCTGCCTCTTTGCTGCCTGTTACCATCACTCTAACTCTCTTTCTCCATTCACCATTTACGATAAAAGCCCCGGTGAGAGTGCCTCCATGGCCTCTACTTCCCCTGTGCTTGCTTCTCTGCCTCATTTCACTCTGACCCTATCCAATCCCCCGTGCTGCCTGGCAGCACATCACCCTACACTTTCCACCCCCCTCCTCCTCCTCCTCTTCCTTTAGAGCATGTCTCACATGTGCTCCTCCTCCCCCTCCTTCACTAGGACTGTTCCTGCATCTCCCACGCTCAGGTCCAGCCCATGGACATAGAGGAGCGCTATGAGGACATCAGCCACCAGTTCCTGGTCAGTAGCCAAGACTCTGTCAGCATGGAGACAGGCGTCACACTGATGCTCTTTCATCGTATTATCATTTGTCACCTGTCTGGAGCTGCTTATTACTTACTCAGTCTTGTTAAAGACAGTTTTAAAAGAGAATGAAATCATTTTAAAGATGACCTATTAATAATAATAATAATGGATACTTTATTGATCCCCATGGGGAAATTACTTGTTTTTCTCTGCATTTGACCCATTCACTCAGTGAAGCAGTGGGCAGCCCACTAAGCAGGCACCCGGGGAGCAGTGTGTAGGGACGGTACCTTGCTCAGGGGTACCTCAGGGTAGCCGTTAAGTGGATTCGAACCGCCGACCTTCCAATCATGGGGCGACCACTTTACCTACTGAGCTATCCCTGCCCCACTTATTATGACCTATCATTTTTTTCTCTTTGAAGTTTGAAATTAAAATGAAAGATTAGATTAGAAAAATTAGGTCTCAATGTAATTATCGTTGTAGAACATATATATATATATATATATATATATAAAACAGGTTGCTTTAGGACTACATTAATATGTTTAGACTGACTAGACCTGCAGAACGGTACAAGTGTGCAGTACAAGTCCCTACACCACATTATACAACACTTCAAATATTTGTATACCAAGCTAGTAATTATGCCAATTATAACAGCCTAAATTTACATATGATTGACTTAAATTTTTATTCAGCATTTACAGCAGTCTGAAGATTTGTGCCTCCTAGACGGCCAAAAATACACTGATAAGTGTGCATGCACTCACCACATTATTAGAAACTTCATTAGACCGTATTTAATGTGGTCATTCATTGGTGAATCAATATGTAGCTTAATAGGTTCCCTTTAATTCTAATAATAATACCTGAGGCTCCAATAAATTAGCATCCTACGATTCCCATGATGCAACTTTTTTTTCTTACATTTTGAATGCTCTGCTATATTATACCCTCAGGTTTTGGGGCGTTACTATGACATCATCAGACTTTACTCCAAAGCTCCTTCCCCACCCCTTCACCAAAAACATTAAAATTTTCCAGTCTAGATGCTTTCTTCTATATTGAGTACTTTATATTTAATATATACATTATTAGCAACTTAATAATAATTATGAATGTACAGCTAATGTGTGATATCACTTCCTCTTGCTGATGCAGAGTAAATCCTGGGGTGGAGTGTGTATCCCTGAAATCCGTCCAAGACATACACAAGTGTCTCTGTGAAACAGACATCCCCAGAAAGCCTCTGCATCACTAATACTCCCAAGCATCCTCCCCTCACTCCCTCCCCTTTGTTCCTCTCTGTGTTACAGCGCCACCTGCTGGCAGCCACCTCACACAGTGTGGAGCAAAATAGAAACCCAATGTCACTGTGACACTTCATCTCCTTTGAGGTTGTAGCTGGAGAAGATTGTAGGGTTAAGTGGCAGCTGGTGGCTCAACAAATGGAGGAGGACAGGAGGAAATCCTGCCCATTGGTATTATTTTACATTAGCTGCTTGCTTCCAGTTTGTGAACACAACTGGAACAATTTCAGTGCAGTCAGTACAGAAATTAGTGGGAAAATGTTCAGTGAACACATCGGTGCTGTGTTCACGGTAAACATATTTGAGACTCGTCAAATATGTAAATGAATGTTTCCTTCTGCTCTGGGCTCGACTGCATTCCTTTTAAAACCTTACAGATATTTAGTTGTATGCAAAGATGGGATTGCTTGAATCAGGCAATCGTTGCATTTAATTTACATTTAAATGAAATAATTAGGAAAAAGTGAAAATAACAGAATAATGATGATTCTTTTTTGCAGAAGAGATGCTTTCAAATATTACAAAGTAATGAATGTTGTAAATTGTGAAGACTGACTTTGATTTGCTCTATTTTTTCAAAGCAATTGTTGCATTTTTTACTATACAACATGTACTTGATGTCTTTAGCTGTGGTGTTCCAGGATAAACCATTGTTCCGTCCCTGCTGACCTCATACACTTCTGTTGTTATTCAGAGACTTTACACCCTCGGGCCTTATTTATCTTCTCTCGCATAGCTGTTTAGGCATGCTAGTATCAACAAAGGTAGATTTTATTCAGTGCTTAAACTCTGATGTCATCTGAAACAGAACAGACATACTTCCAGGGATTCCTCTCTTTAGTATTTTAGTCTGCTGTTTTTTGTATATTGATGGACTATCACAGTGATTTAAATACCTTAGATATGAAGAGACACTCAAAGTCAGACTCTTCAGGATAAAATGGTTTGGTCAAAAAGCTTTTTAGTCTTTCCATCAGGCTTGTTCCACATTTCAGCACCAACACTGCTTCATAAGCACCAGAGAACAGGATACAGTCTGTGTCGATTACATGTCCGTAAGGTTAATAAGACTCGCAAGTTTATAAAATCTTCAACAAACTAATTTTGTTAGCAACATATACACATTTGTGCTTATAAACACTAATGATTTATTTGGGGAATTTGTGTATTGCATGACTTTTCTTAACCTCTTAAATACATAGTGGCACCTCTGCACTATTTGAAAAGCCATTTGCCAAAAAAAACCTTAGACTTTGCACGAGTTATGACAGAAACAGCATATAGTGTTGAGAGTGAGGAGCCAAATATGAAGACAGTCAGGACTGATGAAGGTCGCAGATGATTTCCTGTACATTTTAATCTGTGTATGCTCTCTCCTGAATCATGTTTGTTTTCTGTTCTGCTGGCCTTGTTTGTGTGTACGTCTCTGCAGAGCTGTGACGGTTCTGAGTACACTCTGCAGGGCCCAGCGGGTGGCGATGACATCACAGGGTTGTCGGCCGAGCCGGCCCACTACCAGCTACTGTCAGAGCTGGGTAAGGACACACATCCAAGCATAAAAATGAGTTAAAGATCTTTAAAAAAATTGCAGTGCAATTCACTTCATGCCAACTCACCGTGTCACAGGACGGGGCTTCAATAATCTGAGCCAGGTGAACATGGCTCGCCACATCCCTACTGGCCAGCTGGTGGCCGTCAAACAGACCAACCTGGACGAGTGCACCGAGGAGGAGCTTCTGCAGCTCATGGTGATTGCAGCCCTACATGCTGTCATGTATTTGAGATATACGCGGTTGTACACGTGTCTTTATCCACTGGATATTTCTATATTAAATCCCAGAATGAGGTACTGCTGTCCCGTCTCTTCCGTCACCCCAACCTGCTGACTTCTCGCCTGGTTTTCAGCTCCTGCTGCCAGCTGTGGGTCCTGACACCGCTCATGGCCTACGGTCAGCCACAACCACACATCCACAGCTTTTTATCCTAATGTAGAAGCTTTCATGGCTTTTTTTATTTTTCCTGTGCTGTGATTTTTATAATTCTAGCACTAGCTCCATAATTAGCTGTTCGACTGGTCTCTTCCCTCTGCTTTGCTGTGCAGGTTCTGCAGATACTTTACTGAGGACATATTTCCCAGATGGAATGAGTGAATCCTTGATAGCGTACCTGCTGTACGGTGTGCTCAAAGCATTGGAATACCTGCACCGGATGGGCTACATTCACCGGTCAGTGGAATGTACAAGACACTATAAAGCTAAACTATAAGACAACATATGTGTTAGAAGGGGAAGAGTATTTGTATCTTTTGTAATGTGTATTTTTTACACCTGTATCTGTCCTCTCAGAGGGGTGAAGGCCAGTCATATCTTGCTGTCAGGGGAGGGGCGTGTTTACCTCTCAGGGCTCCACAGTGTTTACAGTATGATGCGTGAGGGCAAGAGGATGAGGACCGTGTTCGACATGCCCCACCACAGCCCGGCACTGCTGCCCTGGCTCAGCCCTGAACTACTGCGACAGGTCGGTGTCATGCTTCCCCTTCAAAGTGAATTCTGCACATCCCCAGCTCCCCAGATTTTTGCTCTGCCATACCTTGCATGATTCATACTTTAAAATAATTCAATAGTCAGTGAGACTATCTCATGTCTCTATGTTGGTGTTGTTAAACGTTGCATCTGACCAATACGATTGTATGGAGCCTTTGTTTATAGAAAATTCTCTTCTGGAACAAATGATTTCTGGTGTTTTCTTTATTAGTTTATACAATATGATACAAATATTATCAAGTTAGGTTCCTGTTAGCCAAATTTAGGTTATTCATGTAGGTTTGCTAATGATGGCTTTTCAATTCAGTTCAATTTTATTTATACAGTGCCAACTTACAACAACAGTCACCTCAGGGCGCTTTATATTGTAAGGTAGACCCTACAATAATACATAGAGAGAAAAACCGATCATATGACCCCCTATGAGCAAGCACTTTGGCGACAGTGGGAAGGAAAAACTTTTAACAGGAAGAAACCTCCAGCAGAACCAGGCTCAGGGAGGGGCGGGGCCATCTGCCACGAGCGGTTGGGTTTTTAATAGCATTAGCTAACTTCTTGGCTAATCCTAACTGAATAGTCAGACAACATGATTGGTCAGTTAAAATGACCAATGATGATGCAGAAACAACACCAACACAAGGATATCAGATCTTACTAGTGCAGCACTTTGGGAAGACTGTAAACATATGTTTTATTAGCTAAAATTTGCAGATGTTCCCTAGGACAGGTGAGCATGCCACTTCATCAGTGAGTTCCTCGCTTGTTTTCTAAACACCAAGATAGTCCAGTGGTCAAAGTCAAAGTGGCTACATATAAAGTCCCCACAACAATAGCCAAACAAACGTGTATGTGTGTGTAAGAGGGCTCCTCACCCTACACACATGCTCTTTTTTTTAATTCCATCTCCATTTAAGCCGAGTTTTGTTCTATTGGCTGATCAGTAGGATGGTTGAAGGTTCTGTGCTAGATGACAGTATTTAGAGGACCAAATACTGGATCAAAAACATCATCAAAAATTATGTTTGTTTGTTTTTTCTTTCGCTTTTGTTTTGTTTGTTTTTTTAACTAAAATTTAGCCTGTTATACGTCTCCTCTTTGGTGTTGTCCTCAGTAGGACCTGCACGGTTATGGAGTCAAGTCAGACATCTACAGTTTGGGCATTGTGGCCTGTGAGCTAGTCAGCGGCAGGGTGCCTTTCCAGGACATGCCACCCACTCAGGTAATCAGCTATACCCAAACTGCTCTAGAAGAATGTGTAGCTACACATCGTTGTCTATAGTTTGTGTCAGTGTGTGAATCTTGCCACTCAGATGCTGCTTCAGAAGCTGCGCGGTTCCCACTGCTGCCTGCTGGACGTGGCTCCCTTCCCGCTTGGAGAGCTGGGGGGTTTGAAGGTGTCGCGCTCTGGGGTGGACTCCGGCATTGGGGAGAGTGTGGCCACGGGGAGCCTGACGCACAGCACCACTGCTCCTCCCACGGACCGACCTCAAAGCCCCGGACCCAAAAACCACTCTGCCACCCTCCACAACCTGGTCCAGCTGTGTCTGCAGCAGCAGCCTGAGCGCAGGTGATTTCAGTGAATCAGCAGTCAGATGGAATTAAAAAGAAATACAACCACATTCACCTACAGCACAGACACACAGACTTTAATGCTGGTGTTGGTTCTGTTTGTCTTCCAAAGGCCATCAGCATCTGAGCTGCTGACCCACGCCTTCTTCAAGCAGGTGGGTTCCTTCAGTCGGACGTCTTCTTTGAAGGCAAAACTCCAAAAACAGAACAAAGGCAATAAATTTAAAAGAGTAGGCTTTTATTTTGAAAACTTGATGTTTGAGCAGGGACTTTCTGTTCTGTTACAGGTGAAGAGGCACACCAGTGACTCCTTCCTCAGTCTCATGTACCCAGCAGTGCCCCTCGCCAGTCCTGAGGACCCTCCAGTATCCAGCCCCCCCACCCCTTCCTGTCACACTCCAGCGTCAGCCACCGCCGACTCCACTGAGGCCGTTTGGGATTTCTCCTAACTGCAGCATCTACACTTCCATTGACTAGCAAGCCAAACACAAGACAATCAAAGAAAAGCAATGAGGCCAAATTCTACTGTGCTTTTAATTTTTATTATTAACCCAACTCTCTGAGCCTTTTTAAATTGTTTTTGTAGCTTTTTTTTATGCTTTTTGAAGGCAACTTTTTGGGTCACAGAGTGGTGAGGCAATTGTGAAAGTGCTGGAACAAAGAAGCTGCTCTGATTTTATAGTAACGATAATAATGGGCCGTCAGCGAGCGAAAGGAATAAGAAAAAAACAAGTTGCTTGCTAATAATCACGCACTTCCTCTGAGATAAAAGCCCCCCCTGTTAACAGTTGTGCATATGTTTGTGAGCATTTTGTTGTTTTTAAAATGTTATATCCATGTTTGCATTTTTTCTTTCAGGTGGGTGACTCTGGTACAACCAAGAAGTTATTTCTTAATAGTAACCACTTTTTGTAAGATATCATGTTTGTGTTGAATTTTCTTTAAAGTGGACCTATTATGCTCTTTTACAGCTCCATAGAGTTCCACTGCATGATTCACAGTTCAAAGTCTCCCTTATTTGTCTCATCCTGGGCTTTTGTGCTACTCCTCTGTTCATGTTGTGTCTACAATTGACCATTTCCATTCTACTTAAGCCTATTTTGTTCTGACTGGCTGCCCTTCGTTAACTCCTCTGTGTTCACAACCTGGGATGACGGTATTACTTTAACATGATACAAATCCAAGAATAGAAAAAAACAAAATAGGTCCACTTTAAGGCACTGTGTTTTTAGACTGTGAATAGTGAAAGGTACACTACGTGAGATTTAAACATATGTGCATATATATTCATCTGTGTTAGAAATGTTCAAGTTTTCTTCAGTGACAAAGTAAGGCAGTAGAAGTTGCCTTTATACTCATGCAAACAGAAACTGCTGATATCTAATCCGGCAAGCTTTTAACGGTTGTTTTGCCAAAGCGTAAAAAATACTGTACAGCCAAAAAAAGATTAGTCTGCATACCAGTTAGCTTGCCTGCAGCGAGCTAGTTTGTTTCATGGCAACTCTTTATTAAATGTTTTGTTGACACCAAATTTTAAGAAAAGTTCTTAAATTGAGGCCTTGGTTATTCCCTATATATATATATATATATATATATATATATATATATATATATATATATATATATATATATATATATATATATGTGTGTATATGTATTTTTTTTTATATTCAAAAATTAAACTCTTTGGTTTTACCACAGGTTACATTGTTTAAAGAGCAGAACAACAAAACAACACATCCACAATCAGCTGTGTAAATACATTCCTGCTGTAGGCTTGAACATATATGCACATAGAGTTCCTGTATAGTATCCTTAAAACCTGTCATAAATCGGGAGGGGAAGGGGGGGGGGGGGGGGGGGGGGGAGACTGTGCTATGAACAATAGAATACATGAGCAATAGAATATATCTAGTGTTCCATGTAGTAGTTAGAAACCACAGGTAGAAATAGAAAAACAAAGTTTCCTGTCCCAATCATGGAAAGAAGATTTCTACTGTGCTCTATGACCACTTCTCCAATAATGCCTTTCTGTTTTACTGAACCGTGCATTTAGAATACAGTGATCTCTCTGTAACTGTGATTAAGTGTACTGTGTATGAAAACTGTGACTTACAGTACATATCAAATATGGTAGCTGTATGAGCCTTATATATACATGTGTTATAAAATGATACCGAATGTTTTGCCAACTTGTGGTCATAAATCTTTTTGCAGTTTTTGTCTTTTGGTGGTGTGATGGTTGGCACTGTTGCCTCACAGCAACAAGGTCCCAGGTGGGTCAAACCTACCAGCTGCGGCCTTTCTGTGTGGAGTCTGCATGTTCTCCCTGTGCCTGCATGGCTTTCTTTTAGTACTCCAGCTTCTTTCCACAGTCCAAAGACATGCATCTTAGGTTAAGTGGTGATTATAAAATATGTTATGTGTATGTTAGGTAGATAAAGTGCTTTAAGTCATAGAATAAAGCACTGTATGAATGTATGGTGAATGCGACACTCTGAATGTGAGTACGCTGCATTACGTTGTGAGAGACATATTTAATACTAACAAATAAATTTAGATGGTTATTTTTCAAACTTCAAGAAAATTGAGTAGCAAAGTGGTCTGTTATTATATGCAATGCTCTCTCAAAGTTAGGTAGGTACTAGAGGGAACTCCAACAGGTCTCATAGATGTTCTGCTGATCATCTTGGAGGGACGCTTGGCAAGTGTGAGGAGAAAGGACTCCCTTTTAACAGGAAGAGACTCCCAGCAATGCACAAGCTACAGAAGTCTGTGGAGGTTCTCAGTCATCCAGGTCATCGTAGTCAAAGGAGCTTGCAAAGAAAAGCGTCTGGACTTCTTTAAGTTACTTGAAGACGTTTCACCTCTCATCCGAGAAGCTTCTTCAGTTCTAAGGTCAAATGGTGGAGAGTCCCAGATATAAACCTAGTGGGAGTATCCCCCCTGCTACAGAAGTAAGAAGCAAACGCAAAGCAGGAGATGAAGCATGGCTGAATATGTTTCCAAACCAACTTCATTCTAAGCCAAAGACTAGAAAATATGGTGAAGCATATCTTCCCTTTGGCTTCACCTGCACACAAGTGCCAAGGTAGGTCTCCCCTGCAGAATTGGTTTTCCCTTCATCGGGAGAAGCACTGGGCTGTTCAAATCACGGACAAACAGTATCCCACATTCTTGATTTTTAGTTCACAAACACTTGTTGTAATGACTAACTACTCCTGACATATCAGGCTGATCCTGCCACGATTTGTTCCCTCGCTTCAAATCAGGGACAAACAGTATCCCACAGTTGTTTGTTTTTAAACCCATCTTGCACAGAGAGGCATTTTTTGAAAAATGTATTATAGCAATGTTGAATATTATTACACAGGAAAAAAAACAACTACGCTTAAAATAATTACACCGTGACGCCTCTGCCTTTCTAAATGGAGGGACAGTAACTGCGTGTGTATATGTAAGTGTGTAAAACCTGCAGATAGTCAGATTAACAGTAACAGTATTTCGTCTCTATCTGCCATTCTGCAATTCATCTCATGTAAACAATAACGTGGCGCACAGCGTGACGTGAAAAAAGGCACATACCTTTGGTGACCAACTCTGTATTCCTCGTCCACGTGGAGTTTTAAAAAAAAATCTCCGTTTTCGGTGATTGGAAACGCCGTTTACGTGTGGACGAAACAGCTGCGTTTTCAAAAATACCCGTGTAGGTGTGGACGTAGCGTAAAAGAGTTAGTAGTTTACTTTCTTACTACCTGTAATTTATTGCAGATTACTTGTATTTGCTTAATTGTTTGCTAAATGTTTAAGTTGTGAAATAAACCGCAATGGAGCAAAATATGGGTGTGTGTGGTTGGAGGATGTGTTTGTGCGTGTGCGTGCGCGCGCGCGCGGGAGGGGGGGGGGGGGGGGCGCGAACATTTTTATTGTAAAACAAAGGGGGGCCTAGCAAAAAAAGTTTGGGAACCACTGTATTAAGCAAATCTGTCCACAGGATCCATTTTTCCATTCCAACCTCTCCACCACCACGGGCAAGCACAAAGGGCTGTCAAAGGATGTCAAGGCCGAGATTGTAGTTCTCCACAAGGCTGGAATGGGCTACAAGACCATCAGCAAGAAGCTTGGTGGGAAGATGATCAGTGGTCAGACAAAACCAAAATGCTTGGAGGAAGCAAAATGGTGACTATGATTCAAGAAACACCATTCCCACAGTCAAGCACGGAAATGGAAATATTATGCTTTGTGGCTGTTTTTCTTCTAAGGGTACAGTACAGCTTCAATCCATTGAGGGAAAAATGGACGGAGCCATGTACTCTTTAATCTTGGATGAATACCTCCTTCCCTCAGCCAGCATGACAATGACCTAAAACATACCTCCAAGGCCACAAAGGAGTGGCTAAAGAAGCACATTAGGGTCATGGAGTGGCCTCAGGCCTGACCTCAGTCATGCAGAATTTTCTGTGGAGAGAGCCAAAGCTTTAAGTTTATGACAGCCAGGAAACCTAAAGGATTTAGAGAGTTTCTGGAAAGAGGAGTGGGCCAAAATCCCTCATGAGATGTGTCCAAACATGGCGACCAACTACAAGAAACGTCTTAGAGTTGTGCTTGCTAACAAGGATTTCTCCTCCAATAATAACTCATTTTTGCTTGGGTAGCCAATACTTATTTCACTCATTAACCCCCCACGACGCATTTAAGTGACAGAAGGAACATCAATTATTATTGCTATTACTACTATTACTATTATTATTATTATTATTAGTGGTAGTAGTAGTAGTAGTAGCGGCAATATTAATTCTTTCTGCATATGACCATTTCTAGAGGTCTGAAAATTGTAGTTTTTCTCTGCTCCACTGGGCGGCAATAGAATATCAAAACAAACAGACCGTAACCCAACCCCTAGCAACCACGTAGGTCCACATCGACAACGTAAGTGAGTGAAAACTGTCGCAAATACTCTGAATAGTGTCATATACATCAGAAGCATATTTCGTCACTGTTTAACAGCTTCATTTTTAAACGATAAGTAAAAAAAAACACACCCTTGCCTTCATGAACGCCTTCGAGTGGCTCGTTTTTGTATTTTCGTGCTAGACGCTGCAGTCTCTTGTTTATCCGGTTCCCCCACCAAATTAAAATCCCCTTTTACGCTTGTTATACTGTACACAGTATATGAAGTACTGAGAAGTAAAGTCTAGTTTAATAAAAGTACAATATTACAATATTCCTTTTTACACTTGCTTTTGCTTTGGACTACATATTAGGCATGTCTTTAGTTCTTATAACTATAGGAACATGTTGTTATTTCGAACCATTACACTTTCCTAAATGGTACTATATGCCTACTATGACAGCAAGATAGACCACAACCCTCCATTTAGGGAGAGTAAAATTGTGGCTCCCTTGAAATAAACATCATATAAACTTAATAAGCTCCTTATAGTGTTATATTTAGCTTTTTATGTGTAATTATTTTAGTTTCATTAAAGTATTCTACTTTATTTATGACATTTTGATTATGAAGGTGTTTACAGTTTTGGCAGCTGTAACACCGGTGTTTTCCAAATTTTGGAGCTAAATAAAATATGTTTATTTTATAGAAATCAGTCGACTCTTATTTTTGAAATAAGTCAAAGCGTTAGTCCACAGGAAGTCGCTGTGCGTCCTTGTTGTCGGACGCTGGACGTAAAACCAACTACCCTGGAAACGGTGTCAGTGACAGTTGGTCTTTTCTTTGCACAGGTGAGCGGTCTGCAAGTTATCGATAGGTCTATTTTTATTTCTGGTGTTTTTATCGGTTTATTACTTTCATGTGAACCCTCTGTAGCCGGGCAGGCATTGGCGGATGAAGCGTTTGTGTCACATGAGGAGGAGGAGAAATGGTGGCTTAAAAAATAGAAAAAGGCTTCTTTTTTTTTGACAGACAGCTAGCTTATAGCGAGCTTGGTCAGGTAAGGTTAACTACACAGCAGTGTTTGCCCAGGGTGGCCGAAGAGACTGTACGGAATACGCTAGTTATTCAGCTTATCAGAAGAGCACACAGTAGAAAATAGGCATGTATATATGTATGTGTTTTGTCGCGTAGTTGACCGCCACAGTACATCTGAGCTCGGAGCCAGCTGGGCTGCTCAAAGTACACAGGGAGTAACGTTACTGAAAGTATTTTGTTGCTTGCGGTCGATAGCCTTGCCATTTGGCTTACAGTGACCAAACATCCGCCTCCATCATATGCAATTGTCTGTGTTGTTATCCTTCATAGCGCAAACGCTGCTGGGAATACCTCCAAGAAGAAGAACCGGGAGGGGAAAAAAAGTGGGAGTCGAGGCCCAGCTGCTCCAGAAATTCCAGCTATTGCACTCCGGGGGCTTCACATTTCTCCTTTGCCATGGAATATATTTTTTAAAAGTCTCCCTCTATCAGGCTGTTGCCTCAACACGTTGCACAGCTTTCCCCACTCTTTTTAAAAGGACTATCACACCTTTGTCAGAGTTGGTAAGTCATGAGCAATGAAGCCGTTTAGCTCATGACGGGGAACCATGAAGCAACCAGGGAAGTGACCTCTGTGGACACCGCAGCCCGAGGGTGCCCCTCACTGGCACCATGGCATCCAACGAGAGACTGTATGAAGTCTGGATGCTCTACTGCACCAAGGTAAGGTTTCTCCTTTTCCACACACACTTCCCCTGTGGAAATGTCATTCGTGTGAAGTAATGGACCGAGTGAGGGCATTTCCTCCCTGGCAATTGCCAGGGGGGGGGGTTATTCACTCATGCTATTTATGTTTTTTGAAGTCTAGCAACAGATTAAGCCCATTTGCTCTGACAGGCTGTGGTTATGAGAAAGTACAGCCTGTGCTGACAGACAGGTTGAAGGCAAAGACAATTAGTGCATTGCGGTAAAAGGCAGACTAATGAAATTGCTTGTAGATCCTGAAGGAATTATTGCAGCGAGACACATTATGTTTATAAATGAATAATTAATTCACTGAGGACAAATTTTGTCATAACGTCAGGTGGATGTGGTTTCTAATGAATGTTAAATTCAACCCCAGCGAGGATGCATTCTTAAATGTATCATGGTCGTGATATGTTGTTAATGCTCCCTTACTTTACCAGTAGAGATGAATGAAGGCATGCCAGAGTAGAGACAGCACCCTTTGAGTCAGCTCTTGGCAAGATTTAATTCACCTTGTGATAAAGCATGCGCGCATCCTGCCGTCCAATCAAAACGGGCTGCCTGAGCCGCTCCTCACGTGAGCCTGGCTGCAGTCACACTACCTACCTCCCACAGTAATCCCTCACAATAACGCACCGTGCATAGCCCTCTGAGAAGTGTGGAGGGCTGTGAAGCTGTTACACTTATTTTTAGATTACGACATCCAATAATCCTCATCCTGAGAAGTAAAGCATTTGAATGCTGACACACACAGAGTGTTTAATACCAGCGAGCTGGGTGCCTGGAGTCTCTGAGATTGTTGCAGTCACCTGTGAAAAAGTGAGCATATACATTACATTTGCTCTAGCAGGACTTTTTCTTTGCATTGACTGAGCATTATATTGCAGGGAAGGATCATTTCATTCGAGCCTGGCTTTCAGCCAGAGTCCACTGAGCTAATCTTTATGTCTGCATGAAGCAAAAGAGATGTGGCGAGAGATGCATTCTAATATATATGATATACATGTGCACGTACAGGTGAATTGAATCATTGTTGATCTTGTTACAATGCTGGGATACACTGGAGCTTTGCATTCATACTAATGCTATTTGACAAGGACACCTCTGAAGCCCAGAGCCTGTTAAATCAACACTAGGGAGATCTACACAGTATGGGGCAGACCATTTTAATGATATGGTCTGTGTGTGGGTGTGTGGGTTGTCTAGCCTTTAGTCACATGGTCTAAATTGGTCAAGGAATGTCTCTTTCTGAGGCTTGACTCTTGTCTGAGCTCTGAGACCAGCCACACTGTGTCCCACCAAGTGGTCAACTACGACCGGCCTCTTATCACAATTTTCTCTTCCCAACTCTTTCTCATTGCAAAGTAGCGAAACAGTTTCCTTGTTTTCAGGGCTTCTGCAGGTCATTAGAAAATCTTAAACGGTTTGAAGGGCAGACGGTGCTCTGCCCTTGTTTTTATTCAGTGAGCTCTGCAAAAGCTTTGCGCTCCTTTATGAAATGGTGTAGGAAGCCTGATCTTAAAGGAGCTCTTATTAATTTATTAATAACACCCATGGCTGCTAAGTGAAGTGGTCTTTGCGGGCAGTTCGTTCAAACCTTTATTGGCCAAAACGGTGGACACACTCAAGTCTGCCTTTGATTATTATTCATGTATTTTTCCAAAAGCTAGGAGACCAGCTGTGTGTATATTAAGTATCAGTAAAAGAACAAGGTTGACTTGGATGAAGCAACCAGGTAGGCACTTGCTATGTAGCTAAGTTACATCTAGCTGGCTGACTGACTGCCCCCATGTTGGCTTTCAATGTGAAAAGTCGATACTATTTAGCTTTATGACTTTACATCATTTACATCCCCAACTGCCATTTCAACTCATATATGACTTTGCTAGTCACAGTGATAGCATGGCAACAGCTTGTTGAAGATGACCAGCTGAGGTATGAGAACGAGCCACACATTAGCCCAGAGACAGTATAAAAGATTCAAAAACGTAGCTACTGTGATGTCACCCAATGTCCAGTTATGAAGCCTTGATATGAGTGTTTCCTCTTTCCTCATCTTTATTTACACAAAAACAAACAAACAAACAAAAAAAAAACAGGATGAAGAAGTGCAGCTCTGACTGTGAAAGTGCTCCTCTTTTGGCTAACATCTTATAATTGACAAGTGATTACCCAAAGAACATCCATTCCAGATCCATTCTGAAAAACAATTTAAGCAAGATTTACAAAATGATTATAAACTCAGGAGTGAGGTCACTACAGAGAACTATAGGTCTCTAACTCTAAATAGTTTTGTCCAACAACAGCTTATGTCATTTGGTGGTCTTCAGGATAAATTTTTCATTTATTTATTTCAGTTTTAGTTTTGTTTTGTTTTTAAATCTCTTCCACATTAACTTCCTTTTTCTGACCCTTAAGCTACAACTGTCCATTAGCCAGAAAGATGACTCGGGCATCAGGTTTTGGTTCTGAAAACCAAACAGTTTGACTCGAACACTCTGCTGACGCTAACCAGCTTTCCCCTGATGGCCAAATTCCAGGATGGGCTTTATTACATAGATATAGCTATTTTATAGCCAATTTCACCTAACTTATCTGCAAATCCACACAAATTACATAATGCCTAACTAGCAGCTAGTTGGCTAAACCTAGTTTGCTTTCTCACTAACGGTGTCACTAGCTATGTTCTATCTGATGCCACAGCCTTTGTGTTTGTTTTGTTGTCTGTATGTGGAGCTTGTGTTGAATCGTTGTGCTGGGAGCCAGAGTAAGGCAATGGGAATAAGCATAAACGTCACATTCTTTGGATTTTCATGGAAAATTTGACTCAAGTCCTTGACATTGAAATCAGACCACATGCTGTTAGAGGCAACAAAGAGCGTCAGGGAAAATCTACTGTTCGAATTTGGTTGGAGTCCTTTTAAACATTAGCAGTAAAAAACAATTAATACATGAAACAACTACCTAATTTGCAATGAAATGCTAGTAAAACACACAGTACTGCATTTAAGCTATAGTTTAAACTTTATAATAACCTCTAATTCAACTTTCAATGATAATGCAATTTATCATAGAGTTAGTAATTTGCAATATTATAACACTTTTAAGACTTAATGATTATCCTGAATGCTGTATTTACTCCTGAAACTTGACTATGTGACTCAGTTAGATGACTTTGGAGGCATCTGTCATATTTGTGTACTCATCCTGATACACACCTCTTTCATGTGCCTTGCCTGGTTAATCACTGACAACAGTAGAGTCATGGCAGCCTTTAGTGTCAGAGGTTAATACTGGCACTGTTGTCTAAGAAAGAGTCATTCAGGTGAGTGGTGTTGACAGTAGAAACTTTTACAACACAACCAGCCCTCGGCTCCATTGGGAGAACCAGCTCGTCCTGTTCTGTCAGTCAGATGTCTGCTTTCTGATTATCTCTCTCTGAATCATTATCATTCACCTGACCACTTAGTTCCTGGTACTGAAAGAGGAAGAGGCAATTTTGTGTTTAGACAGACGTGTGTCTCTCCTAGAAGTTTGACTTATGGCATTAGAAAACTGCTTTTGAATACACTTTAAGCCAGAAGTGGCAGCTGGCCTTTTGGCATACTGATGAAGTCAGAAATTGTTGGTTGAACAGCTGTAGCATCAGTTCCAGTGTGGAGAAGTGTGCAGGAGTTGGTGTTTGTGTATGTACCAGGTCATATTAGCCATATCTGAACACAGGCACAACATCACAGCTTTATACATCATGTTTATTCTTTGGGTAGGGTAATTTATGAAAAAACAAATAATAAATTAGGTGCCTTCAGATTACACTCAGCACCATATGTTGCTGGTATACTGGCCTTTGTTTTCCCTTGTTGAATGACAAATGTGTGTTTATAGTGTTTTTGTTTTGTTTCATTCATTTCCTGAAACGGTTGTCGACTGTAGTTTATAACAATTGTTAGGACTATTTGCTACCACAGATTGATGCACATTTGGTGCTGTTTTCAGTATTTAGGGAAGTATAGGTGGGCAGAATGTAGTATTTTGTCCTCCAGTGTAGTTTCAGGCTGTGCACTCTAAAGTTTTGAACACTATTATGTAAAATAATATTTACATTAAAGTCAGAAGGTCAAAGGAATGCTTACTGTATCTTTGACCTTTCATTATATATTGCTAGTAGGGAATAGTTGGGAAACATAGTAAAAGCTTAGTCTGTATGATTACATTTACATTGTTTGAAAAGTACTGTTGGTATTCATTATTTAAAGCTTCTAAAGCTTCTAAATTAATGTATTGGTAGATGTCAGTTATTATGTTGTATGCATTTCAATGAGAATCTGCAGACTAGGGCTGGGCGATATGACCCAAAATTCATATCTCGATATTTTTTAGCTGGATGGCGATATAAGATGTATATCTCGATATTTTTTTTAAGCCATAAAGTAAGAACAAAAAGAGAGTTCTTAGTCAAAGCTGTGTCCCAGATGTCACACAGGCACTTTTATTAACATACAGCACAGATGTACATGAAAAATTACTCAAAATTAAATTATGAGCATTCATTAAATAATAATGCTCCATAAATAAAAGAAAACAATGTTGTTTTTGTGCTAAACAAAGAGCTCACAATTGTGCCGTCAAAATGTAAACTAAAAGACGCTGAGCGTAATAACAAAGACAGACAGATTTCACAGCTGCTCTGTTCCCAAGTTTTACTGTGTGACTGATAGCCTGGAGTTTGAAATCCGCTTCATAACCACGTCTCTTACAGGTGCCATTTATGGTCCTTATACACACACACAATACGGTAATATTACGTTGAAGCACAGTACGTATCACTCCGCGAAGCTCCTCGGTAGCCGTAATGCGCCGACAATCTATCAAGCGGTGCAGCTCCGTAGCTTACCAAAGTCGTACTCAAACATTTTTGACAGATTGCTGAGCGCCGTGTACCACATAAAATCGGTTCGCGGCCATCAAGCACAACCAGAATTCATACATAAGGCGCACTGTCAACTTTTGAGAGAATGAAAGGATTTTAGGGTTAGCGCGGTTAGCTCGTTAGCATGGTTAGCTCGTTAACACGTTGACGCTGTCCAGCCCCACGCATGGGGCGATGCACAGTAACTCGTTAACGGAGATTTGCCGTGTCCATCTTGTCGCTGCCTGCACGTGAAGCGATGGGGGAGAAGGGGGAGTTGTCTTCAGTGAAGGCGAGGCGGAGTAACGTTGCGTAGAGACAAAAGTGGACGAAAGAGAGGCAAACTTGCGGCTCCACAACTATAATTATAACGTAACATAGACTATATCGATATAAAGGATATTGTCACATCTTATATCTCGTATAAAAATATATCGATATGTTTTAAAAACTCGATATATCGCCCAGCTCTACTGCAGACTACCTCCAGTTTGCTTCTCTGAGTTATAGTGAAGCAGAGAGGTCACAGACAACAGCCAAGATGCTTATGTAACGAGCGATCCTCTTCGCTGACTGTCATTGGTTCGTGCCATAGTGTTGTCCCCCAGCAGCGGCTGGTGGCTGCCGGCATACAGTGGCGCAGTAGCTCTGCTCTCTCGCCAGTGTTTTATCCAGAAGGGCTTGTCAGACAGTGGAGGGTTTAGCAGATTCCTGAATCGTGCCAGTTCCGCTCTTAAGGCCATTATGTGCTGCAGAAAAGCCTTTTTGATTTAACCAAGCACAGGGAACATTTTACCCTCCTGTGGCTTTAAAGTTGACTCTGGTAACTTAAGAGGAACAGTCCTCACTCTCTTTTTCAACTGTCCACAACACAGGGGATTCACAGAACCATCATCCTGTGTGATGTCACCCCACACCACCCTGCTTTTTCACTGGATTGGAGCAAATGCCAGTAATTTGCATAAACCCTTGCTCTTATGGGAATCAGCATGCAGTGAAAGCATTGGTGGAAATCGGAAGCAAAAGAGTCAAGCTGGAAATGGTGCAAGGTTTCAGATTTTCACATATTTGGTCAAGTAGATTACCCAGTCTAATTTCTGCTGACACACACACACACACACACACACACACACACACAAATAATCATGTGCATACGCCATACCTCATGCAGTCTGACAAGCTCATGCACTCAGGCTTCGGTTTACTGAATGAACTGCTCCGTGAAGTTTGCTCCCTCAGGCTAACTTTCTTCCCTGGTGCAGTTCTTGCTTCTCATTTTCCCTCCATGCTATGAATATCTCTGGCATAACACTGATGTCACTAACAGGGTGTATCAGACGTGCCTCGTGCAGTGTGGACCCCTATGCACACACACGCACACACGCACACACGCACACACCCACCCACCTCTGGCACTTATGTCATGGCCAGAGGAGTTGTCACAGTGACGGGTAGTGCTGTAAGCCTGTATGGCAGCAGAAACAGAAAAACCACAGCCGTCTATTAAATCTAAAGGGAGGAGGCCTTTAAACATTGTGGTTTCAGCGACTCTATGCCACTTCCACCTAACCAGGTTCCCCTGAACTGCCACCCGACCAGCTGGCTGACCACGCCTGTCTAGCATCTCATAACAGATCAAGTCAAAACGATGCAACTAAAGATCCTGGCAAAATGACAACATACAGTTTTAGAGTTATAGAGCATTGACAGAAAAGCAGTATTTAATGCCCTAGGAATGAAACAGCTTCCCTGGGAACGCCTTGGATTCCCCACAGTGGAGCTGGAGGTGGTGATTGGTTGAGTGGCGTCTGAGCATGGCTGCTTAGACTGTACCTGGACCCAGATAAGTGGTAGAAAATAAATGGATGGTCAAGAATGAGAATAGACTCCAGAAGGAATCGTTTTGTTGTTGTTGTTGTTTTTTTTTTGTTTTTTTTTGTTTTGTTTTTAAAAAATGAGTAACAATTAGAAAATCCAGCATTGGTCTCTCTTTAGCCCTTCAGCTTTTTCTTTTCGTTCATGCATGTCTCTGACATTCGAAATGACTGAGAGCTATTGATAAATCCAGTCTGGGTCAGTGGGGATTTCTCTGTTAAGAAGGACGTGCATTGGTCTGTGTTGCTGTTGACCTTGGAAGGTTTACAGAGGTCAGTTTAAACAGATATTTGGGATTGTGATGTAGCTGGGCATAGAATTTAATATGATAATGAACTAAATCATAGAGGCATGTGATTCTCTCATGGGAACTGTCTGTATACACATTGGGACACAAGAATATTGTGGGAGTCTGGCTGGACAAGGTGTGTGATTGTGTGTGTGTGTGTGGGGGGGGGGGGGGGGGGGGGGGCTGTGATGAAGGCTGAGGATAAACAGGGCAATGTAGAGCAGGGTGTGTCCCCTGCCTGCCACAGTACAAACCCTCAATGGGCATCTGTGCTCCCAAGCTGCTGCCTAAAAGAGGACATTCTTTAAGAGACATACACACAGTCATTCAGCCACAAACTCACTTGAGAGGGAAACTACTGGCTTAAATCATCATCTTCTAATTTCCTGGCAGCAGCATTCATATGTACATTAAGACAATAGACTGTTTATTGCTCTGGTTAAAGAGCAGTGTGGGCACCATCCAATAAGGCTGGGCCATATTATACCGTTCACGGTAATACCGGTATAATGTTAGGCAACAATAGGAAAATGAAATATCGCGATAGAATATGAGTAAAACGCGCATGCGCAGTGCCTTTGTTTTCATACGCACATGGCCGATTGTTGAGTGAAACAGATGAACCAGAATTGGTTTGTAAAAATGGTGCAACTTCAGTGATGTGGAACTGGTTTGGTGTTTGTCCGTCAGACACACGACAAAGCACATTTTTTTGCAGAACATGCAAGCGGCTGTCGTTATTGTCGTATTTGTCGGACTTGGGCTACGTTCACACTGCAGGTCTTAATGCTCAATTCCGATTTTTTGATCAAATCCGATTTTTTTTGTCTGCTCGTTCACACTACAAATAAAATGCGACAGCAAACACGCTCTAGTGTGAACGCTCAAAGCGGCCCGCATGCGCAAAAGAAGATGTCACACACAAAGCGCTCTGTTTAGACCCAGAGCAACAGTATTGTTTGACTGATGGCCCTTAATAAAAAGACTTCGGAGTTCACGTTTCCCAATTTTTGCTTTAAGTTATTTTGTTATTTACATAATAATGTAAATAACCTAATAATGATCCTTATTGCTGTTTAAGAGAGGAGCGGTGCTTCAAAGGATAGCTGCAGATTTCTGTCAGAATCTGTAGATTATACAGTACAAATAAAATGTTTACGTTGTCTTCCCAACAGTTTCACTGACATCTACACTGGATGGCCAGGAAGCGTTCGCGATGTCTTCTCGGGCGCTGATAATTAGCTTCAGTCTTGTGTCGGTGACGTAAAAGGCGGATTTAATGCGACTTGACCGTTCAAACAGCAGTCGCTTTCTAAAACATCGGATATGTATCGGATTCAGTACCACATACGAAAGTGACCCAGATCGGATTTGAAAATATCGGATTTGCGCCGTTCACACTGTCATAGCATGATCGGATATGGGTCGCATAGGGTCAAAAAAATCGGATTTGATGCGCTTTCGCCTGCAGTGTGAACGTAGCCTAAGATGCTCGTAAATCTGGAAGTAATCTGGGTCCTAAACTCCGTATGCTTCAGGTCAAAAGAACACTGCAGCATCACTGAGAGTTAAAAACTGTCTAAATTCTTTCATCTTTAATAAAACGATCAGCATTGCTGCTTTACCAGGTGTAACTATGAAGTTTAACTTCCAGGCATCCATGAAAACAAAATTTATTACATTTAACGGAGTTAGAAGTTAGCAGGAAACTAGCGGAAGTTAGCTCGCTAGTTTCGCTAGTTACCTAAGCATGATATTGCATGTTCTGACTGAGAGATTTCTGAAAAAACTCGAACGTACAGCTCTGCTATCACTTCCAACATAAATGAAGACAGGAAACTAAACAGCAGTGACGTTTGTAGGGTTACTGAAGTTGGGCTAGCTGGTATATAATGATGTGCTACGTGATCGCTAGCGACACAGCTATGTTAGCATAACATAAACAGTGAAGCTGGAGGACGAACACTAACACTTTTCCACTTATAAAAGTTAACGTTAAGGTTCCTGATAGTTAGAGACAAATGCAATCGCATGGCAGGATGCTGTAAACGGACCAAACTTCAGTCAGGAGAACAACTGAGATAATCCATCCACAATACAAGGTTAGTCATTAATATACTGCAACAACATGGGAATAGAGCAGCGGCCAGAGAATTCAACATTAATGAATCAATGGTACAGAAGTGGAGGAAGCAAGAAGAATGAGTTTAATAAAGTTTGATTTATCTGACTGCTTTGTTTCGCTTAATGTGCCTTATAATCCCGTGCACCTTATGGTCCGAAAAATACGTACTGCACACTGCAGTTTAATGTAGCAAAGCACCTCTTTTTAACTTCAGTGGATATTATACATGGTTATGCTCAGGATATGTCAGCCCATTTCTACTGGAAATGCCTTTTGGTTAAACTTTCAGCAAGGAATTTGCATTTGCACTGTTACATTTTTATAAAGCTTTAATGTACATAAAAACCAGCTTCTTGTTTAAGTGAAAATAAATGGAAGGTTGTGTTTTTGCGCTAGTAATGTTGTGGAGTTGTATTTTGTCTCGCATCAATTATATCGTCAGTTATATCGTTATCGCAAATTTTCAAATATATATCGTGATAAATATTTTTGACCATATCGCCCTGTTCTACCATCCAATAATAAATGTTTTTCTCTGTCATTGTAAGTGACGGGGTAACACGGGGAAAGAAGCACACACAGAAGACAGACCGTGGCCTCCTAGCAGAACATATTACACACGTGGTTCCTGCTGAGTTCCAGTCCGACATCTCTCTCTCTTTTCTTCTTTTTTTGTCTCTTCCACACACACACACACGCACACGCACACACACGCACACACACACGCACACACGCACACACACACACACACGCGCAGACGGAGGTCAGCGTCACAGGATTATTCTGATGACTTCACTTGGAATAGCACAGCGCTGGCTGATTCCCACTCTGACACGCAGACAGAAGCAGTCTCCCCCTCTGTAGCCAGGGGCTGTGCTGGCTAAGAAACACTGATTCTATTTTTTCCAGCTAATATTTTTTCCTTAGTTCTGAATTAGTAGTCTGCAAACTCTTTTTGTTTATGCAGGGATTTGATAAGGAGTTTTGTAAATTGGTTTATGAATTGCCTTTTCCTTCACCGTTTCACGAACATAGGTTTTATATGGGCTGGCTGCCTGTATGAGTATATTTTGTGACTTATTTTAACCCCATCCTCAGTATAATATAATTTTAATGTCCCATCTTTCTGTCACTCATAACCAGCCTCACGATTTATGTGTCAAGTTTTACTTTCCAGCTGCAGCTGGTTTGGCTAGGTTACAAATCATAATATTCAACTGCTTCTCTAGGTCTTGTGGTAGCTTGGACTACAGCTGGCAATGACAACTTCTGGCTCCAAAAAGCTAAAAGGGTGGCAGCCGAAATGCTAATTTGAGGCTTCAGAATGTAGAGTCCAAAACCAATGGGTGGCGTCATGGTAACGGCATCAGTCTTTAATATACACTCTGGATAAAAGTCACTGGAGTGAATTATTCCATTATTTATTTGTCAAGTCGGTCTTCCTGTTTGTCGGCCTTTGGAATGATGGGATGTTTTCTGAGCTCCCATATAAGTGAAGTCACAGCAATGAGAAAGTGCCAAATACAGAGTTACTTAACATCCAATCAAAATCAGTTTTATTTTACATAGGGCTGCTCGATTATGGCAAAAATGATAATCACGATTATTTTCACTGAAATTGAGATCTCGATTATTTGACGATATTTATTTAACCCTTTAAGACCTACCATAGAACCAAGTGAGTACAGAGGTCTGACCCAAGACTTTGTGGACTGGTGCCAGCTGAACTACCTCCAGATCAACGCCAGTAAAACCAAGGAACTGGTGGTAGACTTCCGCAGGCACAAGCATTCTCCACTGCAACCACTGAACATCCAAGGTATGGACATTGAGGCTGTGGACAGCTACAGGTACCTTGGTGTTCATCTGAACAATAGACTGGACTGGACTCATAACTCAGACGCCCTCTACAGGAAAGGGCAGAGCAGGCTGTACCTGCTGCGGAGACTCAGGTCGTTTGGAGTGGAGGGCCCACTCCTGAAGAAATTCTATGACTCTGTTGTGGCTTCTGCTATCTTTTATGGTGTGGTCTGCTGGGGCGGCAGCATCTCTGCTGGGGACAGGAAGAGACTGAACAGGGTGATCCGAAGGGCCAGCTCTGTTCTAGGATGCCCTCTGGACCCAGTGGAGGTGGTGAGTGACAGGAGAACGGCGGCTAAGCTGTCATCCCTGATGGACAACATCTCCCACCCCATGCAGCAGACTGTGACAGCACTGAGCAGCTCCTTCAGTGGGAGACTGCGGCACCCACGGTGTGGGACGGAGAGATTTCGCAGGTGTTTCCTCCCCACTGCTGTCAGACTCCATAATAAAGACTTTAACTGATCAAGCACACACATCCATACATATGCAATAATACTAAGTGCAATAATCCTTTCTGTCATCGTTGTATTTTTACTCAGTTGTATATAGTATTTGTATTTGTATTCTATTTTTATCTTATTGTATATTTATTTTATTTTATTCTACTGTATATAGTATTTTATTTTATTTTATTCTATTCTGTACAGTTGTGTACTGTATTTATTCTTATTGTATTCTAATTTTTGCCTCATAACTTTTGCACTGTCCACTTCCTGCTGTGACAAAACAAATTTCCCACGTGTGGGACTAATAAAGGTTATCTTATCTTATCTTATCTTATCTTATCTTATCTTATCTTATCTTATCTTATCTTATCTTATCTTATCTAAGTCCGCCAGAGCTTATATTATTTTTTTACATGTTGTAGTGCCATTTGTGGGAGCATTTCAAGTTGCTATACAATTGTTATAGCCCATATTTTAATAATATGTATACATTAAGTCCATAGTAACTACATTAATTGCAAAAAAGTGCAATAAACTACAAAAAAATTGAAAATCGTTTTTGTTTTTGTTTTTTAACATATATTTCTACTTGGAGAAATTTAAGAGGTTTATCCCTCAAAACTTTAAATACAAAAAAGTTGCAAAAAATAGTTTATAACAACAGGAAATTTATTTTGAGTGTCTTCATAGTTTTATTTTGGAGATACAGCAATTTTTATATACTGCAGGAAAAACAAAAACAATCCTATGATGCAAATTTGCAAAGAAAACAGCAGGTGCATCAAAATAAACTATTTCCAGCAGTGCAATTCGAGTTCTAAGCATCCCAGCAACTATTCAGAAAAGTCAAACATGACCAGTATAGGCTTTTAAGGCCTACAAGTAAAAGAAACTACATTTTCCGCGAAAATGACGTCACTTCCGGTTTCGGGCAGGAAATGGCGGACATGTGATAGTTAGCGGTGACGTTTGTTTCAATGTGCGAAGTGTTACGAGCAGCTGATCGGATCGGCAAAGCGTGTTTCTGGAATATTATGTTTTTGTTCCTGCAAGCGCTTTTTATGCCATTTTTGCAAAGCTATATGTGGAAGGAAACCGTGACTGAGGACAAGCTGATGGCATAAGATGTAAGTACAACTCCTCCGGTTTATTGCGCTAGCTTACACGGTTCAGGTTCTACAGGGATTTAAAAATAGTTACACAAAACAGAGCGTGCTGCTCTGACCGGCTTTAAAGGGTTAACAATAACAATGTATTGAATAATGACTTTAAAAAATAATATAAAATAGTGTGCACCACCACTGAAGTTTTTTTTTTTTTTTTACCTCTCTTTTCAACCAACGGCAGTTACTCTCCTCTCCAAATAACTTCTGCTTAGCTTTCCGAGCTTCCCTCGGGTCCTCTTAATCAGCGGTCTCCAACCTTTTTTGCGCCACGGACCGGTTTATGCCCGACAATATTTTCATGGACCGGCCTTTAAGGTGTCGCGGATAAATGAGGGAGGGGATAATAATCGGCTCAGTCATTTTTAATGATTGTTGAAAGCCCAGATCGTAATCATGATTAAAATTCGATTAATTGAGCAGCCCTAATTTTACATATATTGCATACGGGCATTGTATGATGTGAGTTCTTGTTATAGCTCCCTTTGTACAAATTTCGTTAGGCAGAAGCAACAGAACGAGAAGAGGAGTAGCATTACATCGCTTCAAAATTCTTGTACTTCCTCATGGCTTGAACGGACTCAAACTTTTACCTCTCACACAGTTTTCACTGGATTGATTGTCATAATATCAGTAGGCAGTTCCCTAGAGAGTGAATGCTAAGGCCTTTAAAAAGCTCCGGGCTTTTTAGTTAACTCTATAAAGGGGGTCACCAAATCACGATCTAAATATTTAAAGACCTCTGAACGAGTAGGGGTCAGACTACTCTACCAAATGCTCAATAAACCGAGTGTTGCTATAATCTGCCATGTTTAACTCTTCAGTTTTCCTTGACCTAGATTGCTCACTCACACCCTCCAGATGGCCCAAAGTCCTTATGACAGCATCTGTTAAGAGTGCTTGAACAAGAGATAACTTGTGTATGATGAATCAATGATGCTTTCAGAGTTACGTCTGTGATACAGAGCTGAAACGATCAGATTTGTGTGGGGGTTTTATGTTGTTGTTTGGGGTTTTTTGTTTGTTTTTTTTATTTTAGTAATTTTCTTAAGAGACATTGGCAAGTATTTAGTTGTTACAGCTCTGGTTGTTAAGCAAACAAAACACTAACTTGACATTTTCTAAACAAAGCACTTAACCAAACATGAGTAGTAGATTAATTAGAGACAGTAAATCATCCTTAGTTGAAGTCCTGTTGCAGTGTCTGCTGTAACAATACTACTTGCAAATGCTGTTACTGCCACACACACCCATCAATTATGCTCAATGTTCGGAGATTATATGAACAATGTGAAAAATATGTTTCTGTACGCGTTGCTTGCAGCCATTCATTTTGAGTGTCCTCAGGTCAGACCAGTTGGCATCGATTTTGTGTGAGCAATGGGGAGGGACACAGTGAAGGCTTTGGATGTCCTCCGCCAGAAATTTTGAACATCAGACTTTATTTCCTGAATTCCGGATTATTACATTCTGATTATGATACATAGGTCTTTCTTTATATAAAGCAAAACAAACAAAGTCAGGCATTAGGTAAGGAAAATGTAATGTTATAGTGCAAAGGATGTAGCAGTGACAAAAAAATGCATTGTTCTAAATATGTTACATTTACTAATGCAACATATTACATGTAATACTGCATGTCACAGTAATAAAAAAAAATTCCGGAGTAATTTATTGTAGCACTGTCACTTGTGTGTGTTGTCTTGTTTGTTCCTGTCTGGCCAGTCCTCATCTCCAGCTGATGCTGGTATCCCATCTTTCTCTGGGCATTGTTCCATGGAATTTAGGAAATGCCGGTCAGCCGGCTGCTAGAAATGTGACTGTTAGGAACACTGCCGGGCCTGTTTTCCATTCAGTCAGGTGCAAGTTTTAGCTTTCACACCCTAAGAAAAATGCACGTGTGTCACCATCAGTTACAGGAACCACGGCCTCTCATTCTTATTTTGCTTGTATACACTAAACCTTAAATTCAAATTCTGTTGCTTCTGAATATGAAGCAATGCTGTGAAAAGAGGTTCACAAAAGTCTGGTCAAACATTGCAGCTTGTTGTGTGAACCACATAATTTACACACACACACACACACACACACACACACACACACACACACACACACACACACACACACACACACACATAAACACACTGCTTGTATAAATATGAATCTATTGATTTTTTTTTTTTTAAATAAAATTTTAATCAATTTCTTGTTTTCTCCAAAATCTAGGACATGATTATATACAGGAAAGCTTGACACAGTATGCAAAAGAAAAAACAAATAAATAAACAAGCAAAAAGTTTCATAATTGTCAGTTTCATAATTTAAAATTTTTCTTTGACTGGGAACCTCTGCAACAGATATGGGAAGAACTTTCTGAAGAATATTTGATCTCTGTTGTAGAGTGAATGCCACTGGTGTGTTCAGCTATTATATCTGCCAAAGGTCGCTACTTTGATTAGTCAAAAGTTTAAAATACATTTTGGTCTATAAATTGATTCCTTGATTTATTTTTTAACTCCAATTGCTTATTTGTACTATGCTTTCATTTCAGAGTGCAATGAGATTTTAAACTAGATGTTTTCACGTAAAATATGGAAAAACTCGGGTGTTCTAAAACATTTTGACCAGAAGTGTATGTATGTGTTTTTCTTGCTTCTAATATAACCAGAGCCAAATGTAGAAAAGGCACTGGGAAATATTTACTCAATCCTAAATGATGTGGGGTGATTAGCTAAATCTGATGTGCACATAAGCATAGAGGTAGTGTGCTTAAACTGAAATCAGCTTAGTTTTATTCTTGAGATCATTCTCCTTCTGCTTGTCTAACAGCATAGGTAAACACAGAGGCTAACAGCTAGTCCTCTCCAGCATCAGTGCTCTAGTTCAACAACCAAATCTGCGTGAGATTAATATCCTTTTTTTATCCATGTTTCAATTGAAATATCATCATGCTACATTATGTCTTTGGACTATTTTTCTAAGGGCAATTGTCATCTTATAATGGGGTGACCGTGCTCAAGGGGTTGGGAAGCGTATATGTAACCGGAAGGTCACCAGTTCGATCCCCAGGCTCTCTGTCCTGGTCGTTGTGTCCTTGGGCAAGACACGGGGTGGCTGTAGCTCAGGTGGCAGAGCAGATCAACCCCTAATCAGAAGGTCGGTGGTTCGATCCCAGGCTGCCCCCTGCCTGCATGCCAAATATCCTTGGGCAAGATACTAACCCCATGTTTGCCTACTGGTGGTGGTCAGAGGGCCCGGTGGCGCCAGTGTCCGGCAGCGTCGCCTCTGTCAGTGCGCCCCAGGGCAGCTGTGGCTACAATGTAGCTTGCCATCGCCAGTGTGTGAATGTGTGTGTGTGTGAATGGGTGAATGACTGAATGTAGTGCGAAGCGCTTTGGGGTCCTTAGGGACTAGAAAAGCGCTATACAAATGCAGGCCATTACTTTACCCTACCGCCTACTGGTGTTGGCCAGAGGGGCTGATGGCGCGATATGGCAGCCTCGCTTCTGTCAGTCTGCCCCAGGGCAGCTGTGGCTACAACCGTAGCTTGCCTCCACCAGTGTGTGAATGTGAGAGTGAATGAATAATGGCATTGTAAAGCGCTTTGGGTGCCTTGAAAAGCGCTATATAAATCCAATCCATTATCATTGTAAAGATTTTATGTATCTGTCTTCCGTAGTTCCTCCTACATGAGAAAACCAATCTTGATGTAACTTTGCAGAAGTAAAATTAAATATCTAAATTTTATATACAAATATTTAATAGGAATTCCACAATTGTATAGATTTGTACATCAGCTGAGTATAGAATGAAATGTCAGACTAGAATGGTGACCCCCCCAATATAAGCATACACATGTTTGCTGTTTCCTATCCCTGTGAGGACCATTCACTGGACAGTGAGGAAGAGTGGAACTGCGAAACAATTTTGAGGTACAGTTAGGAGGTCATGGGGCAGTGTTGGGGAACATTGAAAGAACTACGAAGGGATGCATGAGGTGCCAGGATTCAATGGTATTCCAAAAGTCAGAAATCTGATGTCGACCTCACATTTACCAGCAACTGCTTCCTGAAGTTCCACACAGAAAAGTCATTAATGTCTCACACATACACCACACAACAATAAATTCAATCAAATTACAGTCTGTCTGCTGTCAGCCATTTATTTATTCTAAGTATGACACATTTGTCTACAAAGGTAACTAAAAATACTGTTTCCTCTCTGCACCCTTCTGTTCTTTTCTCAGAGGGATCCAGACTACTTGAAGCTATGGCTGGAGATTTTCATCAGCTCCTACGAGCGATGTCTCGATGTAGACTTTGAAAAGACACCTTCAAGGTAAACTGTGGCAAATTGCAATGCTGAGTTCCTGAAGCTTTCTTTCAGTATAACATATATAATGGTCATAAACCGGAATTAGCATTTACACTGAATAACCCATTCTTATTCTTTAACCAAACCACACTGGTTTGGCAGGAGAAAACACTGACAATGACTTGTCTTCTTGATGAGGAATATTTTAATAGGATGGTAATTTACGCTCTTATTTCTAGCATGTGCACCATTATTAGCTAACAATGTTTTCATTTATCAGCAAATTATTTCAAAGTAGATTGCCAACACAATTTGTGTTGTTCCCTTTTGGTACGTGCACTACTAACGAAGCCTCAAGTTTGGTATTTTGGTTGCTGCTATGTTTTGGTTTGGGTTTTATTTAAATTGTATTGAAACGAGATGTTAATATGCTAATATACTTAATAATACACCAGTGCCATCTAATCAGTTGTAAGGAGCGGGTTCAGAGCTACCTCCTCTTGTATGTCATCCACATCATGACCACACACCGTGGAGCTTTCCACAGTGCAGCCTGAAATAGCATGGCCACAACAGATGCTTTTGTGCAGAGTGGTTTAATTTTGTTGCAGGTGATGCTCTGCATCAAAAGCACCATGCCAACACAAATCAGTTAAGTGAGAGACACCCACTCATCATTGGAGAGCGTGTATCTAGGATTTTAGAGCAGCTTGGTTAACACTGTTCTGCCACTTGTGATCGCATGAACCTCAGATGAAGCCTTATGAAGTCAGTCACATTTTATGAGCAAGGCAGAGCCACAGGATTGGGTGGAGTAGGATGGCAGAATATGGGTGTTTCAGTCTAATTGGCTAAGGTTTTTATCTGCCAGCCTGTTATTTGCTTTTTTCGTCCTTTGAATGATGTCATGTTCTTCTTCCTCCTTGCATCTTTGTCCTCTCTTCCCTCCATTTGTCTTCTCCCCCATCCTCTTCATCTCATTCCCTTCCTCTGCAGCTGTCACATCTGCTTCCCTACCATGGGATTCTCTCTCACATATATGAACAGAGTGCAGCAGTCATGCAATTTTTTTCTCTAGTAATGAATGCCTGAATGCACCAGGCATGTGTACGACGCGGTGAGAGCAGATGGTGCTTTGATAATCTGCTGATCCTGGTACACAAACATGGAGTCGACATTCCTTTTCATCCAGCTATGTGCTTGCGATGCTTCTGTGTCTACAGACCAGAAGAGGTTCCCCCGGTGTTGACGCTCCTCCCAGACAACATCCTGCAGGTTTTGCGCCACCAGTTACTGCAGTGTGTCCAAAAAGCCTCTGACGGCCTGGAGCCCGAGCAGCAAAACCTAGCACTGCTGCTGCTCAAATTCCTCATCATCATCTGCAGGTCAGGATGTTAAACATACACATGCTGTAAAGTTGCTGAGATGAAATTTCACTCTAATGAAGTAGGTGTTCAAAAGTAAGTGATGGAGAAGTTAACAGTTGACTTGTCTTGTGTGTTTGTGTGTCCATGATTCGATGTTTACGAAAGGAACCTATCCAATGTGGAGGAGATTGGTACTTGCTCCTACATCAATCACATCATCACCATGACAACACTTTATATTCAGCAGGTCTGACTCCTCCCTTTTTCTTTTGCACATATTTCTGTGTCCTGTGGTCTTGAAGAATGTATTAATTTAGAGTGGAAAAAGAAGCTCAATGTTTAGAAGTTCAAATCTAATATGCATGCTTTTTGATATTAATTTAGCAGAAGATGAACCCATCTCCAAAATGTCATAGACTTAAAGATGAAACCTTCCTTAACACAATTTAAGATTATTTCATTTATTTACCTTTAAACTGTTTTATACTGAAAAAGGAAAGGAAAGGAAGGACAATGCAAAAAATGTGAGCTCTGTTTTGTTTGACCAACGTTTGAGACATTGGTGAGCTGATGTGATGGTTTTAAAAGTCCAGAGAATGTCAGTTATAAACATACAGCATATGGAAAACTTGAATGTAGCCATTGTAATGTCACCCACTGATGCTGTTTGACAGACAATTCCATAAAAATTGCACCAATTCTATTTTTTTCAAATGGTGGACATTTTTTTTATTTAATTTGCTTTATTTTTTTGTCTTTGCAGTCATTGTTCTAGTAGTTCTAGAGAAAGATACACTGCACAATCTTCTCCTTGTCTTATTATTTATTATATAGATAATGATTGTTAAGACAGCATGTCTGCTTGATCTCTGAAGTTGAACATTTTATCACAGCAAGGCTGCAGTCATTTTCATCACTTTGTAGTTTCAATTAAGTGAGATTTAAAACATCAAGAAAATTACTTTCTAACTTGGAGAACTACTTGTAGAATTAATGGAAAACCTTTAAAGATGATTTAGCAAATTAGGGGATCGGTGCTCTGCTCTACTGTGCAGTGACAAGTTTGCAAATATGACCTTTATGGAAACGTTTCCCTGCATTCTCACTAGAGATGGCACGATACCACTTTTTCATGTCCGATACGATATCATAAATTTGGATATCTACCGATATGAATCCGATATAGTGTATTTTTTAATTAATAAAACTGTTTTTTTTAAATATCTTGCTGCATTGTGTATAAGTTCATAGCCAAGTTTAAAAAAAACAAAAAAACCCACTAAAGCTATTCTGTTATACCTATATTCAAAAAGTACACTGCACCCAAGATGTTTCATAGTTCAGCAACACTCATCAAGCTAATAACCTTACACCTGCACCATCCTCCCTATTCTGGTATTTTAAAGAGTACTTAGCAGAAATATTAAACAACCTAACTAATAGGGTTGCCAACTCCCAGCAAAAAAAAACAAAAAAACAAGGGAACCACCCCCCACCCTCCGCCTCGTGATGCTTAATCGACGTAATCAACTTTAATTTAATCCCCTAAGACCCGAACTCTTCCACGGCATGCATTTTTAATTTCTCTTTGATATTTGATCTGATTGGGACCTGATGAATGTAAAAACAAAGAATTAGAAAAAAATTTATTTTATTTTTTTTTACCTAATTTTTGTTTCTAAGAAAAATAAGAGCCACATATGAGGATATTCATTTAAAATTTTGATAGAACAGTAGCAGTATAATGTCCTCGTAAGTGGATATCAGGCTCTTGCAGAGCAAAATTGAGTATTTTGGTCTAAATAACCCAAAATGTGATGTCCACATATGTGGACGCCAGGTCCTAGGAGGTTAATGCACGTGTTTAAAAAAAAAAAAAAAAAAAAAATGCACAGAAATCAATTATTTTTCTACAATAATTAAATAGATTCAACATCTTTCTTCAACAGAATTGCAGACTGCACTGATTGTATCTTCCCAAAAGTACTATAGCTTACTAGGGTATATTAGACTTAATAGTTACTATATACAATAATGGACTTCTATACATTTTACATCAGATTAAAACTTTGGATTTAAGATTCAGATAATTATTTATTAAAAGCTAAACATTTTAAATGAGAATAAGAAAGAAAAGTATTTCTTTGTACCCCCCTTTTCCCTGTTAATGCCCTATCGGCCCACCTGGTAAAACTTTGCTGCACAGTTACCAGCCATGCGTAGAAAAGGATCCTGGTGTAGAATAATAATATTAAATAAATTCTAACAACAGCTTATCAAGCTTAAACGTGCTGCTGTTGTTTAGCCGCTGGTTTCCTCTTTCTGGTGCAAAGTGGGCGATAAATGAACAAGAGAGACGGGAGTCGCGACAGAAAAGCCGATCAGCTGATCATTAATCAGTTTCATGATTGAAGTAGTGACAGGAGAGGGAGGGATAGAGAAGAGGCAGTCGCTCCATATATCGGTTGTTAAGCTTAATTTGGGACAAACATTCGGAGATGAACTTACACACTTGCTTTACTCCTGTCTGGGATAACTTTCTCGGAGATGAAATGCCGGGTTGGTAGCGAGGCTACAAAT
Organism: Rhamphochromis sp. 'chilingali'; assembly: GCF_963969265.1. NCBI lineage: Eukaryota > Metazoa > Chordata > Actinopteri > Cichliformes > Cichlidae > Rhamphochromis > Rhamphochromis sp. 'chilingali'. The sequence continues at coordinate 13,675,583 of NC_137931.1, read as the reverse complement.
GCTCAACCAGACCGCCAACAGGTCTCGCACGCCACAGCCGCTCTATCACGTGACGTATACTGCTCCGATGTACTAAGGTTATGAGCTGAGTTACGCCATGTCGCAAGTTTACTGAGGTGCTTTTGTGCTATTTAATGGATCGGATTACATTTTTTATTTCTCTCCGATATCCAATCCAGTAATTTAGGTCAGTAATAATAATAATAATGGATTGCTCGAGCTTTTCGAGACCCTCACATTCACACACTGGTGGAGGCAAGCTACAGTTGTAGCCACAGCTGCCCTGGGGCAGACTGACAGAAGCGAGGCTGCCATATCGCACCTCTGGCCATCACCAGTAGGCGGCAGGTGAAGTGTCTTGCCGAAGGACACAACGACCAAGACAGACAGAGCTGGGGATCGAACTGGCAACTTTCCGTTTACAAGATGAGCTTCCCAACCCCCTGAACCACGGATACGTAATATCGGATCGATCCATCTCTAATTCTTACCCCCCCAAAAAATCACCGTCAACATAGCCTGATGCATCTCACCAGCAAATCTTTTAGACTGATGGAAAAAAACTGCTTTGGTATGTTGGGGGTAGGGGAGGAGACCTTTATTTCAATGAAAAGAACAACTCTCAAATGCTTGAGCACAGAGGAGGATGGATTATGGTTTTGGTTTATGTTGTAACTGGGGTAGGTGTAAAAGATTTCAGTATTGGATGAAAGAATGGATTCAGTTAAAGGTGACCAACTGCTGTAATATCCACCTCTGTACTTTCATTCTTCGACTAAAAAGAGCAGCTGTGTATGATTCACTGTTCAAAAAGAAGCCTGACCTTTTGGTCTTCCCATTTATGCAAACTGAACATCCTCAAAGACCTTTACCAAAAAACCCAAACAAAAAAACGCACAAACATTCTGCAAGAGTGGGTCACAATCCTCCAACCATGCAATGAGATTCTCTCCTTGTTACTTTAAAAAAGCATTTTTTTCCTTCTTTTTCCCTGTTTGAATTTGTAAAAGATGAAAAAAAATTCTTAAAACAGAAATAACTGAGTAGAAATAACTAATAGCTTTTACTTGGCTACCTACTCCCAGTAACAGAAATTTGGGTTAACTATTACACACAGCTGACTGTATTGATTAAACAGAGAAAGTCTCACTGAGACTGAATAGTATGTGCAGTATGTAATGTGGCTGTTTCTATTACAGCTGAAGAGTAAGACCAAAGAGAAGGAGATGGCGGACCAGAGTCAGGCGGAGGAGTTTGTCCGTCATGCACTGGCATTCTGCGAGAGCCTCTACGATCCATACCACAACTGGAGGCATCGAACGTGCGGGTAACAACATCTAGCTTTACTGACAATCACACCTGAGGGGAACGCGGTCCGCTTCAGAGTAACAGACTGTTTTTATTTGGCTAAAAGGAGTTAAAATAATTCTTGACAGTGAAATTTAACACCCCGTGTTTAGCAGCTATGTGCTAGCAAGCTGCTGCACTTTGGATTTTTGACTTGGTGGCAAATGCTCACTGCACATGTAGGTGTGCCTAGTCTCACAGTCTGTTTCCCCATTCTTGTGGCTGATAACACCTCATATCTTATTACTGGTAGTCATTTTTTTCCATTATCAGTCATCAGACTGTTGGTAAAACATCCTAACACACATTGTTTGTCTTTTATTTAATTTTTTTTCATCAGATTTGTGTTCCTTGCACAAGTGAACATTGCTAGAACCATAAATATAATTTATTTTCTGGGTTTGCAAAGCTAGGACTGGAAACTTTTTAAAGCTAAAGACTAAACTTTATGTTGAAACAAACTATTTTGCTTTACATAAAACTGCTTTAGATTATTTTTCTTATTTTCAAAAGTCAGACTGCAGTTTGATTTAGTTTTCACTCCTAGAACTGCAAAGGGGATGAGGGTTAGTTTGTCCTGCAACACCAACAGCAGAAATGGCAAAGAAGTCATTTCCTGAAGGCCTTATTTACAAAATATGCAATGATGGGATTTTATTTTAAAATTTACCTTTTAATATCTGATAATACATACAAACCTACTGAAGGTGCTCTCTTGATAGCTTATGAAGAAGCTTACTCCTCATTGGTCTGTTTCCTCCTAGGTGTGTCATTCAGATAATAATTTATATAAAACTGTGGCTCTGTAGTTGGCATGGTAACGCAGCAAGGAAGGTTAACTTTGCCTTGATTAGGTAATCTGCTCAGTTCGGGTCCATCATCCCCCAACCAGGCAAGACAGATGGCTGCCCTGCCGCTGAGTCTGGTTCTGCTGGAGGTTTCTTCTGTCAAAAGGGAGTTTTTTCTTCCCACTTTTGCCGAATGCTTGCTCAAAGCAGGTGGTTTGATTGTTGGGGTTTTCTCTGTGTTATAGTCGGGTCTTTACTAGGGCTGGATATCGTCACTGATTTCTAGAATCGATTCGATTCGATTTAAATCGGGGAATTTTGCCTCAGATAGTCAGAAATATTATAATTCTGATCATTTATCAGTCCATATCTATATTTTTATATCTATAAAAAGAAAGCTGACATTTGTGAGACTTTATCAAAGGTGTAAACATCACAGCAGATACCTTTGTGTCAAAGTAAATAAGGATAAAACAGAAAAACATGAAGGCGGTTTTCCTGGTCTGGGTTTTTATAGCAGATGACCTTAAAAATGTTGTGCAGTAGATCAAAAACGAAGTGAAGCAGAGCAAAGTTACAGAGGTTTGATTAGAGACACAGCTAAGCATTTTGCAATTTTGCACAATTTTAAAAAGTTTAAATTTGTTCAGTATTGAACAGCAAAAATGAGGCTTTCTTGTCGGAAGTAACAAACCCCCCCCCCAAAAAAAAAAAAAACAGCGGCCGACACCGTAGACTGGTGGGTAATAAGTAGGGGTGGGTTTTGATTATCGATTTAGAGAGAGAGAGAGAGAGAGAGAGCTCTACATGAAGTGTGATTTTTATCGTGGTGGAAGCAAAACAGCAAAAGTCAGAGGAAATTCGTGATGATGTTTATGTGAAGCGAAATGTGAAGCGTAGTTTGGATCGTCTTTGGCTGCTGGTTCAGTCAATATTGTTTGGAGAGAGATAAAACCTGCAGCTTCAGAATCTAGCACAAAAAGTAAACACATAAGTAAACACGTAAACACAAAGCGCTGGCCGACACTTCAGAATCAGTGATCTGTCGGCTTTCAGCCCCGACAGCGTGTCCGTGTCCACGTACGTGCCGTCGGGTGAGAAAGGCGACATCTCACTGATTCGGATGTGTTGGGTCCACGTTTTTGTGCAGAAGCCTTGTACCTGCTCTCTTTTACTGTTTTGTGGTTGTAGAAATTCTGGTGTTTCGGGCAAAATAAATTTATATTTAAAAATCGATTCAGGATTTTAATGAATCGATATCATGTTCAGAATCGATTTTAATCGATAATTAAAACCCACCCCTAGTCTTTACCCTACAATGTAAAGCACCCTGACGAGACTGCTGTTGTGTTTTTTGGCACTATATAAATAAAATTGAGTTGTACTGAAAATGAACAGGAGCTGTTCCTCAGTGTGCTGTGTTTGTTCCTTCCAGGGAGCAGCAGATGGGTACGGTAGAGAGGAGCAGGCAGAAGTACAAAGCAGCTCCCCTCACTGTTGAATTTGTTCCTTTCTTTTACCGTAAGTGTCTTGCTTTTCACTCGAGCCCTCACTCCCACTCCCTTCAATGTACCAGAGTGTTTTTTAGAGGTATATGAATCAAATGTGCAGAACTTTCAGCTGCTCTGAACTTTACAGTGTGCCACTATGTGCACTTATTTTTAAATGTGTATATGGTCCTTCTTCAGAGTCCTCTTCAAGTAAGGATGTAGAAGCAGTTCTCAGTACATCCCACTACTGTTCTGATTACAGACCATAAGCTCTGCTCTCCTCTGTCCTCCCCTATCATCTCGTCTAAGAGCTCCCACGCCATCACTCTCTCCCACCACCTCCCCCTCTTTCCTCTCTGGGTCCTGGTGAATCCGTTCTTTGTGCATTTTTTTCTGTTTACCATTCGTGGAGATGAGCAGATAGTGAATAGTATCTGTCAAGCCACTTCAGCGCTGCTGGGGGCCATTTTAAACAAATACTCCTTTCTGTCCTGTGTCAAATGTGTGGCTGCTGTGGTTTATCACAAAAGATAACACCCAAGGCTCAACCAGACTTCTTTTCCTGCTTGTGTGCTTTGGGTTGTGGGCAAGCAGCAAGTCTGTGAGAGTACTGTTCCTTTCATTAAGCATGTTTGTATATTATGTCTAAATTTGTAGGATTGTAATTAGTGTTATTCAGGGAACTAAATTGAATTGTTTTGAAATGTATGGGATGAAGGAAGTAGACATCACGGAGCCAAAATGTCAGATTTCTTTTCCCCAGCTGGATGTGTTGACAGATGAGTTAATGGGTGACTGGGACCGCTGTAAAACTAAAATTACTACAACGTGTGTGTGTGTGTGTGTGTGTGTGTGAGATAGTTAAGGTCCTATCTTATTTGCTTTGCCGATTTCGTCGACCCTCCTTTCATAAAAAATATGAGAATTTGCTGTTTCTGCATCTGAATTCATGCAGTGTTTACTTGAGAGGTGGAAGTTGAGGAAAGCCACACTTGTGTATTTACATGTTTGCCCTCCTTACAGAATGCTTCCAGGAGAGCGAGCATCTAAAGGAGAGTCTGAAATGTTGCCTGCTACACCTGTTTGGAGCAGTAGTTGCTGGAGATCAGGTAAGCTTCAGCTTAAATGAGCTGGGCTTGCTGGCCATAGATGTGGTGATAGAGTGCTTTGAGATGCCATTCATCATTATTATTAGTAGTAGTAGTACTAAGTAGAACTGCTTCTTGTTAACTGTCTCAGACTATGTTGTGGATATGAAGGAGTGACTTTTGGTTTATGGTTTCTTTTATTTCTCTGCTTTATCTGATTGGTTGATCACCAGCAAAGGAATACAGCATTGATGTTTAAATGAGCACTCTTCATCTTGAATGCAGTGCATGAGTTGCTATTGTATTCTTTATTTTTCAGTGGTATTGTTGTTTATCTTGCCGCTTTCCCACACTCTAGGACGGCGCTTTCAATTCTCTCTGATCTCAAGTGACTTGCTTTGACTAACTCACATTGTTTCCCTCCCTCCACCACTGCAACCCCGGCAGAGGAACGCTCTCCTTGCAATTTCTCCAGCCACCATGGAAGTGTTGATGCGGGTCCTGGCTGACTGCTCCATGGGTAGCTGCTCCTCAGAGGAAGGCGAGGACTGGGATAGTGAGGCCCCGGACCGTAAAGCACTGCTGACGTTGGGCTGCCTGCGGGAGGTGGTCCAGCGGCTCCTGGCCTCCAGCTCAGACCAGCGGCAGGTGGAAATTGCCTCAGTGCTGGAAAACTACTTTAAGCTGCTCAACTCGGACCCAGCAGCTGTCGTGGCTGCCCAGCAGCAGCAGCAGCAAGCCAAGGGCCGAGTGCCAACACTGGGTCGACACTGGGAGAGCAGATTTGTGGCCCTGCAAGTAAACATGCTAGGTATGATCTTAATCCACAAAAGTGTGTCTTTCATCATTTTGAAGACATTTTAAATTAGTTACCAGCTGCTACATTTTGTTTAAAGATAATTTTCAAAGATGGAAGCCGAGCTAATCTAACAGTGTTTACATTCTGTTGTCATTCATCTCTCTACTCCTTTTTTATTTGTCTCACTGTGCTTCTCTTCGTCTTTGCCCCTCTGTGTTGATTTCTCCTGCCTTTCAGACACTATCAGGGACATGTTCCTGTGTTCAGACAGGCCAGTACTACAAGCCATCTTCCTCAACAGTAACTGTTTTGAGCATCTCACACGACTGCTCCAGAACAGCAAGGTAAAAGCACAGCTCCTTTTTTTTCTGTTTCTTTTTTTTTTTTTGTCTATTTATAACCCGTAGATTCAGCTGGCATCGAGAACTGTGCAGGATCTTTGTTGTTCTTGTTAGTATCTTGTATCTGATACCCCAGCCTCCTAAGGCTGTTTGTGTTTACACACTGATAAGGAGGCCGCACTGTGATGCAATGCTTGTATTGTATCTTGTCGTTTTTCATTGTATTTGTTATTAAAAAAAAAGAGAGAGAGAGAGAGCAGGAAGCCAAACACATGGAGCTGTGAGAAGTGGGGTGATATTCAGAGAAAAACGATCATTTGCAAATTTGAAAGTCAAAAAAATACTAAGACTTTTTTTTTTTATGTTAAGGAATTAAATCTTCAGCTTCTAAGACTGAATCTACCTCATCATACCCCAGATACTGTTGCTAAACAGGGACGTGCAAGCTCATGCATAATCATGCACACCTTGCATGAATATGCATGAGGCCTCGGATGGAGCCTTTTTATGCGGAGTTTGCATGTTCTCTCCAGGTCCTCCGCCTTCCTCCCACAGTCCATAGATGTGCATGGGATTAGATTAATAATGTTAACCCCCGAACCTGAATTCGATAAGCAGAAGAAGATGGATGAATATTTAAACACAGTATATATGATGTAAACAGCAATATGCTTGCACTTGCTGTAGTACGTGATGCAGAGCAGCTATCATCCCCACCAAATAAGAATGTTGTTGCCCTCTAAATGGGCTCATCACACAGCCGTGTCTCTTTAAAGTCTGGAGGTTTCTGATAATTTGGGGTTTCCAGGCTGGAGTTGGGTGTTTCCTTATTGCTAAATTTGTTCCAAAGTTACTTGATTAGGTTCTACAATTCAAGTGCATGACGAGCATCAGCAAACTGTCCTGCATCTCAGATATTATTCAGGATTTTACTTGTAAATATGTGACTTTTTCCTCTGAATACTACACCCATACCTGGGCCCACAGTTGCACTAGATGGTATCATATGGAATCACATTAATGTGTAATTATTTTTCAGATTATTGATTCACTTGAGTAGCATATGAGTTGATGGAAAAAATTGTATTTTTTTTTTTTAATATGGAGTTGAAGTTCACATCTTAGAAATCGGTTTTATTATTACATCTCCGGTCAGTCTGCTGCAGGTGACACATTTGAAGTTGAATACAGTTTTGTCCAGGTCTCGTCAATCCTGTTTGTCATGTTTAATATTTCACTTTCAGTGTGAGAACGAGCATTTTGCCCTCCTTGCATGTTTACCTCTGCACAGCGCAGCTGGATCACCAAACAACGCGTCCACACGGTGGCATTGCTATTAACCTAGCACCCTCTCCTCCACTTATAACATCTTTCCTCCTCCCCTGCACTGTCCTCTGTCTCTCCCTTGTCTCTTTCTATCAGCCTCCCCACATGCTATGTTGACATGTTGCCTGTTGTGTCTATCAGCTGGTTAATGCTAGGTGCACGGCGGCAGACAAGGACCAGAAAGATATAACCAACAACAGGTTACTGACAGGCGAGAGGGACACTCAGGTACCGCCGAGAAAAGCCCCACATTATCTCACCCCCTCCACATCATTCATCTGCCCTGCCCTTATTCTCATCTGCTACTGCTGCCAAATCCCTCCACTTTCATCTCACCAGAATCATGAGGCCGCTCCACAGCAAGACCCTCATACTGCCTTACCTTTCTTTATTATTATTATTATTATTATTATTATTACTATTACTATTATTATTATTATTATTACGATTTTACTTAGATTGTGAATTAATAGCACAATAGAGAACACGTCGATGTTTTCCTACTGCTGGTCCCAAGCCTGAATAAAAGGGGAGGGTTGTGTCAGGAATGACATCTGCCATAAAGTCTTTGCCAAATCAAACATGCAGATCATCAGGAATGAAATTTCCATACCAGACTGGTCATGGTCTGGTTGCCAATAAAGTGCCATTGGAAACTTTGCTATTGTTGGCTGAAGCCAACATGACAGAGGAAAGAGGACAAGGAGACTTTGTGGTGCAAAGTTTAAGAAAGGTAGATGTTAGCACAGAAAAAGTGGGAAAGTAAGGGAGATGAAGTAAGTAGTACTGAGGCGGGACACTTAGGAAGGAGAAAAAGACTTGTATCAATTGGCTGGGCAGAGAGATTGAACTAGAAAGGATGTGCAGCAGGTTAGGGTGATTTAAGATAGAGATGGAGAGTATGTTGAGAAGATGGAAGGAGTACTTTAACAGGCAGATGAAAGAAAATGAGAATGAGGAGGACTGATGGAGGTAAGTTAGTGAATCAAAAGGTACAGAGGATTGGTAAAGAGGAAGTGAGGACAGCTGTGACAAGGATGAAGCTGGTCCAGATGACATACCTGTGGAGGTATAGAGCAGTGGTCCCCAACCTTTTTTGCGCCACGGACCGGTTTATGCCCGACAATATTTTCATGGACCGGCCTTTAAGGTGTCGCGGATAAATACAACAAAATAAAACTAGTACTGGTACCGAAAAAAAGAAAATTTATTCATAACACAAGTGAAAAGACCAAGGAAAACAGAGTTAACGATAAAAACAATAACAAAATAACGCTGAAAACCAATAAAAACCCTGAAAACTATACACTTCACACAGCCTCAACTCTCATGGCCCGGTACCAAACGACTCATGGACCGGTACCGGTCCGAGGCCCGGGGGTTGGGGACCGCTGGTATAGAGATGTCCAGGAGATTTTTTTTAACACTTTCAGTCAGACAAGATTTGAGGAATGGAGAAAACGTGTACCGGCAGCAGTTTTTAAGAACAAGGGTGATGACGGGTGATGTAGTAACCACAGAGGGATAAAGCTGATAAGTCAAACAATGGGAAACAGTTGTTGAAATTAGGTTAAGAGCAGAAGTGACGATCAGCAAGCAGCAGTGTGGCTTCATGCCGAGAGAGCACTACATATACAATGTTTTAGAGGGTTGATACAGGAAGTCAAAAAAGAGGTCCACTGTGTATTTGTGGATCTAGAGAAAAGATATTATTTGGTGCCAGAGTACGATGAGAGGATGCTGGGGACAGTGTGAGATGGAGGCAGATGATTCACTGTGGCGAACCCTAAAGGGAGCAACCAAAAGATGATTAACAGAGAATCCTCTTGCTGTCAGGGTGCTGATCATTCTTTGTGACTGCAAATGCAGCTAATGCATCATCAGGCGATAGCTCATAGATTCAGAAAATGTTTTCCTACCTTTGCTCTGCACAGGGACTGTTCACCAGCAAACCAGATCCTGCTCAGATGGGATTGGTCAATAGAACTAAAACCACAAGCAGACTACAAACCCAAACCAAAATGCTTCTGGTACCTAAAATCTTTTCTCTTGCCTACAGAATCTTTTTACACAGATATAAAGGTACATTCCCATTAATCATTCCCATAATTAATTTGAAAGGTTCATAAATGTTAGGCTTGATCAGGATCCGTAATTTGTGCCGATAATGCACCAAAAAGATGTCTCGCCAAACAATAAAGAAAAACAGCTTCCAGCATGAACAGAAAGTAACATGTAGCAGCAGGTAAGTTAACCTATCTCACCTACAGAGATGAAAGATTTGGTCTACTTTAGTGAGTCAACAAATACCAGCTGAACAGTGAAAAGTAAAACTTTACTAAGTTCACTAAGTTTTAATATTTCCTGCTCCTTCTTTTACTTCAGCTGTCAGTCAGCGCTCTTCACACAGAATGGAAAGGGGAAAAAAGCAGACGTTCGCTCAATTTAGAGCACAAATATAAATGCGATGAAGTGGGGAGACAAAAACTGATGTTTTAAAACTTCAACTGAGCTAAGGTGATAAACAACCACTCAACAATGTGATTTTTGTGGCCTTGCTGTGGAGTGACTTCGATGCCTCGTGTGTTAAAGCAATTTCCTCCCTCCCCTGAGCACCTCTTCACTCCTATACCCACCTTCTCATGCATTGTCCTGGTTTTCTTTGGTATACTAAGGGCTCCACTGGAATGCTATCACAATGGCCTGGTGTGTGTTCTCACAGAGTTCAGTGGTTTGAGGTAATCTGGACTCTGTGACGATGATCTAAGTGTTTTGTTTTTGCCACAGTCCCTCTCCAGCTGCTCCGAGACTCTGCAGAGCATTCTCATGTCAATCAAATAATGGGTTTAGTGACCCAGAATGTGTCGGGCATGAGCAGGACAAAGCTGGATGGAGATGGATCTGTGTTAAATGTGTCATGGTTTGGCTTGTGTTTTCTGGGTTGCATGCTTTGTTTTAAATGTGTGTGCCACTGTGGAAAGAAAAACAGTGAGGTACTTCTTTGTGGTTGACTGTCTTGTGTGGAAGTGGGTGTTTCTTTTTGTTTTAAACTAAACCTTGATGTCCCGATGCTATTAAAAGGATTGCTTTTTACCTGGAGCAGAAGAACAAGTCTTACCTTCACTATAACATCTGCAGTACAAGCCTTGATGCCAGCTCCTACTGCAGGGTTCTAACCATCATCAGTGATTTTTACTCACTTTTTACACAAACAAAATGAATCAGACTCCAAGGCATCAACTAAAGTTTACTTCTTATCTTTTTTTTATAGTGATGCATGTTGTTTTTAGGCCCTGAAAGAAGTTGGTCTTCAGTGTTGCAATAATCTGTCAGTACCAACTTTTCCTACTAAAAGAACAACTTTTTAGCAACGGGGACAGACTAGTTTTTTTTCTTTCAGGTGTTTCAAGGGCGGTTGGACTCCCTTGCCGTAGCAACCATCAAAGCCCTAACAACAGTGATGCACAAATCGCCAGCTGCAAAGGTAAAACTATTGGTAGTCTGTTACTTTTAATTTTGCAATTTTAGATTTTTAGAGATTGCTAGCGACTGTGGGCTAAAAGAGCTTAAATAGCACACCTTGTATATGAGAGCCTGCTAAACAACCATTTGGCTATCAGCGGAGTCAGCAGGGTTTGACTTGGTGGCCTCCTAATATATCCTGGGAAGACTGAGTGACTGGAGACACTTATATCTTTGTCGGTGTGCTGTTCTATGCCACACAGATGATAGAACAATTGATATTGTTTCATTAAAGAGACTTTCATTTAATGCTAAGTGAATAAAACTTGTAACGTCCTGAAACATTTCTGAAACATTACAAAGACGTTTAGTTGGAGTCAAATTGTTACAAAATTCCTTGTGGCTCTCTTGATTTGTACAGGAGGTTTTTAAGGAGAGGATCGGGTACAATCACTTGTACGAAGTACTTATCTCCCTCGGGCAGCCATCTCGACACCTCCTCAAAGAGCTGATGAATATGGTGAGACAAACACTGAAGACTTTTATTGTCTGACTTTCAAATTTCTATAATTGTCTGAATAATCCAAAGTGTTTAATGGCTGTATTTCCTAAATCGTTAATGGATGGTGACTAGAGTTCTCTCTGTGTGTGTGTGTGTGTGTGTGTGTGTGTGTGTGTGTGTGTGTGTGTGTGTGTGTGTGTGTGTGTGTGTGTGTGTGTGTGTGTATCCAGGCAGTGGAGGGTGAGCACACCTCAGTGGGCCTCCTGGGCATCAGTAATGTGGAGCCTTTGCTGCTGCTGGTCCAGTGGCTCCCAGAGCTGGACTCCTCAGAACTGCAGCTCTTCACAGCCGATTGGCTCCGCCGCCTTAGTTGCCTCAACCGCCAGACCCGTGCTACCTGTGTCAACGCCGCCATGGTCATGCGCGCACTAGCTGCCTTGGAGCGCCACGAGCGACTACACAGAGCTTGTGCTGAAAGCCTTTTGGGGCTAGTAGGCTCACTTGGGTGCCAGTCTTTGAGTGCCAGGGAACTGTTGGAGTTTTTGCGTCTCCTTCGGCTTCCAGAGTCCAGCCAAGCACATCCATACGTAGGTCCTGCTCTGAAAGCCCTCCTCGCCATGGTGCGCAAGCAAGGCTTGGAAAGTGCCATGCAGTACTTTGACTTGTCGCCCAGCATGGCTGGCATCGTAGTTCCAACAGTGCACCGCTGGCCAGGGTCTGCCTTTAGCTTCCTCGCCTGGTTGTCACTGGACCAGGACCAGCTGGGCCCATCCAGCAAAGACAAGAGAAAACAGCTGTACAGGTCAGAAGAAAAGACATAAATATAGGCAGGAATAACTGGGAACACATTTCATATTTAAATCAGTGTTGAAGGATGTTTATCATCTTAAATTTTACATATAATGTTAACCTTTGTAAATCAAAGGCTTTTGACAATGGTAGGCAGTAATCTGGTAAAAACCCATCTGTAATCTGTAATTCTATAATTAGCACTCAATCTTTCAAAGCATATTGGATTATTCTGCATTAAATAGTTAAAATAAACAAAGCTGCATTGAGAAGGGAAACGCTGTTTTTACCAGGAAAAAAGGGAATCCAGTCCCTTCGTACCTGAAGTAGTAACCTCAGTGTAACCAGTGTAACCTTATAGCAACAATTTCAGTAAAAAGCTATGCATGTTAAACACTCAAAATATTTCAAATGGTTTTCTTTGATTCTCTACAGCTTTTTTACTCCAGGAGGAACAGGTTTTGAGGCCTTTATCAGCTCAGCAGGTGTGCTGGTTGTTGCCGTATGCACAAAGAAGGAGTATGTCACAGTCATGCTGCCTGATTACTGCTTCTGTGACTCTCTCTGGGTGAGTCAGATTTAATGATGTCATTTCTTTGCTGAAAGGGTAGTACCACTGAAAAATGCGTCTCCAGAGCACATGAATACATCAGTATTTATCAGAGATGAATCAGAAAGATGTGTAACACCCTTGACTGTTCCTTGAGTTAATAAATCCAGCTACACAAAGATTATATGTGTAGAGTATTTATTTAGATGAATACTTCATTTGGACCTCTTGTGGAGTTGTAGTTTAGGAAGTTGACGTCTAATGGAGGTGTTTGAATTTCTGTCCACAGCACAGCATCGGTGTGGTGCATGTGCCTGGAAAGAGGCCATTTGGACAGAGTCTAGTCTACATTTATGTGGACGGACAGCAGAAACTTTCTGCCCCCCTCAAGTACCCGACCATGACAGAGGTGAGACCTGAACCTCCGTTATTATCATTATTATTATTATTATGGACCAATCAGCTTATCTGTCACAACACCTAAATTTTACAGTTTCTAAAATATTTTTGCTGTCTTATATTCTTTCTTTGTTTCCCACATTCTTCTGCTTTACTCTTCCTGCAGCCGTTCACCTCCTGTTGCATCGGCTCAGCAGGCCAGCGCACCACCACTCCTCCACCCTCCCAGATCCCAGACCCTCCCTTCTCCTCGGCCACCACCCCTACCACTCGCTCGTCACTGGGCGGCATCCTGTCCCCTCACACCTGGGGAGGCCTCCTGGGAGGGAAGCCTGAGTCTGTGACTAAGCTAATCTCAGCGGGCACTCAGGATAGCGAGTGGGGAAGCCCCACGTCCCTGCAGGGCCAGCTAGGAAGTGTCATGGTGTTTCATGAACCACTGCAGCAGAACCACATAAAAGCCATCTGTAGTGCTGGTAAGTGATGCGAAATTATGGAAGAGGTGCAAAATTAAAAATAAATGTAAAGAAGAAAAAATTGAACAAGAATGTGGTTTGAATCAGTTTTATAACTTAAGGTTTTTTTCTGCACAGGTCCAAACTGCATCTCTCCATTTAAAGCCCAAGAATCAGAGCTTGGGGACCTTTCAGCTAAATTGTTGCTGCACTACTCACCCAAGGTGCTTACTGTGATTACTGTCTCAGCCACGCCTTCTTAGAATCAGCTGTGTGTAGCAGCAGATGGGATTCTCTGGGGTTACATCACTTCCTTTTGTTTGTGTTTAGCTGAAACTTTACCTGCTAACTAAACAAAGTCCTTTTGTTAACAGGCCTGCAGAAACCCCATCTGCCTGGACCTGTCTCCAAACATGCTCCACGGACGCCTGACAGGGAACAAAGTCGTTAACTGGGATATCAAGGTGGGCGGAAACTGAAACTCGTGCTGTCATGGAAAAGTTTTATGGCCAGTGGAGTATTTGTGCTTGTACTGCATGGATGTAATATACACACTATTTTAAAATGAACTGAAGGTCCTTCTAGAAGCACATCTTCCCTCTCAGCAGCTATTTTTAGAATGAAATCAAGGCCATTGATGCTTAAAGTTTATTTAAAAAAAAAAAGGAAGAAGAATTGAATCAATGTAAAATGTGGCTTGGTCTTTAAAGTGCTGTGATTGGTTGGTTGGCTGTGTTTGATGTGCTGCCTGTGGGAGGGTAACTTTGGACAGTGCCTGAAATGATTCTCCTTACACGTTCTGGAGTTTGTGTGAAAACTGGTCAAATCATGTAGAATGTTTGGTAAGTTTGTCCCAAAATAATGTTTTAAAAGCTTTAGTCCACAGACGTTCCTGAGGATATTATGACTTTGGCTCAGTCCACAATGCTGACATCAGTTTCTGACATATCCCAACAGAGCACTTGAATAAATTAATCATCCAAATCTGTGTTCTACATCAGCGGTCCCCAACCTTTTTGCGCCACGGACCGGTTTATGCCTGACAATATTTTCACGGACCGGCCTTTAAGGTGTCGCGGATAAATACAACAAAATAAAACTAGTACCGGTACCGAAAAAAATAAGATTTATTCATAACACACGTGAAAAGACCCAGGAAAACCGAATTAACGATAAAAACAGTAACAAAATAACGCTGAAAACCAATAAAAACCCTGAAAACCATACATTTCACACCTGAGCCTCAACTCTTGTGGCCCGGTACCAAACGACTCACGGACCGGTACCGGTTCGAGGCCCGGGGGTTGGGGACCGCTGATCTAGAGAACAAAAAAAGCTTTTGGGTATGAAAAGTAAAGTGCCTTAAATCTGTAGTTTTTATTTTGACCACTAGGGGGAAGGCAGGGGTTGGACGACCACCATCTTTAGTGGTGCTGAATTTTCAGCTTTCTTTTTCAATTCTGAGCACCACACGTCCCCCTACTAAGCTCTATGATATTGATCTTTGGCAGGACATGATCAACTGTGTGGGTGGCCTGCCAATTCTCTTCCCAATCCTGGAGCAGTTGGCTTTCGTGACTCCTGATCAGCAGATGAATGATCCCACAGCTGGATCTGATTTCATCACCCCAGATGTGACCACACCAGCCGATGGCGATTGGGTCATTCTCCCATCTAACAGGTCTTCAGGTCTGTTCTGATACAACTGTCAAATCCTTGTCATGAAACAAACAATTGTGTTAATGGGCAGAATAAGGAAATAAACTGAGATACATTTTCTACCTCAGAGGCCCGCCTGGAGAAGAATCTGGTAGCCACATTCCTGTTGGTGCTGAAGCATTTTCTGCAGAGACACCCAATCAACCAGGAGAATCTGCTGTACTTACATGGCGTCGGGACACTGGGAGCCCTGCTACAGAAGGTCTTGGTTTAAGCATGATTTTGCATATGGCTAATTTGGGTGGATACATATTTACAATTAAATATAAAACCAAGTTCATTCTGCAAATTGTTACTTTCTATATTTACAGTTTTGTTTTGTTTTTTCTACACTTGGCTCTGTGTGATGTCAGAGAGAGGACATGCCTAATATGGTCATCTCAAGCACGCATGTCTGTCAGTGAGCACAGAAGCTCCACCCACCTGCAGTTTAAGCGTCCTGTTCATGAGGGGCAGCCAATCAGGTGGGCTGGACCAAGGTCCAGATAAATAAGAAATATTTAGAATCTCTTGTCCAAGAAAACATCCAAAGATAAAAAAAAAACAAACAAACATATGGAGCTTGAAATGAGCAGAATAGCCTCGCTTTAAAGAATGTCAAATTTTCTGATTTTGGTGAAAGTAAATGCATTTCATCTTATGTTAGGTTTGAGCATATCCTGTCAGCATTTCCTTTAGTATAGAGGGATGTTTTAATAGTATTTTTGGTGCAAAGCATCCATTAGATTTTATTTCAGGCAGTACATTAATTAAACCAGGCTGTGCCCAGTGACCATGAGCCTCTTTTGTTTTTCATCCTATTCAGTATGGATTAGTTTGACTCTAAGAGCTTACAGCTGAGGAATTCAGACTGTCTGGCTGACATCATTTGATTTCTGATACAAAGGACCACGTATTCTTTATAATTATTTCACCTCCGATCCTTTTTGTCCCTGTCTGTCGCTTCGTCTGTTTGTTCCTTGTCTGTGTTTTTGTCCTTTTGTTTGACCCTTCGTGTGCTGGTTCTTTAATCTTCAGCTCTCCAATCCAAACCCTCCTTTTCCTCCTCAGTCTTTTGTCATGTGCAAGTCCCTCTCTATTTATTTACTTAGCGAGGAGACTGAGTCAGCATTTACACCAATGGAAAATAAAAGCCTCCACAGAGACCGAGATTAAATGAAAGTGTCTTAGATGTGGTAACAGTTGCTCTAGGCGATGTAACCACACCCTTTAAATGGTATCCAAATAATCCACTAATATGCTTACTTCTTCCCTTATCTGTTTATGGGTACTGAGTTATGGGTGTCACATGGCTTTATGGTGACCTGATAACAAGCTTTTCTTTGTTTCTTAAAAGGTGCATTTTCATATCATACGTGTAGTCAACTGTACTGTGTTTCCTCTGCGTGTCATCATTTTTCATGGGTGTCTGAACATGTTAGTGTTTGAGTTAATAGTTATGTTTGTGTGTGTTTAGCTGCCAGCTGGGCATGTTGGCGTCAGCGTGCTGGTTGCTGTGCAGCTCCTGATAGAACAAGTGACATATGAGAAGAATCAAGCTCTGCTGCAGCAGCTTCACACTCATCTGCTGTTCAATTTCAACATCTGGAACAAAGGGGACTTCCCGCTACGCATAGGTTAGATCTATACATTTGTATTTGTGTGCCTTTGATAATTGTTTCAATACACATGATTTTACAGTTTCTCATCTACACAACAAGGTATTTAATACCAGGGTCACAAACGCAGCTACTCTACATTTGATTCATGCTCTGTTCATGTCCTGTAACTCTGAGCCAGACCAAGGAAGCAGAGCCAAGCTCAGCTAACAATCCAGGCACATGAGCTGATCTAGGTGCACATTCAGCTATTGCTTGTCATATTCTTCCTATTTAAGGAACTTTAACTTGCATGCAGTTTCTGCTGCCTCTGCAAGCTACTTTGCAACACACCTCAACCCTAGACTTTCCATTTCATACCATTTCTGGCTTAATCAATACATTTTTCCATGCACAGACTTTACTTGTATTGGCAGACACAAATATACAGTGGGGCAAAAAAGTATTTAGTCAGCCACCGATTGTGCAAGTTCCCCCACTTAAAATGATGACAGAGGTCAGTAATTTGCACCAGAGGTACACTTCAACTGTGAGAGACAGAATGTGAAAAAAAAAATCCATGAATCCACATGGTAGGATTTGTAAAGAATTTATTCGTAAATCAGGGTGGAAAATAAGTATTTGGTCACCTCAAACAAGGAAAATCTCTGGCTCTCACAGACCTGTAACGTCTTCTGTAAGAAGCTTTTCTGTCCCCCACTCGTTACCTGTATGAATGGCACCTGTTTGAACTCATCATCTGTATAAAAGACACCTGTCCACAGCCTCAAACAGTCAGACTCCAAACTCCGCCATGGCCAAGACCAAAGAGCTTTGGAAGGACACCAGGAAAAGTATTGTAGACCTGCACCAGACTGGGAAGAGTGAATCTACAATAGGCAAGCAGCTTGGTGTGAAAAAATCAACTGTGGGAGCAATCATCAGAAAATGGAAGACATACAAGACCACTGATAATCTCCCTCGATCTGGGGCTCCACGCAAGATCTCATCCCGTGGGGTCAAAATGATCATGAGAACGGTGAGCAAAGATCCCAGAACCACACGGGGGGACCTGGTGAATGACCTGCAGAGAGCTGGGACCAAAGTAACAAAGGTCACCATCAGTAACACACTACAACGGCAGGGAATCAAATCCCGCAGTGCCAGACGTGTTCCGCTGCTGAAGCCAGTGCATGTCCAGGCCCGTCTGAAGTTTGCCAGAGAGCACATGGATGATACAGCAGAGGATTGGGAGAATGTCATGTGGTCAGATGAAACCAAAGTAGAACTTTTTGGTATAAACTCAACTCGTCGTGTTCGGAGGAAGAAGAATACTGAGTTGCATCCCAAGAACACCATACCTACTGTGAAGCATGGGGGTGGAAACATCATGCTATGGGGCTGTTTTTCTGCCAAGGGGACAGGACGACTGATCCGTGTTAAGGACAGAATGAATGGGGCCATGTATCGTGAGATTTTGAGCCAAAACCTCCTTCCATCAGTGAGAACTTTGAAGATGAAACGAGGCTGGGTCTTCCAACATGACAATGATCCAAAACACACCGCCCGGGCAACAAAGGAGTGGCTCCGTAAGAAGCATTTGAAAGTCCTGGAGTGGCCTAGCCAGTCTCCAGACCTCAACCCCATAGAAAATCTGTGGCGGGAGTTGAAAGTCCGTGTTGCTCGGCGACAGCCCCAAAACATCACTGCTCTCGAGAAGATCTGCATGGAGGAATGGGCCAAAATACCAGCTACTGTGTGTGCAAACCTGGTAAAGACCTATAGTAAACGTTTGACCTCTGTTATTGCCAACAAAGGTTATGTTACAAAGTATTGAGTTGTATTTTTGTTATTGACCAAATACTTATTTTCCACCCTGATTTACAAATAAATTCTTTACAAATCCTACCATGTGGATTCATGGATTTTTTTTTTCACATTCTGTCTCTCACAGTTGAAGTGTACCTCTGGTGCAAATTACTGACCTCTGTCATCATTTTAAGTGGGGGAACTTGCACAATCGGTGGCTGACTAAATACTTTTTTGCCCCACTGTATATATTGCTTCATTATTGTCAGGTAGCCTTACTGCTGCTGTCTGCCTTTTGGCTTTCCATATTTGCATCGGGAACACAAGCTTCACACTTTATCTTCAGTAGTTTAGCCTTCATTGGTCTGGCTGTTTTGACTAAAGAAGCTCTGACAGAATTGTCAGTCATATTCCTTTCAGATTAGAGTTGAAATTGTAAAGTGTATGTTTGTTTATTTTTGTTTGGTTGTTTTTTGTCTTCTGCAGAACTCATATTTTGAGTCTCATAAAATGTTTGAGATTTGATACTCATAGCAACAGATGATATCAGCAGTGTCCAGTGAAATAAGATCTTATGTGAAAGTTAAATACCGATGAAAATGCATTAAAGATGTAAAACAGCGGGTCTTCAGAGTTTATGCTCCTTAATGAGACAGATCTTGTGCCCTTTATTTGTAATGCAGGTCATATCCAGTACATGTCCACTGTCATCAAAGACAACAGGAAGCAGTTCCGGAAGAAATATGGAGTTCAGTTTCTGGTGGACACCATACGCCTCTATTATGGGTAAGACTCCAGTGGGGGGTGGGTGGGGATCTGTTTGCCAGGCTTTGAACTGATTGTCATTTCTTCCATATTTTAGGAAGAACACTAACAAAGACAGTGACTTGAGCGAGGATGACGTTCGGACCATCCGCGCATCTCTGTGCAGCCTCATCAAGTACTATATTAGTAAGGGCATGTCGCAGGAGGAGATGCAGAGCATTCTGGGATACATCGCTGCCATTGGAGACGAAGATCAGGTTAGATTTAGGATTTTATAGTTGAGGTCCAGTTTTAGCATAAACCTGAGAAACATCAGAGGAAGCAGAGAGGAACTGCTTCCCTGAAATCTCAAAATATTATTATTATTATTATTTTTATTTTTTTTTAAGGAAATTGCTTCTTTTCCTCTGCCTGGTTGTTTTGCTAAATCGTTCAGCTTAATAGGATTGTCCTCAGGAAAAACCAATACCCCACCCCACCCCCAAAAATATGGAAACCTCACTGTGGGAGTACTGCATCCACCAAGAACAGAAGGTTAATCCTTTCTCAGCCTTACAGTGAGCCAGTCAGTAGTTTTGTTGGATCATAAAGACTGAAATATGTCAGGTCAGCATCTTAATAAATTTGGAGTAGGTCATGTTATTATTAGCGCCTGCTTGCCAGGTGACCTATAAATTGTGAAACTGGATAATCCCAACAATGTGCCATTTAGAGGATTTCAGTGTGAAATGAGAGGAGCTTCCACTGCAGGATATGGTGTTTCCCAATGAGACCAAAGTGCAGGGATGCCTGCACAGGAAGCTTTACGCTCGTTTCCCACCTGGCAGCTGTTCTGCTGGCCTCTCTCTTTCTCTCTGCATTATTTTTAAACATTTTCCTCTCAGTCAGCATTACCCATCAGCAGCTGTTAGCTGACACTGACATTAACCGTTTTCCTTTATGACTCTCGGCAGATAACCCTTTCACTGGACTTGTTTACTGTCAACAGTTTGGTGATTTCCATTTACCGTTCTCGTCAAACCTCCTCCTCTCCCCCAATTTTTGAGTCCCACTTCATTTAAGAAAACTTAAAAAGTTGTATGTGGAAGGTTACATCACCTCCTGTGAGCATATGGTCAACATAATCAGATGATCCAGGCATCTGCTCCCTCACTTTCTTATTTATGTCGCACTTAATTAATTTTTTCTGTGAACATTTAGATTTTTTTAAAGAGTATATCTAAAGATAGTCCTCAGTGAAATCAAAACTCAGCTAAAAGCAGGCTTAAAAAGTGTTGTTGGGTATGTACGGTTTGTAGTATAGTTTATAGCAGATAGCTTTGCTACCAATGTGAAACAGCAAAGGTTCACTTAAAGCAGAAATGAAACGTGTCTAAACCAGCAGATGATATGAAAATTGAAAGTATAGTACAGTCTTTACTGGAAGATGTGATGGGTGAACTGTGGTCGTTTGTTTTGCAGCTGTGTGCTCTGCTGGAGCTGTTGCTGAGCCTTCTGCAGAGCAGCCCAGCCAAAGACCAGCTCTTCCTGCTTCTCTTTGAACCCGCGGCGGCTGACTCCTGCTATGCTCTCCTCCTCAATAACAAACACTCAGATCGACTCCGAGAACTTGTCTTTAAGGTAGGTGACAGAAGCGTCATTAAAGCCATCTCAGTGTCTTAGCATAGATCCACAGTCATCAGTGTTGATTGTAACTTAATATAGTTAGGTGTTTCTAAATAGAAATAATGCACCATGGTGATAAGAAAGGCAAACTTTGAAATTTGCTGTTTTATATTAAATAATAAGGTGAGAAATGGATCTTATATATAAAGATAAACTAATATCAGTGTCAGACATCAGCTGATGCATGCTAGCACTGACATCAGTGAGTTTGTGAGGTTTACTTTAGCCTTGGCCTTCCTGATCTGATCCTGTGCTCTGTTTTGTCTTGGAAAACACTCATGCACATTTTTGCGTGTACATGCTGTTTGTGCATGTAGCCGCCTGCTTGTTAATATGACATTCTGAGAATTCACCAGTACTACCGAAGAGGAATATCCTACATCCGTTTCAGCACAGTTACTTTAAAAAATGTTCAGAATCATTGATTTGTGTGATTCTCTTCCGCTTCGTGCAGTTGTTTGAGCGAATGTTGCGCTGCGACCGGCTCTATGAGAAAAATAAGCAGCGACTGCGGCTGAGGGAGGCGGGTTACTCCGGTCTATCGCTGCTCTTCTCTGAACTTCACATCACTCCCACCCTGATCCGCTGTCTCCTTAACCAAGTCCTCCATACAGGTCAGAGCTTGCTTCAGTGCATTTTAAAAATTTGTGCTTTTTTTTTTTTTCTTTAGTAGGAAAACAAGTACACATATAGGAACATAAAGGATTGGCATAATGCATAACTTGGTTATTCTTTAAAAACAAAAGCACTGTGGATTATACTTTCACGCTGATAACACACTGGTGCTAAAGGCAAAAAGCATTTATATGGAGACAGGTAAAGATACTTTGGACAGATTGGTGGGGTACAGGCTGTACATTTCGGTCACTGAGGGGAAATAATGCATTAGCACTTCAATGAACCAACCAATACTGAATATACTTGGATCAATGTAAAAGCATATGTGTCTACAATCTGCAGATCAAGTGGTAAACTACAAGGACCTGATGGCTTTGGTCCAGCTCACTCACCGGGCCGGACCCAGCGTGCGACTCATCGTCGGCAAGAGGGTGAGGGAACACCTGCACTTAAACCTGCTGCACTCACACCATTCATCATATTTATTAGCAAATTAGCACACAGGAAATGACTCCTGCAATCAGTGCACAGTATCTAATCCTTTGCACAATATTTTCTGTTTCCTTTTTCTGTTTCTCTTCATACGTTATTTCCTTTTTATTTATTGAAGTGATAATAATAATGCGTCCTCAGCTTAAGCCTGGAAAATTCCAGCACTCACTGCCACTATTTTCGCCGCCTCCACACATTTAGATCAGTGCATTATACTCACATCCATGTGAAAACATCAGCAGCAGAGAGAATACAGTGATGAATGATTTAGTCTAAAATAATTATTGAACATTAGTAGATCAATAACATATGAACAGCTGAGAGGAAACAGTTATAACTTTAGTTGCCCTGCTGTTACAGGCAGTGATAAAACATGGTATATGATCTCTGTATAGCAACTACACACATTAAACAAATCTCGAGCGTTGCCTTCTTTCATCTGCAAAATCTAAGTGCATGCATTTGTGACTTCCAGCCTGGACTATTGAAACATTTTATTATCAGGTTGTCTTAAGTTCCCTGAAAAGCCTTCAGTGTGCATCTATATGCCACTATTAACGTTTGTCTACTCTCTCTTGTAGTTTTGTGTTTTGTCTCGTTTGTTTCCAGTTCGTGCTCTCTTCCTCCCCACTGCCACCAAGTGCTTGTATTCTGGGAATCATCTGATTGTTGGGGCGCTCTGTTATACTGTTGGGTCTTTACCTGAAAATTTAAGCGCTTTGAGACAACTCACCTTCTTAACTGACAATACATTAATAAAAACACTGTTATGTCTATATGTTCTGTTCCCTGAAGGAAAGGAACGACATACAATATATATTGTATGCAATATCACGGTCTGTGTGACCTGTGCTGACATATGCATGGGCCTGCCTGCACAGCCTGTCATCATGGTTACCCCTAACCATTCACCGAGCCCACATGTGCTGCAGGGGAACCTGGTGATGTCTCTCATTCCTCTCTTTCAGGGAACAGAAGGAAGTTATAGACATAATGCTCTTAGCCTTAACAGTCAGAGTGGCACTGCATTAATCATAGATACCATGGCATGGCCAAAAACTTTACAGTTGTTCAAACTGCATTCAAACTGGAAAGTGAGTGTGTTTCCAGTCAGAGGAAAGCTTTTTGAATGTTCCCTAGAGAACCTGGGTTCTCTGGAGCACAAAGCAGGAGCGTAACCGTCTAGATGGGCCAAAATGCAGACACCCTTGTCACTTAGGGGAGTTAATTCTGGCTTGACCCCGAGACTGGTTCTGCTCAAGTTTCTTCCTATTCAAAGGGAGTTTTTTCCTTCCCCCTGTCCCCAAGCGCTTGCTCGCTCGCTGCCTTATCCTCCTTTTTTAACAGTGATTGGGTCATAATTCACAAAGGAACATAATTCCTCAATAGCTCTGGACTCTACTGATAGTAATCATAAAGTTGCAGTCAGGTAAGTGTTTAGTGAGGTAATACCAGTGAGGTGATGTTTAAAAGCCTTAATTCAAGTTCTTTCCATCTGTAACTTACAGCTTGCCTTTGAAGATTTTTGTTTTGTTTTTTGTCATCTTCAAAGTTGAATCTACTACCTCCTCTTTAGGTGTACCAGCTGCTTCAGTCCCAACAGGATGCTGCTGCTCAGATCTCAAAGCAGCAGTGTTGGCAGGACACCCTCATGCGGCTGTACCTAAGGGGCGAAGGGTCCTTGGCGCTGCGTAGCTCAGATACTGTCAGCACCTGCAGCCTGGAGCTGAGCCGGACCAGCGGCGGTAGCAACCGTCTGGAGCTGCCGTTGGAGAGGAGGGCACAGGCGGGCAGTGCTGGGCGCTTGGACCGGGTGGAGGATGACCGGATCAGCATAAGTGATACCCGCTCTGTGGACAGCCTGGAGAATGGCGACGTCATCTCGCTGTTGGATACGCCGTCTTCCTCTGCCTCCACCGAGCCGCAGCCCCACGTCAAGCCCTGGGTGGTGGGAAAATCAGGGGGCTTGATGCTGGATTTGTCCCATCTGCAGGCATATGAGGGTGGAGAGAGCGGCAGCCAGACACCTGGGAGCATGCCCAGCACACCCTCACCACTGGAAACCTCGAAGCCTTTCCCAGGGAACTCCGGGGATCGAGACGCAACTTCCTCCCTCACTGAAGACAGCTTCCTGTTTAGTGACAACATCTCGCTGGGGGAGTCTTTCAACAATGTTGAGGTGATCCTTCGAATCTTCTACACAGCTTTGCACTTGATTTATGCTTTTGCTTATTTTTCAAATAAAATAAAAAAAACAAGCCCCAGAAAAAAAATCAATAAGGAATATTAAACTGGGGATCCTGTTAAGCTGCTATATCAGAGCCCAGGAATAAAAAAAAATAGTTATTTTCAACAAGTCCTCAATTAGTCCATCTTTCACTATTTATTGATATTCCTACAGTCTCTGCATTCAGCATCAAGCCTATTGGCCTCTATTACATAAGAGACTTTTAAACTGGCTCAGAGATGTTGTGTTTTAATTTTAAGGCTCCAAAATCTTAAGCAAACATTACTCAGGAGAAAATGGTTCCCTTTTTAGGGGCTAATGTTCAGCGGCTTTAGTGACTGTTAACCAGCAGAGTGTGTGTGTGTGTGTGTGTGTGTGTGTGTGTGTGTGTGTGTGTGTGTGTGTGTGTGTGTGTGTGTGTGTGTGTGTGTGTGTGTGTGTGTGTGTGCGTGTGTGTGTGCGTGTGTGCGTGTGTGTGTGTGTGTGTGTGTGTGTGTGTGTATTCATTGTAAGGAGCTAATGTTCAGCGGCTTTAGTGACTGTTAACCAGCACTGTGTGTGTGTGTGTGTGTGTGTGTGTGTGTGCGTGTGTGTGTGCGTGTGTATTCATTGTAAGGAGCTAATGGTCAGCCTGAGTAACAGTTTTAATGCCCAGATTTAATTTGTTGTTATGTCTATTCTGTCTTTTTTTTAAAAGTGTTGGCTTGGCTTTAGGATTCATTCAAATATTGAGGTACGGGAAGAGAAGATGTTAAACCGGGGGTCTTGCCACACAGTCTGGTCCAGTACATTTTGTTTGTTGCATTTTCTTCATTCTGGTGAAGAAAACACAAAAATCACAAATGCGCACATTTTTGGGGGGACATGTCCCCTGTATCCCTTTTTACATCTACATCTTTGTACAGAGTGACAGCACAAACTGTGGCTGCTTGCATCTCCTCCTAAAACTCTCTAAAACAGAATTAAAGAACTGGAGTCACGGTGCAGGAAGCGTCTGTTCCTGCAGAGGAATAGTAATGACGTAAATGCCAACAGATGGTCTCTAAGGTAAACATGCAGTAGTGATGTCAGTCGGTGGAATCTGAGTGCAAACTGTAAATGAAAACCTTCCATCAGTCATGGATCTGATTATTCGATTGAATCCAATTATCACTTGCAAGTTTTCAAAACAACTGATCTCAACCTGCAGTCCGATGGTATATGGTAGTCAGTATTCTGATGTTAATGCTAGTAAACAGCATGAGCTTCCGACTCACTGAGGGAAATGTCACTGTCACCTCAGGGTGCCCACCGCTGACTTTTATCTAATAAGCTTTTTTCCATCACTTCAGTGTCTCACTGCAGGGAAGAGCAGAGAGAGACAACCTGTCTCTTCCCACGGCAGGATGCTGTCAGTTAGAACCTCTAATTTGACATTTTCAAAGTGGTTTATGGAAAAGGAGTCGCTGCTTAATCTTAAGCCTGTTTCACAAACCGCTACTCAGTTTACCCAGAATTCAGTGCCCAGTAGTCTTTACATATAATTAATGGCTGAAATACTTTATATATCTATGTGAAGTCCAGTCTATTCTGAACAGCATAAAATTTGGAAACTATCTAATTAATCTGCCATCAAAGGAGGGTCATAGTGAAGCTGTAGGAAGGTTGGAGTAAAGCTTGAAAACATTAAATGGTAAAATAAAAAGTACTCTTTTACGTACGAAGCACAACGTTAAGGCTGCTTAATTCCTGTTCACATTACGTTCTGTTACACTCTCCATTAGATGAATAAAAGGCACTTTATTTAATCTAATCTACTGTAATTTTGTGTTCTTAATACATTTTGCTGAAGGCGAATTCTGGAAGCTTATGTGGGGATATTCATCTTTAAAGACAATTAGCGTGTCAGTAAACTACACATATATCTCTGGCTCATGTTGTGATTGTCATTTCCGCTGTGGCCTTTAGTAAACCTGTGTTTGACCCTACTGATCTAATGACAGCTCTCTCTTTCTTTGGTCTAATGTCGCCCCCTAGCGTGCAGAAGAGGAGCTGTGCAGCATGTTGCTGGAGATCATCCTGTGTGTGATGTGGCGAGGCGTCGAGGGCTCCGATGATTCAGCGTGGTTGGAGCGTGGTCAGGTCTTCTCTGCTCTCACCAAACTGGGAACTGCCAATGAGCTGCTCCTTCCTGTTGACCAAATCAAGCTCAGGTCAGCCTTCTATTTGAGTTTTAACAGTGCTGGGCAAAGTCGAAGCTTAAAAAGTGTTGAATGATCTCCGTGTGCTCTCTTTCTCCTCTAGTCTGATGGAGCGTATGTTGGAGTGGGCGGTGAGCGACAACCGAGAGGCTTCAGCTGCTACGCTACCGCAGCACACCGAGAATGCAGTTCGCCTGCTTCACATGGTGCAAGACTTCCTGCAGGCAGAGGGTCTCATCAACCCAGCACTGTGGACAGAGAAGGTGCTGGAAGAGGCGGTGACATTGATGGACAGCCTCATGGTGTGGTACTCCTCTGGCTCCCAGTGGTTCCAGCTCTCCCAGGTTGGACTGAGACTGCTCCTGGGCTTCATGGCTCAGGAAGACCCAGAGGTGAACCTTTTTTGTTCAGTGCTCCATCGTCATACTGCATCGCATGCACACACAGTAATAAATAACCTTTGTCCCAGGTGTGTGCCATGGCCACCGCCAAGCTTAACGGCATCCTGCAGACCAAGGAGATTTCCAGCCAGGACGAGGCATGCTACCTGCTAGGGAAGGTGGAGGGAATTCTGCGGCGCTCCATCCAGGAGCAGACCGAGGAGATGTACTCTTTCCTGGTTCCACTGCTGCGAACGCTGCTCTCCAAAGTCCACCGCCTCCTTTACATGGAGCTGCACCTGCCTCAGCTGCCCGACACCAACGGGAGCCCCTCCTTCTTCGACGACTTCAAGCTTTACTGCAACTCACCCGAATGGCGTGTCTACCTCGATAAATATGTAGGAGATTAGAATATAGTGCTGCTGTTGCTTCAGGACAAAAATGAAAGAGTTACTCATTTTGCCCGTCTTTTGTCTGTCTTCAGATTATTCCGTACATGAAGCAGTATGAAATCGAGATGTTCAGTCAGGGCCACGAGACCATGGCTCTGTACTGGAAAGAGTGCTACGAGGCCTTCATGGTCAGCCTGCATAAGAGAGAGCGGGAGAGAGGAGAGAGCAAGATCCGCTTCCAGGTTAGCTGGCATGTTCGTGAATTGGTGATGACTTCAGAGAGCTCCTCTTTGTAAAAATAAAAATAAATCAAAATTCTGCTGTCTCTCAGGAGCAATTTGTGGAGCCTTTCTCACGCCGTGGCCGCCAGGAGAACCTCCGCTACAACAGCATGTTGAAGCAGCAGCACAGCCAGAATAACGCCACCCTGAGGCAGTGGAAGGCAGCGCGGCGGGGTCTGGTGTGTGAGAGAGGGCCCTGGGCTGACAGGTACTGATTTCAACTCTTGTTCTTCCATAGTATGGTTCCTGTTGCTGTAAAAGGGCAGGGATAGCTCAGTAGGTAGAGTGGTGGCCCCATGATCGGAAGGTCGGGGGTTCAATTCCCCTGAACAGCTACCCTGAGGTACCCCTGAGCAAGGTACCGTCCCTACACACTGCTCCCCGGGCGCCCAGTGGCTGCCCACTGCTTCACTGAGTGAATGGGTTAAATGCAGAGAGGGATTTTCCCCACGGGGACCAATAAAGTACACTTTCTAAAAAAATAAAGTACACTTTCTAAAAACAAATGCTCTCAATATGAGCTTCAGGCTCAGAAAGACGAAATGGAAAGAATGACACTGGTATGAGGAGGGAAAAATATAAGTGCATAAATAGAATAGAATTAGATGGGTTTAAGTTTAAGTGTGATTTGGAGGTATTTAAAGTCTCCTATGTAACATTTTTAACAGGCGCCAGGATGAGATGCACTGGAGGGTATCGAGTGCTGAAAACTACTCCCGCATGAGACTGAAGCTGGTCCGTAACTACAACTTTGATGCTCACAGAGAGGCCAGTGCTCTGAGAGACAACCTGGGTGAGATAGCATTTCTTTTTCTCTCTGAAATATCTCTCTCTGTTTAGACGAGCTCCTGCCACTTGAGTCGTCTCTGTAGAGAAATGTAGGCTTGAATATTTTTGACTTTAGAGTCTCTGTTTGGCAGCAGGCGCTGCTTTAACAGAGGCATCAGTGGGTGGATGTAACGATAGGGGAAGTGTGTGTGTGTGTGTGTGTGTGTACAGTATATCATGAACACACTCATCCAACCTACTTGCGATAAACAGATTAACAGAAACAGATATGAGAAACAAGTCAGAGTCCTTCTAGAAGCAGGTCTCTTATGCAGCCATCTTTTAAATCCATGTGTTTTAAAGATATTTTGAACCTTAGCTTTGTCCCAGTGTAGTGCATGAATACATGCTTGCATAGGATTAACAGCTCAGTCCCACCAGAGCAACACAGCTGCAGCTTTGCTGTGCACATACATCACTGCAGCATCAGAAGTTTGCTTCTCAGCTGTTTTTGGGGACACGAGCAGGGCAGCAGATTCCTATTCAGCCTCCTCTGGGCCCATGTTGTCTTCTTAAACAGTGTCTCTGAATAATGTCAGATATCATCTTGGTCTTTGTCTGCCTTTGAGTAGTTCCTCT
The DNA here is from genome assembly GCF_963969265.1 of Rhamphochromis sp. 'chilingali'. Lineage (NCBI taxonomy): Eukaryota > Metazoa > Chordata > Actinopteri > Cichliformes > Cichlidae > Rhamphochromis > Rhamphochromis sp. 'chilingali'. The sequence continues at coordinate 13,646,735 of NC_137931.1, read as the reverse complement.
TCAGAGATGATGGATTAGTTTAAGCACCACGTGTTTTGACAGATTTGTGGAACTAAGAGTAAAAAACACTGATGTTGTTATTCTAGGGCTTAATCTTATAATAAATCCTTCCAATTTGCATTTTTGCCCAGACAAAGTATATGAACGGTTATATGGGAACCCCAAAAACAAATTGCGTACATAAACCTGTAGAGCTGAGCTAACCCAGTATGGTTTTGTCATTTGATGGCCCTTGACAGGAGAGCACAGAAGCTGATTTTTAGCAGTGCTGCGTAATATTAATTTGCCGCCTCAATTTTTAATTTCCACCCGTCTCACTTGCTTTACTCAGGTGTCCATCAGCAGCGTTTAAACCCAGAGTCTCTGCTGCTGGAGGCAGTGAAGCAAGTCAAAGTTAGCGACCTGGAAGATGACATCCTGGAGCTGCCAGAGGACGACCCTGTTGCTGCCAACAACCAGTCAGTCACCAAATAATGACTGTCGATCAACAGAACATATTCACGTGTAGATGTGCTGAGTTATTGAAAGGCTTTCTAAGCAACATCCCACTCTGGTTCCTGCAGGGTTGAAGCAGATGAGGCGGGCCAGAAGGAGAAGCTGGTGTTGTGGGAGGATTGTGAGCTGGTGACGATAGTGGACGTGGTTCCCGGCCGCCTGGAACTCACCACACAGCACATCTACTTCTATGATAGCAGCCAGGAGAAGGAGGAAGGTGAGGAAGCACAGAGAGAGAGAGAGGTGGAGGCCAAAAAGAGAGAAAGACAGAACAGACTTAATGCTCGATGTGTCATTTTTCCCCCCCAAAGGAGTGGGTCATGACTTCAAATGGCCTCTGTCGCAAATCCGAGAGGTCCACCTTAGACGTTATAACCTGCGGCGCTCAGCTCTGGAAATCTTCCTAATTGACCAAACCAACTATTTCCTCAACTTTAAAAAAGAGGTGCTGGCACACAAGTGTTATTTTCTATGAGCAGCAAGTAAATTAGTGAAAGAAAAAAGTAGGATACTAACACTGTGTTTTTATTACAGGCCAGAAACAAAGTCTACAGCCGCATGTTACTGCTGCGATCCCTCAACCTATATGAAACCCGCTCTCCTCAGGAGCTCCTCAAAGCCTCCGGACTCACACAGGTCAGGACTCAGTAACAGTATCAGCCTTCTAACACAAACTCTGCAGCTTCTAAAAGACCAAAGACCAACAGTGTCTTTTACCACTGAGGAAAAAATCATTGAAATATTAAGCTCTGTCTGCAGAGAACAAAGGGTTCTTGGGCAACATTGAGTAGAATGAGCTCACAGGATTTGTGTCTTGGTTTGGTCACAGAAATGGGTGAACCGAGAGATTTCCAACTTTGACTACTTGATGCAGCTCAACACGATTGCCGGCAGAACGTACAATAACCTGGCTCAGTACCCGGTGGTACGTTCATCACTCAGTACAATACTGTACAGCTGTGAAACCCATAAGCCTGCTTTCTTGGTTCATTTCATTTCCATTCTGACTGAATCATTTGTGGCCGTTTGTTCAGTTTCCCTGGATTCTAGCGGACTACACCTCAGAGGAGCTGGACCTTTCTGATCCTCGGGTATTCAGGGACCTGTCAAAACCAGTCGCTGTGCTTAATGAACGCAACGCAAAGGCGGTTAGAGAAAAGTACGTTTCACTCTCGTACTGAATTAACATCCAAATGTTCTGACGAGCATCTTGATCATTGAGAGCATTAACTAACACATTAAATGTGTCCGTCAGGTATGAAAGTTTTGAAGACCCAACAGGAACCATAGACAGGTTCCATTATGGCACCCACTACTCTAACGCTGCCGGCGTGATGCACTACATGATCAGGGTGGAGCCCTTCACGTCGCTGCACATCCAGCTACAGAGTGGACGGTAAATGTCTCATTATACATGATTTATTTTCCCATCCTCTTTCCTCTTGTTTATGTGCATCTATCTGTATGGCTGTAGACTCTAATCATAGCATGAAAGCCTGCAGAGCTTAATCTGTACCACCCTGACTGTACCAGGTTCGACTGTGCAGACCGTCAGTTCCACTCCATCCCAGCCACATGGCAGACCCTCATGGACAACCCCAACGACGTGAAGGAGCTCATCCCTGAGTTCTTCTACTTCCCAGAGTTCTTAGAAAACCAAAATGGTGAGATTTCACTTTTTGGTGTATGTATGCAGAAATCTTTTCAGATATTACAGCTACCACCAGTTTAAATGTAGTCCTTTTTGTGCTCTGTGTGGCTGTCATAGACAAATACGATTAGATCCTCATGCTTTGTTCTCGTTGTCTCGTTGCAGGATTTGATCTGGGTCGCCTGCAGATCTCCAAGGAAAGAGTAAATGATGTTGTTCTGCCCAAATGGGCCAAGTCCCCTGAAGACTTCATCTACAAGCACCGCAAAGCTCTGGTGAGATGCAGTTTTACTGCCACTGCTGTGTGATGTCACTCCGTAGGGATCATTCCCACAGCAGAGACTCTCACAGTGCAAGTCTGGATGCATCGCAGACTGACTGTTTCCAGACAATAGTTGAGTTAGCTGACATATCGGGATGCTTCTTAAAGCTGCTTTAAATAGATCATATAGATTAAACAGATGGTGATAATGCACCTAGAAGCACAACATTTTAAATCTAACACAACTATCAGTCATTTGAAAGCATGCAGAAGGAAGGCAGTAATAGTCAAATAGTTCCAGGTAAAAATCAAACATATGTTTCTTGTATAAGAAAGAAATGATGCAGTACTCGATTACCTGTGACTAAAACCTGTAACTGCAGATGGACACTATCTGCTTTGGAGTGTTTGGGTTGTAATCGCATTTTTTCTGTTACAGGAATCAGAGTATGTGTCAGCCCACCTCCACGAGTGGATTGATCTGATCTTTGGTTACAAACAGAGGGGCCCTGCAGCGGTGGAAGCCCTCAACGTCTTCTACTACTGCACATATGAGGGTAACGAATCCACAGCAGCCGTCAGGCTGTCACATCTCACCGTGACTGTTGCGTTTATAAGTGCAGTAATTTATTAGTATTAAGAGAATGGTCTGGGTTTGCAGGGGCGGTGGACTTGGACGCCATCACTGATGAAAAGGAGCGTAAGGCTCTGGAAGGCATGATCAGCAACTTTGGTCAGACACCCTGCCAGTTACTCAAGGTGCAGACTCACTCTGGCATCTGTTAGTGAATATCTGCTGCTCTCAGTCTGATATTTGAGTTTGTGTGCGTGTGTGTTTAGGAGCCCCATCCAGTGCGCCTGTCTCAGGAGGAAGTGGAGAAAAGGAAAGCTCAGTTGGACTCGTGTCCTACCAGCATGTTTGAGCACCTCAGTGACCTCAAGTCCTTCTTTGTTGAGGTATTAGCTCAAATAAAATAAAATACTGCAGTTTCTTTCCTAACATGTCAGATGCTGTGAGCTAAAATTTGACCAAACGTATTACCGTGTTTTTATGAAGGGCATCAGTGACAATGTGCCGCTGGTTAAGGTTGTGGTCCCAAAGAATCAGTCACATTCCTTCATCACCCAGGGGAGCCCAGACACCATGGTGAGCCATGATTTTGTACTTGGCTTTTCTGGTTTTAGAAAAGAATCAAGGAAAGGTGAAGAGGAATGACTGATCAGTGGCAGTGATGCCTTTGTGGTGTTCATGCTGTCTGCAGGTAACGGTGAGTCAGAACTGCTTGGTGGGGACCCATGGGTGGCTGCCTTATAACAAGAACATCTCCAACTACTTCACCTTCATTAAGGACCCCACAGTTTCTAACACCAAGTAAGGACACTGCACCATCATCATATGCATATCATATCATCAAAAGTCAGCATGTCTGTTTATACTATAAAGCACTTTTACTGGGTTTGACTCTGGTGCTCAATTCATTTAGAATAGATTTGCATGTCCTGCAAGGCAGTGGGCATGGTGGGCACTGTGCAGTTATCCATGGATCAGCAGGGTGTATAACACTAATGATGATGATGATGATGATGATGATAATAATGGAGTTTATTTGTGTATACTTTTATTTTATGTAATATAAATTATTGTATATATTTTATAATCTAATACTTTTAGCCCAGGTTCATCAGCTTGTACAGGACTCTTAAGTATAATAACAAACAACTAAATGTTGGTAATATAACATGAAATACATATTTTAATAGAATGTAACATCTGCATTTTTCTTTACCTGTAATTGGTGAAACACCATGCAACAGCAAGCAGTGAGCAAATCAAGTAACGCCCTTTATATCTAGATGGATGGATATTCTGCCTGTAGCGTGATCTCTGTCTTCTTGTCATTATCTCCTCACAGAACCCAGCGCTTCCTTTCAGGACCCTTCGCCCCCGGTGTGGAGGTAACCGCTGGATTGTTTGTGGTCTCCCATGATGGAAAGTTGCTCTTCAGTGGTGGGCACTGGGACAACAGCCTGCGGGTCACTTCACTGGTTAAGGGAAAGACTGTAGGACAGCACATCCGGCACATGGGTAAAGAAGGAAAAGTCTTCACTCGCACCGCATTGAAAACTATGATATGACAGTCCTGCCCTCACTAGGTTAGGTTTGTAAGGTCGAGGAGCAGGCATGTGATTGGATAGCTTCTAAATTGAGAGCTTCTAAGTTGTTCTAGATAGCAAGATGGTAAAAAACCTGAAAAAGTGATTATCAACCCAAAAAGAAACAACCACTGGTCAGGTGTATTGCTGTATGTGATTTTTTATTTATTTATTTTTTTGTTTTAACCTGTGCTTTTTTTTTTTTCATCTCTCCTTCAGACATCGTGACCTGCTTGTCAACAGACCACTGTGGCATCCATCTGATCTCTGGCTCCAGAGACACAACCTGCATGGTGTGGCAGGTTCTGCAGCAGGTTCGCACAGAAACACACTTACAACACGTTATTACTCTGAATTGTCATTGCACAGTCATACGTTTTATAATCCTACAACAGAAATCGAGTACTTTCCCACATGGGTGGAAAAAGCAAGTCAAGCACAGTGAATAATTACCATATGTACAGAATAAAATGTACACAGTATGTGCAGAAATAAGAAAATAAAAGTGCAAAAATAAATCCTAATAAGGAGCTATTAACTAGAAACTGTTTGTGACTTCTTGTCTAAGTTGGATTTAGTTTTAATTCCAGTTTGAACCTAAGAATGAAAACAATTCCATGATTTCACTTTTTAGCAGAAAATGCTGATTAAAAATCTTTTGGTTTGATTGTGGACTTGTCTTTATGCCAGGGTGGAGCTCCTGTTGGTCTCCATCCCAAACCTATTCAGGTGCTGTATGGACACACGGACGAGGTGGTGAGCGTCAGCATCAGCACAGAGCTGGACATGGCTGTATCTGGAGCACGGGTAAGTCTACACGCCTGACTGCTGCTGAGGGCCTGCAGCTGCTTTTCATCTCATCCTGTCTGCTCATTTAAATTCTAATACCACCGTGAGAATGTGTGAAAAGCTATTCTAATCACAAGCTGAGTCAATGAGCTGGAAAAGGGTTTAGCGCTGGAATTGTGAGTCTTTGAAGACGGGCAGACCTGAAAGGTTTGAAGCCCCCCCCCCCCCTAAACTAAACACATGCATTACTTTGAGCTTTGTTCTCCGTTCAACAGGACGGGACGGTGATCATCCACACTGTGCGCCGGGGTCAGTACATGCGCTGCTTGCATCCACCGTGCGACAGCTCGCTGCCGCTCTCTATCCTCCACCTGGCTGTGTCCTGGGAGGGTCACATGCTGGTTCATACCTGTCTGGAGGGCAAAGCAACACTCAAGGTGTGTGCACATTTTAAGTTTTTAGGCTAACACACAATCTAAAAGGTGGGTAGGACTCTGCACATCTCTACGTGTCTGTTTTTTTTTGACAGTCAGAGCAGGCCAAAAAGCTATAAGCTGACTCAGACCTCTACATTTAAATAAATATAAACTAATAATTACAACACAGTGCACGTGAAACGCAGAACAAGCCACCATGGAACAGACCTAATCTGACCAGCAGACACTTAAAGATCACATTGATAACTGGGCTTAGACTAGTAAGTATGCGCACAGGTGAGCAGAAGGGAGCGTGAGAAATGCAGCGTTTCAAGGGCATATGTGCTTATATGTTGGTTTATAGTCAGACTTCTTTTAGATTAAATCTGAATTCAGATATATAAACTCCTTTGATCTGCAGTTAAAGTTTTAAATGTTCTTCTGTTCCCCCCTCTTGCCAGGATAAAAACGCCCTCCACCTGTACTCTGTAAATGGGAAGCACCTCTGCAGCGAGCCTCTGATGGAGCAGGTGACAGACATGTGTGTTTCTGGGGAGTATGTAGTCATCGGCAGCGAGCAGGGATACCTGTCCATCCGTGACCTCTACAGGTAAACTTATAGAAACAATATTGGTGATTTTGAATCAACATTAGCTGTTGGTATTTGGCTCTTCCACCAGTTGTTCTGTTTTATAAAGCCTTTCATCGAAAGCTTTGAAGAGTAGAGGCCTTTGTGCTTTAACGTTTTAACTGTTTCGGAGCATAACGAGCGACACCGTCCCAAATAAAAATTGCTCGCTGGCAGCTGCGCGTCCTACATGCATGGAAAGGTTACAGATATTAACCTCGAGCTTGTTTCTCCTCCGCAGCCTGTCTCTGTGCGGAGAGCCCATGGCCATGAGGGTGCCAGTGTGCTGCGTCTCAGCCACCAAGGAGCAGAGCCATGTGCTGGTGGGACTGGAGGACGGCAAGCTGATCATCGTGGCCGTGGGCAAGCCGGCGGAGGTAAAGAACTCGCTGCGGAACTACATCGCTCAGAGCCTTGAGGGATCGCCGCTCATGGCGTCCCCCCTACTGGCCCCGCTCCGCGCTCGTTCACCAACACGCCTGCTCCACCAACGTGACCAACTGGTGTTCAGCCCCACCTCCACCTCCCACAAACCTTAGCAAGCTCTAGTGCTGTTCATCCCCTATAACACTTTTATTGCTATAGATTTAACACACACACACACACACACACACACACACACACACACACACACACACACACACACACACACACACACACACACACACAAGACCTGCTGCACATATACCCCACGTTGACCTTTTAACCCACAGTCACCTGTTCTTCTCAGGGATGGCTGTCTCACACAGTCATATGGCTTCCTCACAAAACAACTACACAGGCACACAAACACATCTGAGCCACATTCCTTCAGCCACTAGAACCACAACTGTGAAATCGAAGCGACTTCTTGTGTGCACCTCATTCTGTGTTTTTGTTTCTGTTTTGTATTTTCGAATACTCGACATCTGTGCAAAACTCCATCCGATGCTGTCTACCTGAAGTGTCATTACATTCTGTGTTTTGAGTGTGCTCTACGGACTATAACAAAAAATGCTGTGAAACAGACTAATTAACGATTCTGCAAACTCAAGCCATATTTACAGTGTAGCTACAATCGAATAATCACTAATCCTGTGCCACACTGGCTTAATATGATCATGTAAATAGTGTGTTAGCACACATGTAGGAGGTTGATCCAGACAGTCCCCCTTGGAATCACTGCGCCTTCCAGTTTTTTATCTTTTCCATTCAAATTGACTCGCACCAAAGTGACTCGAGCTTTGATTTGTTTTTCTTTGTTTGCCTCACTAGTCATTTAAGCTCCAATGAACTAATCGATCACTCATGAATCATGTTACCCCCTCACCCCCCTCCCCCTGTTTCCTTTGACTTCACGCTTTTCTTTCCCCACTCTCCCCCCCCTTCCTCCGCCTCACTTCTTCCACCTCCTCCTCCACTCTTCCCAGATGCGTTCGGGCCAGATCACACGGAAGCTGTGGGGTTCCAGCAAGAGACTGACTCAGATCTCCTCGGGGGAGACGGTGTACAACACCCAGCAAGACCACAACTGACCCGTTCCCCGCCTGTCCCCCGAGCCTTTAAACCATCCCCTTCAAGCACGTCGCACATTGTCATTTCATATCCGAGCAGATTCTTTCTCCCATCACCTCCCACGGTTTTATCAGGGGGTAGGTTTTGGGGTGCAGGAGCACCACAAAGCCTGCATGCCCACATGTGCATTTGAGTGCTCTTGCTTTAGATTGTGATCGCATGGCGCTGGCGCCGTGGTTCCAATGCAGAAGTAGCGCCAGCCTCAGCAAAACCACACCACTGCCCACTTCTCGCACACGCCACAGCTGCCCTCGTCATCAGAATCTTTACTACAGTCAGCCTCATTTAACGGTTAACTAACTGTTCTCTTGTATGTATGCAGGGATGGATGGATGTGTGTTTGCACACAGTTTTGCTGTGTGCTATTTAAAAAATATTGTTTCAAGTGGCCTTTTTGCTCCCCCACCCCCTCAGTTAGCCTTAGGTGCAGACACTCGGCCTGTGATCTGCAGGCCAGGACGATTCATGGTTGCCTCAAAGCTGCCACCACGCAGCCTTATGCAGTAAGACGGCTCCACCACTCACAAGACCAAACTGTCTGCATTTTTCTATCGTTTTTATATACCCGTGTGTGTGTGTGATCTTTTAGTGATGTTTTATTGGGAGTTTGGTTTATGTGTGTGTATGTCTGTGTGCGTGCGCATGCCCAGCAGCTTGGCATCTGTTCATATGCATGGCATTTTGGTTTTGAGATTAGACAAGAAATAGTGATGCAGAAGTCAGTTTTTTGTTTGTTTGTTTTTTCGTTTTTACATTTGGGGTGTAGCTGACGTTTTTTGTTGAGAAACATCAGAAAAGGTGTTTAAAGGTACTTTTTGTAGTCCCCCCTCCCCTTTCCAAAGTGTAACTAACAGTTTCACCACTAGGTGGCAGTGTTTTTACCAAACATTATAATTTTAACATTGATATTAACATGATGCACCGTTTCCTCAAGAGGCATTGCCTGGTTAAACGATAAAATAATGACTCGCTTCATCACCTCGTGGGAAAATTGGTTGATATCTCGTGTAAACAAATCCATTCACATTCTGTTGGATGCTTCAGTTAATTTTTGTTGACGGGATTTTACAAAAAGTACTTTTAATGTTTTGTCATTAGCATATCATTTAAGATCTAGTTTTGTAAATAAAAATAAAAAACACTACATTCTCAATCACAACAAGCTTTGACATGAAGACTTATCACAGCAGTGCAACGAAAAACGACTATAACGTCACGTTTCTCTGTACTTCATTGAATGTTTTTAAGTTACTTGAATCTGTTTCTATCCATAAGTGAAAGTAGCAGTTTTTTTCACACATTGTCTCATGAGTGACATATTTAAAAACTATTCTAACTGTTTAGAAATGAAGGAGAAAGTAGAAATCCTTAAGGGCTTTACGAGATGTCAGTGTTATCAGCAATACAGCTCCTTCATCGCATGCCTGTCGGTGCTTCCTTTCCTCTATTTCTGTCCAGCATGCCTCGCTCAGTCAGATCCTCTATTTTCCAGTCTTCCTATGGCTAAACTGGGACTGTAAATGGACTCCCTCTCTTCCCCTTCTGAATGCCTTTAGCTCTCATCATTGCCTCAAACCCCATCTCTCTTTTATTATTTGTGCTTCTCGCTCGTTTTCCTGTTTATTTTAAAGTGACTGATTTCAGAGTTTTCCTTGTGTGGGGCCTCAAGAATGTTTGGGTCAACTGGGACAAACATGCATGTGAATGTGATTGCATTACTCTGTAATATACCGCAGTATGAAACTGCTGTGTGATTCATAATTTTGCACCATACCTGAGCGAGTGAGTGTGCGAGTGAGAGTTTATTTTCCGTTGCCAAATGTTTTTTTTATTCCTGTCTGATTCTGTGAACTTTTGCAGCCCTGTGGGTTTGGCACTGGGCACAGAGTCGCTCTAACGGTTTTCTCTCGTTTTTTTTTTTGTTTGTTTTTTTCTGATTTTTGTATTTTGTTTTATTTAAATGTCAGTTTGGTGGATTGCAAAGACCAATCTGTGTCCTCCTTTAAGAGATTTCTGTGAAAGGTGCACAAAATGTTCTATTAATGCAGTTTATTTTTCTTTTGTTTATTCACATTTTTCATTCAAAGACCACTGTTTGAGTTATTCCACGACTGCAACAGAGTGCCTTTTATCCCAGCGTGGTGTCCACATAGAGGTAGATTTCTCCTTCTCCTTCGTCCCAAACTTTGTTGTGAATCAAGTGAAAGCAGCATTCCACACATTAGTCCGTCGCAGTTGCACCGGGAACCAAGAATATGGGACTTCCAAGAAAAATCAAAGTACTATTTTGTGTCTTAGCTACATTCTCTGTAACTGTCACCAAAATGGATGTGTGTATATCTGTGATTATTTATGAATACAGTATATAATGTACAGCATGATTTTTATTTTGGCGTCGTTAAAATGTACTTTTGCACTTTCCAGGTACTAAATTGTAACAGATTGTTTTAACTTTGCTCCCTAATCTGTAAAAACTGCTTTGTATAAACAAGTGGAAAATAATCATTAAAGTCTTGTCTAAATTCAAAGGACTTTTTACTCATTTCTTAGGGAATAAACTTATAGGAAGAAGAAACGCACAGATGAGTAATATGCTGTGTTTTTATTCAAGAATGCACAATCAGCTTGTGGCAGGGAACACAAAGGTATCGTAGGAAATGATACCCGCGAGCCCGTCTCACGTTGCTTCTTTGCGATTTCTCTTACGTAGGAATCATGTACGTACAGATGGACGCTCTCTTCAGATCACAGTTGGCAGTAGTCCACCGGCTGTTGTCTGCAGTGTGGATAGGAAAAGGATCATAGTAGATTAGTCCAGCAGGATAAAGATAATCCCAGTTTTTTATTAGGTGTCTTATCAATTTTATGTGACACAGACAGTACTCTATAAAGCTTTGTTTAAAAGGTGCTTTTATGACACATGCCTCACAAAAGGAACCCTTGTCTAATATAGCACTCATGACTGAGATGAATAAGAAGATCAGGCATTTTAGTTGGCAAACTATTATTATTTTTAAGTCTCTTACAATTTGAGGCGGGAAAAGTTATAATATAGAACCACTGCCTTTCAGTGGTAGAATCCATAATTCAAACGCTGCTCAAAAAAATGAAATGAACACTCCTTAATCAAGTCAGCTAAACTTTTGGTCTGGTCAGTTCGGTAGCAGAGGGGCTTGTTAATCAGCTTCAACTGCTTGGTGTTTAACAACAGGGGCAACAATGAAACAACTGCTAAAAAAAGGAATGTTTTCACAGCTGGAGACCACTGATGTTTTTTTTACTATTTTTCACTAGTTTTGCATTTAGCTAGGCTCAGTGTCACTACAGCTAGAATTAGGTGAGACTTGGACCCTACGGAGGTTGAACAGGCAGTCCAATTCCTCCAGGATGGCCCATCAATCACGCCATTGCCGGAAGGCTTGGTGTGTCTCCCAGCACAGTCTGAAGCATGGACGAGATTTCAGGAGACAGACAGTTACTCTAGGAGGGCTGGACAGGGCAGGGGAAGGCCATTACCCCTTAAGAAAGACTGATATCTGCTCTTTTGTGAAGGAGGAATGGCATGAGCACTGTTAGAGCTACAAAATGACCTCCAGCAGGTCACTGGTGTAAATGTCTCTGTCCAAACAATCACAAACGGACTTCATGAGGGTGGTCTAATGGCCTGACGTCCTTTAGTGGACCCCGGTCACTCCTCAGCACCATGGAGCCTGATTGATATTTGCCACAAAATGCCAGAATTGGCAGATCCGCCACTGGTGCCCTGTGTTTTTCACAGATGAAACCCTGAGCACATGTGACATATGTGAAAGCGCCTGGAGAACGTTGCTGTAACATCATTCTGAATGACAAGTTTGGTGGTGGGTCGAGAGAGGCACACAGACCTCTACAGACTTGGCAAAGGCACCCTGACTGCCATTACAGATTAGGATGAAATACTTGGGTCCACTGTCAGATCTATACTGGTGCATTGGGTCCTGGATTCCTCCTGGCCTGTGATGAGAGTATGCAGGCAGTTCTGCATACTCTCACTTGCCTGACCTAAATCCGACAGAACACCGTGGGGACTTTATGTTTTCATCCATTAGATGCTGCCAGGTTGTACCTAAGGCTGTCCAGGAGCTCAGTCATACCCAGCCCCCAAATGTCATCTCATTAAGAGCATTTCCCTAGCATTGTCAGGTATGCTTACAAGCCAATACAAACTACAGATTGCCGTTCTGAGGTACTGCAATTAATTACTTTGATATTTTGGTGTGGCTTTGAATTTAGCCCCCTGTAGGTTGGTAATTTTCAATTCCATGAAACGACGTGCATCCCTTCATTCCTAACACATTAACCAGTCCATATCAGTATAGATCTAATCTTATCTGATGTGTTACCAAAGTGTTGCTTTAATTTTTTTGAGCAGTGTATAAAACAGTACTGTACTTTTGCAAGCAGGCTATTAAAGCATAAAACGGCAATATCGAGGTCTAAAGTTCAATGCCATTACCTAACAACTCACACCAAATTAAGTGAGGCTGTAGCTACAACACAAAAGTGCTGTATTATGGTGGGGTCTTTATCTTACAACATAAAGAGCCTTCAAGGCAACTGTTGCTGCAAGCTGGCACTATAAAAATAAAACTGAATTGAATTTAAAGCAGAGGTGTTTCAAAGTTACTCTCTGGAAAATGCTGGAATAAATTAGTAATTAGTGTGAGAGTAGCGTGGTTCTTACCTAGCTCAAACATCTCCACACAGACAGGTTTGTCAGTGTGAATGTTGGGGTGGCCTGGCATCCAGTCGCTAAAACCCCACTCTGACCCGTCCACCCATGACGCCTCTTGGTTCTGTGGAGTGCAGAATACATATGAAAGGTTAAAACAAAATGTAGTCTTAAATAACCCAATTGTTTGTAAACTGTCAATAAAAATAAAATGTTAGCATATGAGACCCTTTCTATGAAGAAAAGTATGGCTAATATGACCATATTACCACTTCACTTGTTTTAAAACATCACTTAGTCACAGGACACAACAATTGCAATACTTTAAGATAAAAGTTTGAAGGTCAATGTCTCATCAAGGTAAGAATAACACTATCAGTCCTGCTGATAAGATATCTGATGACACTCTCCTTGGCCTCCATTCATTGACACAGCTCATGACCAGACTGCTGGCATTACAGCCACTAAGAACTGGAGTAAAATTGTGGTATAAGTAAGTAGAGAACACCCTGAAAAACACACTGTTGTTTTAGCACCACATGTTTTGAGAAAACCTTATATACCTATATAGGTCGCCAATTAACATGATAAACTTGCCGTGACTGTGGCTCCCAGCCAGGTTAGCACAGGGCTCTTCTTACCACCCATGGTCACCAGGGAAATCAGATGGGAATGCAGATCACCACTGGTTACAGAAGCAAGCTCGGCATGTGGGGCAAGAGTTCTGCATTTGGCCTGTAGATTGAGAAACATTTAATTTACATCCTTTAAATGAACAGGGGATTAGCTTTTTATATGTTTTTGGAATGGTACATAGTCTAACCTGAGCATCCTTGAAGGACAGCGGTGTAGGGTTGAACTCATAGCACTTGTTGTTGATAATCTCCCCCTGACATGCCACTTTTGCTCTTTGGATGAAGCTGTAAAAGGGCTCGGTTCCCTGTCTGAAGCCTCTTTGGAGAGGCAGAAATGGTTCGGTTCCCTGTCTGAAACCATCTCTGAGTTTCATAAAGGGTTCGGTTCCCTGCCTGAAGCCATCTCTGAGTTTCATAAAGGGTTCGGTTCCCTGTCTGAAGCCTCTTTGGAGAGGCAGAAATGGTTCGGTTCCCTGTCTGAAACCATCTCTGAGTTTCATAAAGGGTTCGGTTCCCTGCCTGAAGCCATCTTGGAGTTTCATAAAGGGTTCGGTTCCCTGCCTGAAGCCATCTCTGAGTTTCATAAAGGGTTCGGTTCCCTGCCTGAAGCCATCTCTGAGTTTCAAAAAGGGTTCGGTTCCCTGCCTGAAGCCATCTCTGAGTTTCATAAAGGGTTCGGTTCCCTGCCTGAAGCCATCTCTGACTTTCATAGAGGGTTCGGTTCCCTGCCTGAAACCATCTGGGAGATGAGAAGGATTTTCCACACGGACCCAACTACCACCACTCCTTTGGACCGGAACATCAGCATCGGCTGAAAGACAAAAGACATTGGAAGTAAACAAGCTTCTAAAATCATAACGATACTCTAGAGGTGACTTAGAGGGTACATTCGCTAAGCTAAATGTGATCAAAATCATGTTAAACAGGTTATCATGTTCATTTCTTTGTTCATGATGAAAAAATACCTAACAATTTATTTTTAGTTAAACCTCAATAATGTCCTGGGACTGAATAGAAAGGCAAAGAGTCATTACAATAAAAAAAATCATCCTGAGGGGGCTCAATAGCTCTACCAAATTTGAGAGGATAATATGTTAGTTCTTGAGATGTCAGCTACTGGCTGCCCTAATAGAGGATGACCATTAACCATTAACCATTTGGATTCATTCACTGGGGAACGTGAATAAATGTGAAAAATGTAATTTGAATCCAACCAAAAGTTGTTGAGATATTTCAGTCTTGGCCAAATTGGCCTGTGTCAGTAGGATCATGTAGGTAGGAGGTAAAAGTAAGCTCTGTACCTTGTCTAAAGCCATCAGGAAGGAATTGATGGACATCACTTGATGACTTCTTCAAACCTCTAGGGGTTTTGATTGGGACAGCTTGGAGGCCTGCAAAGGATTACAGTTACACTATATAACTATAATATACATGAAGCTGCATTTGCACACCCTGCCTTCGACACTGGTGTTCGACTTGATTAACATTATAGCACTAAGCTTGCCAGTTGATGGATACATAAATGTGTGGCCTTTTAGGTCAATTATTAACTATTGTGCAATGCTGATATATAGGCCACGACCTTTCTTTAACAGTGTGATAAATCAATGATAACGGTCAAAGTCTACGTTCTGTACTTCCATTAGGGAACTACAGAATGTTTACTGTCAGTTGTTTTGCTGCCAAGGCAAGAAACAACAGAGCCAACATTAATTATGTCAAGGACACCTCAAAATAAATAAAACATTTGACACTGACCAGCCAGGAAAGTTAATATATTGACTGAACCCTACTGATGTTTCACATAATTGTATTAGTTTTTAAAGATAATTGAAATATAGGGATGGAAGTTTGGATATCAAAATGTTTTTATATCTAGATCTGCTGTGTCGGAATTGCATGATTCTAAGATAAAATCTGTTCTGTATTTTGCACTTATTTCATGAACTCATCATAAACTGATATGTAGAGAAATAGGCCCCTCTTCCCCAAGGATTCGGGAGACTGTAACCTTCTTTATGTTGAAGATTAGGCTTAAGAAAGCGTTCTGCATTTAAACATTAGTCATTATTAATCTCGGCCTCTCTTCCACAGTGCATCTTTTGTCCTGTCTTTCTCCCATTACCCCCAAGCGGTTGCGTAAAATTGCTGCCGCCACATGAGCCTCGTTCTGCAGGGGGTTTCTCCCTGTTAAAAGGGAGCTTTTCCTTCCCACCATAACGAAGTGCTTACTCAAAGGGGGTTGTTTAATTGTTGGGGTTTCTCTCTATTATTGCAGGGTCTTAACATTACAATATAAAGCACCTGAGGCAACTGTTGTTGCGACTTGGCAACAACATTTGCCTCAGAAACACATCATCTGAAAATTAGGTGAGCAGTAATGATATGAAACAAATATCTAGCCACAAATAAATAGGCAAGTTTTACTGCACCAGTGAAAGGTGAAGGCAGTGAGATCTTACCTGACAGTGCCAGGAGCAGTAGCACTAACTTGAACATCCTGTAAGGAAATTGGAAGAAAATGTTTTACTTCTTCTTCATAAGCCTATACAACCTACAAATGTATCCAGGCTCTCCTTAACGGAGTTGTTTTTAACCTCGTTTGTATCCTGCTTACCTGAGGCTGTAATGAGGAATGCTGCAGCAGTTCAGAAAGAAAAGGCCACCTATTAATATGTGTCTTTCTTGGTCATAAACCTTTTTAAAGAGATTACTGATTAATCTAATCTAAATCTCCTGTAGCTCTTTATTGACTGATATTTGATGACCTTTGCCTTCACTCTAAACTGATAAAGATTTGAACTCAGCACTAAATGTTGGCTGTCACTGTCAGCCACTGGCCTCTGACCCAAAGTTATCAAACACCTAGTTTTCCTTGACATCCTATGATACTGTATGCATTCTGTTTTCTAGGGCATGCAAGCATGTGAAGGGTGAATAGCACTTGGTTTAATCAAGGGAGCTCAATCAATATTTGTGAATGTGGACAGAGAGAGACGTTACAACAGATGGTAAACGTGACGCTGGAGGCCACTAAAGGTTGTTTTGGGGGTGACTGAGGTATTTCACAGACCTTTGATGTTGGTGTAGAGCGCTTGTTCAACTTTGTAACCATGTAGCCATCAGGACATGGGGTGTAGATGGTGGTTAATATTCACTTTTTATTAGCAATGATTAAAAAGCGAGTAACTTCTAACTTGATTCTTCTGAAATGCCTCAGATTTAATATCTCTCGTGAACTCGTGGTGCTTCAAAGATGATTTAAAAAACAGTTCAAAAGTTCAAGGTCATTTTTGACATCACTGCGCTTCTTCGCTGGTCAGAGTAACGCGTGAAGGATTTGACCTTTATTAGGAAACACACTGAACTTTCTAGATGTCTATACTCACACACACGGCGGGGCGGTGACTCCGTAAGCAGCCCTCCACTCGGAGACGTGCTAACTCCGCACTACCGGCTGACGCGGTAATTTAAAACGAGCGTTAGTACAGTTTGATTGGCTAGTTTACACACGTGCCCGCTTACACACGTAAGCGGGCACGGGGACGTTTGTTCTTACCGGAATCAAGTTAGCGCCAATGACTTTCAAACTAAAAGCAAAATAATACATTTCTAATCATGAAGGGAAGCCAAGACGTTTGTTTTTTATTAACTCCCACTAGGATAACGGTCTTATTTTATTTTAAACTGTGGGTATCAAATTATTATCCATAGATGGACACAATATGTTAGTAGCTAAAACTTTTATTTTGACGACATGGCAGGAAGTTGTACTGTGCCTGATTGATCTTTGTCAGGAACTACACACAGAGAGTCATGTTTGCGATTTGACTGCATAACCCTGGGCGGTGTTGATAGTTATCTGTCAACTTTGTGTTTTGTTGTGGAGTATCATTGGTGCTCCACTGCGTTGTCAGGTGATTGATTTGGGGTCTTAGACAACAAGCAGTTGCCATATGTTTCACGTTATGCAATGACAGTGACAGAGTGACTTTTTGCAGCTAAAACAAGCTAGCCCCACTAGCCTGCTCGATCGGTTCAGTCAAACTTCTTTAGGTCTCTGCTGAGAAGTTACGCGCTCGACAGGTGTCTGCCATTCGCAGCTCGTAAATCCTCTCCGCTATTTTTCCAGCTTCATTTTTGTGCTTCAAATGGCTTTGGTAACAACGTTAAGACGGCTGGTTCAGAATAGTCTACGTGAATATTCGAGGAAGGCGTCGGCAGTAACCTGGCCTACGAAACAAAGGAGTTTTTCCATCGGCACTCAGCCTCTCAGGTAGGTTATTTTACTAAAACACCTACTATTAACAGGACTCCCTAACCTGGTGATGGATTGAGCCGCACGCCAAACTCCAGTCAAAAAATGTGCAATTTATTGGGGCTCTTCTTTCCAGCGCATTCCTGGCATGCAAAATCATGTAGAAAAGAATGTCCCTTTCACAGAGCAGGGTGTTTTGTGTCGTGCTGTTTCAAAACATTTGAAACTAGGCTCATGTTGTTTTTCAAAACGACAAAGCAGAAACACTTAAATTCCAGCCTAGCGGTGGGCCATTTACTTTAAGTCAGTTTAAATGGACAAGCGGGGAGAAAGCAAAGGAGAGGAAAGTCTACGTGCTTTTAGGTCTCAGGAGAACTAATTTGCAACTTAAATGTGCCAATATTCCAATATGTGTTGAAATACTGAGGGGCGAAATGTGTAGTAAAATATATGTGAGTGTGTAATTGGGTTGATGAGGCAAGATGAGTCTTAATATTAGTTCCTAGAAAAAGTGGTGCTTGAAGTCAAAGTGATTAAGAACACCACACGTGTGCAGCTGATGTTCTTAGGAGCAGGCTGAAGCCTCACGTGTCCCCAAGGTGAAAGTGAGCCATCTTCCCACTCAGGTACAAGGCTCTTACCACAGCTGGACTTCCCAGTGCCAGCCACCCTGTTGGAGCGCACCATGACTGTTGACCTTGTGCTTAGGTTGAAGGTTTTTTTTTTTTCTCCAGGCTTGCCTTAAACTGACTGACACTGTCCTTGTGTCCTCACGTCGCCCTCCCTTAACTAACCAGTTTAACGTGATTGATGCCAAGTGCGAGTGTGTTTGTCCTGAGAGGTCGTGCAGTGCAGGGCCCTTTCAGGAAAGAGCATGAACAAGGTTTTGTTTTTAAAGCGGATTATAGGGGGCTTGTGCGTTAAATCTATGTCGTAGGTACGTCATTACCCCAAACCCCTCTGAAACTACATTGTAACCTGACATGCACTTTCCTTGAAATCTCAGACCATAAAGGACTTATAAATGGGAAATTTTAGAAAGTAAAGCGATCGATTGCATTTTATATATTTGTGCCATATCCATCCATCCATCCATCCTCAAAAGTGTCAAAACAGCAGGGCCATTTAAAAGCAGGAAAGTCCATCACAGGATTTTCAGACACACTGGGCACAGCCACTATGTCAGTACAGAACATCCTGAAAAGGAATGAAACCTCTTGCACTGAGCTACATGTATTACATGGATTGGCTTGTCCAAGGATGGCAACAATAAGGCTTGGAGAACAGCGAGAGGTCATACTGCAATTTGCACTCATCAGCTGTAAAAATCTGAAAGCCTGAATGGAATTTGCAGAACGAGCAGAAGTCTACAAAAAGTTATTGTTTGCCAGTTTACAGAGAGCTAATCTGGAGAAGTCCTTTATTAAGAGAGGACTTTAACCAGATCTTAACCTAAATTAACCCACACTTCACCTCCCGAAGAGAAGCATGAAGGGAGAAATTGGTATGATGTTGGGAATTTAATTGCAACAAAATAAAAGCATTAAGCTATCTGTCATTTAAAAAAATTGTAGGAATATGAGAAATGGGTGTACTGATTTATTGATTTTTCACTCAGGTTCTTGTGTAACTTGAAGTACCCCAGTCTTTTCTCCCTGTCTCTTCCTTAAGAACGGCTTCTTTGTGACAGCCACATTTACACTGAGAGCTTTTGTGATGAGGCTTCATTGGACAGTAGATGGATGAAGGTCCATCTATCAGGTCCTGTGTCAGTTACAAGGTCTGGACTGAAAATGAGTGAGAGAGCAGCCAAAGCAAACTTTGAAAGACCTTCAGAAAATCTGAAGAACTGCTGTGAAAATGACAAGTCTGGCTCCTTGGAAGCAAAATAAAATAAACATGGAGGGTAGCTTAAGACTTTTACACAGAACTGTAATTAGATTGGTTGCAGCAGATGGCCGCCCTCCCTCAGCCTCCTACTTCCTACTGTCACCAACTGCTTGCTCATAGGGGGTCGTCTGATTGTTGGGGTTTTCTGTATTATTTTAGGGTCTTTACTATATAACCTTGAGGAAACTGTTACTGTGTTTTGGTGATATATAAATAAAATGGAATTGATTGTAAATAGCAGAGAATAAAAGTGCTGATTTCATGCACACAAGTCTTCAGTGCACAGCACACATATACCCCCCACCATGCAGAAGAAAGGTGGTTAAAGAGAGCTAGACAAGCTTATTTCAGGATGACTTAATGAGCTTCACTATGGACCAGTATAATGTAAATGATGAGTATTTACTCATTATCGAATAATGAAATTATAAGTTTAGAAATTAGCATAATAGGTTGACCTCAGTGTTGGCATCCGGTATCAGTTTTTAGACTAAAACTTGGGACTTGGCAAAGTTTGTGCTGTAGTTTTCTCTTAGAGTGATAGACAGGAAAATTCATTTGTACGTGTTATTTTTAGGTCCCTGCTGTTCCTTCATTGTGGCCTTATGCTGTAAATGTAGTTAAATATTGGATATCATGGAATAGACCCCGCAACCCTGAAAATGATAACCAGAGAAGGATGGATGGTTAAACAAGTTCATGATCTCTTTGTGTGTGTTTCTTTACTCTTATTCTTTAGGATGCAGGTGGGCGGAGCTTGTATGATGCAGTTTACATGAGATGAAATTTTAGGGATCTCATTATCTGTAGCTGTTGGTCATAATATGAGTCTCCACCACAGTAACAGTATATGACAGAAAATAAGGAACAGTAGATGTTCTCTTTAGAGCACTGAGGCATCTTTTGACTTGAATGTAACTATCAGTAGTGGCCACCAGAGGGCAGTGACCTCTGGCAGTTGGACTGTGCAGTGCTATGTAGGGGAAACTGGATAACGTACGTAAAATACGTAAAACCTGTAAGTTTATCAGTCCAACAGTTGGGTTCCAGTGTTCCTGTCAATCAAACTAAGGTCATGGTTTTTTTTGTCTCAGATCGGACAACAAGGTGACGATCAACTTCATCAACCGAGACGGGGAGAAGATCACAGTGAAGGGATTGCCTGGAGATTCTCTGCTAGACGTTGTCATCAATGAAGACCTCGACTTTGATGGTTTTGGTACGCACAGAGCGAGTTTCACAGGCCTGGACTTATCAGAGAGCTGCATGTATGTGCGTGAGCTACTTCTCATCCATTGTGTGGAGTTCTAAAGGTGTGTGTGTGTTGTAGGAGCGTGCGAGGGAACACTGGCGTGCTCCACATGCCATCTGATCTTTGATGAGGAGATGTATAAGAAGCTGGGGCCCATCACAGACGAGGAAATGGACATGCTAGACTTAGCCTACGGCCTGACTGACACGTAAGGAAGCACACGTGAACACTCACAAGGCCACTGTGCTAAACTGTCATTACACTGATTTTAATTGATGTGATAGTTTATCGACACTCTGCTTATATAACTGCAAGGCCATGTTTTAAATAGTGTTTGGAGAACGTGGATCTTGGCTATGTCAGCTTTTGTGTGATTCATTCTTTCTTTTTGTGTTAATTGAAGGCAAGTGATTGGATAAATGATTAGAGGCTGAAGCTTTTATCACAGTAGTCCTACAGCCTGGCTGATGCAGAAGAATCAGTTCTGGTGGATTTGTCAGGGCTGATCAGTTAATCATTGAGAGACAAAGGACTAAACATGAGAGCTTTCTTTCACTTGGGATATCAGCTTTATTTGCAAACAATGTTGGACACTGTTGTTAAAGCAGCTTTCAGTTTCAAAGCAAATGGCACATTCATGGCTGTCTAAAAATGAGAAGCATCCTTCATCAGACTTGAATTTAACATGCTTCTCATCTCCCCTCCCCTTTGCAGATCTCGTCTGGGTTGCCAGATCTGCTTGACGAAGTCTCTGGAGGGAATGGTAGCCAGGGTTCCAGAGAGTGTAGCCGACATCCGACAGACCAAAGATGGATCATCTTAACAGGAAACATGTGGCTGAGAACATGAGTGTAGAAAGTGAGGGTACAACACATGCGCACAGAGACGATGGTAGGTGGAATCTGTCAGTACTGCTGTGGGCTGCCATAGAACTCTTTCCCACTTTCTTTTAATAATAAAGTCATAGCCTACTAAAGTGAGCTCTCAAAAACCAGGAAGCTCAAGTATGCAACTTTGACTTTCAAATTAATTTTTTTATAGAATGTAAACCTGCAGTACGCAAGATTTTTTAGACTAACAAGGCTGTAATGCTCGGCTTACAGGAGAAACCTGCAGCCCTTAGTGTGGAATCAAAATATTTATGAGATATAAACTGCTGTCTGTTCTGTTTATTTGAATCACTGCCTGGGGAAAAAAAATAATAAAAACGTTACTTACTTGTTGTACCTTTTCTTCCTGCCCAACTTCCTAATTGTGACTAAATTTACAATGTGAGCTCACGTTTATATCTCAGCACAGAGCTGGACCTTCTGGAAATGTACACACTTCCTCACATGAACAGTTAGTCATGTTGGCGGAGGACCCAAACTGCCAAAAGAAATGTGACTTGGTATGTAAAATCATGTAGAATCATAAACCTCCCATATCACACTTTGACTGATTTCAGTTCAAAGTGTCAGGTATTTAAAAAAAAAAAAAATTATGCCAATTTTGTCAGTTTTTCTAAACACTTTAATAGTTTTGTTGCATTTACTGGAATTTTTTTTTTTTTTTCGGAACTTTTTGATTTTGGTATTTTTGGACTTCCATAAATGTCGACTCAACAAGGCTGAAGGAAAAGGTGGTACGCCTCACTGAAATGTTCATGTATTGAACAACAAGAAGTTCAACACCTTACAGATTTCTTCTGCTGTCCCCTGAAAAATGTTTGTTATTTTTGATCAGATTCTTCATGTAACCTTAACAATTTCATCTTGTTTGTGTACACACAACCATCTGCGTTAAACAATGAAAGAAAAATAATAAAACTTCCTCTTTCTAACAGCGTGCTGAACTGTTGGTTCTTTAATGTCACGTTAAATGTGCTGTTTGTACAAAGAAAAAAGGACAAAGGGATCCATTCCCATGAAATCTCCCCAAATTAAAGCAGTAAGCACACAATTAATTTCAGCTCATTTTATTTGCATATGCAAAAGTATAGTGACAGCGTATAAATACATGTACATATATAACAAGGAGGCAGTAGACAATATTAGGAAGCAACAGTCCTGTGGCCTGTTTCGGTGTTTTAAGCTGCATAAGATGTAAAGCTCATAAAACATGATTAATTTCAATCAGTACAGGCTTATGTGAACAGCATTGTTGGCAACAAAAACAAAACAAGAAGCTCTAAATGTTGCTGCTGCAGTCGTCAGTATCACAGCAGGCTGATGTGAGTGTTAATGCCAAGAAGCATTAGAAATGAACTGCTCAGCTGACTGTAATCAGAAACGTCTCCATGTTAATATTTATCCAAACACTACATCTGTTCACTAAAAAGCATTAACGCTGGAAAATAGTTAAGCTGCTAACAGTCGACATGATCCCGAGCAATGCTTGATTTCTGGGGAGCATTCTTCACATATACAGGATATACACGTACGGTTTGTTTAAATATACTGAATGATGTCATGCTTTTATACCTTTCCAACATGTCACAAACTAGTCTACCTACACATTTACGATACTTCTGAGTATTGTAAACAACTGAGCTGAAGCCAAACTACCGATCAACACACAGACTGAGCTGTAGTTCAGAACCAGACTATTAAAACGTAGAGGCAAAGTCACAGTGTGTACCCAGGCTGCATTTACACTATTTATAATATGACTATTAATTTCAATAAACATGATTGTACCACCTGCTTTCTGCAAAACTGTGGTTGAAGTAACATGTGATACCAAATACTGCATGTTGCCCATAATCTGTTTAGGCTGCTTGGGTGGGACTTGAACCAAAACAACACAGTTTTTCTGAGCTGCAGTTAACCAGAAGGCATTTCTCTGAGTGAGTCTTTGTTCATTATGAAGAAGGCAATGCCAGGTGTGTTTTAGATTGGCAGGTTTTAACTTTGGCCTGATGTACATTGGAAAAAATAAAAAAAAATCAAGACAAATTTTTCTGCTTTGATCAGAATGAATGTTATTTGAGCTTATTGGTTATACATTAGAACACTTTTTGCATGTGTAAACCCAGCCTTTAGGACATTTAAGCAAAGGGTTAGGGGGAGATTCACTTTACTTTATTGGCATTAAGCACTAAGCAAAAACTCAAACACACTTTTACTTTTTGCTCCATGTCCACCTTAGCCAACAGATTACATTTCATGTGGTGTTCCAGATAGCAAAATGCTCCCAGTGACACCAAAGCCTTAGTGTGTGATGACGGAGTTCATTTTAAGGTTATGATACGACCACTGTGCTGAAACTGAAATGCTCTGTTTGTTCCACTTGTTGGAGCGATGCTGTACTTCAGTTTGTTTTCACCAACTCATCAAACGTAGGATTCTTCAGCAAACAGGAGCTGGTCAAAGTCTGGCTCTGCTGTGGGATCGCTGCATCTCTTCACCAACTCCCTGCGGCCCTCCACCAGGGCAAGCGCCACCTGGTGGCTGCTCTGGGGATTGCTTTGGGGGTGAGAGGAGAAGTAGTCCCGCACTGCTTTGGTGGCACAGGGGGAGAGGCAGTAACGGGCCTCTGATGTGCCTCCTTGTGAATCCACCCCGGACACTTTCAACCCCGGGTCACTGGGCAACCTTGCCCGGGTGAAGGTGGCGGCTCGGTCCACAACTTGACGTCCCGGTTCGGAGCCGCGGCGCTGATATAGCCGGGCGTTGTGGTCCTGCTCTGTGGATTGAGACTTGGGTCGCTTGAATAGGGACAGTGATGGCCCCCCGTGCTTGTAAAACACAGACGGCAATGGCTGCTTCTGTTCAGTCACATCACTTTGCACAGCACACTTCTGGGCGCTGGTATCACTCCTGGGATTTTTCTGTCTTAAAGTTATTGGGGCCTCTGGGGAATGGAACCAGGCAGATTTAGGGAACTGGAGGTTTCCTGTAGAGTGATAGTGTGAAGGGGGACTGGAGGAGTCCTGCTTGAGGAGCCCTGCTTTTCCCTTCACATGGCTCCCTCCTGCTCCACCTGCATCTTTGGGAGGTCTACAGGATGTTCTGGGTTTGGTTTGGCTGCCTGAGATCAGGTTTGCAGCTCCTTTCTCACCTGCTTTTCCTTTTTCTGGTTTCCCAGGTGTGAGCGACTTATCAGAAGGCCCTCCCTGGGTGGAGACAAAGGTAGATCACATAAACAACTGTTGGAAGTTTTAGTTCTTGAGCTTTGAGAGCTAATGTAGTCCAGAGAATCTAACCTCTAAGGTTCATCTATTCATCATTCAGGCTCTTCTAACTCCATCTTACAGTCTTTATACAGTAAGGGGAGCTGGTTCAGGCAAGTTTCTGAGGGAATATTGCTTCCATCTGTTACTTGGTCAGCTTTAGGTCAAACAGTCCAAAAAAGTTTCTAATATTATCAATACTCGTAATAATGCAATACAACAGGGATATAAATAAAATTGAACTGAATTATGGCAAACCTTGACGTGGACAAAACTGTTGGTAACTTTCCATTATAGAAAGAAAAACCCACAACAGTCACTGCAATAACTTGAAAAGGACACAAGCAGTATCCATTCATCCAGAGTAATAATTCATATTGGTTTACTGAAAATTAACCGCTCCAGCGGTCTCAGGTTTGAAGGGTGCACGTTAAACTTTAGTCACAGGAACATCAAGCTGTGTGGAGTTTTATAGCCTTTAACCACAATTCAAAAGTGGTCCACACATCAGGGGTGTCAGTGGTGTTCGGATAAAGTTCAGCAGAGGATAAAGTCTAGGCTAGGTGAGGTGTTATCCAAATAAATGTTCCAGCTATCTGGCACCAGAAACACTAGTTTGTCTCATTCATGTCACCAGTGTAATACAGCACTTCATTTTTGTATTAAGCTGCCACCTGTCACACAAAACAGCTCCCCCAAAAAGGTTTTGGACAAAGTGAATGGTTGCCTGTAGGTCAGTGGTGTGAGACGTTTACATGGTGGGCCACATACAGCCCGCTTTGATCTTAAGTGGGCCGGACAACTGAAACGCTGCTTTCTGTCAGTGTAAAGAAGTCACATATTTAACTGTTTTTCTGCATCATAAAGAGAAAGCTGCTGTCAGAAAGGAAGACCTGTCAGCATAACTATTTGGACTTAAATTGTAAGAATTAAATGTGTAAAATTACAGAAAAGGTTCTCTTAGCTGATCGCCCAGACTGTCCAGTTTTTTTTGTCTTGTTATTTTTTTAACTGTAGTCATAAAAAAACCCAGACGTTTCTATAGTAGAAGGTGAAAAACAGAAACTTTTCTGTCATTTAATTGTTTATTGCTTAATGACTTTGTGTAGTATGAATGTTCATAAATTATAAGTCCAAGATTTCTGCTTGTGCTTGCTTGTGATGTGCCATGGCTCTGTGCTACATGCAGACATTTCTGCATCTCTGCCATTCAAAGACACTTTGCATATAGTTTATTTTATATAACATTCAGTACAGAACTCTACATTTTCAAGAAAGCAATTTTGTATTCAGTGTTTTCATAAAAGCCTTATTTTTATGCATTTATTAGGGAGAACACACGTGAGGTTTAAGGCCTGGACAAGTTTAAACCTTTTGTCCTCCACAAAAGTGCCTAATTGTTTGACACTCCTACTGTAGGGTTGTCAGAACAAATAACTAAACTGCTAGTGCTAGTGCTGCTAATGGTAAGCATATACTTGGCTTTGGTTCTCTGGATCGAAACTTCAATTCCATTCAATTAAATTTTATTTATACAGCACCAAATCACAACAACAGTTGGTTCAAGGTGCTTTGTATTGTAAGGTAGACCCTATAATAATGCAACAGAGAAAACCCAACAATCATATGACCCCCTATGAGCAAGCACTTTGGCGACAGTGGGAAGGAAAAACTCCCTTTTAACAGGAAGAAACCTCCGGCAGAACCAGGCTCAGGGAAGGGCGGGGCCATCCGCTGTGACCGGTTGGGGTAAGAGAAGGAAAACAGGATAAAGACATGAAACTTGAAATGAGGATCCATTTTTTAAAGTGTTACCTTCCTTAATCACAACTTTTTACAGGCAAGCAGTCCACACAGCAGAACTAAAGTCAAAATACTTGCTATTGCCATGTTTCACAGCTCACTAACAGCATCTGGTTGATACTGCCCTCTGGTGGTGTGTTGTTGCAGTGCATTACACAATACCTTCTGGGGTAGCAGTTAAACAGTGGGCGTAGATGTTTTTAGATCTTTTTCCCTCAAGAAACATTCCTAATTAGAGGCCACATTTCAAATGAGAGAGCAAGATCTTAATGATTTGCCTGGATACATTTAAAGGTACAAAGTACAGCCGGAACTTCATTCACTACCTCTTTAACAAACTATGTTTAAAAAAAAAAACCCCACTTATGTTAAACTATGTTTAATATCCAGAAAGATTTTTAGGACATTAAATCACACGGGTTGATTCTTCACATTTTTTGATTGCATAAATTCATTTTGAAATTCTGGTAGGAAAGGAAGGGTGTGTGACTTGAACACAAAGGTTCCCTGGTCAACTACTGGAAGAGGATAAGGAACTGTAATCCACTGGAAGAGGTCAAATGTCACTGACCAAAAGCAATTCAAAACAAAGGCATATGATTGAACACAACATTTAAATGGGACTGCATTTAAATGTTTTGTTTTGAATATGATATGGGATGAAAATGTGGATTTGAATGATTTTACACCCAAACTGTGGTTTTACATAAAAACATCACATACCACTGCTTCACTTACTGCAGTCTTGTCCTCTTCTTGCTTCTCCAAGTTGTCTTGTTGGGTGAGTGAAAGTCTCCGGTCTTTCTTCAGCCATGAATTTGGGTGGAGACCCCTACAGCCCATTAATGTCCCCCAGCTGACGGGTTCTTTGGGTGGGGAATTTTTGGGGCAAATCTCCTGCTCTGCATGTTCAGTGGAGGCCAGTACAGAGCTGATGGTGAGGGGTGTAGAAGGGACAGAGGTGGAAAGAGATCCAGAGGAGGAGTTGGATGGCAGATACGTCTTTTTTGGGTAAAGGCCCCTTCTGGTTGCCCAGGTCTGGTCACCACTTAGGGAGTCTAGAGAATCAGGGGAGGAGCGGGTTGGTGCAGGGGAGGTGGGGGTGGATGAGAGGCTGGAGGAGCTGGCTTCCAACCCAGACTCACCTCCATACCTCCTATTTTGAACTCTGGAGTACATTCTGGTGACTGTGTGGTTGCTAGGCTCCTTGGAAAGCTCTTCCTCACCGTCTTCATCCTCACCAGTGACACCATCTGTGCTGGCTGATGCGCATGGCCGAAACTTGGCCACATATGCTATAGCTGGTTCTGAACGCCGCCGCTGCATGTTCCGACCCTCTAGGGACAGCGACTCCAGGGTGGAAGAGGTGTCCACAGTTGCTGCATCCTGCCTGGGGCTGGAGAGGTCTAGTTCCTGTCTTCTGTGTCTTCCCAGTGGATTGAGACCTGGTTCTGGTGCAGTATCCTGGTCGTAATCACTGAATGTGAGGATGGAGTCCAAGCTGCCTTGTAGGGGTTTAGGCTGGAGGCACCTTCTGTTGCAAAGGCCTGGTGAGCCACCACTGCTGTTGTCTAACTCATTCTCGAGACTGTCATAGGATGAATCGGTCAGAGGGTAAATCCATGATTCTGATAATCCCCAGGAAAATTATGGATAATTGGATAAGAAGAAGAAAAGAGAAGGAGGACACACTATAAGAGATGTATGTAGGTGGGTGGAAAACAAGAAGCATAAACAATATTGTTAAATACTCTATGCAGTGATGTTTTTGTTTTCTGAGACCTTTATAGAAACCACAAAGTCCTTTGTTCTTGACTGTCTGTGAAGACATTTGTTCACCTTTATCTTAATTCACCTTAATTTACCAAATCTGTACTTGCACTCCTCAGTGAAACTGGAATATACTTCTTGAAACAGAACAAAAGTTCGTGAGAGCTACAGAGGGAGGAGAGTAATATTTGCTGAATATAAGACACAAAGATACAACGTTACTAGCCTAACTTAAAACCTTTGTGAGCCTCTCACAAAAGCATCTTCATGTTGTTATTCAACACTGTGCACACAACGGTTAGCAACATCACAAAGCACTTCCATGTACTTTGTACAAAAATCTTTAGTATTTGATCATAAAATAAATAACATTACACACCGAAACAGCTTTTAAAATACAGCTGTTAATGGAATTCGGATTAAAAGTGCTAGATAATGCTACAATACATTGTTTAGGGTTTTAGGGTCTGTTTCTTTTCTTTGACTTTAATAAATACCTGTAGACTCACATGGCATGCAGTAAAACCAACACAAGAGCACTGTGTGCTGACAGGTATGCTCTTAAACACAGATTTCAGGTTTATATTAGCAGACTCATTTGTAATGAAGTAACTCTTCTTTGAATAAATATATTGGTCTACCTGATCAAGTAGCATTTATTTTGGGCAAGCAAGGCAATTAGTGCTTGTCCAGTGAAATCTAAAGATAGACCTCAATTAAAAAGTACTAAGTGAAAGCAGTTTATCTCCTTTCTTCTCAAACAGAACTCTGCTCGGTTCTCAGGATGTTTGCATCTATCCTTTGAAATACTGTCATCTTGTGGCCACAATTGGTTATAATCTTTTGAACATAGCACATCCCTCTTAGCAGTAACTTGATGATTGTCTGTAGCTGATTCATTTAGTGGACATCTGTAAATTGTAGCTACATCAAAATAACCTGGTTTACACTCCCTCAAATGGGCTCGGCACTCCTTCTTTAAATATTTATACCATGTCTATGTCATGAGGAACTTGTATGAGTATACAATGCATAAATGTATCAATTCAAATGCCATTAGACACACTTTATCCGTCAAATAATAGCACTCTTACCAATTACTGTAGACTGTAGACATTTTAAACAAGCATTCAAGCATTCAGTGGCAACACAATTATTCAGGGTGATGAATTAGACATAAAGATAACAGAAAGTTCATTAAAGGCTCTCCAACTTGTGAGAGTTTAGCCTTGAGCAAACATTTGTCTCATTTGTTTGGGTACCTGTTCCCATCTCCTCACTGTTGAGTCTCTGTGGAGGCCCTCCGAACAGGGAGGAGGGATCCTCTCTGAGAATCTCCTGACAGTGTTCAATCATGAACTTCACCAACTTACAAACCTACAGGCAGAGAAAAGTGGATACTAAGCCAGTGTAGTAACATAGGTCGGAATGCCAGTCTTCAAGGCTGCGTGAAAGCACTTTAAGCATTTACAGTAAGCCAATTATCTGAGCAGCTACTTGATGTTACAAAACTTCATACTATGTGGAACATTTCTCAGACTTTGCTCCGTTCCCGTCCCAAAAACAAGAAGTCAAACTGGTTGGAAATGAGAGCTTTCAGCCTCTATGAAGCAGACATTCCAGTAAGAAAACCTTGAAGGTGTTTAGTGTTATGCTGCTCTGACTAACACAAAAACAACTTTCAGTTGACTGTTTAATCAACTTAATACGTTCTGTAACTAACATAGTAAAGACTTGAACGTGGGTTCATTTATCCTAGTCTCCATTAGGAAGATATTTTCCCCCAGACCAGCAGATCTGAAGTGGCAACTTCTCTGCTCTTTGTCACTGTTTTTGTTGTCTGCAGGTAAAAATAATGTTTTCCTTGTGAGTGAACTGTGAAGCTGCCCAGACTGATGTATTTAATTATGTTGCACTGATCCTACGAGTCAAAGTCATCATAGGAGTGACAAACTCTGTCTGAGGTTTGGGTCAATTTGCAAAGCTGTTAAATTGATATTTCACCTTAGAGAAATTGTTTTGAACAGGGCCTTGAGGAGAGACTCAGTATGGCACAATTGCATTCATTTAGCAAAACTTTGCTAACAAAAATTCTGATGTGATGCTGTTGATCTTCCACACTCACCTTCTTGGTTCCTTCTCCCTCCACCTCAGGGCTACACGGCACTCCAGGTGGCCAGAGCATGCTGGGAGCAATGCACACTGACAGATTAAAAGTAGTCATTTGGTTCTCCTGGGCATTGCCTTGGATACCGTGAAGAACAGCCAGCAGGTAGCGTAGCAGGAGTGCGTTCTCTTTGGGCAGCCGGCAAATCATCCTTCAGGGAGACAAAACAGTGATTGTGTAAAATGTGTTTTAGCTCCTGTGATTAATGTTCAAGCAGTACAGAGCGTGTTGTATGTTACCTCTGTACATCTTGCACCTGCTCCTCCTCCTCCTCCTCTTCTTCCAGCACCTCCATCCAGTCTTCATGGAGCTCACAGCTCAACAAGCTGCCCGGGATGCTGCGCAGGAAATCCTAAAGACAAGCATGCACCAACAGTAAAAGAAGAAAGAACATATCAATCGTGAAAGGAACAATTTTTTGTTCCACATAAGAAACCCTTTTGCTCCTCCCTGAGCCTGGTTGTGCCGGAGTTTCTTCCTGTTAAGATGGAGATCTTCCTTCCCACTGTCGCCAAGTGCTTGCTCATATGGGTCCTGTGATTGTTGGGGTTTTCTCTTTATTATTGTGGGGTCTTTATAACATAAAGCCTCTTAAGTTGACTGTTGTTATTTGGCACTAACGAGCTCAAGCCTTTATAACATTACATAATCACACATTCTGATTACAGTTCTGAAGAGTTCATACAGATCATACATCCAATCCACGACAACCTGTTTCTCAACCGAATAATTGGGTCATTTTAGATCAAAAAGAGGAGTGATCTGAAGTGTCAAACTTGGATCTCCAAGGGCCAAAACCATGCACTCTGAATATACTTAGAAGGAGCTTACCACACAACAAACTCACAGCAAACAGTTTCAAAACCCTTTAAAAAAAAAAAAAATCAATAAAAAAAGGGCAATTTAAGAAAATTGCAATACACCCTGATGCAAAAAAACATAATGACATTTTATTCTGATCTTGTGGATACATATCTACCTGTATCACCCTAAACCCTCGAGGGTTGGTGTCCTGCAACTTTTCCATGGCTGTATCCCAATTCAGGGTCTGCAGCCTTAAAGGCCTCATTTTAAGGCCGATTACGTCACAGTGGCGCGCCGAAGGCTGTCCCAGTTCAAAGGCTGCTCGAAATGCGGCCCTCAAATGCGTCCTTCATTTCCCTGAATTTTAAGGCTGTGGCAGTGTAGACTTCGTGGCCCAACATATTCCACAATTCATAGCGCGGCAGTCGGTGTGGATAATTTTGTGGAGCGGCCGAAGAGTAAACTGTGAAAAGTAAGTACTAATAATAATAATAATAATGGATTGGATTTATATAGCGCTTTTCAAGGCACCCAAAGCGCTTTACAATGCCACTATTCATTCACTCTCACATTCATACACTGGTGGAGGCAGCTACAGTTGTAGCCACAGCTGCCCTGGGGCAGACTGACAGAAGCGAGGCTGCCATATCGCGCCATCGGCCCCTCTGGCCAACACCAGTAGGCAAGTAGGGTAAAGTGTCTTGTCCAGGGACACAACGACCTGGACAGAGAGCCCAGGGATCGAACCGACGACCTTCCGGTTACAGATGCGATTCCCAACCCCCTGAGCCACGGTCGCCCCAAGTACTGAATATTATGTCACTTATTTATGTGCAAATGTTTAATAATGAAGAACGTTAAAACATTACTGTTGGCCACATATCGGCAAACTTATTTGCCATTAGCGATGTTTGTACGTTCAGCTTTTACTTGCTTTTAAAGCCTTTAAAATATAATAATACAATAGCTGACCTTAATCTTACAGAGAATGTGATGATTTTGTGGATAATTAAAGTCAGTGATATATCCACAAACACAACAAGCTGAAAGTCAGTGATGCTGCTCGGTTTGCAGTCCTGAATATCACGGCACAAGTACGATTCACTGCACTGTTAATGTTAGCTATGTTATATTGCTGCCTCTGTTCGGTGGTGTCGAGCCAAACGGACTTAAATGTGTGTTTGAACGAGCTGACGGTTCATTCGTCAAGCTGAAAGAAAGATGCTTTAATCAGAGGAGTCACACATGTGTCCACTGTACCATCTGGGAACTCTTCTTGTTTAGCACTCGTAATAACACAAACACTAAATCCTCCTGTTTGTAGCAGTGTATACACCTGAGACTGTCACCTGTCTGTCTGTGCTGCACTCTCTCTCTGTTTCTTTCTCTCTGTGTTGTGTAATAAAAGTATGAACATGTATTTATAAGTCACACTTGTGTTTGAATCCTGCAGCTTATCACACATTTGATTTCCATGTGTGACAACTGCAAGTGTCCAGAGTGAGGACAGACTGAGGGACCCACTGCTGCACATCATCTGTGAGGCTTTGCACCCCTGATACATACTGAAGGAACAACATTTGTCTCTTATGTATAATACATCTATATATACACTGTCAAAGATACTTGAGTGTCTTTGAGTGAAGATTTAAGGTGTTAGGACTTATGAATAGCTGCAACTTGAATCTTTACTGAAGCTCAGTATTTGACACAGAGTTCACTCACATGAATTTCACTCACATGTGCTGTACCAGTGTACCTCCACATGTGATGTGACAATAGAAGTGATTTGATTTGAGAGTTCAAACTCACTGCTGCAATAACTAATAATGATTAATATAATAACTATAATATTGGCCATATCATATTTACACTGACTTTAGTCTCATGAACAACATTAACTATTTGTTATTTACTAGCTAATCTTATATGATTGTTCAGTACAGATATGAAGCCCAACAATCATGTTTTACAGTCCTGTGGTCTCAGCCTCAGATACTTATTAAATCACACAAAGCTCTTGTAGAAACAAACAAACAAATGAACAAAATATGTTCTCCTTCATTTCTGTCAACCACACGTTTCCAGCTATCATGGTTGCTAGGCAACCTGGGCAGCGCGACGGAGGCTAGACCATCCCATTTCACAAGCCTCACACTTCCGTCTTTGAGTACGCGGCCCTTGAGGACCGTTGAGGCTGCGTACTTTAAGGCTGCAGACCCTGAATATACAGCCCATGTGTCCCTGTTGATGAATCTAACTGCACATTCAAATTAAACTTGTCTCTATCAGTTGAGATGTGAAGATGTGATGGGGTAATAGAAATGTAGCTGTAGTTGAGAGTTTTTCTTTTGTGCTAAATGTACTTGAATTGAAATCACTATCGACTGCTTTGTTGTCAAGCTGTGTAAGCTAGCCTGTTAGCTTGTAGGTGCTGTGGAGATGACGCAGGCTACAGGAGCACCGATTGTATAGATGTAGATAAGAACCTATAGGTGGTTTAGGGCATTCTGCAAATTAATCATCCTTTAGTGAGTTGAGCGCCTTAGGAAACAAATCCACATTGTAATCTTGAGTGTGCCCGTTGGCTCATGTGACAATGTATTCAGTCCTGTGCTATGTTGTTGTTGCAACAGATACATATTCCCAAGTCTGAAATTGTGCAACAGCACAACAGTGAAAAAGACATTCAGATTAATTGATGGGAGTGCATGTATGAAGAACTTTTGTTCCTGAATCCAGTAGGTTCTGGTTGGTCTGTTTAAGTCGGAGTAAAAAAGTCCTCTTACATAAAGTAGAGAAATTATTACAAGAAATTATTCAGTGTTAATTGGAAGTAACAATTAACACTGAATAACACAGAATTATTTCGAATTAACACTGAATGCGCTGTGTGAAGACGTTGTCGAGTTTAAGCACTCATGCACAGAGGCTCTGTTATCCCTCCAGATTAAACAAGATTATAGTCTAGATTATATTAACAAGCGTACTATGCTCCTCTGCTATGAACAGGCTGTCCTGCAGCTGCGTACACTACAAAGATGCAGAAGAAGCTGATTAATGCCGTCTTAACAGATGTGGGTCAGTAAGCGTCAGAGATTCACGTACACAAAGAGCACACCATGGTGCTGTAAACCAATCTCCCACCTTAAAGACTCCAGCTATGATGAAGATGTGGTCTCGCGTCAGAGGAAGCTGAGATTCTCCAGCATCCAGAGCATCCCGCAGCTCCCTGACAGCTCGGGCGCCTGCCGGCCGACGGAAAATCCCACGTGTCCACGAACCCTCGTGGTACAGAAACGTCAACATGTCCTGTGAGAGAGAAGAGATAAAAATTAGAGAGGGCATCCTTGTTTATTTTTTTAAAGGTACAGTGTGTAAAATCTCACCACTAGATGTCAGTAAATTGCAGATTGCTGTCAGCTGTTATTTCTCCCTTCCGAATTCAAGTGCATAATCCAGCCAGCCTGGTTGTTGTGGGACAAACAAGTCAGGCCATGGTTCTGTACTGAGTGTAGGGTATAAGTCCATTGTTTGCCCCAGCTAGCAATATGCTGGTGTTCATTTCTATTCACTCTGAAGGAACGTGCAGAATTTCATAAAAGGAGTTCAATACGAGTTGATGAGCTAGTGAAGCTCATTTCTTTGACACAAAGCAAATAAACTCACAGGATGTGAGAATCAAACTGTTTATCTGAGCAAAACCATAATTTTTTAGGACACTTTTTAAAAAAGTTTTTAAATTTGAGGTTATTGAGTTATTGAGCTGTATACCTACTTTGCCAAGATGAGGAAAAAGGCCCAAACTCAAAGCCAGTGAAAATATGCAGCCAATGCTTAAAAATAAGCTCTTTTATTGCACAAACCAAGTCCAAAGAATTGTCTTTAGACCTCCGAGATCTGGGGAAGTTCCCAATAAGCACAGAGGCCTCCATGATCCATAAATGGAAGAAGTTTGGAACCAGGAAGACTCTTCTTAAATCTGGCCACTCTGAGAGATAAGGGTAGAAAAGCCTTAGTCAGACAGGTGACCAAGAACTCGATGGTAACTATGACAAAGCTCCAGCTCTGTGGAGAGAGGAGACCCATCCAGGAGAACAACCACCTTTGCATCCATCAGTGTAGATTAGCGAGATGGAAGCACGTGATAGCTGGCCTGGAGTTTGCCAAAAGGCACCTGAGAGACACTCAAACTATGAGAAACAAAGTTTTCTGGTCTGATGAACTCTTTAACCTGAATGCCAAGTGTCATGTCTGGAAGAAACCAGGCACTGCCCATCACCAGGTCAATACCATCCCTAAAGTGAAGCACGGTGGTTTCAGTAACATGCTGTGGGAATATGTTTATAGCAGCAGGGTCGAGGGAAAGATGAATGCAGCAATGCACAGAGACATTCTTGATGATAACCTGCTTCAGAAAACCAGAGCACTCTGGACCTTAGACTGGGGAAAAGCTTCATCTTGCAACAGGACAACAACCTAAGCACACAGCCATAACAAAGGAGTGGCTTTGGGACCACTCTGTGAATGTCCTTGAGCGCCCAGAGCTCAGACTTGAATCCAACTGAACAACTCTGGAGAGCTCTGAAAATAGCTGTGTACTGACACTACCCATCCAACCTGATGGAGCTTGAGAGGTTCTGCAAAGAAAAATGGGAAAACTGCCCAAAAATAAGTGTCAAAGATTGTATCAACAGGTTAAAATTTCAGGTTAATATTTACATTCATGCTGATCTGTAAGATGTCAATAAAAACGTCCATGAACCAAATGAAATGTGTGCTTTCTGTCACTCAGTGCACACGCTCACCATGACTGGCTTTGGCAGAGTGTCCCCTGCACAAACGGAGCTGAGTGGCTGGCCGAACAAAAAGCCTCGTGCAGTGCTGAGGGACAGCTCATTCAGGTTCGAGGAAGAGCCTCGCCAGAAGGCCCAGGCGATGAGCGAGCGCCTCCTTTTGAATGGCTTCCCAGAGAAATCTGAAGAGATGACAGCAGCCCAGAAAGCATGAAATTGTAATGCTCTAATTTTTATTTTGAATTTCTTTGACACAGAATGGATGATTTTACCTGTGTGCTGTTGTGGCGGCTCAACAGGTCGAGGCTTGAGGATGAACTGAAACTGCTTGTACACCTGCAGCTGCTCTGCCTTCAGTCTGTCTGCAGGTGGAGCAGCAGCATCCCTGCCTCCTCCCTGAGAGTATCTCACATGACTCATGTGGATGCTGAAGGGAAACTCATGACCTAAGAGAGAGAGAAGAAGAGACAATAGTGCTCCCTGAAGGCTCAGTGTTGTTGCTATAAAACAAGATCACATTATGAGTGAGCACACACTCTCTCTGGAGCTACATCACACTCGTCTCCAGGGATGAAAGGTACTAGTGTGCCTAAAAAAAACCATCTCACCCCTGTGTCATGCACATGAAGATCAAAAGGAAGAGAATCACACAGCTGGTTCAGGAAACAAACTAAATACAGAAAAACAACTGACAGTCTGTTCAACTAGTGTGCCCCAAGCTCACCTACCAATTAGAGGATAAGGGGCGTTGTCCCTTTTGGAGAGGACCCACAGCTGGAAGTCTTTGATATTTCCCTAAAAATAGAAAAGAAAAAGAAAGATGAAGAGTCAAGGAGTCAGGAAAACAAAATACACAAAGGAGTCCTGAGAGAAAACCACAGCAGGCAGAGCAGAGATGCGTATTCTTTTTGACTTTTCACATGCTGTTTGTGTTCACACAACCGTGGGGTAAGTAAGAAAACACAGTACTGAGCTTCACTGGCTTTTTGCAAGGTCGGGCACTGTTTCTTTCATCAGATGGCCAAAGTGAGTATTATAAAATAGGTAAAGAGCCAAACACTGGACATTTGAATTGAAACATGACAACTTAATAATAATCAGAGGTGCGGTGCTGTGTATTAAGGTAAAAGAACACCGCTCATACTCAACTACAAACAAGCACATGGCTAAACGTTGGATTGACTTTATGAATAAAGTGTTTTTGGATTATTACTTACGATGATGCCAAACTGCTGCAGGGCCAGGCGGATCACCTCATTGGTTGAATCTGAGTTGCTGACTGGGATCGTTTTGGCCTAATTACAGGAAAAGCAGCACAGAAACACAGGAGATACTGATGAGGAGGATGAACAGAGCATCGCACTGCACTGCGAGTTGTAACAACACCCTACAGTTGTACTAGTATACACAAATAAATCAGCTGTAGGCCCTACAGTTTAAAACTTACAAGAGCAAATGTATTGATTCCTTTCCCGTACACCCTCACAGGTATGGTTTTTGGTTCTTCTATCTCTTTTTCTTCTTTTATATGACTGGAAAGGAAATAGTGCCTGTAAGAATAACTCTTTCTCTAACACACACAGTAAATACGATACTTTGTTGACACATGAAGGAAGTGTACCTCTTAAGGAGGGCGAGCCATTTCTCCTTCTGTTCTGCTGAGCTGAAGGGAAGCACAAACATCAAAAGAGCATCATGTATCACTGCAGACTGTGTGTGTGCGTTCATGTGCGTCAGTGAGTGGGTCATAATACTAACTGTTTTGCTTTTTTTAAGTACAGCAACTTGCAGCATTCTGCAGAATTTCAGGTTGCAGGTCACAAAGTCAAGCTTAGCTAGAATCTCAGCCTACCAGATCAGCTGATCTCAGTCCCAGCCCTTTCGCACATCCACTTCACGCAGGTAGGGTGTGATATTTAGTTGCTTTGGTCTGCACACAGTTGCCGCAGATCTGCAAACCACTTTGCAACCCACTGATCTATGTGTCTGTTCTGTGGGTCTTGCTGGTGCTCATGCCACACGCAAAATATGCAAACTACTGCAGACGGTGTTACTGCTTAATCCATGACTATAAAACTTTTACAGCCACAGTACACCCGCTGCTTCACAGTCTGTTGCTAACGTTCTCAGCAACCACTTCTAAGCCTGCTGTTAAGGCTCAGGTAGCTGCTGCAGTATTCACCTGAACGATAGGTGTCACCACACAGACAATACCAACACATAACCGCCGATATAGGAAAAGAGGAAATCCAAACTGAAAGCCAAGACATTGCAGAGTGCAGAAATAAGACCTAAACTGCGGCATGTCCCAGCAGTTGTGACGTCAAATTTGTCGCACAGCTCCAGGTGACAAGGGGTCAGCGGTGAGCATAAAAAACAGCCTTAGTCTTCCTTCAGAGTAGGATTCCTGCAATGACTTCAGGCAATGTGGTGTTACTTCTCTTGACAACATCAAGTTGATGTCTCCCAATTTTCTTTTTCTTTAGTGAAGATTTGATGCAAAACATAAAGGCGTTACCCTTTTTCTCTTTGCTAATGGGTTCTTCCAAGATTTCCTGGAGCAAAGCAACACTCCAAAACATACTCATTTAAACCCCACACCCCAAATTCTACAGATTCAAATAAGTCCAAGACATTTTGACTAACCCTGCTAACAAACAGAAGAACAAAGAAAAAGTGTCACATATCTAACAGAAAATTTACTTGCCCTTTGTTTCTGTCCTAACCAAGCTGACATGATTCAGGGTGCATCAAATCCTGCTTTGTAGCTCAATCAGCGCCTCTTGGCCTATATTCTTACTCTGCTGCTCAAACTTCATCAGCTCCCTGGACATATAGATAACATCACCTGGCAACTGTGGCAAAGATCAGCATGTCTCTCTCTTCCAAGACACATGGAAGCTCGAAACAAACAGAATGCTAAAGGCAAAAAAGTCTCTTCTTCCACTATTCAAATGTTTAAATTGACACTTATATGTATATATATATATATATATATATATATATATATATATATATATATATATATATATATATATATATATATATATATATATTGTGAACCTCAGTTCACGATGAAATACTTTTACTCCTCATCATAAAAGCAGGAATCAGAACTTCCTTTTGAAAATAATGGATAAGAACAAGGCCTGATGTGTTAATGGTTGCACGGTAGGATGTCACTGAGCTCTTTTGCCTCATCCTGTCTGTTTTCTGTTCCTTTGGCATTTAAGGTCAAGTTTACAGCATCAGCAGCATATTTTCTGTGGAAACATAAACACCTTCACAGCTGTTGACGTGAGGCAGCATCAGCGTGAACAAAGTTTGTACAAATGTCGTTTCTGGGTCAACCACATCACAATGAGCCCATGTTAAGGACTTCTAAACACCTTGGTATAAAAGAAAATGTGTTAAAATAAGTACAATTCACCACCGTGTATGTGTGTGTGTGAATATTTGTGTCCGTATGAGTGCAGCATGTGTGTAGTACTGCTGTGCATCTTTGTGTGTGATACCTAAAGGTAGCGACACAGTTGCAGGTGGGCCACCCCATTACAAAGCTCCTCTCTGGGTTTGTGCTACCCTCACACACCTCGTCCATGCAGCCTGCCGTCCACATCTCACACACACGCACCTGGGCTTTCTGCTTGAAGTGGTTGGCTGACCTAGGAACAGAACACACACACACACACCTTACACTTAAACCTTACACCCAGGCATTAACCTAATTACCGTGTGAAGGACAGGAAGAACAGCCAAAATGTTCCTAATCTGCTTCACAGAAAGAAAAGAATACACACACACACACACACGTCGGGTATTCATATCTTGTGGGACATCTAATTAACATAATGCTTTCCCTAGCCCCTTAGCCTAAGCCTAACACTTTGAGTCTCAAAAATGCCTTCAAACTTGTGGGGACCAGGATTTTGGGCTGTTGATCCACAAGTATAGTGAACTTCTAATTTCTGGTCCCCACAAAGATATGAATACATGCTCACACACAAACACGCACGCAAGCACACACACTTGTGCTTACTTAGCTTTGGCAACCACCAGAATGTCAGTAAAGAGGAAGAGGTGTCTGTCCTGAGTCTGCATCCCCGTCTTTAACTGAGCATGTCCTTGGAGAAGAAACGACCTATCAGAACTAGTCAGGAAGGACTGGATCAGCGGACACGTCTCTGGACACATGGGAACCAGGAAGCTTTCTCTGGAACATGAATAAATGGAACAGATTAACCTCAATACACTGCGACAACTTATGATACATCTCTTTCACTTAATCAGTGGGGTTCTCTATGAGTTTGGTGGTTTTTCCAGCAGCCCTTCACATTAAAAGCTTTGGCTCTGTTTAAACTAGAAGAACAGCAGCTTCTTCCTGCTCTGCTGCTATTCCAGCCAATAATATCAAATATTATGTGTTAATTGTCTGCTGTGGTTCAAAAGCGTGCAGTTTGGGTAATTGCACCAAGGTCGAAGACCATCAGCAGTACATCAAAGATGACAAGCAAGTGATGTCCTTCAAGGAGAAGCTGCTCAGTTACATGGCAGGCCCTCCCCAAATCACTTTACTCTGAAAGTTTTACTTGGGGAAGACACTAAACCTCAAGCTGCCTTGAATGCATCACAGTGTGAGGGTGCGTGAAGGTTCTATAGGCAAAACAGAAGTGCTTAGCTGAAGTAGAAAAGCATTGTATAAGTATCAATCCATTTATCAAGGGTGGAATTTCAAAGAAAAGTAAAGAACACCAGTTACAACAGTGAAATTCTCTCCACTCATTTCTTCTCACATTTAGTAATTTAATATGACTAAAGATCTTTACAAACAGAGCATATTTAAGCACTTTCACAAAATGCTAACAAACTTATGTAGCACTGTACTGTAATACTTTTAAACGATAACATTCAGAGTTCATATGTTGGTTTATAACATTTTTGAAAGTTGAAATGATCTCAGCATATCAGTGAGTTATACTATCAGATGAAAAACACAGCATTAATTTACATGATGATCTAAGTCACCTGTTAATCTTTCGAGGCACTCTCACAATAGTGTCACACTGTAGGACGCTACATCCTTCTTTTATATACAGTCTATCACTGCGACCCCATACAGAATCCAAAAGTAATTAATGTTTGCTTTTTTTCCCTTTTGAAATTAAATGTTAATTTTTAAGATAAACTGTATGTCATCTGATGGGAAAGGGGAGTAGGAACCATGAATTGTACTTGTTATTAACCTCTGGCTCTCTTCCACAGCGGTTCTCTTATCCTGTCCTCATTATCTCACCCCAACCGGTTGCAGCAGATGGCCGCACCTCCCTGAGCCTGGCTCTGCTGGAGGTTTCTTCCTGTTAAAAAGGAGTTTTTCCTTCCCACTGTTGCTGGAGTCGCTAGAGGAGGTCATATGACTGTTGGGTTTGGCCTTGAGGCGACTGCTGTTGTAATTTGGCGCTGTATAAATAAAATTGAATTGAATATAAATATTGTACCTGAGACAAAAGAGCAAACAGCCTTCACCTGAATGCTTCATGCCTCAGGAATGTTCTACTACAATAATTACTTTGATATGACCTGTGCTACCACTTCTTATTTAATAGAGTAACTTGTTTTTGAAGCAGCGTGACTCACTTATAATGCTAAGCAGCAGCTAACTCATTGGTCGAAACTTTTCTGTCTTGTAAGAAGATATTTGGAGGTTTACAACATTAGTTTATCTCAAAGCATCTTTGGACGTCCCTGTAGGTAATAAAAAAGAGTCAGCCTCTGCCTCTTAGGCCGAGAGGTTAGTGTCTCTGTTATTAGATTATTCACTTCAGATCTCTGGCTCTTTCTGGCATCCTTAATCACCCAACACAAGATAGCCTGCAAGTACATCAAAGCACTCTCCCTTATGTAAAGTTCACGGGAGTCACTGGTGAGTAGGGTGCGAGTGAAGTACTCTGGAAGCCAGAGAAGAACTTTTAAAAGTTTTATTGATGAAATTTTTGTTTTTCCCTCACTGGTCTAGCCCTTTTTCTTCTGCTATTTTTACAATATAAATTCCAATTCGTATTAACTACTAATTAATTCTCAGGCATCTCACTTATACTGTTAATTGTTTCACATTTTATATGAAGCATTACTCAGTTAATATTAACTAAAAAAAGAAATAGGATGGAGACAAAAGTACGTAGGTAATATAAGTTAGGAACATGAACCCTAATTAGTGAAAATGGGATTCCTGTTAACAACCACACTTGTAACGCACTTGAAAAGTATTTAATATTCCTAAAATGTATTTGAGTAAAAACAGAATTACATGATGAGACAAGTCATAAACAGTCATGTACTTAAGATGCTGCTGTATAAAGGAAGTGGATACCAGATTTAAAGAGCCCATTAAACTGCTTTACAACTGTGTGGCTCACTGCACATGTACAGTGTTTCTAGTATGCACTTCCATTCGCTTCTTAAAACTAAATAAATTTTTTCAGACCTTGGAAAGGTTTTATATACCCACACTGAATACAATTATGTGCAAATCATTTAATCTACACTTGAAGTTCTGAACCCCACTGTAACTGGGTTTGTTGTTACACCACAAATGCACGTTAAAGCTCAAGAAGACAAGAAGGATTTTATTTTCTCTAACTTTCCTACCGCAAATTGTTATTCAAACAATTTGGGAAAAAGGCCGAGTGGTGCTGCTATCTCTCTTCATAAACCTGTGCCAGCATCTCAGAAGTCCACTAATTAATCATATTGTTCCAATGGGAACAAGAGTCTACGTAGTAAAGGCACCCCGCCAAAAATCAGTCCTGTACCTTAAGTCCTGATAAACCTTAAATTCTTGAGTTTTTGTAAGGACCAAACAAGCAAAAAATAATGTGTTAATTAGTAGGTTTCAGGACTGCTTTGAGCCTATTTGGTTACCTTTGGACAGGACCAGGCAAACGCTTTACCCTTTTTCCAGTCTTTATTTCATGCCAAGCAACCCTATGAGTAACTTAGAAATGGTGTCATCACCAGCAGAGCAGCTCCACACCTACTGTGTACATGATTTACACGTTCAGCACTATCTGCAGCACATTTAGCATAGTAGTATCACAGCTACTCTGACAGAGTGCAGTCAGGTGGTGTCTTCATTGTAACTTGCTGACTAGTTTTATAAAATTCTTTGTTGAAAATCAAATAAATAACCCCGTCATCTTCTCTTTTTATCTTTATTTATTATCACACAACATACAATATGAGCTCATACGTTGATATCTGAATTGACCCACCTACTCTGTAGCTGATGAATCTAAATTGGATATTGATGTGAGATGGATAAAGTGTATAAAAAACTGTATGAATAAATGTTTAAATGTGGTTTGTCTAAAGGTGCTTTGAGTGGTCACTGGAAATGTGCTATACAAGTGCCAGTCCCTATAAATGTATGTGCCAAAATGTAGAGCTACAGTTGCTTTATAGTTTGCATACACTCACCAAGGGCATGAATGTCATGACAATTTTGGCCTTTTAATCATTTCTTTAAACGGTTCCTGTTGTAGAGTGCACTGATTGCACAGCAAACCTATTTAATGATTTGTCAAAACTTTGCAAAAGTCTGGGACAAGTCCCAAACTGTCATCCTCAGAGAGAAGAAGGGAGGAAATTGGTTAAGATTGGTTAAGATCAGGGGTCCCCAACTCCAGGCCTCGAGGGCCGGTGTCCTGCAGGTTTTAGATCTCACCCTGGGTCTACACACCTGAATCAAATGATTAGTCCATTACCAGGCCTCTGGAGAACTGGAGAGGTCATTTAGCCATTTAAATCAGCTGTGATGGATCAAGGACACATCTAAAAACTGCAGGACACCAGCCCTCGAGGCCTGGAGTTGGGGACCACTGGTTAAGATGTTCAGCAACAACCCATGAACTTCAAGGCTTAAGCCTGCCATGAACTGGAAACTGCTGGAACACCAGTGTCCTTGTCCACAGTGAAGCGACTTCTATAACACCATGGACTGAAAGGGTGCCTACAAAGACAGGAGCCCCTGGTCCAAAGTTGACACCTCCAAGCTTGAGTAAAATTTCAGCTTCCAATTAGGGCAAGAAAAATGTCTCTGATGAAAGGTTTTATGGTCAGATGAACAGACGTAATGCTTTCAAACATAAGAGCGTTGTGCCAGCTGCCAAGCATGTTGGTAGTGGCATCATGCTCTGGGGCTGTTTTTCGGCAAATGGTACTGGTACATTGCACAAAGTAAATCAAATAGTGTAAAAGGATGAGTCCACCTAAAATTTCTTCAACTTCACTTCAAACCAAGAAGCTAAACAGTTGAAACTTGGAGACAACTGGGTTTTACAATAAGGCATCCTGAATACACAAAGAAACTGGTTTTGGAATAGATAAAGCAATCATACATTTCAATTGGCCTTATCAAATCCCTGATCCCAACCCTGTTGATGTATAAGTATGCTTAAATGCTGGGTCCATGCCAGGAAACCATCCATCCATCTTCATCCGCTTTATCCGGGGCCGGGTCGCGGGGGCAGCAGCCTAAGCAAAGAGGCCCAGACCTCCCTCTCCCCAGCCACCTCCTCCAGCTTATCCGGGGGAATACCAAGGCGTTCCCAGGCCAGCCGAGAGATAGAATCTCTCCAGCGTGTCCTGGGTCTGCCCCGGGGCCTCCTCCCGGTGGGACATGCCTGGAACACCTCACCCAGGAGGCGCCCAGGG
Source organism: Rhamphochromis sp. 'chilingali' (assembly GCF_963969265.1). Taxonomy (NCBI): domain Eukaryota; kingdom Metazoa; phylum Chordata; class Actinopteri; order Cichliformes; family Cichlidae; genus Rhamphochromis; species Rhamphochromis sp. 'chilingali'. The sequence continues at coordinate 13,601,838 of NC_137931.1, read as the reverse complement.
GGCATCCTTGTCAGATGCCCGAACCACCTCAGCTGGCTCCTTTCGATGTGGAGCAGCAGCTGCTCTACTCTGAGCCCCTCCCGGATGGCCAAACTTCTCACCCTATCTGGAGAGGCCAGCCACCCTTCGGAGGAAGCTCATTTCTGCCGCTTGTATCCGCGATCTCGTTCTTTCGGTCACTACCCACAGCTCGTGGCCATAGGTGAGGGTAGGGACGTAGATCGACCGGTAAATTGAGAGCTTCGCTTTTACACTCAGCTCCCTCTTCACCACGACGGACCGGTGAAGCGTCCGCATTACTGCAGCTGCAGCCCCAATCCGTCTGTCGATCTCCGGCTCCCTTCTCCCATCACTCGAGAACAAGACCCCGAGATACTTGAACTCCTCCACTTGGGGCAGGAACTCATCCCCGACCCGGAGTGGGCACTCCACCCTTTTCCGGCTGAGAACCATGGCCTCAGATTTGGAGGTGCTGATCCTCATTCCCGCTGCTTCACACTCGGCTGCGAACCGTTCCAGTGCGAGCTGGAGGCCCTCACCTGATGAAGCCAACAGAACCACATCATCTGCAAAAATCAGAGATGAGATTCTGAGGCCACCAAAGCGAAAGCCCTCCGCCACTTGGCTGCGCCTAGAAATCCTGTCCATAAAAATTATGAACAGAACCGGAGACAAAGAGCAGCCCTGGCGGAGCCCATCACCCACCGGGAACGAGTCCGACTTATTGCCGGCAATGCGAACCAAGCTCTTGCTTGGTTCGATCGAATGGGATCGAATGGCCCGTAGCAATGGGCCAGACACCCCATATTCCCGCAACACCTCCCACAGGACACCCCAAGGGACACGGTCGAATGCCTTCTCCAAGTCCACAAAACACATGTAGACTGGTTGGGCAAACTCCCATGCACCCTCAAGTATCCTGGAGAGGATAAAGAGCTGGTCCAGTGTTCCGCGACCAGGACGAAAACCGCATTGTTCCTCCTGTATCCGAGGTTCGACTAACGGACGAACTCTCCTTTCCAGCACCGTGGCATAGACTTTCCCAGGGAGGCTGAGGAGTGTAATCCCCCTGTAGTTGGAACACACCCTCCGGTCCCCCTTCTTAAAGATGGGGACCACCACCCCGGTCTGCCAGTCCACAGGTACTGCCCCTGATCTCCACGCAACATTGCAGAGGCGTGTCAACCAGGACAGCCCTACAACGTCCAGAGCCTTCAGGAACTCGGGGCGGACCTCATCAACACCAGGGGCTCTGCCACCAAGGAGTTGTTTAACTGCCTCAGTGACCTCGCCCCCGGAAATTGGCGGGTCATTCCCCTCATCCCCAGACTCTGCTTCCTCCTCGGAAGACGTGTCAGTGGGATTAAGGAGGTCCTCGAATTATTCCTTCCACCGCCTGACAATTTTCTCAGTCGACGTCAGCAGCGCTCCGCCAGCACTATACACAGTGCAGGTAGAGCACCGCTTTCCCCTCCTGAGACGTCTGACGGTTTTCCAGAATCTCTTCGAGGCAGTCCAAAAGTCTTTTTCCATGGCCTCTCCGAACTCCTCCCACACCCGAGTTTTTGCTTCAGCCACTGACCGAGCCGCATTCCGCTTGGCCTGTCAATACCTGTCGGCTGCCTCTGGAGTCCCACAGGCTAACCAAGCCTGATAGGACTCCTTCTTCAGCCTGGTGGCTCCCTTCACCTCTGGTGTCCACCATTTGGTTCGGGGATTACCACCACGGCAGGCACCAACCACCTTGCGGCCGCAGCTCAATGCAGCAGCTTCGGCAATGGAGACGCTGAACATGGTCCATTCGGACTCAATGTCCCCAGTCTCCCTTGGAATGCTGTTGAAGCTCTGCCGGAGGTGTGCGTTGAAGATCTCGCGGACTGGGGCCTCTGCTAGATGTTCCCAGCACACCCTCACTACGCGTTTAGGTGCACCAGGTCTGTCCAGCGTCCTCCCCCGCCACCTGATCCAACTCACCACCAGGTGGTGATCAGTTGACAGCTCAGCCCCTCTCTTTATCCGAGTGTCCAGAACATATGGTCGCAGGTCTGCTGATACGATTACAAAATCGATCATCGACCTACGGCCTAGAGCGTCCTGGTGCCACGTGCACTTATGGACACTCTTATGTTCGAACAGGGTGTTCGTTATGGCCAAACTGTGATTAGCACAGAAGTCCAATAACAAAGCACCGCTCGGGTTCAGATCAGGGAGGCCGTTCCTCCCAATCACGCCCCTCCAGGTCTCGCTGTCGTTACCCACGTGAGCATTGAAGTCTCCCAGCAGGACAACAGAGTCTCCAGGTGGAGCACCCTCCAGCACCCCCCCCCCCCCCCCAGGGACTCTAAGAAGGCTGGGTACTCTGAACTGCCACTCGGCGCATAAGCGCAGATGACAGCCAGGACCCGTTCCCCGACCCTAAGGCGCAGGGAACAAACCCTCTCGTCCACCGGGAAAAACCCCAACGTACCGGCAGCAAGCCGAGGGGATATTAGAATACCCACCCCAGCCCGCCGCCTCTCACCAGGGGCAACTCCAGACTGAGACAGAGTCCAGCCCCTCTCCAGGAGACTGGTTCCAGAGCCCAAGCCATGTGTAGAGGTGAGCCCGACTATATCTAGCCTGTACCTCTCAACCTCACGCACTAACTCAGGCTCCTTCCCCACCAGAGAGGTGACATTCCATGTCCCTATTGCCAGTCTTGGCAGCCGGGGGTCAGTCCGCCAGGGCTGGGTCCATGCCAGGAAACCAACCAATTAAAATTAATTTCAATTTTCTTGGCAGAATGGTAAAAAGTGAATATTTTCTTAATCAGAGTATAACATCAAGTCAATTAAACTTTGGGATAAACTTCTGGTCAGTTAAATAGCAGAGGGGTTGTTAATCAGTTTCAGGTGTTTCGGTGTTAATAAATGAACCACAGGGGGACCAGAGGGGGAGCAATGACACAACCCCAAAAACAGGAATGGTTTTACGGCTGGAGACCACTGACCTTTTTTCTCCTCCTCATCTTATGTGACTGTTTTTTTTTAACCAGTTCTGCATTTAGCTAGATTCAGTGTCGCTACTGCTACCATGAGGTAATACCTGGACCCTACAGAGGTTGCACAGTTAGACCCATTAATCAGTTTCACTCAAATCACATGTGACAGATGTGAAAGGTCCTGGAGAAGCTGTGGAGAATGATATGCTGCCTGTAACATTGTTCAGCATGACCAGTTTGGTGGTGGTCAGTGATGGTCTGGAGAGGTGTATCCATGGAAGGATGCATGGACCTCTGCAGGCTGGGTAATGACACCCTCACTACCATTAGGTATTAGAATGAAATCTTTGGGCCAGTGATGCTGGGTTCCTCCTAGTGTATGACAATGCCTGGCCTCATATAATAAGAGTATGCAGGGAGTTCCTGCAGGATGAAGGAATTCATACCATTGACTGGTCGCCGTGCTTGGGCTAAACCCAATAGAACAACTCTGGGACATGATGTTTTGGTCCACCTGGAGCTGCTAGATTGCACCTCAGGCTGTCCAGGAGTTCAGTGATGTCCTGGTCCCGATCTGGGAGGAGATCCCCCAGGAACATCTGTCGTCTCATTAACTCAGATGTCAGGCGTGCACACAAGCACATGAGACACACAAACTACTGAGTATCATTTTGAGTTGCTGCAATGAGCAGTGACAGCCTGCCACTTCTTTTTTCATTTTGATTATCAGAGTTTTCTTTGAATTGCCATCAAACGATCTGCCATCCTTTCGTTCCTAACACATTACTCAGTCCACATGTCCAGCGTGATTTTTCCCCCCACAGAACTCTGATGTGTTCTTTTATTTTTTTGTGCAGTGTATTTGTGGATTAGAGAAAAAACTAAATAATTTTGGACAAAGAACAGTTCAAAGAAAACATTAAAAGCCCAAAATTACCATGACATTTATGCCTTTGATAAGTGTATGTAAACCATCCACAAGTGGTGAATTTGTTGGACAAAATCACAGTGAAGCTTGGAAACATGCTAAGAAGGTGTGAACCAGCTACTATTAGGTTTTAACAAGGTTTTCTTCTTCACTTTCCCAGTGCATATGTTCAAAGACAGAGGCTATTAATAGCTACCTGATCCTCTGATAAGTATGGCAACAGGAGGATTATCTATCCTAACAGATCCAACACCTCACTTAGGGCGTGTGTGTGTGCACGTGTGTGAGAGTGTGGCTTCAGGGTTTCATCAGTGGCCTGGGCTGCAAGAGGGTTTCTGAGAGGGTTGTATGTGACTCATTCACCCTACTTTGGAGACACTAAATCTATCTCTGCTCAAAGACTTTCAACCTCAAGTGTTTCCGATGACCAGTGTCTTTACTGTTCTTTGTCAAAAGGTGTCTACAAAGGTTTAAAAAACAAGGCTAACAATTAAATTGTATTAGTATAATTTTAGACTTATATTTAATTTACAATTAAAGCTGTTAACTATCAATGCAGATGGTTGTTGCTTTAAATCACAAACACTGTGACATACAGGTGCCGCATATTAAGATCATATGGTGGCTCCAGTAACTAGCTTTACAGTGAAAAGTAAATGAAACATAGATACCAGAGTCAGCCTGACCATGTCTTTTACAGTACCTGGAGAGAGTCTTGGACCTGGTCAGAGCCTTGGTGATGACCAGAGATGGGGCGGACTGACGCCGGTAACTCTGAGACTTTGTGCGCTAAAAAAGCAAAAGAGAAAGATGGCTGATGAAGGGGGAGGGAAACATTTCTAATATTAAAATTGCATTATTAATGCAAAGCTACCAAGCTCGATACGCAATATTTTTTCACATTTTTACTGTGACATTCATACCACATGGCATCCATCAAAGAAACTATTTTGCAATTAAAAATTACGACTGTGTATGGTATATGGAGCTTTGTTGATTCTGATTGGCTGGTAAGAGAATAACACCTCACAAGAAATGAGAATGGTAAAAAAAAAATAGCAATGGTGGAAAAAGTATCGTAAGAACAATTGCGAAGTTGTCTGCCACAAAAAAGAGACATGCTTGTCAGCCTCGATAATCTACCTAAATAATGTCATTTAAAGTTTTGGTTTAGTACTGCAACTCACACAATATCTGACCACACTGCTTAGTGAGTGCTTACTGAGAGTTGGACTCGATGCTTATGTGATGTTTACGCTCTCCTCATTTGTTATGCAAGTGTCCTAATGTTCAACACATTCATCACAGCATCAGGGCTGACTATGGCCTCCAAAAGGACAGGGACAGCAGAACTGAGCTTAAAACACAAAGGAATGCCAGAGCATTTCACAGCAGCCTCTGTTTGTTTTTGCCATGACAGTTCTGACCTTTCTCACATGTTAGTAAAAATCCAGTGTGTGTAAAAACAACATTTTTCATGCTACCTTCCTACTTTCACTTGCTTGGGACCATGTTGATATCCTGTTTTTCTTTACAGGATCTGATTACCCAGGTTTCCCACATAAGGATAATTAAAGTTTCATTGAATCTAATTGTAGAAGGATTTGTCAGCATGAAACAGGGCTGCAAACAAACATTACATAACTACAGTTCTTTCACTGGATGTCAGAATACCACACTGACTAACACAATCAGCTAATACATTGATCAGTGGTTTTTGGACAGGTTAAGTGGGTTAAGGTAGTCTTTTGTTTTGTGTAGTTATTACATGTAAGTCATAGATATGTGAAAAGTGTGAAAACACATTTTAAAGATAACAAGCTCTTAATCGTGCTAGCAGCTCCATCATTCTGTGATTTCATAAGTCTACTGCTAATGTCAGCAGGCTAAAAGAGGTTACAGTGGTTCCACTGACCATAATTAGCTTGTCATTAGTGGTATTTATCATGTTTCATATAAACAGTTTCACATATAAATGTGTCTCAGGAACAAATGTGAGCAGCATATTTAGCTAAAAGTGCAGTCAGGTTGCATTTTGGTGACTGTGAAAATTTTTAAAGAATGGTGCAACTGTGTTAACTGCAATAACTTTTGGGGATAACGCCGCTAAATTAGCCTAATATCAATGATATTGGCTTTTTGAGCCATTGGCTTATTTCAAATAAGAAGACATCTATCAGTAGCAGTGGCAAGTTCTTCTGTTGTGATGCATTAATGTGTTTCTGGATGTTTGAAGAAAGTGTAATTATTAGTTTAGCAGTTAATTTATAATGGTTTGTTTCCCTGACAATCAAGCAGATTAGCTTACTAGCTATAGTGCCAGCTTGGTCATGTGACCTTTCCTGGCAGGGTTGTAGCAATCCCTTGCAAAGCTTGACAGGATTCATCCTCTGGGGACCACGAAAGCCTGTATCATTTCGTGTTAATTCGTGATGTCACTCTGTCCAAACACTAACCTTAGAATTCTAAATGTGGGAAAACCTCAGTCCGTCTTCAGCCTACATCCACCATGCACGTCCACACATTTTTCACAATGTAATAACATTGATTTAGCTAGGTCACAGGCTGCTGAAACATTCCTTGTACTCCAGTTACAATATTACAATGTTACCTTTCAGTCCTAAAAATACACCAATGTTAGCTTCCGTGAAAAAGTGGGTTTACTGTGGGAAACAGCGACTATAAAAACCCCCAATTTGTCTAACATAAACATAACCTAAAAATAGTTTAAAAAATAACTGTAGTGATGATGAACTCACTAATGTAACAGGACAATTGCTCATGCAGCTTTCTGCCCTTTCCACCAGAGTTTATAGTATTTACACAAACCGTTTTCCTTACACTGACACCGTGTTTCTGCATTTTTGACTCAGCACATTCATCAAGCACAGCTGATGTGTAACAGTTATCACTAAACCAAGGACAGAGCGCTGGCTGTGCAGTGAAGGAAGACTTTGTACCACAACTTTTTACAGTAACTGCAGAGAAGAATCACTGGGAAAAAATACTTTCAATGAATGGAACAATATGTATACCTATAATAATTAAAAGCTATTTTTATTACTGATCTAATTAATTGATAGGTTATTTTTAGTGGTGGCAGTAATACTGCGTGGTCCATTGAACACAACAGTCTGATTTTTGATGGGTAACAGTTTAATTATTTCCACTTTTCTGTCTCCTCCTCACTTCAGTAAAGGATTAAAAAAGCTTTAAATAAATGAAGTGATGTTTGATGTATTACAGGGCAGCCTGTACAGGACAGTGTGCCTAAGGAAATAGCTCTGAAAAAAGCAGAACACTATATTTGGTGTGTGTATAATATCATCATTATTAACTTTTAAAAACGTGTTAATCTGTGATATGAATTCTCTCGCCATCTGCCTTTTGTCTTATTTTCTGCAAGTAAACCTCCACTCATTTATCGGATAATTACCACCACAAAGAGTCACAAAGTAGTGACACTTCTGAGTCTAATTGTCAGCGGGATAGTTTTAGACCATCATGAAATACAAACAAACACAAAAACAATTGATTTGCGACACTGGCATAACAAACAGAGTCAAATTCTGTCTGCACCACATAAAGCTACAATTCTTCACAGTTTCTATCTTTACAAACTGAAACAAACAAACATTTGATGCTTTTTACTCCAAAATAAACTTGAATGACTACCTGATGATCAGAATAGATTAGCTGTGGACTGACAGCTACTGTTTCCAATACAGAAGACACTGCATTTATCATAGAAATGGTTTCGGTACACAGAGAATAGTTAATACCAGTAAAACTGAAACGCATGCTTTGACTAAACAGCCTGGGGATGATAATCGATAACAATAAAACCCTTTAAATCTGATTAGCATTTGAACACATGTATGAAGTAGTTAGCCTGCAGAAAGAGTAAATGTGAAGTGTATACAAGACACACCACATTTGAACACCTCTTTAACTCACACGTACCGTTTAAATGCCACAATTATCTAAACAAATACAGGAATTTATGACATTTTAAGTGTTTATTTTGTCGACAAGGCCATGACTAAAATTTACGTCTATAAATCTATTCATTCTATAAGTTCATGTATTAATGTCTGCATTAAGAAGTTTTTATTTCTTAATAAGTAAAATAAATTGATTAAAATAACTTAAAAAGTTATTTTACTCTTCTTATGACCCATGAGTTAAAAAGAAAATTAAAATCAGAAAAGGGGCAGAATATCTTGAGATGATGTAATAATGACATCACAGGCTACCAACGTTAATAATCAGTAGGTTATTAAAACAGTCTGATGACACACTTTGTTTAGATCAGTGTTTTACTGGAGCTTGAAGACACTCATTAGTTTACAACCTTGATTTATTTTTTAATCTTATAAGTTGACCTCCTGTAGAACTGCAAAACTATCACTGACAAAATTTCCCAAAAGCTGCTTCGGCTGTTTGAACACCTGTCACACTGATCTAACCTCCCAACCGACACACTCATTCATAAAGTGAGTAGGCTGTCCCTTTTCACGCGATGTAATTAGACAGAAATGAATTAGAAGGAAGTCTGTCTTTACTTTCAAAAGAGCAGAACTGTCTGCTAAGGTGAGTGAAAACACAGACTCTTACGCGCAAACGTACCCGTTTGTGTTCCTGCTGCGCGCCGCCTCGACTGAGGCTGTCCTGTTGCTGCTGTGGAGACATGTTGTCCATCCAGCCTCCAGACGCCCTCCGGCTCACTGTCCAGCTGTCCTCGGGTGATGCAGGAGTGAAAGAAATCCCATTAATAAACTCCGACTCCCGGAGATACGAACCATTTCACCACAAGCTAAAAACTTGTTTGCGATTAGATCGCGTGAAGGAAAAACTACACGAAGGAAATTTAATATTAAAAAAAGAAATAAAGAAGGAAAAAAGGTCGGGAGGAAAACTAGCTCAGGTTTCGTCTATCTCTTTGCCATCAACGAATAGCCGTGCTCATGCGTCTCCTGTCTAGATTATCAGTTGCTTTGCCACTTCTTAAGGCGTCTTTACGCATAGAACGGAGGCGGCGCCATAACGCTGCAAAAAATAGGTCCACCTATTTTTAACCAAACTGTTTCATTCACTCAGCGAACAATCAGATTTACCCGAAAACAAACAATGCTAAAGGTATGATAAGCTGTTTGCTTAGGGGATCAGCTTTTATCGAGAATTCTACAGGGATTCAGCAAGTGGGCCAATGAAGTTTCATTACTCAAGCAAACAACATTAGAAAAAAGTCCCGTTATTTTTACTGTCAGCTCGTTACTGTGTGCTGAATGAGATCTCTGTAAATGAGTTTATGTGTTAGATTGGTCTCTTGTTAAATCAAGTGACACAATTACCTCATTATCTAATCTGAAGTTAAATCAGAGTGTAACAGTCTGAAGACCTAACGTGCATCTTTTCAAAAACATCCAAAACCCAGTCAGTGACACCTTTGTAAGGCCAAAATGTTAAACTTTTACGCATATCCCAATCTTGAGATGCCATTTTTATAATGCTAGTTGTTAAAAACATTGGTTATCAGTCATCACCTCATGTTATGAATATGAGATAAGTTTCTTTTGTTGCAATGTCCCGAGAACTAAACTGATATAAAAACATGAAAACAGGAGGCTACTCAGGCACATTTGGGAGCTTTTCTATGTTGACTAGGTATGTTGGTATGAATTATCCCACTTTTTGTCAGTCATATGGAAAAGAAAGTTTTCACAGAACCCTTTAATGACTTAAAATAATAATTTTCAGTATGACTTTATCAGTCTCTCACTTCATTATCGGGTCACATCAAAGGTCACATGACTATAGCTAGTTAGCTAATTTTGGTCCACTGTTGTGTACAACATTGCTTCAGTTCACTGAGGTTTGTGGACATCTGTTTATACATAATTCTCTTAAGGTCTTGCTGCAGGATTTCAATCCGATTGTTCAGTCTGACGTCACTAACCGTGTCTGGACCTAAACTCCGCTGCAGGTCCATATATCAAACAAAGTATGGCATTACTGAGAGTTGAAAAACTGTCTAAATTCTTTCATCTTTAATAAAATGATCAGCGTTCTGCTCTACCAGGTGTAACAATTGAGTTTAACATCCAGGCATCCATGAAAACGGAATTTATAACATTTAACGGAGTTAGAAGTTAGCAGGGAGTTAGCTCGCTAGCTTCTATCTAAATACAATATAGCATGTCCTGACTGCGGGGTTTTGGAAACAAATTAAAACATACAGCTCTGCTATCACTTCCAGCATAAATGAAGACAGAAAACTAAACAGCAGTGACGTTTGTAGGGTTACTGAAGTTGGGCTAGCTGGTATATAATGATGTGCTACGTGATCGCTAGTGACACAGCTATGTTAGCATAACATAAACAGTGAAGCTGGTGGACGAACACTAACACTTTTCCACTTATAAAAGTTAACGTTAAGGTTCCTGATAGTTAGAGACAAATGCAATCGTATGGCAGGATGCTGTAAACGGACCAAACTTCAGTCAGGAGAACAACTGAGATAATCCATCCACAATACAAGGTTAGTCATTAATATACTGCAACAACATGGGAATAGAGCAGCTGTGATAGAATACAGCATTAACGAATCAATGGTACAGAAGTGGAGGAAGCAAGAAGAATGAGTTTAATAAAGTTTGATTTATCTGACTGCTTTGTTTCGCTTAATGTGCCTTATAATCCCGTGCACCTTATGGTCCGAAAAATACGTACTGCACACTGCAGTTTAATGTTGCAAAGCACCTCTTTTTAACTTCAGTGGATATTATACATGGTTATGCTCAGGATGTGTCAGCCCATTTCTACTGGAAATGCCTTTTGGTTAAACTTTCAGCAAGGAATTTGCATTTGCACTGTTACATTTTTATAAAGCTTTAATGTACATAAAAACCAGCTTCTTGTTTAAGTGAAAATAAATGGAAGGTTGTCTTTTTGTGCTAGTAATGTTGTGGAGTTGTATTTTGTCTGGCATCAATTATATCGTCAGTTATATCGTTATCGCAAATTTTCAAATATATATCGTGATAAATATTTTTGGCCATATCGCACTGCTCTAGTAGTGAAGACAGTCAGGGGTAAGAAAACAGTCAGCTATGTTAGCATAATATAAACAAGCTAACTTTTTTTCCACTCAATAAAAGTTACCGTGAGTGTTCTTGGTGGTCAGGAACAAATGTAATCGCATGGCAGGATGCTGTAAAAGGACCAAACTTCAGCCAGGAGAACAACTGAGATAATCCATCCACAATACGAGGTTAGTCATTCATATACTGCTGCATGGGCTGGGCTGTAGTTACATCCTAAGGTTTTAAAAACTGAGCTTAAATAAATGATTAGCGGTAATAAAAGCCGAGGGAGGTCAACAGTGATCACTGTCTGTTTTAGGAGCTTTTTCAGATCAAATATAAGAAAATACATAACATTGAACATGTTAACAACACAAAAGCCATATTAAACACAGACTACTTTAGGCCTGGAAGTAGGATTCGTTGCATCATCACTGAACAACTGGATAGGGTTGAGGTCAGAACTTTGCATCATTTTAACACCTTGATTCTTTTATTTTTCAGCCATTGTGTTATAGATTTCTTCTATTTCATGACCCAATTTCATATTTGACTCTAAAATACTCTGGTTTACAGAGTTCATGATTGACTCAATGACCACAAGGTGCCCAAGACCTGTGGCTGCAAAACAACCCCAAATCCTCACCCCGCCTTGCTTGATTGGTATGAGCCATTTTTGCTGATATGCTGTGTATGGTCTTCACCAAACATGGTGCTGTGCATCATTACCAAACATCTCCACTTTAGTGCAGTCGGTCAAAAAGACATTGTTGTAGAATTGTTAAAGTTTGTTCAGACTTTGCTGTCATGTTCTTTTTAGAAAGAAGAGGCTTTCTCCTAGGAACCCTTCCAAACAAGCCATAAGTGTTCAGTCTTTTCCTGGTTGTATTGTGAAAATTGAACTTTAACATGCCAAATGAAGCTCATGAAGTTTTTTTTTTCTTTTTTCACTTTGTGCCTGTTCTGACCAAACTCAGCACCCAGGAAATCCACTCATGGAAAGATTGCCAACTGTGTTAAATGTTTTCCACTTATGAATAATCTTACTGCGGAAAGTTTGGATATGGCCTCATAAACCTTCCCAGATTAATGGGCAGCAACAGTTCATCATTTCTGATGTTTTTCATCCTTGCTTTTGTGTTAAGAGGCATCTGAATGCTGCAGACCTACAAACTGCCAAAACCTCTGCATGTTTCGAGGTGCACACACTTGATGATGAATTAATTAAGGGTGTACTAAGTTTTTCACAAGACTACAGTCTTTTTCCACATGAATCTAAATACAAGTAAATCATAATTTAACAGTTTTCATTGTTTTTGAATATCAATGTACATCTATAGATAGAAGATTTAAGGGGGGAAAGTAAACTAAAAAGGGTTTAGGACTTTAGATTAACTTATTTGCTTCCATTTCTTACAGTAATAGCTCTGCTCTCAACTGGATAAGAGGCAATTTTATAATGTCTCCTTTAACAAACATAAGAAAGCTGGCTAAAATAACATTCTTAAAAATATATCTTTATCCTAACTTCCAATCAAAACTGAAAATTAGAGGTTAACACTGAGTCAATAACGCTATTGTATTTTTTAATTTAAAATAGGGTTTTTTTTGGTTTTTTTGCAAATGGGTTTAAACGTTCTATCCAAGTACTACTACTTTGTTTTCACATTTTACAATTTGTCAATGGTTACATTTTTTTTTAATTTTGTCCACACTGGGGGAAAATGAGAATTTAAGTAATGTCATATTACAATTTAAGTAGAAAAACATGAAATTCAATTTTCCTGTGAGAGCGTTGACAGGCCAGCAGGTAGAAATTTATTTTAAAACCCCAGATTAGTCTATTTATGTTCCTGTTATCGAGTCTTTCATAGTAGGAAATATAGCATACAACACTTCATTTTCATTTATTTTAAATCCCACTTAAACTGAAAGAAGTGTTCATCAGATTGTTGATACGTGTTGGGCTTGGTACAGAGTGGAAAATACAACGACAAGTAGAATTTCACAAGAAACAAAAGCAAACTTGGATAAGAGTACGAAACAATACACTTAATTCTGCTCAACAGGTGTTTTTCTTTCCCTCTTTATCCTTTTAATCCTTTGGCGACCTCTCCGTATTGTTTTTGGACCGTTTCCTGCAGGTCAGGAACCATTGCTTCAGGGTCATTTAAGTATGTTAAGAAATTTGCATGCAAGAACAACGGGGGCCGCTTCAGAACATTCGTGCTGCATGTTTCACAGTAATTGTTAAGGCTTTGGAAAGCAGTGTATCACAAAGTATTTGAAAGTAACTCCAGTTTCAAACAAAATGAACTTTTGCCACATTAACAGATGTTATTTAAATCCAACAGACATGAGTTATCAGAACAGTGCGAGTGTGACACTCACATTCGGCTGAAGACATTATTAGATTCCTGCGTGTAACAGTGAAACAGTCACGAATAGTACCGACTGTAATCTAGGCCACAAGGTTGTAATGTAGTATATTCAGGGCTTAAAGATTATGATTTGCCTTCAATTGAATTTCACATAAATATGTAATCTTGCATTCATAATGCAGTGTATAAGACCATAATAAAGGTTATTGTGGCTAAAGTTGATTTAATCTCAGAGTGCTTGTTGGAAACAGAGCAGGGAGTTAAGTTAATTCAACGCAGCACGTAGTCAAAAGGAAAAATTACTATTAGCCCAAAAATTGGTTGTACTTCTAGAACCAGAAGTGGGCCACAAACTGGGCTAAAGAAGAACTAGGCCACAGAAGAAGACGAACAGAGACTAGGAGTATTCATTCCCCAAATTGGCCACGATCAGCCCCGTTAAAACTGGATCACTTCAATGATTACCTTCCTTCATGTTGATAATGAACAGCCTTGGGCATGACAAAGAAAAGCAACATGCCCCTCCTTGGCGGTTCCCAACCTTTCTGCTACAAACACACTTTTTCCACCCTCAAAGCATCAACCAGCTCTGACTGTGTCAAAGATGTACTCACATTTTACTGCAAGTCTGCCAGACCTGAGCAAGACTGGGGAAAAAGCCTTTTGGTAAACTGAAAAATGACGATCAGTAATAAACTGTATCATTTTAGGAACCATTTGTCAAATGTGATAACTAATACGTTCTGAATAGGCATTGTGTAATACATGTTGAACTAACAAACAAGCTACTATTACATGCCAGGACTTGTGCTTGTGTGACAGCTAAAGATATTTCCTGTCCCTGGGATCCTCTGACACACCAAACTCTTTTCCTCCTACCTGCCAGCTCCATATTCAAAATCATTACATATATGATACCCAATAATCAATGATCCCTCGTCTGGACATCTTTCATTTTTGTTTTATTTAAAGAACTTTTTTTTTTTTTTACCACGTTTGAACTTTCATGTTGATCCACTACAAACATCATTTTGAAAAAGTTGGGACACTGTGTAAAATGTGAATAAAATCAGAATGCAATGACTTGCAAATATTATAAACCTATTTTTAAATCCACAATAGACCATAAACCACCAGTCCAACCACTCATCATCCTAGTACACATCTAGGATGATGACATCGAGCTGTCATATTTGACAGCTCGATGTCGCTCGAGCAGCATTCTAAGCAGCTGGTCCGAAACTGTTTTTATCATTTACGGAATATTTCTAAACTCAGACTAATGGTATCAAAGCTTGAACTTGAGATGATTATTCATGCTTTTATTTCTTCTCGTTTAGACTATTGTAATGGCCTTTTTACTTGCTTTAACAAATCAGCCTTAAATTGTCTTCAGACTGTGCAGAATGCTGCAGCACGTCTCTTAACAGGCACCAAGAGAAGATCGCATATCACTCCAGTCTTGGCCTCCCCTCACTGGTTGCCTGTAAATTTTAGGTTTCATTTTAAAATTTTAGTTCTAACCTTTAGTGGTCAGGCTCCTCGATATTTATCTGACCTGCTGAAACCACATACATCTTCTCGGGCTTTAAGGTCATTAGATCAGAGACTGCTGGTGGTACCGCGCTCTCGTTTTAAAACCTGTGGTGATCGGGCCTTTCAGACTGTGGCACCACGGTTGTGGAATTCTCTCCCACTGTCTCTTCGCTGCACGGACGCCATTGATTCTTTTAAGAAACAGCTGAAGACATTTTTATTTAGAAAAGCATTTGATTAATTTCTTCTTATGCTGTTTTTATAGGTTTATTGTTTTACATTGTTTTATTTACTGTTATATTGTTTTTATATGCCCATTTTCTGTGTTGTAAAGCACTTTGTGATTTTTATCTGTGAAAAGCACTATATAAATAAATTTTACTTACTTACACACATATATGGTGTCAATTTCAAAATCCTACGCCGTTTTGTTCTCAAATAATAGCATTCACGAGGTTTTCAGAAAACATAACTTCTGAACTCCAGGCCGAGGTGACTGACATTCGAACTCATCCGAGATTTTAGCAGATGCACCTATGGTATCAATTGAGCTACCAATGAAGCTCCTACGTCGCATCATTCTTGAGTTATCGCATTCACAAATTGAGGTGTCCATGCTGTCCAGTGGGGTGATGACAACACCTCCCATCAGCCTTTTAACAGTTGAGGGGTGAAAATGTATTTTGAATTTGGTGGCAGCAACACATCTCAGTAAAGTTGGGATAGAGTTTTAGTTACCACTGTGTAGCACCCAGACTGCAAATGTGTGGGAAGGTTTGGCTGCAGGTTTCTACTACGACAAATCCATTCTGTAGCAATAGGTGCAGGATCTGGTTTGGCATCGTCTTACTAACATAATCAAAACCTCTAAAAAACAAAACCATCATAAGCATTTGTTGCTCTAAAACCTGTATATACGTTTCAGCACTGATGGCGTCTTTCCAGATGTGGTATATGCGACTTCCAGTAAAAATGATGAATGAATGAACTTGGTGTTTATGACAAGCCACGTTGCATCTCTCCTGTCCAGAAGATGCAGCAACCATGTATTCCATAACAAAATTCCAAATTTTGATTCCTATGAGCACAGGACAGTTTTTCACTTTGCCGCAGTCTGTTTTAAATGAGTTTTGGCCCAAAGAAGGTCAGCAGAATTTCTGGATCATGTTCAAATATGGCTTCTTTGCTTGATCTGCATTTATGGATGATACAGCAAACTCTTCTTCTAGAAGTGTTCCTGAGCCCATGCTGTATATTCAATGAAAACATACTCGTTTTAAACGCAACGCTGCTCGAGGACCTGCAGATCATAGACATTCCACATTAGCTTTTGGCCTTCTGCTGTGCACCGAGATTTCTCTGAATTTTTCAGTGACACTGTAGATGATGAAATATTCAACGTCTTCACAATTTTACACTGACAAATATTATTCTCAGTACTATTGAATTTGTAGGGGCTTTTTTTTCCCCTCTTTTTTTGCAGATTGCTAAACTCCTGCCCATCGTAATTAATTAGTTGCACATATGTTCCAGAAGAGTTTTCTTTTCAGTATCATTTACTTTATCAGCTTTTTCTTGCCCAACAAAGACACATGTTGCCGCCACCTAATTTAACTATATATATATGTATTCTTGTTCAAAAGAAATTTTTCTAAATAATTCGTTAGTTTTTAAGCCTTCCTGTCTTAAAAAGAAATTGACTAAAAGTATAGACAAAATATGAAAAATAGCGATTACAATTCTGTAACCAAAATGTCCTCTGTTGAAGAGATAGTACTTAGAATTGAACTCCGGCTGGGCAGTGGGTCAACGTACCTCTTATTCTTTTATTTATTTGTTTGCCTGTCTTGTCTGGCAGTGTAGCAGTGAGAATTGTTGTCTGAAGGCCAAACAAAAAGCCCAACAGATTTATTTTCACAAGTGGACCATTACGTCTTTTGCTACAAATGGTCCACTTGATAGTCGTAGTTTATTAGAATTTTTTCATTTTTATTTTGAGTTATTACAATCATAACAGACAGGACTGGGGGATGGGAAAGAAGAAAGGAGAAGTTGGGGAGAAAGTTAACAGAAGACGAGGAAGAGAAAGAGAAAACACACACACACACACACACACACACACACACACACACACACACACTGAAAATCTGTTTGACTACCAGTTGAAAAAAGCAAAGAAAACAACACAGTAGGGAAACCACAGCAACAACCAATATATGCATAAGTAGCAGTAAATGATAAATATTAAATGTTAAAGAACACCATAAAGTACTGATGATACATAACATGTTTAGAGGCAGCAGCCAATCCAGACAATGTGAACACCTGTGTGTGGGAGCGTTTAAGTATTTAATAGTAGGTACATGGAGCCACAGGATGGAGGAGACCCAGGGCCCAGACATTCAGATAAAATACTCCCTTGTAGTTAGACATTTAATGACAAAAAGTGGCTTTAAACCCCAGGGTAATCCTTCATGCTGTATCAAGAATAAAACAAAAAGACTATTATTAAAAACTCAGATTTTATACAACTGAGGCCATATTGCTACTGTGACACAGAAAAAATAAAGAGTACTAAAGGATGACTGTGTAGAACCTAGAGGTGGGAATCACCATACATCCCATGATACGATATTATCACAATACTTAACGCACGATACGATATTATTGCAATTTTTAAAAATATTTTGCGATATTCAGATTCTGTACATAAAGGTAAACTTTATCAATATTCATTTTATCTAATATCAAAGTCTCACACTCAGTCTTTCTCTCATTTCAGTCAGTTTTATTGTTGACAAACTGAACGGTTTGTATTACAGTCTAGTCCAACTTAACTGAATGCAACCATCTGGTACAATTATAGCTATTCTGAACTATGAAATTTATGAAAACTATGCAGCCCATTCAGCAACTGAAGAATTTGAAAGTAAATTATTTACCATTAAATTAAAACAAAATATAATTTTACATTAAATAAAAAAGTTTTAAACTTAATTAAAATAAAACATGTCTTAAATTAAAATAAGTAAACTGTCATGTTTATTGGTGCCAAAAAACAAGTTAAACACATTTGGACAGTGAAGGAATGTCAGGATTCTTGCTCAGAAAAAGGATCAACATGCTCTGAAGTCAGAGTTCCAGTCCACAAAAACTTTTTTTGTAACAAAGTATCGATTTCTGCTGTCCCTGTATCAATACATTATTAGCAAACAAAATATCACGATACTACACAGTATCGATTTCCCCCCCCCCCCCCACCCCTAGTAAAACCAGAAAGTGAGAAATCAGAGTCATCAACAGCACTGTGGTTTTACAAATCTTTTTATTTACAGTAAATCATTTAGTGGGAGTAGAAATTTAAATGCATTTGTTTTACTGTAACAAGTCGACCAACTGATATGAACCACCTTTCATATCTAAAATCTTTTATAACTACACAATGCTGGCTTCACCTAAATCATAATTCAATGGAAAAATTATTAATGACATATGACTAAGACTAACAAGACTAAAAATAAGGGGTTCGGAAACAAGAAGTACTCAAAGCACAAACCTCAGCTAAGGCAGCATTTACTTTTAAGGGAATATAATTGTAATTGCTGTGTTTTCCTTGTTCTTTTTAAACATACTTTAAGAAGACTGCACAACAAAGTGCAGCCTTTTGCTATTTTCTCTGTTGAAACCCATTTATATATACTTCCCATCATTTTTTGCATATTTATTTTTTGTTTTAAGCAAAATTCATTTAGTAATAAATATCAGTGGAAAAACATTTGTGATAACATGTTTATTTAAAACAAAAATCTGGAACATTTTACATGTTTTCAAATTCTTATGTATTAAAACAGTTATAACCTGTAACTGTAATATACTTAAAGGCATAATGTAATTATCAATGATACTCAAAGTCTCCCAGGCCAACATGTTTTTGCCAGTCTGGAAACCTACTATCATTTTAAAAGGCTGTATGTAACATTAGTATCACTTTGTCCTTCAGATCAATCTATTGACATTCAAAGAGAGGTCAGAGGTCGAATGTGACATGATATTTTAAATATTTTTCCTCCAGTTCTATATGTTGACAATAATCACAGTTTCTAAGCTATAATGTTTTTGGTCATTTTTGACCAATAAATCATGAAGTCGACATCCAAGATCTTTGTGGATGTAACTCAAAAGTTTTATTTATTTATCAAATAGAAATCTTTAAACTAAGCATACACAGACAGTTTACCTGTTGCTTGGCTGGATCACTGGAATCAGTGCAGGATCTGTAAGACATGACAAATACAGGAAATAAAGCAAATGTTTTCCAAGACTGAAAGCATGACTAAGGACAACTCTGAAACTTTAAAGTTGTAAAACATAAGTGCGAAGTGTAATGCAAACGATAGTGGGCAGAAACAATGTATTTTCACTCAGTCTGGAGTAATGTAGATGTGAAGCCAGAAAGTAAATGAGCCAAAGCTACCTCAAAACTGATGGTTTTGGACCAACTGAGAAGTCGACTGATTTTTGTTTTCAACAAAACTTGCACTGGAATCAAACAGGAATGTGTGCATCAATATACGTGGACACGTGCTAAACTAGCAGTTATGAAGAGGATGAATGGGTTGGTTGTTAAGAAGGTCCAACTCATCTTTGTTAAGAATCGAGGTGTGGTCAATTTCAGCTCAAAGGTTTACTTAGAAAAGCAAACTGTCTTTAGCAAGTAAGAAGTAAGAGTTGGTGCTGCCGCCCAGTTACTACAGGACAATTGGTTTTCATTCACACACAAGCTCCGTTTGAAATACAGAGAACCAAACGGGTCAAAAAGCCAGTGCTCGGTAGCAAATTTGGTTGTCACGTCAACTGGCACTGAAAATTTGTCTTCTCAACTTGAACATTGTCTTTTAAAAGAAAAATACAAAATAAACCATTACTAGACTATGGGAAGATCTCTTATCTGGTAGCAAATAGAACAAAAATGTCAAATAAGTTGTGAAATCATCATCTTACTATGATAAGATATACTGAGCAAAGACTCACTCTTGATGCTCTGAGACATCAGTTGGACCAAATCCTACACATCTCAAATCATACAATTTAGGTAAGGGCAATCAACTATACAAGTTATACAAAAAAAAAAACAACAAAGAAAAAAAACAAAAAAAACAACACACATGCTGATGGATCAGTCATGTGACCTGCATTTGAGCAGGTGTCCACAACACAGGGCCCACTGGGCTGCCCTTAACTGGTCCATTATAGGGTCCAAAACCAACTAACAGAGCAGCCTTGTGTGGCGGAGGTGTGGTCTTTGGCTCTGCTACAGGGGAGCGAGCGGTGGTTATGTACAGGACAGGGGGTCGACCACCTGATCCTGTACATCAGCCGGAAGCTGACATGTTGTGGCGATATGGGAGTCCATGCTGTCCAGGAGCGTGCCCGTTACCGCGTGGGTACTGAGAGCAGATTGGAAGCAGCAGCTGCCCCATCAGCCTCCCCGGCACCACCCCTCCCTGCAGCAGAGCCAAAGACCATACCTCCACCACACTTTGCAAACTGTATCCAATACCATTATATTCATTATATACAGTGGTTTGCAAAAGTATTCGGCCCCCTTGAACTTTCCCACATTTTGTCACATTACAGCCAAAAACATGAATCAGTTTTATTGGAATTCCATGTGAAAGACCAACACAAATTGGTGTACATGTGAGAAGTGGAACAAAAATCATACATGATTCCAAACATTTTTTACAAATAAATAACTGAAAAGTGGGATGTGCGTAATATAGTGGTGACAGCATCATGCTCTGCTTCTCTTCAGCAGGGACAGGGAAGCTGGTCAGAGTTGATGGGAAGATGGATGGAGCCAAATACAGGGCAATCTTGGAAGAAAACCTCAAGTCTGCAAAAGACTTGAGACTGGGGCCGAGGTTCACCTTCCAGCAGGACAACGACCCTAAACATAAAGCCAGGCCAACAATGGAATGGTTTAAAACAAAACATATCCATGTGTTAGAATGGCCCAGTCAAAGTCCAGATCTAAATCCAATCAAGAATCTGTGGCAAGATCTGAAAACTGCTGTTCACAAACGCTGTCCATCTAATCTGACTGAGCTGGAGCTGTTTTGCAAAGAAGAATGGGCAAAGATTTCAGTCTCTAGATGTGCAAAGCTGGTAGAGACATACCCTGAAAGACTGGCAGCTGTCATTGCAGCAAAGGTGGTTCTACAAAGTATTGACTCAGGGGGCTGAATAATTACGCACACTCCACTTTGCAGTTATTTATTTGTGAAAAATGTTTGGAATCATGTATGATTTTCGTTCCACTTCTCATGTGTACACCACTTTGTATTGGTCTTTCACGTGGAATTCCAATAACATTGATTCATGTTTGTGGCTGTAATGTGACAAAATGTGGAAAAGTTCAAGGGGGCGAATACTTTTGGAAGCCACTGAAAGTGATAAAGCTTCAATCACGTCGTAATCTGTTGGTGGTTGCACTCTACTTATCGTATTATTTATTTTATTGCTTTATTACTTATTCTGTTTGTAAAAAAACAAAACAAACCAAACCAAAAAAACCCAACTATTTATTTATTACTTTAAAAAAAATTAGTTTTTTGTTCATTATTTTGTTTCTTTTCGCTCCGTGACCGTGCGTACATAAGTTTGTTCCACCTCATGTTAACATGTGATGCAAATGACAAAGCTCCTGAAGTGTGGTGAGACAGAATCACTGAGAGACTTAAATCCTTCTTGCTGACAGAAACCTCATTCGTGGCTTATATCACACCCAAGATGGTTAGGTAAAGGAGGTGAGCTGAGATGCATCGTTGATCTACAACAGCCTCTTATGAAAAGACAGATTAAAAGTGGAGAAAAATTAAGACTGTTCAGTGGTGATCTTGTTAAACGTATTTTTCGTAAAGGTCCTTTTTAAATTGCCCATTAGAAAATCCAAGTGCTTAATTATGTTGTAGTCTTACCCCATTTGTGAGTCTTTCCTTTTCCCCTTTAAGAATCAAGTGTTAATGACTTGCACCATCTTGTGCTCACAAGTGTATGTAACACCATCCTAACTTCAGTGGATATCTGTCAGCACAGTAGAAATGCATTGTGGACATGAAGTCATAGCATATGGTAATGCTAAAGGTTTACGATTAACTAATCTCAGGTTTAGCTTTATTACATTAAAAGGTTGTCAAATCTCCAACATCAAATTGATTCTGTTGCTTCCCATAAAAAAGAAAAGAAAAAAAGACTTGACAATCATGCTTTCAATTATGATTGCAAACCGAGAATGGTAACGGCACACACATAAATGGATCAAGTCCACAGTTTTACACCCCAAAGTGACTTCATAATAATATGCACACTGTTAAATATATTCACATAGCCTGCACCAGTGAGCAAGGAAAGGCAAACTTATACATACAGAGAGTAAACTATGAAAAGCACACAAGTCATTTATGTATGATTTAGAATACAAACATGAAGAGAGGAAAAAGTTATTTACCTGCTGTAATCTATTCTTTAGCACCGGTCACATTTCCCAGATCCACTGACACAGAACCAGGAACATCTTTTGTTTTTTTAAACAAAGTGAAGCACGTGATTATGTACAGAATTGCAACACATACCCCTTTAAAATTGACAGGGCACACAAAGACGCAAAAAAGCAATCTAAAGAGAAGGGTCTCACCCACACCAAAACAGCAAACAGGTGACAACAGTACACACACACACACACACACACACACACACACACACACACACACACACACACACACACACACACACACACACACACACAGGGTGGGGCTTAAAATGTTAATGCAGCATACCAATTATTGTTTGTGCATCATTTACAAAAATTTGAACGTCATTGTTCACTGCATATTAATATTTAATCTCTAATTTAAAAAAGTTAAAGAATCTGTTTAACTAATTTTCAAATTTTAATTTAAATTATTACAATTTAATTAATATTGTTTATAGTAACTTGAAACAATTTTCACTAAAGCTGAACTTTGACATTCAGTCATGTATTTAATTCCATGTTTGAATTAATCTCTGTTTCTCTTCCACAGCATCTTTTATCCGGTCTTCCTTCTCTCGCCCCAACCAGCCGCGGCAGATGGCCCCGCCCCTCCCTGAGCTTATTTCTGCTGGAGGTTTCTTCCTGTTAAAAGAGAGTTTTTCCTTCCCACTGTCGCCAGAGTGCTGCTCATAGGGGGTCATATGATTGTTGGGTTTTTCTCTGTATGTATTATTGTAGGGTCTACCTTACAATATAAAGCGCCTTGAGGCGGCTGTTGTTGTGATTTGTATAAATGTATAAAACACAGCTCAAACACTGAGTCACTTAGAATATCCTTGTTTTTGAAAGAAAACTCTTTTCTCTTGCAAATGTAGAATTAGAAATATTTCAACAATAAATGATTACCCAGTCTTTAATATTTACAAAAGTCCTTTTCTAGTAGGCTTAATTCCTTTGGTCCAATGACACGAATCACCAACTGCAATCTTTCTTTAAAGAAAATTTCAATTTTTGTCCATAATCTACAATAAAAGCCGATTTATGAATCTACGTTTTTCTGAGCTATACCAGTTCACAAAGTACTCCAGATTCCTGAATCTCTCTCTCTTTTTTTTTTTTGTCCAAGTGAAAATGAACTGCAGTCAGCTAAATAGTAGAGCGTTACTACGCTCTCTTCTGCTTCTTTGTGTATTTCAAACAATGTTGATGGAGCTGAGATCATTTTGGAACTTGAAACAAATTAAAAACATAAAAAAATAAAAAAAAATTAAAAAAAAGCTGTTATAAAGGAAATGACTGCAAATGATATACTGCCAAATTAGCATTATGAGGAAACCGATATTGGAGCCAGTACACACTTTACTTTAGAAAAATCATTTTTTCACTATTGTATTTATAGAGCAAAGTGCTGCATTATAAACTTGACCTGCATTAAATTGGGCTTTACAAGAATACAAAGACACAGCAGGATGAATTGAAGTCTATAGCTCGATCTGCACTTAACATGTCTTCAAGTGGTGGCTTCATTAAACGGTTCCCACAATACAATACTTTCGAAATAAAGAGTGAACAGGCAACTCCACAATGATGGGTGGTAACATATATTGGAAAGAAAAAAAAAACAACAACTTCTGAGCCAAAATGTTAAAAGAACAAGAAAAGTAAAGAAACAAAGACACTGGGCAAAAACGGGGGGGGGGGGGGGGAATTGGATGACAATTAATGACGAAACAAAAAGATGCTGGACAAGAGGCTTGACACCCTTTCAGGTATAGTGGAAGAGGTTTGGAGGGGGCTCTGCTAATGGAAAGAGAGATTTGGGTGTTTTATTGCCACACCGTGTGGATACTGCTTGATGAGGCACACTTCCCTTCAACAGGAAGATGACCTTCACTATGCAAAAACTATCTGGAAAAGAAGCAACAGCACTGTTCAACATAATTTGTGCTCATGGATAAGTAGATCCACTGTAATTTTATTAAAAGCAGTACACATTACTCATGATAGAGTCTTAACTACACAGTAAGTGAAAGGAGTGCTTAAAAAAAAGAAACTTTTTGATTAAAAGGAAACAAGTTCCTACAAATGTTTTATTTCTCTTCACCATCAAATACAGGATGATTTAAGCTGCTGAAACATTCACTCTCCATTAGTCTGAACAGCTCCTCAAAAATTGTAAGAATGTACAAAGGAAACACCACGATCAAAACACAAAGGAAAAAAAAAGTATTATAAGGACATAAAAATTTACCTTCCTAGCAATTTACCTTTGCTGGATATTTATCATTATAGCACTGACAGGTAGCCACAAAAACCAATACTGACTATAGGTCAATGTGAAAATTCAGAGAACATGCTAGCACGTGTTCTTTAATGGTTTGTAGGTTGGAAAATGTCAGAAAAAGCAAGTACAACCGACAGTCACATGGAGATACACTGCATGGACAGAAGTACAGGGTTAAACGCTGGCAACAAGGCAGCCTGTGAAAGATCTTGCCTCTGATATATCACCACAATGATACGTGGTATTATTGCAAAGAGGAAGCGTTTAGCAGGTCCCCAACCTTTATTGGGCCACGGACCGGTTTATGTCCGACAATATTTTCACGGACCGGCCTTTAAGGTGTCATGGAAAAATACAACAAAATAAAACCAGTACCGGTACCAAAAAAAGATTTGTTCATAACACACGGGAAAAGATCCAGGGAAACAGAGTTAACGATAAAAAAGAAAATAGCACTAAAAACCAATAAAAACCCTGAAGACCATAAATTTCACACCCGGTCTGTGGCCCGGGGTTTGGGGACCACTGATTTAGCAAAAACTGCAACTTAGCAACAGTTTCTTTTTGGAGCGGGGTCACTGGCTGCATGGATACAAAGTGTGGAATATTTGCTGACAACCAAGTTCCAGACCTCCTCTACCATTAACATCAGCACAAAAACTGTAAGCCAGGAGTTTCATGGCATGTAGTCCCATGGCTGAGCAGCTCCTGTAGATGTAATCTACCCAGTACTTTTGTCTAAATACTGTACTTCAATATTTGACTCAAATCTAAAGTAACAAGTCTAAGTTTCAGTTTGCTATGCCAAATTATAAATATTTCAAAAGGTTACCACTTGTTAATCTTGATAACCCAGTCTTGGAGAGATATTCAAAATCCCATGCTGGTAAAGCTCGTCAGCTTGTTACAATGAACATAGCAGAACACGTAACAGGAGCTGAAAGCAGTTCCTAACATCTCGAGACAAACATTTTTACCGGGTGTCTGACATAACTGGAAGGGTGCGGTGGGGGACCCAACAATATATCAATATAATAATATATCGCTTCCCATACCAATGTCTTGATTTGGTGCTGTAAGGTAAATGTGTAGTGAAGAAACAGAAATGTGATGCATCATAACTGTCTTGTAATGAATAAAAACAAACCAAAAATAATAATCACTGCTGAATCACTGCATCATTCAACTGTTTTTGTAGGTGAAACATCACCATAGCATACTATAGTACATACTGTACAGTTCCTACCCATAGTTATCATCGTTTACTCATTGTGCCTGCATACAGGTCAGCACACACTGAGGACGGCAACATGTTATCATACATTCTTGTGTTCACTTAATATTTGTTATTTAAAACTGTAACATTTGTTTTAAAACGTCTTGATGCATTCTCAATCATCCAGGGAAGTAAATCTCCAAAACGTTGATTCTGTTTATCTGGACGTAGCGTTTTGTGGGAGAAACGTTTCATCACTCATCCAAGTGACTCAGTCTCAGCTGACTGCAGGTTTCCCCAATCTTATAAACAGTACATCTGCATAATGACTGAAACCAGCCCACTGAAGGAACAATGGGTTGGGAGGTCAGGAACAGACCACTGTTCCTTCAGTGGATGCAGATGTGCTGTTTCTCGTAGTGTTTCTCCCACAAAACGCTACGTCCAGATGAACAGAATCAACTTTTTGGAGATGTAACATTTGTTGGTACTGACTGTCAAATTGCAGGAATAACACCACTATTTTTTTGAGAACTTTGACTTTGTGTTTTTGTAACCTTATTTTAAAATTCCCTTAAACCAACTTAAAAGTTTATCTCACACAATAGAAGTCATTACGACTGCAAACCTGCCTACCCTTAAAAGCATCCCTTAAAATGCTATGGAACTATGGATCCACAATGAAAACCCCCCGCTTCATTCGGACCACAGAGGGAAGAATCATATTCTACAAAAAAGTAAACACTGAGGACAAGTTTAAATAAAAAGCATGTTCTGTAATTTTATCAATTACAAAATAAATGCCCAGGAAAGGTAGCGGGCTTGTAAACTGTAAAAACAATAATTAGGGCTCATTAACACAGATCCATGAATACCAAGAGAGGTTAGTATCTACGACGCTTGTTATTTGGTCCATCAAAGACTCCCCCCACAGGACTGCCCCTCCCAAATCCTGGAGCTGGTCCAGCCTGGGGGCCCAGTGGTGCTGGCTGCTGCGGCTGCTGCTGCTTTGGAGAGCCAGCATCGGGTCGCCCCACCATGGGTCCGCCTTGTGGGTATCTATCATTTCGCTGTGTTATCATGACGTTGGTGTTGTAGAAATGGTGGGAACATTGAAGGATTGATATAAAAGTTGTGTTGCAAGTATGAGAGAATTTTCCCCCCACAAAGACATGAACAGAGGCCAGAAGAGCAATGATGCAAGGAGCAGGATTTTCAAGAATGGGTTCAGTCAGTGTTTAGTTTGATCCAAGTGTCATCATCCAACAGTAAACGGGAGAGAAATAAACCACGTAGACAAAGGGAGAGAGAGGAATGAAACTGTTAGTTAGGTTTCCAGTTTTAATAAAGCTCGTAAAATCTTAATTTTTCCCAGTATAATGTTTTTAAGGCTTGGCTGATGTTCAATTACTTTTTAAAATCATTTTTAGAAATTTCTTGGAAGCCAAATGAAACTTTTCTTCTGGAAAAACATTTCTTTATTTCTCTATATACATTACCATGGCTCCATTCTCTGACATCAATGGTGTCCCCATTTTTGCTGTTCCCTCTGGGCCAGTGGGTCCTCCCCTTCCACTCATGCCCATCATTTGACCTTGGTTACCACTGGGCCCCGCAGAGGCCTGGTTATAGCCATCTACACGCAAAACAACGGAGCATTGGTTGGTCTTTTGGTAGTTTAGTGTAATTAATGTAAATCAACGGTAGCTTAAAGACAGAGCTATTGTTAATATTTTAAAAGTTAACATTGGTTTTTGGTCAAAAGGTAAAAGATCCTGGAGTCTACGAGATGTACTCGAGCAACAAAAAGGGAATTACTATTTTGAGAAATTTCATAGGAATCCATCCAAATCTTCATCAGCATCACAGTTAAAACCAGGATGTCAACCTCAGAGTGACATAAACAAGATAAAGCCAAAGTCACCAGAATAATGAGGATACATCACCCAAATGTTTTTGCAGAATTTCATGGCAATTCAACAATGAACCAACTAAATGACCGACAAGACCATAATACTTGAGATAAAATAAATAAATATATTTTACAACCAAAAACCAACGTTAAGTTAAAATAGTGGACAAGGACTATGTTCCGACAGAATTATAAAGGCTGCCTCATGGTAAGTAAAAGACAGAAAATAAATAAATAAAAATAACACCAACTCCTAAAGTCCATAGATTTCTAATAACCCTTGGATTGCACATCACCATAATCACAATAAATACAGAGCTGGAGAAGCTAGATAGTAATAGTCAACTACCCCCCCCCCCCCCAAAAAAAAGACTTCTACAAACATGTGATTCATTATTTAACCCCCACCTCAAAAGACTGTACATTTCTGGAGCTAATAATCAACTTGACTTGAAAATTACTCTCAATTCAGAATCAATGATCAACATAATCCTATTTACTGAATTAGGCCAATATTTCTTTTACATGATAAAAGATGTGAGCAAAAAATAAAGAAAATCATTCTTTAAGAAAATCAATCATACTTCTAAATTATAGGAGATAGAAAGAGCATTGTACACAAGTTTTCAAGCATTTTGAATGAGGATTAATCACCATTTGAAAACTGACTATTATCAGAATACAAATTAAATAAACAAATAAAACGCATACTACATATTTTACTTTGCATTCAGGTATAATCAACATGACTAGATCAGCGAAGGCAGTTTAACTAACACAAACATCTACATATCCCCCATCAATAGTTTCAGAGCAACATCATAATTCTGCCAGACTCTTATTTACAAACAATGCCATACATTCAGTGTATTCATATATTATTTCATTTACTGGTTAAAGTAGCATACTCAGAAAAGAACTTTATGGAGTTGTCACTGGGACAGGCGAAAGTGATATCAAAGAAAACAAATTAAAGAAAGTTGTTCAAAGTGTATCTAACGCCATTTATATATTAAAACAAATGACATGTGTTAAAGAAGCAGTGTGCAGGACTTGGTAGAGATCAGGTAGCAGACTGGAACCAACTACAGTATTTGTACTTCACTCTGTACATATATATTAGAAACATAGAGCTCAGTGTTTGGGTATTATTGGACACTGCAGAAAAATGACACTATGACAGGCCTAGTGAAAGTGGATCTGTTGTTTCCATGTACAAAAGAAGCGTTTCTTCTAAGCTAACAAAAATATACGAAATTACATGGGTTTCTACACTAATGAAAACACGATTAAGGATACTATTCAATTTCCTCTTACTTACATAGTAGTAACTTTAATTGTGAGATTTTGGAGATGCTACACATCTACCTTAACAGTTCCCCAATTTTTCCATCTTGTTGCATTAAAATGTTTTCTGTGACAGCTTGCACACTGTTTTAGCATTAGCTAAACCTTGATGGAACATAAAAGACTGTCATACATAGGGATGGGTACCGGTGTCCGGTGCCATGATGGCACCGGTTCTGACATAAACGGTAGTAACCAGACCGAAAAGCAGCGCACATTTCGGTGCTTTATTTCGGTGCTTTTTTTCCCTGAGCTGTGATACACTTCTAGCCAATCATTTTACGTTTCCGAGGATAGTAGGCGGGTCCAGGTACGTATGTTTTTTTAGAGCAGAGCTACAGATTAAAAATGCCCAAGGCGAAGCGGTCAAAAGCCTGGCTGTACTTCACAGCAAAATATGCAAACTCAGCAGCCTGCAACAAGTGCTTTAAGCTGATACTGTGATACTGTCAAAGGAGGTAACACCAAGAATCCGATTAAACACCTGGCGACGCATAGCGTTTCTTTTTAAAAGCCCAGAAATGCGCCGTATTTGATAGCTTGCTGCGAGACCTCACACCGAGCGCATCTACTGCGGGTGGGTTGCCTGTTATGCAACATCCCCCAAAAACACGAAGAGGAGAGTCCTGGCCCCTAGCCCTGTCAGTGTAGCAGAAATGATAAGGATGATGGCAGCAGCAGCCGTTCTTCTCTGCGTGAGTAGCTTAATGTTGTTCGTGTGTAATTTACGTTGAGTAGGCTAACCACGTTATTACATTAATGCATGTAAGGTGAACTAGCAAACATCATCATAGCTACATGCGGCTGTCTTCTTGTTTGATGGCAGATACTCCCTTCACCCTGGCCAAAAAGGCTAAAATGACCAAAGAAAAAGTGGAAAACAGTTAAACATGAGAGGTTTTTGGATAAAGTTTGTGTTTTTTTCCATTGTTTAAGCACTGCTTCCAGCCAAGAGTGATACCATATATGCCCCATAGCTGCAGAAAAGGCTAACATTGTTATCTTTTTACAAAAAACCAGCTGAACATGAGAGGTTTTTGGACCAATTTTGTGTTCTCCATTCTTTAAGCACCGGTTTGAGCACCGTTTGAGCACCGGCACCGTTTCAAAAGTACCGGTTTGGCACCGGTATCGGATAAAACCTAAACAATACCCATCCCTAGTCATACATTATAACACTGCACTGGATGTCATGGATCTCTTACAGCAATCCACAAAGTTACCAAAGACAGATTAAGGTAGGGCAGGCAAGTTACAACTAGCTAGCTAACGAATCGTCACTTGTGTCTTGGATAATTTTTAGTTATTAAAGTAAAAAAAATATATTAACCATTGCTATGTACAGTTACATAATTGATTGTTAATTAAAATCAATACTGTTTATTATTAAAGTTAATATCATGGATCACATTAGCTGATAAAGTAATTTGTAAAGCTACTAAACTAGCATTTCCACTCACACAGCAATAACGTTAGCAAGAATTGATGGTGCTATAACTTAGCTAAACTACATGAATTTGATGGTGCCAACAATGCCTGATGACCTGACATTACTTTTACAAAGAACATGAATTTAGCAGCTGATGAGCTCCAGAAGTGAAATTCATCCTGTAACAGAAATCACTCACCAACATTACCCAATACAAGGCCAACTATAAACTGAAGCCCCTGCTTGGGTCGCCCGTTTTATCTAATACATTACAACACTAATTACTCTTGCTTTTTCGAGGCACTAAAGAAGGCCGTTATGGAGCAAGCACAGACAAAATGGCTTTTATTTTTGCAGAAAAATTGCAAGCTCCATTAAGCTTCTGTTAAGCTCCATTATAGTCTGTTCACAGATTGCAGAATTATTCATGTATTCAGATGCTTCTATATTGGCAGAGTTAGAGTACCACCAGACGCTTGCCCTAAATCTACAGTGTACCAAAAGCTTTGTAATATTAAGCTTCTTTAAAAAAAACTGAGGAATACTTTGACTTTTTAAAAATAATAGAGAAAAAAAAATCATGTCAAATGTATGACACCTGCAAATCATTTTTTTAAAGCACTGTAGATAGTTACACTGAAAAGCACACATTACGAACCAGATACAGTACTCTCTTTAAATGAAGTTAGCTAGACATTTTGCTATGAGTTATTGAGTTGCTATGAGACATTTAAATGAGTTACTGCAGAATGGTTTATAAGGTGATGTGCAATCCTAGGTTATAGTCTTTATGCTAAACAGCTAACATTAAGATTAATGTGTCGAGTCTATATAATGAGAATCCACAGTCCCCAGCCCCTCATCCTGCACTCAGAAGATCACAAATTGTTGAAGACATGATTTGTATTCCCAACATGAAAGAAAAAGAATTAAGTCTGCATGTACTGCAAGGCTAAAGGCCAAGACTTGTACAACTTAAAATATCACATAAATGAATATGTTTTTAACATTTATTATCTATTATGTCAGACCCACACAGAGCTGAGGATGAAGGCTCAGAGACCCAGTAGTTCTCAAACTATCAACCCCACCACCCTAAGAGACAGTACCCATTCAGCACACTGTAAATTCTTGTTAGTATCAAGTCCATGTTATTGTGAGGAACATAGTTTATTTTTACTGCTGTGTACTGCATCCCAACTGACTCCATTTCCAACTGAAAAAGCATTAAAAACACTCCAATATATGTTAATTGCAGTGTTGGAAATAAGCCACTAGGAATGCAAGAAGAATAAACCTGAAACATGAAAACAAATCACTTGATCTGGTTTTTGTATTAACCAGTCCTTACACAATGATGCCCATACCTCCCATATTAATGGCTCCACGAGGGCCCAGCTCACCCACTCTCATTTCCTGTTCTCTCTGGAAGAAGTGAAGAGAAGCCTTCAGAATAACACTGCTAAAATACAAACGCTCAGCGGAGAGCCAACTGCAGAACACTCACACTCACAAATCATTACATTTCCACACAATGGCAGACAAGCAATCTCACACTTGGATGAATAGCAGTTGTAGTAAAGCTAGAATTTAGTGTTAGCTTTAGTGCTTCTTTGACTCTATTCAAACAAGGACAAATTACTTTTGTAAAAATATGTATCAAATAAAACTGTTAATATCTGACACACCAAGTTGGCAAATTTCATAAAGCACGTTCTTCATATGTGAATCCAAGGACGGCATGGTGACTGCAACAATACTGTAAGGGAGCCTTCATTTGTAGTAATTTATCAAGTTACAGAATGTCAAGGATGGAGAACAAAGTAAATAGAGTCCATTTTGCCTCTCTCTCGACCAATAACAACAGTTTTTGCAATACAGACCCGCGTCAGTATAAAAATGAAAGCACTTGGACATATCTGAGTACAGCATGTACAAGTGCATTTCTCCTTTAAATAATTAAAAATATTATATATAAATACAATATAACTGGTTTGTAATTTTTGTAAATCCAAAAATGTTGTTCTGAAGTTCTTTCCTTGTTTTTTTTTTTTTTTTTTTTTTTTTTTACATAAACATATCATATAACAACTAGTGTTGTAATTTTTGGTTTGCATTGGAAGCTAAGCACAAAACGCACACAGTCACCATATTTACCCAAAGTCAAAAATCTATGTACATGTACATTAATGGTAGCAGACAGGCGAGGATTTGGTGATACCCGCTTAAAAGGTCATTTTGGTGTGTCCGACCCCATGGTCACGCTCGCTTTTCCACACGCACACAACACCCCTACTAAGACATTTCATTTACACACACACACACACACACACACACACACACACACACACACAACACCCCTACTAAGACATTACTAAGACACACACACATAATCCTGCAGACACAAAAAGTAATTAAGATTCAAAACAGACCAAATCTAGTATGAGAAAACATAAAAAAAAAAAAATGTTCTATTTTAATATAAAGTAAAACTTGTATGAGTAGGTCGATATGCACATTTCCACAATTAAATCACAATCTATACAACAGACTTTCATAATACAGTTCAACAACAATCATGAATGTGGCCTACATCAAAGATATCATTGGAGAAGGTGGGAGAGGAAACAAGTTACTGGAAATACTGTGATTCTAAACTTCTGTACCATTTACTGTACTTACCTTTTAAATGGTCACTATGAAAAACTGACTGACACTAGAAAACTGACTAAAATTGCACTAAAGTATCTATCAAACAGTGATTATTTTACTGCTACTTTAAACTCTAGAGAGCAACAAATGCAAGATTTAGATTCTTGGGAGACAATAAAACC
Organism: Rhamphochromis sp. 'chilingali'; assembly: GCF_963969265.1. Classification (NCBI taxonomy): domain Eukaryota; kingdom Metazoa; phylum Chordata; class Actinopteri; order Cichliformes; family Cichlidae; genus Rhamphochromis; species Rhamphochromis sp. 'chilingali'. The sequence goes on along the minus strand of NC_137931.1, from coordinate 13,568,372 downwards.
TACAACATTGTACTACAACCTACACCTAAGTACTACAAATTATAAGGACATGAGCAAGTTTAAAAAAATATTTTACTCATCATTGCAAGATATTACTATTATGTGGATATATACTATATCCACATTAAGTGGCAAATGTCCTGACAAACAAAACATGAAACCCTCTTAGTTGTCTGGTTAATACAAAGTGGTTTCTAATTGCTCTTTCTCAGGTATTCTACTACAAAAATATTCATGTTCATTGACACTTCCATTTTTTGTACTGTATTTTTTGATTACTACTCTGACTAAAAGTCATAAGAGACAGATGGCAGACATTGGTAGGTCTAAGTACATTTGTTCAGCATCCATTTGCTATGTGAAAGTAAAGAGACGCCAACAGGACCTTTAAACACAGCAAAGGACACGAAGAGAAAAGTTATAACAGAAATCAATAAAATGCAGTATCATACGAACAGCTACACACCTACATGACAGCATAGTCAGATCATTACAAATAGTCACTGCTGTTAACACTAAATGTTGCTTTTTACCAGCTGATCATATACAGAGCCCTCAGCATGTTTAAAAACGAGATATTTATAGACTCTGTAAAGATATTTTCAAAGTTAAGCCCTACATGTTACACTTTAATAAGATAGAACAGGTTGGGGTGGATGTCACATGTTTTATTACATAACTAATATTTTCTTTTTAAATCGTAGCAAAAATGTCTATGTAGCAAAAACTCTATTCACACAACCTGTATTGAGATCATGAGAACTTAATTTAGAAACTGGCAGTGCAACAGAGCTACACTATTTGACTTCAGATTTTGTTTAGTGCATGTGCATCCTGCTAACTGAAACGAAACTAAGGCACATCCTTACAAAAAGGTGGATTGCCACATAAGACTGTTGAGCACTAAGACATTAATAGCTTAATTACCTAAAACAACACTTCTGCAAAAATACTGCTAATACTTAATTTTTATTTTGTATAAAAGCTTTTTGTAGTTCTTTAAGAAAATAAAAAATTAAATAGACCCCTTTTAAAAGATAAAAATAAATCAGCTTAAAGTTTTGAAAACATTGTCATGATCTTCTGAGCTCAGCATCTGAACTACACAAAGTCTGAGACGGATGTAGTTTCTATGAGGGTCCTAACTACGACCAGTCTTGCAGTCATATTTTCTTCCTTCATTACAATTTTATTTATTTAAATAAATAACTAAATAAGAACAATCAAAAAACGCCAAGAGTCGATTAACAATCCTCACAATAGTGGAGCAGTTATAGCTGCATATACATTTGGGATGTGTTTGTTAAAGATAACACGTTTAAATAACAACACATCTAAACCCAGTTTCTTAAACCATGCTGGTGGTTTACAGCGTAATGTGTGATTAGAGATTTAATGATGCATTGGACAGATTAGGCTATGTTATTCCATACTGTTAGCAGACACATAAATGTGGCACAGCCAATTAATTTTTGCTTTATGAGGAAAAAGAAAAAAAGAAAGAAAGAAACAAATTAACACCAACATGCTGAACATGTATCACTGACTATGTTACGACAACAAATAAGGCTTACTGTAAATCCTTTATTATTTAACTTAGGAATAAATATACATAAACTACATATACATTAATATGGTATTAAAAAAAATATTGTAGGTCACCATTTATTGAGTACTAACTACGAACAAACAGTTTTCTCTATACATATTTACATCGTTGAAATGCCTAATAAGCATTTCAGGAACTATGTGAATTCTACATCAATCACAATAATCATGCATTTTGAACCCCCACTGACAACTCTGAGTATTCAATGGCTCTGACTGCAACTAATAAAGCATTACAAGCTTTCATAAACAGGAGATGAAGTCAAATAAAGCTTGAAGTAGAGCTGGGCGATAGAACGATAACGATATGTATTGCGATATAACTTTTTCTCGATAGAAAAATTAAACTATTGCGATAGACCTCGCCGCTCTTGTCCTCTTAAAAAAAAAGAAAAAAAGAACAGCCAATCCAAATTAAGTAGCGCAGAGCCGAACCAATCACAGCCGCAGCGTCACGTCACGTGACTTGTTACGTACAGCACAAGTGCCAAGCCGCACATGTGTATTTGTTTGGGAAGCAGCCAGCCACCGTACCGCCCGGGTAATGGAGGAAATGAGTGTGCTGACTAGAAAAATCAACCGAGCGTGACCGAAGAGAAAACAGATGATGGTTCCAATGCCGGAGAGATTGTCGAACGGAAGAGCCATAGAAGTTCCGTAGTGTGAAGGTATTTCGGCTATTTCAAGTCTGACAAAAAACAGAGTAGCGTGCACTGTAAATTGTGCCGAAAGCAAGTCTGGAAATACAATAAACTGGTGCATGCGCTACGTCCACACGTACCCGGGTATTTTTGAAAACGCAGATTTTTCTATCCGTTTGCGCCTTTCGTCCACACGTAAACGGCGTTTTTGGTCACTGAAAACGAAGATTTTTAAAAACTCCAGCCAGGGTGGATATTTTTCAAAACTCCGTTTTTGCATTTACGTGTGGACTAGAAAAACGGAGAAAACGCAGCGTCAAAGGTGTGCGCATTTTTTGACGTCACACTGTGCGCCACGTTATTGTTTCGGTGAAATGAATTTCTACAATACTGTTACTGTTAATTCTACTCTCTGCAGTGTTTAAATGCTTACATATACACACAGTTACTGTCCCTCCACACATACGACTGGGTTCTGCTTCTACGCCCCAGCTTTGTTTACTTTTTCCCACCGAGGCTTCTAGACTTCTGATTGGCCAACATTTCTGCACGGTTAGGAATCTAGCGCCACCTGCTGCTTTGGCATGTTCATAGCAGCGTTTCCCTTCATTTCTGCCTTTATGTGTGGACGGGATTATTTTTTAAAACGAAAACGGAAAATCTCAGTTTTCAAAAATACCCGTGTACGTGTGGACGTAGCCTCAGTCTCTGACTGGAAGCGCTAATTCGTCATTCGGCTTTTGTCAGACTAAAGTAACTGTTAAAACTGTTTGAAAAGCTCAGCTATACAACAAGGAGAGATTGAGAATTTCCTTTTAGTTCTCAGTTTATTTGATATTGACAAAAGTTAGTCAATTTTGTCTGTTCTTCTGTAAAACAAACTAAGATTTATTTTTAGAATTAATATTTTGTTTCTAAGTGGAATTGACAATTTAGTCTGTTTCGTTTGTTCTATTTTGAAACTTAAACGCTTTAGCGGCTGCCTTTTGTGTAGTTTGCAATATTTGCCTTTATTTATCTGAAAAAGCCTCATGTTCCTTAAGTACATCTACCCTGTTGACTTATGGGAAATAAATATTTAAATCAAAACAAGCTGCTGATTATTTCACATTTTACTTGTGAGCAACTGCACTTTTAAATCTTACAAATATAGTCATTTGGCTTATATCGTGATATATATCGTTATTGCCTGAAATGAAAAAAACATTTCGTGATATGAAAAAAATCTTATATCGCCCAGCTCTAGCTTGAAGTCAAATAAAGCTTGTAGAAAAACTACAAAAAAAAATATAGTGAGTCAGATTCTTGTCAGTTGAAGTGACGCAAAATGAATCCAAACAGGAAAAACATGTTCTGCTCAGCAAAGACCACAGGCTGTATATAAAATATAAACACAGCCACCGGGTCAGGGAAGTGAAGCTAATCTTGACGTTCCCTCACTATCACTGAGGGCTGCTACATGTTAGCTATTTGTATTAACTTGTTAGTCGTATAAACTGGGTACAAAGTTAATATACCAGTGAACTCCAGTCACAGAAATGTTTTGAATCATGAAATTTCATCAATGTCGTCATTTGTTAGAAAATTTGTGTTTTCTGCTTATTTTTGCATAAGTTGGCTTATTTTACAGTTACAGAACGAAAGATTCCAACTTACAGTTTTGGCAAATAGAAGAATTTGAATGCTATTTATATATCTACAATGCACACAATAGTGTTGGTATGACCAAGTGCTGTGACCAGAGAAAGGGAAACAGTTATCATTCCTAATAATATCACTTATTAAAGTTAGCAAGCTAGCCTGTGATACCTGACCTTTAAGTGGTGTAACTTCTTGTTCCAAATAACCACTTCGGTAACAGCCACATGCCAAGCTCGCAGTTTCCAAAAAATAATATTTCTTTCACTAGTTTGACAAAAGAGCATGCAGCACTTTTCCTACTAATCAAATTTGCTGTCAAACTAGATTTCTACACAAGTCTGACTATAAAAGAAATGTCAGTTCTGGGGATGTTTCTATAAGGATAGCGACCTGAAGCACAAACTAAACCCAACATTTGTGCATGTGGTCTGACATACTCACACTACTTCTGCTCTTAGAAGCCAAAAATGATAACTTCAACCAACCCAGCGTGTTAAAATTATGGGTTATTTTGGAACTGATGTATGAAGTACAGGATACATCGTCATATTAAAACTACTTCCTCAAGAAAGGAATAAAAGTGATTGCAACAGATAAGACACACTACTAGTAACAAAGTCCAACAACTGAAGGTTATGAAGTAAGATGTAAAGGTACAGCTCTGTATTGATGGCTATACAGGGTGTATCACACTACTTAGGTAGTTTCATCAAAGTCAATAAGTCAATCTCTTTATATTCCTACATTTAGACCTTTGAAAATGAACTATAAAACAAAACAAAATCTATGGTGCGATGTGACATGCATAAATATACAGGTTGTGTATGTAAGTATTAAGTAAGAAAGTATTAAAAAAAACACCAGCCTTTAGGTTACATTACTGGCAGATGCTATTAATTTTAGGTGGCTGTGTACCCTCACATCAGTATAGAAAGTAACCAGGCAGGTGGATGTATGTGCTCCATCTGTACTCACGTTTTCCATGTAGTTTGGTTTGAAGCCATCTGGTTGGCGTCTCAGGTCCTCCTGCTCTCTGTGCCTCATCAGCTCCTCCTCCCTCCTCCTCCTCTCCTCCTCGTGCCTACAAAGCAAAGAGTGAACAATGTGTGAACAATTGCAGATCGATTAACACAAACCTCAATGAGCTTTAAAAGAAAGCATCTTATCGTCAGATTGATTCTAGTCCAGTAATTTTCATTTATTTTTAATATGTAAACAACCAAAATAAATGGGACAAGTGGGGTAAAAATGAACCACGACTTTTAACCTAACAGATCTGTGCCTCGAGAGAAGCAAAACAATATCATTTGGCCCTTTACAGTAAATACTAATCACATTAACCGCTTAAATAAAGAAGCACACCTCATCTCTATCTGCTTTCGTCTCTGTAGCTCTTGGTTGCGAAGCTCCTCAAGTCTCCTCAGCTCCTCCTGACGTCTCATTAGGTCTAGATCAATGACAGTAAACGTAAAAAAGTTCATCCAAGAAATGAGAGACTCACTGGAAAGGCAACTGATTGTAAGGCTACATTATATTGCATGATATTTATTTTCACCAAGTTCTGTGAAATAACAATTTTTCTTTCTTTAATTTTTTAAATCAGAGAAAACACTAACAGTATTATTAACCAGTTCATTTCGGAAAGGTCCATATACTTTTCTTCCATCTAAATATATGCGAAAAGCTGATTAGCATCTCCAAAACATTACTAGATATTATCCACATTAGCAGGCTGGTATTAAACTCCATATGTAAAAATGAGCAATAAAGGTCACAGATCACACCTTGTCTCATTAACATGAGCTGATGTTCATGCTTGGCTGACTCCAGCTCGGCCTCCAGTTTCTCTTTAGCCTCTTTAATGTTCCTGTCCACCTGGTCCCTCTGCTGTTTCTCCATCTCATCAAGAGCTTTCCAACGAGATGAGAACTCAAACTCAAACGTTCCGGGCTGAGCAAAACGTGGCTTCTGTTCTCGTTCCCTGAGGAGAAAATGCAAGTACTGTCAATAAATCCGAATTATAGCATTCCTCTGATACGGACCTTCAGTTGTCTACAACAGTATCAAAGGAAGGAAACAAATCCACTGAATTACGATGTGACTGCAAAATGACTCATTGCTTACTTATAGTACTTCGGAGTCTTTTGGAGCAGTTTTTCAGAAAGACCATCCTCATCATCAAAGTGTTCTGCAGGTTCCACAATGGCGGGACAGGGTGTTCTGAAAAAAGTGAAGAAACTGTTAATTCTAACATTAGCAGATATTATCGTATGTACAGAATGATTATTTACACAGAACTACTGTATAGTTCTGTGTAAATAATCATTCTGTACATACGAAAATTTTTTAATCCTACAACCGTTTATAACTTGCATAGTTCACATTTCTGTATAACTGTATATCTCATATTTCTGTATAGTTTTTTTTATTTCATATTTATATCCTGTTCATAGCCTGTACATAGCTTGTACTCACTACAGCCTGTACATACTTATAGTTATAGAATATTCACAACATACTTCATACCGTGTACATTGTAACATACCATAATAGACCCATTTCTGTAATATACTTACATATCTATATTATTGCTAATATATATTGTAATATATATATATCACTAAAGCACTTCTGGATGGATGCAAACTGCATTTCGTTGCCCTGTACCTGTGCATGTGCACTGACAATAAAGTTGAATTCTATTCTATTCTATTCTATTGGTTAATAAAATTTGGGAGATCCGCATATATGCATTTGGCAACCTGTTTTGCCAAATGCCATGAGGACAGTTAATTTTCCACTGGACAATCTCCTCTTATTTTAAAAATTCAGTCACTTCTCACCAGCTATCCCCAGCCCTTCCTGGCCTGCATTTTTTGCACAACTGCTGGCTCACTGTCCATGCTGCTATTCGAGCATTTCTCAGTACCCTTCAGCTGCTTCTCCAGATGGACTCCAGCTCCATTATCTTGGACTGCAGCTTCTTGACATCTCCTCCATGCTGTAGGGTCTGTTAGAATGTTCAGTAGGAGGAAAACTGCTTCATGTGATGCTAAGCTACTACTACTGTCACCAGCTGAAGTCCCAGGAGATTTAGTTAGGATTTCATTTGTGTGACAACTCTCACCGGAGAATGATTTGATTATATTGCTCACATATTTGTGACAAAGTGATTATGGAAATAAGTTCTGAAAGCATGTCCAATTTGTGCAGACTCATGTATCTGTACACTCAGACTTACTGTATTAATCCTATGAAACATCGCCACAGGAAGTACTGGGGATACCGATGAAGGGTGACAAAATTAATCCTAAAACCATCTTTTTCACTTCTATAATGGCAAGGACCTAATGTGGTGTTGCTGCATTTTTAAAATAAAAACAAGTTACTTTAAAGAACCGAATGTAATTACAAACTCAACACCAGAATGAACATATTCAAATGTTTTCAGCTCATTAAATAGCCTCATCCCTCTGCTCCTTACGTGGTCAGCAACAGTGCTCCCTCGGTGCAGCGCTCCAGAGCTTTACGCGCTGCTACTTTGCTTGCAAACTCCACAATGCCTCTCCCAGTGGGACGACCTCGATCATCTGTCACAGCAATAGCCCGTTCCACTGGTCCAAACTGGGAAAACGCCTGAGGATACAGCGAAGTTAGGTAACCATAAATGCATAAATCATTGTAGCAATACATGCAGATTTTACTAAGTAGTTTTCTTCTCTTGTCTACTCTACCTGTTCCAGCAGTTCATTTGTCACCACAGGCAGCAGATTGCGCACTGTGAGCGCAGAACCGTGTGTGGCAAAGCGGACTCTGATTGGTCGATTATTCAAAATAGTCCCATCCAGCTCGACTTTAGCGATCTCTGCTACAGTTCGGGTTTCCTGAAGGGATAAAGACGCATTCCCTCAACATTGCTTTCACGCAACATTGTTAAAGTGTGCCTGACATAACGTATAGGATGTAGAATTGCAAAAAAATAAATAATTTACTCTCAAATATAAGACGCTACCTTCCAATATATATTAATTAGTAATGCTACATAAAAGCTTGCTATATGTGTGTGTGTTTATTATATTTGAGGCTTCACGTTAAAACCAACAAGTAGAACTATTTTCCATACCAAACGAATGAAGCCGAAGCCCCGCTCTCTGTTGATGAACACCTCGTTGACGTTCCCATATTTAGAAAACAGGTTTTTGAACTCCTCCTCTGGAATATCCGTCGGGAGACTGCCGACAAAAAGACGGGAGCGCTGAGTGAACGTCTTTTCACCGGGCTTTCGGAAACTAGTAATGTCTAGGGTCATTTCTGTCGGGCCTTCGCCGCTTCCTTCCACAGCTCCTTCCATTTGTTCAGTAACGGGGGACTGCCTCGGCGGCGGGGCCGGGCTGTCTTTGTTCGCCGATGTCTGCTCCGCCGCCGGTGAGTCGGTTCCGCGTCTCGCCGGTTGAGGAGAATTGTTGCTTTGCATGTTAACTTGTTGCATATTTCGATTAGCCATGCTTGGAATACTTTTGTAGAAATTTGCCCAAGTTTAATTAACTGGCTGCACACCAGCAATGCCTGCAAACGCCTCCTTCTAATTTTAAAGATGGCGACGGCTGCGTGCGCAACTTTCTTCCAGTTCTCGTGAGATTTGTGGCAGACGCATCGGGTAAGCGTTACCATAGTCACTACAAGATTTGATGGTTCGTTTTAGTGTAAAGAAGTATTTACCAATTACTGTAGAAAACAGTGAGAACTGTGAGAAGAGACTTTTGCAACTGACCCTGTTACTAGTAACAGCACGTTTGAAGCTGAAGCTCCGGCGCATTCAACACACTTACGAAACGAGGCTTGGTTCGTCTGAACAGAGTCACGTGACCAATGACGTCCGAAACTTCATTGGACACGATTCAACAGAACCTTCATTCACCATGGAACACGTTTTAACAAGGAAGGTTAATTAATCAAAATGATTTATTATAAACATAGACATAACGTCATTTTTTCACCCCAAAAAATACATGTTCAAAGCACCATATCAGCCCAATATCAAACAGAAGCTGTTAATTCAGCTCTGTAGAGTGGGCATCATAATAAAGCAGTTCATTTTAAGTTGTAGATTCATGCTGCTCTTCTTATTTTTGCCCACCAGATGTCACCAAAGATGACTGTGTTGAAGAGCTTCGAGTAATGAACCTTTTCTCAATACAAGCTTTAATGCTTCAGAAAGCTACATTTGGCTATCACTATTACACATGTTGTATTGTATTGTTGCTGCTGCTGCTGCTGATGTTACTCACATCATCCTCAGATACTCAGTCTGTAGAAAGTTATATATTTAAAATATATACTCTACCCATCAAAACTTTGGACACACCTTCTCATTTAATGCGTTTTCTTTATTTTTACTACTTTCTACTTTGAAGATACATACTGAAGACATCAAATATATGAAGCAAATATATGGAATTATGCAGCAAAGAAAAAAAATATATATAAAAAACTCTGAATTTGTCTTATATTTTAGATTCCTGAAAGTAGCCACCTTTTGCTTTGTTGATAGCACTGCAAACCCTTGGCCTTCTCTCAGTGAGCTTCATGATGTAGTCACCTGAAATGGCTTTCACTTCACAGGTGTACCTTGTACAGTGTTCATTTGTGGAATTTCTTGCTGTCTTAATGGGGTTGGGACCATCAGTTGTGTTGTGCAGCAATCAGGTTGGTACACAGCTGACAGCCCTATTTGACAACAGTTAGAATTCATATTCAATTCAATTCAGTTTGATATTATTTATACAGCGCCAAATCACAACAACAATTACCTCAAGGTGCTTTATATTGTAAGGTAGAGCCTAAAATAATACATACAGATACATACAACAATCATATTGTGGTGTGTTGGAAGCGGCTAGTTATCTCCCATCATGCCTTGGGAATATGTGTTGCTGTTTAAGATGTTTATTCGGGTTCTTTTTTCAATTATTGACTCTGCCCTGAATATTTCCCCAGCTTCTTGTATTAATAGTTCCTCAGACACCTGTGAAAGGTTTTTGAAGTTTTTTATCAATAAGATAAAACAGCTTCGATCTATGATCGCCCTACCCTCACATGACGTGTCTAAAATATTCACCTGCTCTGCTGTTTTTGATCAGTTTGAGCCTGTGTGTCTTGATCAGGTGGAGGAAGTATGTAGTGGCACAAAGACATCATCGTGTCCAAATGACATTATTCCAACACATCTTCTAAAAAAGATTTTTAAGGTTGTCAGTTCTGACATTTTAGCTATTTTTAATAGCAGCCTTAGCTCAGGTGTTGTGCCAGCCTGTTTTAAACATGCTGTTGTACAGCCTGTACTTAAAAAACCTAATCTTGACTCCTCCGTCCTCACTAACTTCAGGCCTATTTCAAAGCTCCCCTTCCTGTCGAAAATTTTGGAAAAGATTGTGTTTGTTCAGCTGCAATCTTTTCTAAATGGACACAATGTTCTTGAGAGGTTTCAGTCTGGTTTTAAAACTCTTCATAGCACAGAAACTGCACTTTTAAAAGTTCTTAATGATCTTTTATTAGCCACTGACTCAGGTGACTCAGCTGTGCTTCTGCTTTTAGATCTGACCGCTGCCTTCGATACTGTTGACCACAGCATTTTAATCTCACGGTTGGAGCATTGTGGCGTAAAGGGCACCCCATTAGAGTGGTTCAGGTCATACCTGTCTGACAGGACCTTCTCTGTGAGCTTTGGCGATTTTATCTCTTCCTCAGCTCCCCTTACTTGTGGTGTTCCCCAGGGATCTATACTGGGGCCAATATTGTTCTCCATTTATATGCTGCCTTTAGGTCAAATTTTTAGAAAATACAACATTTGTTTTCATTCATATGCCGATGATACTCAGATCTATCTTCAATTGAAGGGAAACAGTCCTGCCTCACTAGAACCCTTACTTCAGTGTCTCGGTGAAGTTAAATCCTGGATGGCCTCTAATTTCCTTAACTTTAATGAGAACAAAACCGAAGTGATAATTTTTGGACCAAGCGGTAATCCCAACACTTCTAATTTTAACCTGCACAGTTTTGAGCCTTTTGTCAAATCACATGCCAAAAATTTGGGGGTTATACTTGACAGCAATTTCACCTTTGAAAAACAAATTAGCTCAGTTGTACAGCGGTCTTTCTTCAAACTGAGGCTTTTATCTAAGGTGAGATCATTTTTATCTTTTAAAAACTTTGAACGAGCGATTCATGCTTTTATTATATCCCAGCTGGACTATTGTAACTCCTTATATGCTGGAGTCAGCCAGACCTGCCTGGCAAGGCTGCAGTTGGTCCAGAATGCTGCAGCTCGTCTTCTGACACGTACTAAAAGATGTGAACACATTTCCCTGGTACTTGCCTCCCTTCATTGGCTCCCTGTCCGCTTCAGAATTAATTTTAAAATTTTATTGTTGACTTACAAAGCCCTGAATGGACAGGCTCCCGGGTATTTGTCTGACCTCTTGCAGACTTATACCCCCCTTAGATCTCTTAGATCAAGTGATCTTTTGCTTTTAGCTGTACCAAGGTCGAGGCTGGTTCATAGAGGTGATCGAGCATTTGCAGTCGTAGCGCCTAAGCTGTGGAATAATTTACCCCTACACATCAGACAGGCTCCTACTGTCAATCTTTTTAAATCTTATCTTAAAATGCATTTTTATTTACTGGCTTTTAATACAGCATGAGAGTTATTTGTTATTTGTTAATTCATATTTGGTGTTTGCTTTTAATACTCTAAGTTGTTTTATTATGTATGTTGTATTCTTGTACAGCACTTTGGTCAACGCTCCTGTTGTAATTAAATGTGCTATATAAATAATTAAACTATTAAACTATTGTTTATGGTTACGTGACTCTTAACTGTTCTTGTTGATGCTGCAGTATAAATTCCCAGACAGTTATTGTTAATGTAAAGAATGTAGTGCCATGAGTGAGTTCAGGCTTGTAGTTATTGACCCTCTGAAACACAGTGTAGTAGAGGGAAGTGTACAATAAAGAGCTCTCCCTATCCTTTTGGGGTAGAACAGCAAGCTTAATGTCTGTGTAGGTGCTTTGTTGTTAAGGTTCCTCAGCTCGACACAATATGACCCCCTATGAGCAAGCACCTTGGCGACAGTGGGAAGGAAAAACTCCCTTTTAACAGGAAGAAACCTCCGGCAGAACCAGGCTCAGGGAGGGATGGGGCCATCTGCTGCGACCGGTTGGGGTGAGAGAAGGAAGACAGGATAAAAGAAATGCTGTGGAAGAGAGACAGAGATTAATAACAAGTATGATTCGGTGCAGAGAGGTCTATTAATACATAGTGAGTGAGAAAGGTGACTGAAGAAGAAAAGCTCAGTGCATCATGGGGATCCTCCAGCAGCCTTTACCTATTGCAGCATAACTAAGGGAGGATTCAGGGTCACCTGGTCCAGCCCTATCTATGTGCTTTAGCAATAAGGAGAGTTTTAAGCCTAATCTTAAAAGTAGAGATAGTGTCTGTCTCCCGAATCCAAACTGGAAGCTGGTTCCACAGAAGAGGGGCCTGAAAACTGAAGGCTCGGCCTCCCATTCTACTTTTAAATACTCTAGGAACAACAAGTAGGCCTGCAGTGTGACAGTGAAGTGCTCTAATAGGGTGATATGGTACTACAAGGTCATTAACACAAGATGGGGCCTGATTATTTAAGGATTTTGAATTCAATTCTGGATTTAACAGGAAGCCAATGAAGGGAAGCCAATACAGGAGAAATCTGCTCTCTCTTTCTAGTCCCTGTCAGTACTCTTGCTGCAGCATTTTGGATTAATTGAAGGCTTTTCAGGGAGTTTTTAGGACACCCTGATAATAATGAATTACAGTAGTCAAGCCTGGAAGTAATAAATGCATGAACTAGTTTTTCAGCGTCACTCTGAGACAGGATATTTCTAATTTTAGAGATGTTGCGCAAATGGAAGAAAGCAGTCCTACATATTAGTTATGTTTAAAAATAAATTTCCATCCCATAGACTTAAATCCAGGACCCATGAAGTGCCAACTTTATCTAGTTATTATTTATATCCAGCAGAGGTCACCTTTGTTAAAAACTTGAACTCTTCATGCTCGTTGGTTCAGTTTCTGCAGCCTGATTAGTTAAATAAATAAAAAATAAAAAAAACCCAAATGCACAGTGATTTATTATATATTGTGTCACTTTTTTCTTCCTGCTTCCATTCATCACACAGTTGCTGATGAGTGTTATACATTTGCAGTCATTTTTTAAGACTTTAAAACTCTTTATGCAATCAGTCATAACACTCACATCCTTAAATCATTCATCTATATGATTATTGTCCAGCTGTGTTGTAATGTTCATCGTTGCTCTCCTGGAGTGTCTCGTCGGAACAGCAGGCTAGCATGTGATGTCATCAGCATATATATTAAATATAAATTTTTGTGCCTTGACCTGTTTTGACTGGGGAGATAGGATTGGTGTTTCAGTTCGTGGGACTTTAAGGACAAGTCTGTGATTCAAAAGTAAAAATCTAATGTGTCTTCTCTTCTAATAACCATCAGGAGTCTGAGCTGCCAAGGGATAACTCTCCACATAAATGTCTTTCTCTACTTCATCCTTACCTTGACTGTGCCCGTTATTGTGCTCACAACCTTAGTGAAGTTAAGTTAACTACTTCTGGATGCTTTGTGAGGGCATCTACCTGCACACTCTGGTAGTTCTTTGCAGAAAAACAACATTTCCTTTAGTATTACCTGCTGGGCTGGGGTAAGTTAAAGACATATTAGACCAGGGGTGGGCAACTCCAGGCCTCGAGGGCTGGTGTCCCTGCAGGTTTTAGATGTGTCCTTGAACCAACACAGCTGATTTAAATGACTAAATTAGGTCCCCAACATGTCCTGAAGTTCTCCAGAGGCCTGGTAACGAACTAATCATGTGATTCAGGTGTGTTGACCCAAGGTGAGATCTAAAACCTGCAGGACACCGGCCCTCGGGGCCTGGAATTGCCCACCCCTGTATTAGACATATATACATCCATATTGACGCATGCATACTTTCTGGCCAATAAACATAAATGTCACACAACATATTTGATTTCACAGGCTTTCCAATTATACCGACAGTGATATACTCGATAGCGCATAACTTTGAAGCCACAGATCATTTCAACAGAAATCACGTGTCAAGCAAAATTGGGAGGAAAGGCGATTTAAGTGACTTTGAATGCCTCCTTTTTGTTGGTGTCAGACGGGCTTGTCTGAGTATTTCAGAAACTGCTGATCTGTTGGGATTTCCCCACACAACCATCTCTGTGGTTTACATAAGATGATCTAAAAGCAGCAGTTCTCTGGGTGAAAATTCCTTGTTAATGTCAAAAGTCAGAGAAGAATGGTCAGACTGCTTTGAGCCGACATGAAGGGAAAAATAACTTGTTACAACCAACGCACCTAGAAGAGCATCTTAATAGAGGAGAAGACTACATCAGATATCACTCTTGTCAGCTAAGAACAGGAAACTGAGTCTACAATTCACACCGGCTCACAAAATCTGGACAACAGACGGTTGGGCAATTGTTACCAGGTCTGATGAGTCTTGCTTTGAGCTGCAACATTGAGATCAAAGGGTCAGAATTTGGTGTAAAGAACATGAAAACATGAATCCATCCTTATAGGATCGCATTAGATCAATGCTTCAGGGTGCTAATGGTGGAATATTGTTGCCGACCATTTCCATCCTTTTATGACCACAGTGTATACGTCTTCTGATGACTGCAGAATAAAACAAAGTGTAAAAAAGCTTAAATCATCTCAATATGGTTTCTTGAACATGTTCACTGTACTCTGGCCTCTACAGTCACCAGACCTTAATCCAATAGAGCATCTTTGGGATGTGTAGCTGATAAATCTGCCATGGACCAAAATCTCTGAGGAATGTTTCAGCCACTCTGTTAAATCTGTCCCATATAGAAATACTTCGGGGTGGCTGTAGCTTAGATGGTATAGCAGATCATTTACTAAGGTTGGTGGTTCGATCCCTGGTTGCTTGAGAAATATCCAAATATACTTGGGCAAGAAACTAACCCCAAGTTGCTTGTGAGTGTTAACATTATATAGAACGGAGTATAGGAATAGGTGAAATAAGTATTGTCACCCTTTGAGTCCTTAGGTGGAGTAGAAAGTACTACACAAGAAACAGTCCATTGCTTCTCAGTACTTCCATACTAAATAAATGCACTGAAGGCAAACAATACGGGTTTATATCAGTTTTTTAGAATTCATCCATCCATCCATCCATCTTCATCCGCTTTGTCCGGGGCCGGGTCGCGGGGGCAGCAGCCTAAGCAAAGAGGCCCAGACCTCCCTCTCCCCAGCCACCTCCTCCAGCTTATCCGGGGGAATACCAAGGCGTTCCCAGGCCAGCCGAGAGATATAATCTCTCCAGCGTGTCCTGGGTCTGCCCCGGGGCCTCCTCCCGGTGGGACATGCCTGGAACACCTCACCCAAGAGGCGCCCAGGGGGCATCCTTGTCAGATGCCCGAACCACCTCAGCTGGCTCCTTTCGATGTGGAGCAGCAGCTGCTCTACTCTGAGCCCCTCCCGGATGGCCAAACTTCTCACCCTATCTCTAAGGGAGAGGCCAGCCACCCTTTGGAGGAAGCTAATTTCTGCCGCTTGTATCCGCGATCTCGTTCTTTCGGTCACTACCCACAGCTCGTGGCCATAGGTGAGGGTAGGGACGTAGATCGACCGGTAAATTGAGAGCTTCGCTTTTACACTCAGCTCCCTCTTCACCACGACGGACCGGTGCAGCGTCCGCATTACTGCAGCTGCAGCCCCAATCCGTCTGTCGATCTCCGGCTCCCTTCTCCCATCACTCGCGAACAAGACCACGAGATACTTGAACTCCTCCACTTGGGGCAGGAGCTCATCCCCGACCCGGAGTGGGCACTCCACCCTTTTCCGGCTGAGAACCATGGCCTCAGATTTGGAGGTGCTGATCCTCATTCCCGCTGCTTCACACTCGGCTGCGAACCGCTCCAGTGCGAGCTGGAGGCCCCCACCCGATGAAGCCAACAGAACCACATCATCAACATTTTTTAGAATTCATTCCTCCATAATCATTCTATCCACTTTGTGCAATGTGCCAATACCACTGGCAGCAACACAGCCCAAGAGCATGATGCTACCACCACCATGCTTGACAGCATGTTCTCATGTTTGAAAGCCTCACCTTTACCCCTCCAAACATACCTTTTATCACAGTGGCGAAACAGCTCAATCTTTCTCTCATCTCATCAAAACCTTTCTTCAGAAGGTATTTGGCTTGTAAATATGGGCAGCTGCAAATTTCAGTCAAGTTAGAAGGTGTCGATTTTGGAACAGGGGCGTCTTTCTTGGTCAGCACCGTCTTAGTCCATGGTGAGGTAAAATAAGCTTCACTGTGGACAGTGATGCTGACGTTTCAGTAGTTTCTAGTTCATGACAGGCTTGAACATTTATAGTTCCTGAACATCCTAACCATTTTCCTCTCATCTAACTAACTTGTACTTTGAATTGTTTTAACTTTAAATCTACAGTTGTACAATCCTTCTTTTTCCACTTTGTTCTTTGGATTTTCCACATTGTTCTGAGTATTGGTCAATCCAATGAGTCCAGTCAAATGAACCCTTTTAATGCACAGAGAAACTACCAGCTGTAATCAAAAATAAGTAGTAATGAAACATTAACAAGCCTTAGCCTTGTCAAGTTATAAAAGACACCATAGAACTGCTGTTACAAAATATATTTGAATCTATCTATCTACCTACTTACCTACCTACCTACCTACCTACCTACCTACCTACCTACCTACCTACCTACCTTTGATCCATTGTGGATTAGAGAAAATCCAAAAATAAATTAACATTTGTGCATCCTGTTCTTGTTTTTGTTTTTGTTGTTGTTGTTGATTTAAGTTATTACACATGTATGGTACCCTGGAAAAAGAACAGTTCAAAGAAATCATTAAAAGAACAGAATTGGACAGGTGAGAGATGGCAGCATAGTAAACAACCTCCAGACGAAAGTCAACAAAAACCATTCCGAAGCCAATAAAAACAGAGGTAAAAACCACAGTGCCTTAACTTTTAGAAAGGGGTGAAGATGACAACCACCTCTGAGAGTAAGAAATCTGTTCTACCTGTCGATAAACTCAACGAAATACAACCCCCTGAAGAACCTAATGATAGCCGCCACACAGCAAACTTGGTTTTAGGCAGCACCAGCAGAGGGGAGGATCTGGTGGATTTATCCATGATTCTCACAGAAATACGCAACTTCAGGCAAGATGTCAAAGCATAAGTCGACGATATTAAAGGAGAAACAGCGAAAACCAACACAAGGCAGGATGAGGCGGAAGCCAGAATCCTGGAAAATGAGGAGAGGCTTTATCGGAGCTGCTAAAAAGGCAGCAGACCCAGCTGAGACTAACCGATCAAGAGGGCCGCTTAAGAAGCGAGACTGATGGACTGAGCAGTAAAGGAAAGGAAACCCAAAAAACAAACTTGGTTTAATTATGCAAATAATCTAAATCTTGGGCCCATAAAAGAGGTCAAAGTAACAGAACTCCACTCAAAAGCTGGCAACAAAAAAAACTACTAACTCAAACAAACTGCCCTACCCTTACATAGTGGCTGATCAGCCCACAAAGACACAAAAGCGGTATCATACAAAAAAAAACCTAACTGAAACTAACATAACAGATTCCATTTGCCCCCCCATGATCAATTTGCAGGTCTCCATATGGACTTTCTCCGCCCCTTTTCCACTTCTTTATTCCTCAACCAAAGAACTGGGAGCAGCTGCTGCTGAGATTAAATCATACACATAACAGTGAAAACTAAAATATGAGCACTTATTTTAGAAGACCGTTTTATGTGATTGTATATGTAAATGAATTCTAAGCCTAAACCAATTCTTTATTACCCCATATTTAAAGAAAGAAAAATGTAATTGTAGTGTTATGTATAAGTCTATTGTAGCACTGTGATGTTTGATAACTATTACCCAATATATGCAACTGTAACTGCAGCCATCACAGAGAATATAGACCATTTGACAGGTTGTAAACAGTGATGACGTAGGCAGTAAAGGGGTCTACTGCACCGACATTTAACGCGGAAAAAAATGCAACTGTACATCACTGATGAGCGCTAATTGGATATATTTAGAACAAGTGTGAAAATCTGTACAGGGCTTAATATAAATCAGCACCCAGTGTGAGGTTTATGCTGCAGCTGCTTCATATTGGCACAGTGTTGGTAACAAAATCTTTTTTGTATGTTTTTGGTTAATTAACAAGTGGATTAACCATGAGCTTTTTAATTAATATGATATTTTTAATGCTAAAATCTAATTATTGTTGTTGACCATGAATTTCATACAACAAACAAAAATAATAGTAAAGCGCAATTTTATAAAAACATTTTTATTAAAAGTTTTTACACACTAAATGTATAAAATTTGTACAATTATTTTATGCGTTATTTTTCAGACTCATCTATTCTTAATG
This sequence comes from Rhamphochromis sp. 'chilingali', assembly GCF_963969265.1. Classification (NCBI taxonomy): domain Eukaryota; kingdom Metazoa; phylum Chordata; class Actinopteri; order Cichliformes; family Cichlidae; genus Rhamphochromis; species Rhamphochromis sp. 'chilingali'. The sequence continues at coordinate 13,549,948 of NC_137931.1, read as the reverse complement.
CAGCTGTTCTGAAATATGTACAAAAGTGGTCATGATTAAACGCTTAATCCCAAGAAGAATTTTCTGCTTTAGTCCCAGTTGGTTTCCAAAGGAAATGTTGATCACTTCCTGTCCAGGACTCTGCTGTCTTGTATCAGATAAATCAATGGTTTGTTTCAGGAAAATATTTTTCCTGTTAAACATCTAGTCCAATTTTGTTAATAATACTGAATTTAAGAAGGTTTGGTCTTTGCTACAGAAGTGAAGTTCCACTCATTTCTAAAGTAAATGTTGCATTTCAATTGCCAGTCTTGGTAGCTGGGAATCGGTCTGCCAGGACCTCCGCTCCTGGCCGCTGCCCGACTCACATGCCACCTGACCCCTATGGTGCCTCCTGCGGGTGGCGGGCTAGCAGAAAGATGGGCTCATGTCCCTTTTTCGGGCTGTGCCTGGCCGGGCCTTAGTCCATGGCAGGCCCTGGCAGGGTGAACTGTTCCCTCGATGGTCTTTTCATAGGGGTCTTCTGAATCCCTCTTTGTCTGGTCCCACACCCAGGACCAATTTGCCATGGGAGACCCTACCAGGGGGCAAAAACCCCCAGACAATATAGCTCCTGGGATCCCTGGGACACACAAACCCCTCCACCACGATAAGGTAGCGATTTGCGGAAAAAAGTGTGGAGTGCCCACTCCGGGTCAGTGACGAGACCCTGCCCCAAGTAGAGGAGTTTAAGTATCTCGGGGTCTTGTTCACGAGTGATGGGAGAAGGGAGCAGGAGATCGACAGATGGATTGGTGCAGCGGCTGCAGCGATGTGGACGCTGTACCGGTCTGTTGTGGTGAAGAGGGAGCTGAGTGTAAAAGCGAAGCTCTCAATTTACCGGTGGATCTACGCCCCTACCCTCACCTATGGTCACGAGCTGTGGGTAGTGACCGAAAGAACGAGATCGCGAATACAAGCGGCGGAAATGGGCTTCCTCCGAAGGGTGGCTGGCCTCTCCCTTAGAGATAGGGTGAGAAGTTTGGCCATTCGGGAGGGGCTCAGAGTAGAGCCGCTGCTCCTCCACATCAAAAGGAGCCTGTTGAGGTGGTTCGGGCATCTGACAAGGATGCCCCCTGGGCGCCTCCTGGGCGAGGTTTTCTGGGCATGTCCCACCGGGAGGAGGCCCCGGGGCAGGTGGCTGGGTGGAGGGAGGTCTGGGATTCTCTGCTTGGGCTGCTGCCCCCGCGAGGATAAGCGGAAGAAAATGGATGGATGTTGCATTTCATATTCTATTCCATGTAGGGTTTAAGTAAGATCCTTCTGTGTAGCTTGTAAATGTGCACAATGCATTGAATGAGTCTACAGTTCAAAGTCTGTATCTCTACAGATGCATTTTCCATTGATCAGTCAGTACCAGTCCATATTTTAGAGCACACTGACTCCTACTGACTTAAAAAAAAAAAAAAAGTTAAAGTCTTTATGTCCCCCGATTTGCAGCAGGTGTCTTCCCCACCCTGAGCCTAGTTTAGTCAAGTGGTCTCTTCCTATTAAAAGGGAGTTCATCCTCCCCAATGTTGCCATGTGCTCACTTCTAGTGGATCATCGTATCATTGCTGTCGTATTGTAGGATCTCTACCTTACGGTGTGACAAGCTTATGTTGTTTTGACCTCCGGTCTGCACAGTTGCTTTTAAAATGCTCATACGGCTCATGAAATATGAGCCGTATCCAACATATGCTTTATACTCACTGATTCAGATTCATCACAGTTGGTGCAATAGGAACCACAGTTTTAGGAATTTTCTGCGTGTCTCTCCTGCTCTTACTTTTTGTCATTTGAATAGTGTGCATATTTGTGAGGTGCTCTTTCAGCAGTAGCCATCTGTCCAGACTTTATAGCATATTATAGCATATCTGTGTGCCTACTACATAAATTCCTCTATGTGCCAAGGATCTGAAGGGCTGCTATCTCACTCTGTGCTCTTTCTACAACGGATCACATAACCAGTCAGGTCAGAGGGCTGCTGCCTGCCAGTGATGAGCTTATCTATCTGTCGCAGCATACCATGTGTTTGAGTCAAGGAATGCGAATGAACAAGCAGTTAGTGTGGCTTGTATCTCAGTAATTTCCTCAAGAAAAATGCAAGCCCTGAAATTTCCATCTTTGACTCTGAAACGTAATCTGAAAGAAACACATTCATGCATGCTTTGGTAGTACAGACTCATGAAACAATAAAGGAAATGCAAGGCATTGGACCAGCACTTACCAGAACACCATTCCTCCAAAATTATTGCTTTGTTTGGTGTTTTGTAAATTGCGATGTTTAACATGTCAGCCCAAAAACCTCCACAGGCCCAGATCCTTCTGTCGCCCCTCACACTGTATGTATTTACCCCTATACTCAGGACTATATTATCACAATTGATCTTTCAGAACAATTATACTTTGACTAACGATGCTTGTCCACATTTAAGAGGTATTGTGGAGGACTGCAATCCCGAGGTCCTTAATCAGCAGGCGCAGTACAAGGACATTATGTCGGAGCTCTACGGATGAGGCAGCTATTTTCTGTCTGGGGGAGGGTTTGTCGAGGGTGAGGGTCACTGCTATGAACCTCATGTATTCGCTCTTTTTTTAACCTGTTCTGGACTAATTTCCACCTACTGTATAGTTATTCTGTTCTTATCATTTAAGGTGAATGTGCACTTTGTCTTTGTTCTATAAATCAACTGAATATAGAATGTGTCATGTCTGGCATTTCTTAAATCTTCACAAGAGAGACTACTACTTCCCACATGTGCACCATATTCAAGAAATAATTACTTTATCACTGACACTAACTGTCTGCAGCAGGTCCACTCCTGTGCCTACCATAGCATAGTTATTTCAGATCATGCCCCACTTACTCTGTCTCTGCCTCTTCCACATCTTCCTATAAAAACTGCACAATAGGATTTCAATTCAACCCTTCCGTCAGATGACAGTTTTGTAAAGTTTCGCCAAGATGAGATATGCTTTTATTTTGCCACTAGCTCCTCCCTTAATACTTGCAGCCTTGTTGTATCACATGTCTTTAAGGCCTATATCAGAGGCCAGATTATTGCTTATTCAGCAAAAATTGAAAAACAGTCCATTTATGAGCGAAATAAGTCAATGCAACAAATTAAGGCGGCTGATGCTCTCAAACAGAGTCACGAAATGTTTAAAAAGCATGTTGAACTCAAAACAAGACTTGACCCACTCACAACTTAATCAACTGAACGTTTGCTCTTGCTTGACAAATCAAAATTCTACATGCATGGTGACAGACCCCACCAATTACTGGCAAGCCTTCTCAACAGTTCTAGGGCAAGGCAAAGTATTCTTGAAGCTCGACCACAAGATGGCAACATGGTTACAGATCATGAAACATTACTGAAGTATTCAGGGATTTTTACTCAGAACTTTAACACCTCAGAGTCACAAACTGGCTGCAATGCAATTAATGACTTTCTACCTAAACTTAACATTCCTGAAATTCCACCAGAACTTAAAACAAGGCTGGATGACTCTACCTCTCAGTCAGAAGTTTCCTTAGCTACAGCCTCAATGCAATCTGGCAAGTGTCCAGGTCCGGATGGTTTCCCATCAGAATTTTTAATCAGAGCACTACATTACTGTCTGCGCAGCTTAGTATAACCCTCACCGACTGCATTAAACAAGGATCTCTTCCTCAGTCATTTTATGAAGCCTGTACCACACTTATTGCAAAGAAAGGAAAAGATCCGATGGAATGTGACTCTTTTAGACAAATTTCTCTTGAACACAGATGCTACAATATTAGCCAAGATTCTTGCCCGTAGACTACAATTGGTTCTCCCAACAATTATTTCAAAAGCCCAAACAGGCTTCATTAAAGGTCACCGTTTTAATGTAAGAAGGCTATTTAGCATAGTTTATTTCAGCTCTACAGATGCTGATGAATATGTTGTCTCTCTGGACACTGAAGAAGCCTTTGATCGAGTTGACTTCGACAATCTCTTTGCAGTCGTTCACAGATTTGGTTTTGGAGCAAAATTATGGATGGAATAAACTGCTCTACTCTCAGCTATCTGCTACAAAACAGACTAACGTCCAATTGTCAAAACCATTCAAACTTCACAGGGGCACACGCCAGGGATGTCCTCCCAGCCCCCTGGATTTTAATCTGGCCGTAGAACCCCTTGTCATTGCGTTTCACAGTTGCAAAGAAGTACACGGCATTTGGAGAAATACCATCGAACACAAGGTCTCGCTTTATGCAGATGATCTCCTGCTTTTTATTTCTAAGCCTTCAACTTCATTACCATCTACATTAAATCTGCTTGGTCAATTTGGTCAGCTTTTGGGTATAAACTGAACCTTCTGAACACTTACTGAAAATATGGGGCCAGTATAAGAAATACTTTCATCTCTGTGACTTCTCCCCTCTCAGCCCCACTGCATCTAACCATTTCTTTAAACCTTCTACACAGGACAGTGGGTTTGTGGAGTGGCACAGAAGTGGAATAACTTGCTTTAAAGACCTGTTCATAGCCAACAAACTAGCATCATTTGAACAACTTGCTAATAAATACAATCTACCACCAACACACTTTTTCAGTTACTTGCAAGTCAGGCACTTTATTCATTCCCAGATTTCAGGCTCAAGCCCTCTACCAGAGCTACACTATTAGAAACTATCCTACAACTCAATCCGACCAATAGAGGGCCGATCTCCCTGCTTTACGATAAAATATTAAACTTGACACAAACCCCTTCATCCAAACTCAGAACATTATGGGCAGAAGACTTAGACATGACAAAACATGGGCCTCCATAAGCTAACATGCATCGGTGTAACTTTGTGCTGAAAATGGGGGGCGGGGTCAAGATCTCTGTCTAAATAAATAAATTGGGTAAATTCCCAGATAATTAAACATGCAACTATTTTGCTGGTAATAACTGAAATGAGTAAAGAAAATCAACAGCCTATTTATGCAAGGTAATTCATAGTTTTATTGGGGGGGGGGGGGGGGGGTCATAGCCCCCCAAACCCCCCTGGAAATTATGTCCCTGCTAAGATGTCAACACAACATCATTATGTGCCTGCCACTGTTTAATCCAGTTTAAAGTGGTGCATAGAGCCCACTTCTCAAAATCCAGATTATCTCAGATCTATTCTGAAATCACTCCATATTGTGATAGATGCAAAACTGCTGAAGCCTCACTGATCCATATATACTGGTCTTGTCCCAACTTGACCAGTTCTGGACAAAGGTTTTCCATACCTTGTCCAGGATTCTCAGTGTGATGCTGCCACCTGGACCCCTGCTTTCTCTCTTTGGCATCAGTGGGAATGAGGCACCTCTACTGGCATTCTGTTCCCTCTTGGCCAGGAGGGCAATTCCACTGAGGAGGCTGGACGCTGCCCCTCCCACTCACAAACACCTGATGTAGCGGCTAAAACTGGCAAAAATAACACATTCACTTAAACTTCAGCAACACTGTAAAAAGTATTTTATCAAATTAAGAAAAAAAAGGGGAAAAAAAGAAAAATAGCGTACATATACTTATTAATTCGTTTATGAAAGTAATACATTTTGATAACTAACAAAATGCATATTTTAAAAAAATCATAAAGGGAAATTTTTGTATATCAGTGCATTGCTATATATAATATATAAATCCCCGCCATGAAAAAAAGGTGAATTAAAAAACATTGTTTTTTTTTATGATCCATTTCTATTTGTGGGAGTGCCGATGTCTGTGACGTTGCAGCCTCCCCCTCCCCTCCTCAGCCGCGCCGAGCTGCACTTCACTAGTTTCTGAGCTTCATCCGCGCCGAATGGAGAGCGTCCTATCGAGCATTTAAAGCTGGTAAGTTCTTATTAAAATAGTGTTGCGATAAAGTCGTAGAGTCAAGCTGTACTAACACATGTAATTTTAAATCAATTCCGTGCGCACCAGTGCAATTGAGAAGCGTTACGTTTAGATGAATTGAAGATATGATATTTCATGAAATGCTGTCATGTTTTTGATCGTGAGATTTAGTTCATATTCACCATTTCAGTGAAGAGCAAATATAGTTGTGGAGACAGCATATGATCTTAAACTGAACTATGTGGGAACCCAGTAAATCTTTGTACCTTGTTAAAAGTTGTAAATTTACTGTGATTACACAAGTTTCCATGGTGCTTTTAATGTGGTAGACTTTGTGTGAAGTGCTACAGTCCGTAAAGTATTATCTACATACATTATATTCTGCTTAATGATTGAATAATTTTGACAGCTATAAAAACATTACATTTTAGTTCATGGGCCGCATATAACCCAGTTTATTCTGAAGTGTTGCCAAACCAGTAAAGCTATATTTAATCTGCCTTTCTTTTCAAAAAGTACAGTTTATACTACATGTTTCATTGCATGTCCTTCAAAGTAGATGTGCCAATGAACAAAACCTGGAGTTTTTGGGTCAGTTCTGGTCCTGACCTACATGTCTCACACCCCTATTTTACATATAAATATGAGCAGCTACATTGCAAAAATATTGTATTGGACTCAATTAAATCCCTCCTTATAGTGTGGAAGCTATGCTACCCAAATGTTGATAAAAATTTTAAATACACACAAAGTCCAGTTCTTTAGACTTGACCTCTCAGCACGACTGCTTTGTGGTTTTAAAGCCAAGTTTTGTAGTTTGGTCACAATAGGTTACAGTTTAAAGTTGGAGCAGCTTTAGAGATAACAGGAGATAATAATCCAATTATAAATGTTATATAGCACAGGTCACATGTACTTCTAAGGAATGTCTGCTTGTCATATTATCTTGATTTATGTATCATAATGAATCAGCTAATACAAATAGGCAGTAAGGAGACTACATTCATTTAGAGTGTCTGGCCAACTGTGACCTTTTTGGTCATGTTAAACAATGTTAAAATGTCAGATGCTTTATGAGCTAAGCAAAAACCTCACAAAAATCACGCAGTGATGTAGTGTGTCAGTAAATCCAGATGGCAATGCTTGGGAAGGGGACTTTATATTTATGACATTTCAACCACCTAATTATACAAGAGAAACAAGAATTTTGTGAATGCAGTCAATTATCTCTGACGTGATAGATAGGGAGAAAATCAGTGGAATGAAAGAAGTTAAGCCCCTGCCATATGTGTCTGGTCAATAGAGCTGAGCTGCTGATCTTCAAAGTCAACCCTGGTGGTCTAAATGTTGATCAAGTATTCTTTTGAAACACATGACCAATTTGGAGCAATAAGCCAGCTATTTTTGTCAGGTCAGACTGCAGAGTGAGTTAGTGGATTTTACTAAATTAGATCTATTAGCTCAACAACTGAGTTTGCCTGGGTGTAAACTAAAGGAAATGAAGACATTCTGAGTCAAGTGCAACACTAGAACATTATGATTTTGGTAAAGAAGGTTGTAGTTATTTGCTAAAAATTGCAATAAAAACTTAATATACATTTCATTATGATAGTTTGGCACTGGATAATGGTTGCCATAATGGCTAATAATTAGCCATCAGCACAGATAATGGTTAAAATAAACAATTTATATTTATATATGGGTTACACTATTATATACTATTAGTTCATGTCTAAACGTAGTAGTTGAAATAGTAGTGGAAAATACTAATAAAAAAATCTGTGTATAATGAATATCTAGTATCAAGCTAACATTACTGGATTAACATTTAACATTTAAGCTAGCTACATAGCGTTAGGGGGCAGGTGGCTAAATAAAATTGTTCAAAATAATGGCCAAATGATATATGTAAAAAGCTAATACAGTGACCACACAGATAAATTATGATGATGTTGAAATGGTTGTACTACAAAAGTACATAATTTAACTAACCCTGCATTCAAGTTCAATTGTATTGTAAATATCACAGCAAAATTAAACATTGTTCAATTTAAAAAAAAAATCAGGTTAAATTACGCTGAAATGATCTCATCATCAGTGAGGTGATATTTGAGTTTATTTGACATAGCTGTGGCTGTGGAGGTATAGTTAACTGAAATGGTTTGGAACCACTGGAGCCGCCATTATTATTAGATCAATTAATGTTTTGCTCTTTTTTGTTTTGAACTTTTTTATGTGACATATTGTAGTTTCCAGTTGTGTTCTGTCACTAATTAGTCTTTCATTATATTTGCCTCCACATCTTCTCTTCTAAGATGTAACAAGTTGCACATGTTTCTGCACATTACTTTCTTTTATGCCAAAAATGAAGTGCAAATAATTCTAATTATGAACTTCATGATGTCCATAAGACAGTTTAGGTCTGTCGCTTTTTTCATTAGTGCATGTCAAGTAATATATATTCATAAGATTCATCTTAAACTCCGAGCCATTTCTTTCAATTTAGCCCATATATCTGCATCACATTAGTTTTTTTGTAATGTGTGGATGCATCCAGATGTGTAACTAAGCAGGTAACAATCTACAGTTTACACTATCTCTGAACTTCATCCCCTGTTGTCTTGACGGACTCTCCTTCAGATTCTTTTAGCCTTCTACAGCCTTTTAACCGGGACCCGAAGGAGTTGGTTGGTGCTGATTGAAACCTCTCCATCCCCCCAGTTATAACAGGGAGCCTTTGTATATAATCCCTGCACTCCTGCCTTCTCCTCTCAGACCTAAAAACAGATTTTACTGCAGGCAAAGCCAGGGATCCTTCAGACAGCTCAAAGTTTGGGACCTAATCTCAAGTTTTTCTTTCAGCATACAGCGTATGATTAAGAGCTATACAGTAGCACTGTGCTTCGAGGAGCTTGATGAATGCAATAGGAGGAGACCTCTCTGACGACTAGGAGACCGCTGTGAAGGCTTTAGATTAATCCTGTTATTAAGCCTGATTTACAGACCTTTTTGTGTTTTCGTGTGTTTATTAGTTTCTCACATGCTGAAAAGACATGCAAATCTAGAGAGGAGGTTTTAATTATTTTAATCCTGAATATTAACTACCACTTAGACACTGTGGCATTCATTTTCACATTTGAGAACCTGGACTCATTGAAAATTAACATTTTAGCCTGAAAATGTATGTGGTCAATCAGTTACTAAGCTTCCTTTTAATGAAATTATTTTAGTTTCAGGTCTTATGACTTATAATCATGTCTTTGTGTTGGAAGTAAAACAAGTGTGTTCTTGTAGCACTTTACATTATGGGTGTTTGGACCAAAGTAAAGATGTGGATCCATTTTACTGGGGCATGCATAATGCAAAGAAAACAAGCATTTACAGCCCCACAGTCTGGCACAGTGCCTGGGGATAAAACATAAAAGTCAGGGATAAAACCAGGTCATCTGGTGTGTAATTCACTGATTGACGTCTCAGTGAATCTAAAAAGAGGGAGTGTTCTGACTGGACTCTAACTGAAAGCTCAGGATTGAGATATAATATCAATACAATCTCAAAATCCTCTATGAGGCTTTAATTATAGCAAAAATAAATAGCTTTACTACAATGACTTTGACTTATTGTTGGCAATGTGGACCAAACTATCACTGCGGTTGAGCGGGGGCTGAATGGCTAGTAGCAACAAGCCAGATACTCCATGCTCCTGAAGCTGCATGTTGTAGCTCTCTTCACGACACAGACACTGGTCGGTTCTTTGAAACAGGCGTTTATTACTTGGGCTTTCTCTCCTCCTCAGCTTCACCATCACCAGTACACCAGTACGCCAATACGCCATGAGAACTGGTCACGAGTGAACAGTACAAACCATTTAGCAACTTCACAGTACACATATTAAGTCCAAACACAAATAAAAACATTTCTCAAATGACAACTACCTCACTGACTGTTTGTCCTGAAAAGAGGTCCTTAAGTCCTTGTGCTGCTTTTCTTTTAATAAACCTTTAGCTTAACACGCTTCATGAGAGACATCTGCTCCCTCGCAGTACACGAAAGGTCTCGCTTACTCTCGTTAAGGGTATTCTCATGAGACACCAGCTCTTACACTTTACACATGTACATTTCAAATAAAGATATTTTTAACACTAACTATATATATTCATGAAATTTTGTAATCCATTATAAATCAATCATCCACATCATGAACTCTACACAGAACATTATTTAACAGCATTTACACATGTGACTGAATACAGTCTCCAAGTCCACAAAGCACATGTAGACTGACTGGGAAATTCCAACACAACCCAAAGAGTCCAGAGGTCCATGACCAGGAAGAAAACTGCTTTGTTCCGCCTGAATCCAAGGTTCAGGACATAGTCTCCTCTCTTGTACGTTGACGTACATCTTCCTTTGGAGTCTGAGTAGTGTGATCCTCCTGCAATTTGAGTACACCCTCTGGTCAACCTTTTTAAAGATGGGAACATCCACCCCAGTCTGCCAGTTCAGAGGCACTGCCCCAGATCTGTATGTGATGTAGCAGGGGGATGTCAACCAAGAAAGCCCCATAACGTCCAGAGGTTTAAGGAACCCTCCCCACTGATCCTGCCACCAAGTAGTTGTTTACCTGCTTCAATGACCTCACTTCTAATAATGGGCAAGTTGTCCCCATCGTCCCCAGACTCTGCTTTCTCTAAGCATTGTCACTGGGATTGAGGGGATCCTTGAAGAATTCCGACTGTACCCTCAGCTGAAGTCAGCAGCACCCCTATAGATAGATAGAGCACCACTTTTCTCTTGTGTCATCTGGTGGTTTGCCAGAATCGTTTCAACGCTGACCAAAAGTCTTGTTCCACGAGCTCACCAAACTTCTCCCACACCAGACTTTTTGTTTCAGCTACTACATAAGCTGCAATCTGCCAGCTGGTACCTGTCAGCTTCCTCTGGAGTCCCACAGGTTACCCAAACCATACTCTTTTTTTTCAGTGATTACAGGAAGGTTGTGTGTACCTCTGAAGTATAATTTGGTGCATAAGCTGAAGTAATAGTCAGGGACAACTCTCTTCCACGGGGAGAACCCCAACATATAGAAAGTACTCCAATGGGGGATACAAGTATACCTACCTACCCTTGCCCGCAATCTCTCACCAAGGGCAACCCCAGACTGGAGGGAGCCCAGCCCCTTTACAGGAGACTGATTCCAATAACCTCAACCACTAGCTCAGTCTCCTTCTCCACGAGACAGGTGACATTTTGTGTCAATAGAGCTAATTTCAACAGTCAGGGATCGGCTCATCAGGTCCTCTCCCATTCCAGCTGATATGCACTACACTTGACCTCTATGGTGGCTCCTGCAGGTGGTGATGCTGGTCAGTGGATGCTGGGGCGCATAGTCCACAGAGGATACCAACTTTCTGCAGGGTCAATTGCTACAGACCTATAAACTTCATATTACCTTCAGATTAGTTCAAGAATAGTTTCTAGAGAGTTTTATTGATTGGCATTAAAATAATGAGAGCATTAATATAGGTTTACATGACCAGTGTTCAGTTTCTTGAGTAAAATATGGAAATATCAGCACTTTCATTATCTGTTAAATCCAGAAAGGGATGCTGAGGCTTAAAGCTGGCTCGTAGAGTTCCTTTGACATTTGATTAATGAAGCAGGCTCACAGCATGAGAAGGAACACAGGTGGTCACATTTATAGACTTATTGGTTCTATTATTAGCCACTTGAAGCCTTTTGTTGATGTTTCGTTGAGTTCAACTGTGGTTTAATCATGCTTTCTTGTACACCAAAAATAACAATACATTAAAAAGACTCTGTAGTATCTTTAAAAAAAGCTCAGGGAGGCTGAGTGTTTACATTCTTTATCCGTTTAAGATTCTCTAATATTGTCATTTTAATCCACTCATGTTCAACAGGCCTAAGTGCATGAAGACACTCTGGTGCAATAATGGAGGCCTGGCCAACAGTGGCCTGGGTCCTGCTGCTGACCACCATCACTGACTGGGTGAAAACTGCGCAGTCACGGGACTTCACCATGAAGGATATCATCCTGCTGCACCCCTCAAGTAGGAGTATAGGAGTACTATTTTACATCTCAATTTGTTTAAAGGTTTGATACTGAATATGACTGAATAACATTAGCGGCATTGTTTTTAAATAGCGTGCACTGAACTTGAATGGAACATTTTAATAATATCTATCGGAAACAAGCTGCAAGAAAAGCAGAAAGCAAGCACGGTGTAGAAAACAAAACTGTTGTTTTATTTAAATAAATAAATGTTACAAAGGTACAAAAGTCATGTTAACTGAATGAATAACGAGTGAGTACAGATGCATTTAAACGCTACACATGCACAAATAAAACTTAATGGAAAGTTTCGTTTTGTATTTAAATCAGTTGTAGCTGCCAAAACAACAGTTTATTACAATATGTTAAAATATAAATATATAAAAGTATAGTTGGCATCCTTCTCTGATTGTAAGCTGGTTCTGCAGCTTTCATTCTCTCAACCATTGACGTATGACAGACAAACAAAAGCAACAGATTAGGGCTGTTATAACATAGATTACACTGATTGAAATGTGTGTTCTTAAAACACTAACACATATTAAGTAAACTTATTCCAGTTATAAGTTACAGTTCTGCTATTTAACTTGCACCTTTAAAAGATCAAATGTATTTCATCTTTATTTGGAATTAATTCTTGGAAATAACACTGATGAATCCCTTTTCAAAATACCTGAAAAAAATCTTGGAAACTTATTACACAAGGATGTGGTTCATGATCATCAAAGCGATTGGTTTGTGTCTTTGTTGAGAATAACAGGATTGTTCTTTGACTGAAAAGTGGCTGGTCCTTGTTTGATCCCTGAGTCAGAGACGTGGAGTAGACTGATGAGTATCCATAAATCTTTGGAGAGCATCTATGACACAGGCTACAGATTTATTGCTTCTTTTTTAGTAATCAGTATAATTGTTAAATAAGCAGAAAATCAGAAGGTGATTGACCAAATGACATATTTTTAATTAACCCAAAGTTTCACAACCAGAAGCGTGTTTGTATAGTTTTTGTGTACCTGCCAGAGCCTTCATGTAAAAACGAGCTGCAGGACTCACATGAATAGAGACAAAAAACTGAGAGGTTCACCTGAGCTGAATTTCCATTACCAATGATTTTTCCCTAGCTTAAAACACCTTTCACTCGTTAGGTTACCTGTATATTCGGATTCTGCACTTTACAACTCTTATTATTATTTCAAAATGCGGATCCATATAAATGTATACACTTGGGTAATTTCATCTCAAATCAGGAAGTTTTTACATTTTCCGCTTATCCATCTCTGATTTGCATAAAAGTAGGGACTGTATAAGGATGTGAAAGGAACAAAACAACTGTGATATACTATACATGTTTATTCACACACTGAATGAATTAAAGAACTAATAGTTAAAAGTCAAAATACAAATATTTAAATGAATATATGAAATGTGCTAAAACATAAATATCCAGTAAAACCGCTAAAGTGTCTTACTTTAATGAGAAACATGTTAGACAGTAACATGATTTGTTTTAATTTAGTAGTTTTAGTGGATTTTTCTCAATAGACAGAAATTTCTGCCTAGAATAAACAAAAAACTGGACAACAGCTTGTTTTATTTTAAATGATTAAGTGTCCAATGTATTTACCAAGAAAGTGCACCTATGCTAATGCCACTGCCCTTTCTAAAGTAACAGTCAGATGACAGTCACAGTTATTAACACAGTTAGTAATATATGCATAATTTACATGTTCCCCACTGTGGTATACAAAGCATTGTAGACCAGTGGGTTTTGTGTTACTAATGACCAAAAAAAGCAGTTTTGTCACTTGGTATTCACACATTTCAATTGCCCATCGAGAACTTATGGAAGTTATTTGTCTACATCAATCATGACTTACTTACTCAATAACTTTTCTTTTTTGGGGCAAATCAGAGGTTACTGATAAAACAACAGGGTGTTTTTAAGTGTGCAAAGAAAAAAAAGCAGCTAATTTTAGCCTGCTTCTAGGTGGTTTCTAGGTAAAGTGATAGTGTCGTAATATGCCACAGAAAACTGATGTTTTGGGGATAAAAATTAAATGTTAGTATTGTGAAACAAAAATAACATGATGTCATCTATGCCATTGTAGGTGCACAAATTGCTCGGCCTCGTGGAATTGTGAACAACACAAACACAGTCTTAAGACTCATAGCGACACACTTTTTTCAAAACCTTTTCTGCAACAAATAATGTTAATATAAAATGAAATTGGTCTGGGATGAACTTGCAGTTAATTTGAACCAAAAAAAGACTGGTATATACATTTATTTACGTAACCTTTAAAGTGCACTATACTACAGGCCACAGTCATACAGCACTTTATTTTAATAAGAAAAGCATCAAACCTGAACAGTGTGAACATTGTGACATGTGAATTAAACAAATACATCAAAATAGAAATGGTACAAGAAATATGAAAACAGTTTTACTATGTACAAACAGCAGCAGTTTTGATTTGATTCTCATCTGTGAGAATACTTACAGTGGGGCAAAAAAGTATTTAGTCAGCCACCGATTGTGCAAGTTCCCCCACTTAAAATGATGACAGAGGTCAGTAATTTGCACCAGAGGTACACTTCAACTGTGAGAGACAGAATGTGAAAAAAAAAAAAATCCATGAATCCACATGGTAGGATTTGTAAAGAATTTATTTGTAAATCAGGGTGGAAAATAAGTATTTGGTCAATAACAAAAATACAACTCAATACTTTGTAACATAACCTTTGTTGGCAATAACAGAGGTCAAACGTTTACTATAGGTCTTTACCAGGTTTGCACACACAGTAGCTGGTATTTTGGCCCATTCCTCCATGCAGATCTTCTCGAGAGCAGTGATGTTTTGGGGCTGTCGCCGAGCAACACGGACTTTCAACTCCCGCCACAGATTTTCTATGGGGTTGAGGTCTGGAGACTGGCTAGGCCACTCCAGGACTTTCAAATGCTTCTTACGGAGCCACTCCTTTGTTGCCCGGGCGGTGTATTTTGGATCATTGTCATGTTGGAAGACCCAGCCTCGTTTCATCTTCAAAGTTCTCACTGATGGAAGGAGGTTTTGGCTCAAAATCTCACGATACATGGCCCCATTCATTCTGTCCTTAACACGGATCAGTCGTCCTGTCCCCTTGGCAGAAAAACAGCCCCATAGCATGATGTTTCCACCCCCATGCTTCACAGTAGGTATGGTGTTCTTGGGATGCAACTCGGTATTCTTCTTCCTCCAAACACGACGAGTTGAGTTTATACCAAAAAGTTCTACTTTGGTTTCATCTGACCACATGACATTCTCCCAATCCTCTGCTGTATCATCCATGTGCTCTCTGGCAAACTTCAGACGGGCCTGGACATGCACTGGCTTCAGCAGCGGAACACGTCTGGCACTGCGGGATTTGATTCCCTGCCGTTGTAGTGTGTTACTGATGGTGACCTTTGTTACTTTGGTCCCAGCTCTCTGCAGGTCATTCACCAGGTCCCCCCGTGTGGTTCTGGGATCTTTGCTCACCGTTCTCATGATCATTTTGACCCCACGGGATGAGATCTTGCGTGGAGCCCCAGATCGAGGGAGATTATCAGTGGTCTTGTATGTCTTCCATTTTCTGATGATTGCTCCCACAGTTGATTTTTTCACACCAAGCTGCTTGCCTATTGTAGATTCACTCTTCCCAGTCTGGTGCAGGTCTACAATACTTTTCCTGGTGTCCTTCGAAAGCTCTTTGGTCTTGGCCATGGCGGAGTTTGGAGTCTGACTGTTTGAGGCCGTGGACAGGTGTCTTTTATACAGATGATGAGTTCAAACAGGTGCCATTCATACAGGTAACGAGTGGGGGACAGAAAAGCTTCTTACAGAAGACGTTACAGGTCTGTGAGAGCCAGAGATTTTCCTTGTTTGAGGTGACCAAATACTTATTTTCCACCCTGATTTACGAATAAATTCTTTACAAATTCTACCATGTGAATTCATGGATTTTTTTTTTCACATTCTGTCTCTCACAGTTGAAGTGTACCTCTGGTGCAAATTACTGACCTCTGTCATCATTTTAAGTGGGGGAACTTGCACAATCGGTGGCTGACTAAATACTTTTTTGCCCCACTGTATGAGAGTCATAGTTTATATACTTTAAGAGCTTTGTCTATCTTACATCCAAACCTGAGCCCAGTATCCAATCCCCAAAAACCTAACACACGTCTTTGCAAGGAAGTCGGGGCACCTCGGAAAAACAAGCCTCAGGATAAGATGGAAACTCGTTTCAGGAAGATTCGTACCAAAGTGCACCTGGTTTTGGGGCCCCTCCAGCTTTGATTAACAAGCCCTTCACATCTTCTGGTCCTATCTGTGCTTTGAGGGCAACTTCATAACCATGTCAGAAGCCAGGGAAAAGGCAGGGGTGGTCGAATTTTAGGACATTCGTCTCTCTTATGATTCTGAAATCACCCAGAAACACAGAGAATGTGTACAGTGATTGAATGAGCTAATTAAAAAAAACACCCCAGAAGGTTGATGAATGAAGGTCCCTTTCTGCAGGAATGATATTACACACAGGACGAATGAAAACACGCCTTCTTCACTTATTGAACTTAAAACTGAATACAGTTGTGTCTCCACAGCTACTCCTTACCCTGGCGGATTCAAGTGCTTCACATGCCAAGATGCTGTAGACAACTACGACTGCAACCGCTGGGCCCCGGACGTATACTGTCCAAAGGGTACGTCAGCTTTTGATTCATCTGTGGCTGCCTGCTCAAGGAGATGTCAGTTCAAGTGACTTCTCTTGAGAAACGTGTTTCTTTGGGAATGCGCTACAAACGAACATCAACAAAATGATTAAAATAAATAAAATAGATTGATATAAACAATATTTATAATAATTTGCTAGGACTTGGTAGGAAGGAAGAACTTTTAAGCGGAAGTGGCTTACAGGTGGTTTTGGAGGTGAGTGGAGGGAGATGCTAGCCCCCCCTTCTCCAAAATCTCATTTGCATGCCCTTTTTGCCAACACTTCAGCAAGGTGTGACGACTGATGGCTAATCTTGCTCATCAGTGTAGAACGTAGTGATGAACAGGTGTTCCCACAGTTATCTTTCATCAGAGGAACTTTGCTTCCTTCTTCTTGGAATTTTACTTCGCACGTTCGGTCGACTTCACGGGGATCTACATCTGCTTGGCAACTGGAACACATTCTTAATGTGCAGTTAGAGTTGATGGAAACACGTTTTCCCAAACTCAGTAAGGCCAGAGCCCACTGTGGAATCTGAAAATCATCTACCTGCCATCCAACTCTCTAAACAAACTGTGATCACCAAAAGCTGAAAGTGTCATGCACTGAAGAGTACCGTTTGGTAGTTCTTATCTTTCTAAATTTAAATATTTGTTGGCAGTTTTAAACTTTGTACTCCTCATATTGGGGCTGCCTGTGAATCTGTCAAGTTATTAAGACATAATTGGTCACATGAAGGGAATTTTACTGTCCTTCAGATACTAAATACTGCTCCACCCTCCACATGATGGATAGAAGTGGGGAAAGTGTGTCTGTGACCAAGCGCTGTGCCACCTTGGAGGAGTGTCTGTTCACTGGCTGTGCTGACGTTGCCGATACTGGCTACCAGGTACGTGGAGAGCTCTGCCTTCAGATGTCTCCTCAACCTTAACGTGATAGGCTTTCCTCTCATCCCTCAGGTGTGCTCTTCCTGCTGTGAGGGGAACATCTGCAACGTGTTGGTGCCCAGAAATGACAGCAGTGCCATTTTCTCCTCCATTTCTCCTTTGGTTAGTTTGAGCGGGAGTCTTCATTCTAGAACGCTGTGCTTCATCATCATCGCCATCATTGTTGTCATCTTCACAGCTGGACGTGTTTGAGACACGTAGAAAGAGAACAGCTGGTATGTGTAGTGGCAGAACTGGGACCTGTGTTGGCTGCGTGTTTCAGTAACTGAAGGTTTAAAGACATTTTTATATGCAAGACAACTGATTCAACTTTGGTTTCCTTTCTTCTTTTCCACTTTTTTAATAGTCGATCTGCATTTCTGTGTTTTCTGTTATATTTATAATGTTACTTTGTATATAGCTCATAATAAACATCTCTGAGTCAAAAGCTCAGGCTTCACAATGATCTAAACACTGTCTCAGATATGTCTTCTACTCCTGGCTCTGCGTGCCGATGCTGACTATCCCTAATATGGTAGATCATTATAGACTTAAACAATAATAAGAGAAGACATCTGGATTTTTAAAACCTAAAGAAGTCCAGTTGCCTCCCTTTTTCAAGCTCTCAGGACTCCCTAATATGGTCATCAGAGCACTGGTTGACAGCACTGAAGCTCCGCCCACTTGCTGTTCAAACCTGTTTGCAAGACACAGCCAGTCACAAAAAAGCTGAAGTACATAAATATAATTTAATAAGCAGTGTGTCCATGTTCATCCAGGTCAGTGTGCATTCTGGGAGCTGTTCCCATAATAAATTGAAATCTTCTGAAACTATTTATAATATTTCTCCATCGTTTCTTTACACTGTGTGCAACAGATCAGAGAAAACCAACACTGTACTTGCTGCTGTAAAAAGAATATGAGCCGCTAACATGTTAAGGTGTTTGAAACGGAGAGATTTTCCTGGTAGTTAGCACCAACAGCTGTAGAACATCTGTCGCAGTATTTCATAAATACTCAAACTGTAAAATATGAACATTGTCTACAGATGAAGCACATGGTGAAATTGTTTCTTCTCTGAGTGTCTCCCTGCATGCAGAGCAGGGTAACGCTTCTGTCAGTCAGACACAGCACTGACGTTCGCATTAGAGTGTCAGTTAGATCCTTAGCAACACAGAGGTCTGCACAGATGCTTTGTGTTACAACATTACACAACTTCCCATTGATACAAACCAGCTCCATAACAGGAAACGTTAGCGGCTTCTCCAAACCATAAACAGAACCCTTCTGTTTGAATTTGATTCTATTCTATTTTAAAAAAAAAAAAAAAAAAAGTTTATTCCTCATCATTGAGTGCGTCTGAAAATCCTTGAAGTCTAGCAACAGCAGCACTTTGAACAGGTGCATTGGTGAAAATAGTCCCCACAAACAAAGGAGTCCCCCTGAGGATATGGCGGATGACTGTGCAGGAGCTCGACACCTCGATGTGAAAGCCCCGATGTCCCAGCTCACTGTCTGTTCGCAGTGTGGTTTCGCCCAATGGAGACGCAAAGAACTGTTGAGGAAAGGGGGGAAAATTCCATTATTAAAACAATATTGTTCTGTTTGTTGTCCTCAGTTTTCACAGCTGAACTACCAGAATTTGAGTTGACAGGAAGTTTAACGGGAAAAATCTCTAGAAATGTTACAAGGGAAAATACATTTTTCCAGATTTTCCAAACAATGTAACCAAAAGGTTTATAAGCATGTGTGGTTTCACATCATAATGTGTTTGGGCTTTTCCCACCCAACAGACAACTACTTCAATATAACATTTTTTCTATCAAAGAAAATTAAACTAACGTAAGCTTCATTCATAGAATAAGTATATGCTTTGTGAGTTTAGATTGCAGATTGAGACAGTAAAGAACAGGCACAGTGAACACAGAATTACTCACTGCTGCTCCCGTTGTTGGGTCAATGAAGTCCGCCCAGTATCCTGCAGTCCACAGAGCGAAACACATCTCCTTTGCCCCGCTCACAAACTGCAGTTAGGACAAAGTCACAGTCACCAACTGCTACAACCTCTGAAGTCTGTAATGGGAAACACACGAGGACTTACTTTACTTAGCAGCTGGTCTCTATCCAGCTCTGTCTCCTTGTCCTCTGACCGACCGCTCGTCTGCGTGACCGTCACCACTGTGATGGAAACTGTGGGCGCCGAAGGAAACAACTGCTCCAGATCTGAGACACAGAGGCGCACGTATGTTAATAAAGCAAATTATAACTCTTTTCATCTCTGATGTTGAACTTCTACAACTGTGCCATCAGCAGCGTTCTGACGTATGGATTTCTAGTGTGGTTCCCCAGCTGCACCAAGGCCGATCAGCAAGCACTCCAGCGGGTGGTGAAAGAAGCTGGCAGAATTATTGGAACAAGTCTGCCAGAGATCAGTAATATCTTCCCCACTCGCTGTCTGAGGAGGGTGCACAGTATCCTGCGGGACCAACATCACCCTGCGCGCCACCTTTTCCATCTGCTGCCCTCAGGGAGAAGGTACAGGTCTATACAGGCCAGAACATCCAGACTGGCCAACAGCCTGTATCCACAGGCTGTGAGGCTCCTGAACTCTCTGCCCCCCTCTCACGGACAATAACCATATCCAACTTCTTAATAGCAATGAACTGGTCTGCATTGGTGCATCATATCTTTATTCTCTTCCCCCTCCTGCCCCCCCCCCCCCCTCTTGCCCCCCCCCCCCCCCTCTTTCTTAAATAGATAACTATCATATCTGATATCATATCTCACAGTACAATAATATTGAATGGGTTGCATTGTTGTATTTTGTCATGTTTCTCAGGTCTTTGTCTGAATTTCTACGAACATTATTGCTAAGGATTGTCTTATTGCATTGGAGTCACACTGGGTTAAATATGTACACTTGGGTTTTAAGGGGTATTTATTATTTTCTTCTTTTTTTTGGGTTGTATGGAAGCCCCAAACGCAATTTCATTGTTCTTGACAATGACAATAAATAAATAAATACTAAATACTAAATACTATGACATGCCTCAAACTAGAGCTGGGCGATAGAACGATAACGATATGTATTGCGAAATACATATATATATATATACATATACTTTTTCTCGATAGAAAAATGTAACTATTGTGATAGACCTCATCGCTCTTGTCCTCTTAAAAAAAAAAGAAAAAAAAAGAACAGCCAATCCGAATTAAGTAGCGCAGAGCCGAACCAATCACAGCCGCAGCGTCACGTCACGTGACTTGTTACGTACAGCACAAGTGCCAAGCCGCACATGTGTATTTGTTTGGGAAGCAGCCAGCCACCGTGCCGCCCGGGTAATGGAGGAAATGAGTGTGCTGACTAGAGAAAAATCGAAGAGAAAAAAAATTTACCGAAGAGAAAACAGATGATGGTTCCAATGCCGGAGAGATTGTCGAACGGAAGAGCCATAGAAGTTCTGTAGTGTGAAGGTATTTCGGCTATTTCAAGTCTGACAAAAAACAGAGTAGCGTGCACTGTAAATTGTGCCGAAAGCAAGTCTGGAAATACAATAAAGTGGTGCATGCTCAATCTCTGACTGGAAGCGCTAATTCGTCATTCGGCTTTTGTCAGACTAAAGTAACTGTTAAAACTGTTTGAAAAGCTAAGCTATACAACAAGGACAGATTGAGAATTTCCTTTTAGTTCTCAGTTTATTTGATATTGACAAAAGTTAGTCAATTTTGTCTGTTCTTCTGTAAAACAAACTAAGATTTATTTTTAGAATTAATATTTTGTTTCTAAGTGGAATTGACGTCGTCTGTTTCGTTTGTTCTATTTTGAAACTTAAACGCTTTAGCGGCTGCCTTTTGTGTAGTTTGCAATATTTGCCTTTATTTATCTGAAAAAGTCTCATGTTCCTTAAGTACATCTACCCTGTTGAACTTATTATGGGAAATAAATATTTAAATCAAAACAAGCTGCTGATTATTTCACATTTTACTTGTGAGCAATGACACATTTAAATCTTACAAATATAGTTATTTGGCTTATATCGTGATATATATCGTTATCGCCTGAAATGAAAAAAACATATCGTGATATGAAAAAATCTCATATCGCCCGGCTCTACCTCAAACCATTCTGTTTGTTGTAGTTGTGAACTGAGTTTTGTAACCTTGGAAACGAAAAAAATCTGAAAAATGTAAGTTAGTAGTTTTTTCCCTTGTATGTGTATAATCTTTTTTTTTTTTTTTTTTTTTTTTTAAATACACAGACGCAAATTCTCATCTATAGATGCACAAACATCAATCTTTTAGATATTTTGGTTTGCAAGGTTACAAAACTCAGTTCACAACTACATAGTCTGATTTACAAGTACAAAATATTTATGACCACAATATTCAGTATTTTTTCTTCTATATCATCAGAAATATTGTTATCGTAAATTCTTAAATATCCAGATATCATTTTGGCTTGTGTTGCCCACACTCACAGTCAGCGAAGGTAATGCTGGGTGACTCTCTCTTACCTTTCCTCAGCAGCTCTGGGCAGGAGTTTATGGCACAGTCTGTTTCTGTCTGATTAAAGTACTGCTCAGCTTTGCTTACTCTCGTGGAAATAGGCCCCAGCTTTCCCTGAAAAACAAACAATCACACACCCTCTCAGACAAAAGTGGTAAAAATGTAGCTCTGGCTTATTTTTTCAATTTTTATTTATTTATTGTTAATTGTCATACTTGGAATCTTACAATGAAGTGTTACTGACATCTGTGTTTCTCCTGAAACCAATGAGCCACAGCAGCTCACTTACATTTAAAATAAATCAAAGACATTGACTTTAATTTGTTCTCTCTGCTGCTCTGAACTGTAGTCCTAAAAGCTCTGACTGTGTTACAGCTCATAATGTAACTATTCAAAAATCTTACATGGAACTCGTTGACAAACTGGGCCAGTATGAACTGGTGTCTCTCTGTGCTGCTTGGAACCGTCAGCACATCAGGCACCGTCTTGTGAACCGGAGCCTTCTTTTGGTCCTCCATGCCCTCCAGGTGGCAGTCAAACCCAGCGTTACCAGGCAACTGGAAGCGCTGGTCCTGAGGTCCAAATGGTCCCATGTTCTCATCAGGCCACACAGTCCTTGGGCCTGGAGTGATGTGACAAAGATGATTTGTCAGCGTTTGCTGCCACAGGTGCTAAACAGTTTACTACTGAAAACTGCATTGCAACACTGCCTGACGTCCTTTCCTGTTCGACTCACCTGAGTCTGTATGTGATACCGCTATGTAAGGCTCATCTGAGCTCGCAGCAGAGAAGGTTCTGGTTGTTCCAGCCCTGAGAGAAGCTAAAGCTCGACAGCCAGCAGCACGAGACAGGACCGCCCTGCTTTGACCACACAGCACCTGCAGACAGACGACGACATGTGTTAACAGACAGATACATGAAACAGGAACAGCCCTGCCCACGGTGGACTGTCTGCAGCTTCATACTTTTACTGTATGTTTTGTTTAGGACAAACTGGATGCTGCCATTTAGTTCTGGTTCTCTGGAAATAAAGAGACAGATGCATCTAATACGTTGGAGTATTGAGGAATTTAATGCTTTCCTGTGATCAGACTAAAACTTTTCAATTTTTTTTGGAATTGATCTCATAAAGAGGAGAGGATGACACAGTTCAACACATGGACTTCCTATATAACATAGCTTCTAAGACCTTATCACTGCAGCTGACCTCTCCAATCTTCTAACAGAGGTCTCCTAACTGTCTCTCGCTCAGATTTTAAAACCAAAGATTAAAACCAGTGCTTTTGAGGTAGTGGCGGGCAGCCAAACTGTGAAACAGCCTCCCTCCACCAAACAGGTCAGCTGATTGTGTCATTTCTTTAGACGACTATTACAAACTCATTTTTATGAGTTAGCGTTCCCTTAATCTTTTCTCTTTTATGTTGAGACATCGTTTATTTGAAATCTGACAATTTTAATGTTATTTCAAGCTAACTAAGACGTTTGTCTGCATAAAAAGAGCTTTGATTTTTATGTTGTTTTTATTCTGACTGGAAACAGATAAAAACATATTGTTCTCTTTAGCATTTAAACAATCTGAACATGTGGTTTGATGAAGTTTTGACCTTTTAATATGAAAATACTGCCAATAAAAATTTTTTAAAAAAACAAACAAAACCCCAAAATACTCATTAGCGAGGAGTGGTTTCAGACAGTGTGCTTTAATGCTACACTTGAGTGGTGAATAAAAATGTTACTGGCCTGAATGGGCCAACAGCTAGTACTGCCTGTAACTGAAACCCTATATTTAATATCAATATAGGGTTTCAATGATTTCAAAATCATTGTGCAGCGTTTTAAAATGATTTAAAGTTATTTCTTGGACAATCAGACATTCTTTTTAAAATCTACTCTGGCCTAAGTGAATAGCAGTACCCATAACATTAGCATGAGCCATAACATTAGCATGAGGAAAATGGTCACTTACATTAGACATTGTGCTTAGTTTCCCTCGCCTTTTATCCTTGAACCTGTTTGATGAAAGAGTAACAAGAAGAAGATAGAAACTGTTATTCCCAACAGAAAACGGAAAAGAAAACTTTAAAACTCCCAAATGTTAGCTTTGCTAACCAGCCGAGCTAAAATAGCTTGTATGATGCAATGACTGCATGTGTCCCTCCATGAAGAAACACATGTGACCAATACACTTATTTCACACATTAATCTACACAGACTATAATCCTCTAAAATACCTTAGGTTCAACTATCAGCTAGCTAACAACACAGCTAGCTTTGGCACCAGCTATCACAAGGAGAGTCGTTCGGTCAGCTGATATCTACTCTTATCACTTTCTCTTTTTTTAAATAAGAGTTCATCTAAAGCACTTCCTGTTTTCACGTGACCTTAAAAAGACCACTGCACAGTGCAAAGCACGAGCGCCTTCGTGTTCATAATAAAGAAAACAAATGTTATTGTGTTGTTGGGAGTACAGCAGGAAAAGTACACACTGTTCCGTACCTGGCGACTTGCACGTACTGTATGCTTTTACAAAACAAGGACGGAAAGTCAGGAGGGACAAATGAATCCCGCACGACTTCCGTAACGCCCTCCTCTTCTTCTACACGTATGTATGCTCTGTGTGCATTGAGCGCCATCTAGTGGGCGGTTTGCAGTTGTCTCCGTTAGTGAGTGAAAATTTTCTACGATTACTTCTTGTCAATACAAGAACATTTGCTTTATGCTTGTTGTTTAATTCTACAGAGTTTCTATTCTTCTTTCTTTGTCAGAAGCTCGGCCTTGCTGGGTGCATTTTCTTAGCTTGTTACGCTGATGTTTAGGTCTATAACTGGGCAAACACTAAAGAAGACAGAGGAGTAAATCATACCTGTATCTGTGCTGAATGAGAATGAATAATTCCAAATCAAAATCAATGAATGCACAACACTTTTTTATTACGTCTTTCTTCACCCGCTCTATATTCTTAGATGCACTGTATCAAAGACTCTTAAATCAGCATCACTTAACACAAACTTTTTAACAGACATTTCCTCTCACTCCACATCTCATCCAGGCATTTCTTTGCAGCCCACATAATTGCATAGTCTCCGATCCAATCACAAGATCAGCCTGGATGTGGAGCGGAGATTTTGCAAAGCATACAACATTTCGACATGGTGAAATTCAAATGATCTTTTTTAAATCTCAGCACAAGATGGCAGCAAATCAACAGTTAACAGAACCAAGGCAGTATTTATAACAGCAGTACTGATCTGCTTCGCCCTGTAATGTGACACTAATGTGTCTGTCTGTTACCTTGAAAAGTTTTCATGATATTCATGATAGCTGCCACATTGCAGCTGCTTTTATGTTGAGCACATGCTGTTCGTGAGAGATAAACATGAAGCAGGGAACCACTGTACTCACAAATGCATTTTTCTAAATGATAAAACCATTCACTTTTGTTGATTTTAATGGGTCTCGGTGTGATGATAATTGTGCTTTGGTGGTCATTTGCATTCATTAGGATGACAAATGACAGAGTGTCAGTAGGTTTTATTTCTGAAGACAGAGCTCTGGTGTCCAATGGAAGCACCTTAAACTCATTTTCACTTTGACTTTAGTCCTTTTAAGGTTTGGCTTGCTGAATTTCTGAGAATTACCTTGAAAAAAAATGTTTGTACTGGACCTTTCCCAGGTGGGATGATGTGAAGAAACAGTATTCACTTGTTCAGCAAAATCCCCTCCCTTGCATGATAAAGTGTAATAATCAGAATGAAAGAGCTATCTTGGCCAGAGGGGCATTATTTACTGTCAGAAGTAGCGAAGGACAAGGACAGGCAGTATTTGCTGGCGTAGACACATCCCTTTAGCTGACTTGGATGAGCTGATTGACACTTTCTCTGAGCTGACGGGATATGCAGTGGGAGTTTACCCTGGGACCAGCACGCACTTGTGTGTGAGTGGTGATGAGGCATGCGGAGCCATGCCGAACGTGGCTGTCAGTACGTCTCCCACAGGATCATTTGTTACAGCGTCTAGGCTCGACGGGGCTCCTGTGCATATTAAAGTATGAGATTTTTATTTGGCCAGCAGCAACTAAATTACACATTGCATTTAGAATAGAAAATGCATTAATTTACTTGTTTACTACTCTAGGAAGTACTTTAGTTACACTGTTGTCACATGACTTTTATGTTAGCCTGCCACATCACCTATGATACTAGAGGTCACATGGGTGATGTTACACAGGCGATGTTCAAAGCTAACTAGCGGTTAGCAACTTAACATCCATTTTCTTCTAGCCCCCAACAACCCGTGTTGTTTGCCGTAGGGCGAGAGGGGGGCACACTCAAGACAGATCACCAGTTTGTCACAGGGCTAACAGAGCCAGACACCCCTTGGCCCCTCCCATTCAGACGTATGGTCAATTTAAGATCACCAATTAACCTAACCCCACTAACTGCATGTCTTTGGACTGTGGGAGGAAGCTGGATGATCTGGACAAAACCCACACAGGCATAACAGTGGTAACCAGGTCACCTTATGTCCACATATCTGCATAAATCCCTGTACTAATATAGAGGTAATACAGAAGCACTCTCAGTTAGCACCATGTTTAATGACCCAGTCACAAAATCCTGGTGGTTGCCTGGCGATTGCATTGAATTTTTTCATATTCGGTAACCAAGTGCAAGTAGTTGCGGTGTCCAATTTCGATGGCAAGGTGACTGCAGAGCTTGCGGCAATGCTTGGTGGGAAGCAACCTGTCTCCCACTGCTTGTAGTCTGACTCAGAATGACTGCAATCATTCTCAGACAGACTGGAAAAGATCTGCAAATAACTGCCATTGGCTTTTTAAATGTAGAAAGATTGGCAAGACTTTGTATTGGTTTGCAACAGTTTGCACCAAAGAGCACATCTGCAAAAATAAAGAGCCCAACTCAACTGGTTGCCAGCTATTTGCATTCCTGTGATATTCCTGTATTCCTATAAAGCAAGGTTGCTGAGCACCTGTGTCATTTTGGACTTAAACATTAATATTGATGGAGGAATTTCGGTTTTAAATCTATGAAGTTCTTGCTGAAGGCAACAGATTTTCACTGATTAATTACAGTTAATCACTGGATGATCACAAACAGATTGCATGTAATTGCCAATTTGACCCTGTTCAAACACAGAATGATAGCAGATCGACTCCATCTTATTTGTTTACTTGTTTTTACTTAATTTTATCTTTGACTTGATGCACCAAAGATGAAAACAGCAACTCACTATGAATGATCTCAAACATGGTCCCTGCCTTGGAAGCAATCATTTTTAGGCTACTGGGGGATTCCCATGATGCATTGAGTAATTCTTCTTCAACGTCCTTTTTCACTCACTATGTGTTCATAGACCTCTCTGCCACGAATCATACTTGTTATTAATCTCTGTCTCTCTTCCACAGCATGTCTTTATCCTGTCTTCCTTCTCTCACCCCAACCGGTCGCAGCAGATGGCCCCGCCCCTCCCTGAGCCTGGTTCTGCCGGAGGTTTCTTCCTGTTAAAAGGGAGTTTTTCCTTCCCACTGTCACCAAAGTGCTTGCTCATAGGGGGTCATATGATTGTTGGGTTTTTCTCTGTATGTATTATTGTATGGTCTACCTTACAGTATAAAGCTCCTTGAGGCAACTTTTGTTGTGATTTGGCTTTGTTTAAATAAAATTGAATTGAATTGAACCCCCAAGACTGAATGTCACCCATTGGTTAGTGCAGCCTCAAGCTCAACACTCTGGGTGTCACGTGGCGTTCTGAAACTGGCAGTAATGGATGAATGGATGGAGTAAGGGACACTCCACGCTTATGCAGTAGCGCATTGTCAATCACAAGGTGGAACTGCTGGTTCACAGTCCTTTTTGACTCTGAAGGAGACCATAATTTACAAAACGAACAGCATGTTACATTCAGAAAGACTCCAATAAGACCAGAAACTCACCAGGAAAATGTTTACTGACTTCATAGATTAGATACGCCATAGGGTACATGCAAGCCATGTCATTATTATTCATAAAACACACTTAGTATAAGGGTTATGTTGTAAAGATTGGATAGAAAGCACTAAGTTGTAGAAAGAAAGGCGTTGTTCTTAGGTGTGAATGAGCTGTGTTGTATAAAGCACTTACCTAACCTCTTAACATCCACTTTGTCACCAGCACCATCACCATTCATGTCAATCTCTATCAGGCTTTTTGTGCAACTCAACACAATCACCTCAAATGTTCAAGGAAACAATTACATGAGGCAGTTAAGTCCAATTCAAGGTGCATTTTTCAGTCCGTTTGTCTGTGGCTGTGGTCAGTATTAAACCTCCACCGGGTGCTGGACTCACTAACACACAGTGTAAAGTAATAGCCCACTGTCAATCTAGCGAAACACTTTTCTCTGGACAGCACTGTCTGGCTTTGTGAGAGGAATTCCAAAGTGCAGCACAGCCTTAAGAGCTCCAGACAAAGTCATGAGTCAGTCGAGGTCTTTTTGTTGCTGTGCTCTCAAGCTGCACTGGATGTTGTCTGGAATCAGCAATTTTCTATTGCCTTTTCATCCTCTGTCAAAAACCATATTCCCATCTCGCACACTGTGAGCTACCTGCCTGTGTCAGCACACCGTTAACCGCACTCACTCCTTAACTAATGATAAAGTGAAGGCCATTAAGGGTGTGTTTCCCCATCTCCTGGGTATGTGGAAAGGACAAACCAATAAAGATGGGAGAGTTACAGGTTTTGGTCACCCCTCACAGCCCATGCATGCTCATACTAGATATAAAAGCTGGTGCTTATGTGTAAAGTGTGTAAAGTCAATTTGTCTCCAGGCTACAGTACAGTCCTTCAGGTTAGTGACTGCTTTCTTTGACCAAACTGGAGACGTAGGCTTTGGCACTCATATCTATGATATATTTCATATTACCAAGCTCATCAATGAATTATTTAGGGTTAGGGTTGCTTTTTAACCACATTCTAAACAAGCAAAATTTCATTCTGAAACCATTCGGTTAAAGTTGAATGTTCTTAAAGACTTTAAACAGAGAATAGTCTTCATTATAAGCTGCTCATTGCAGGTGTCTGAGGCATAATATGCTCTGATTTATAATGAAATCCATTAGCATTAACGTTTACATGGAAATTCACTTCAGGGACTTCAGGAATTATTTTTTCCACGTAGCACCAGATAGGGTGCTAAGTGCCATTCTCCTGCTTTTTTTGTTTATCTGCACTGTAGACAAACTCATCAAATGGGGAAAGATGGATCCCAGAATTGTACACTGTTTCACACAATGATTTTAAGCCACTTGAGGTTGGCATCAAATGTCAGTTTATCCCTATAGACTCCCTTACTAAAATGACCACGTTTAAAGCATTAAAAGGACTTTATAGCAGAGACTGATCTAACTAATCCAAAAAGTTTGTATTTCAGTTTTGGTGAGTGAAGTTTTAGCACTTCATTAGCCTGTTAATTAGCACTAACTAGCCAATATATACATGCACCTTGTTAACCAAGATTGCTAGCATTAGCTGGTAACTTGGTACTTGGTACCCTTTTATCTGTATAACTTCTGGCTTCCAGGCCAATAAATCCTGTCGTGGAAGACATCTTTTACACTTTCTGTGAAAAACATGTATGCACAATTGTTGCGCCCCGAACTTTAGGTCTCACTTAATAATATCCAAATCTGAAGCACTGGCTGAATTTTGTGCATGCATTTTTGTTCAGGGCATTTAAACTGCTTTACTTTAAGTGTCTCTCTTGGCATTATCTGCTGCTTTCCAGGGAGAGAGCTCGGAAATGTCTGAAATTTACAGGGCTTTGGTCCAATTAACAGGTTTCTTTGATGAGGTTAATCATTTAAATATGCTAAACCAACTTTCATTTTTTTTTTTTTATGTCTTCCCTGATTGCGCCAACTTTGTGAGCATGGTCACAGTGGGCACTGATGCAAAATGCATGAACCCCTCCAGAAACATATGATTATATGAATACAGAATAAGCGCACATACGCGATGCTACCTCATTAATGACTGTAAACCCCAGGCTTACACTTGGGGAAATAATGGAGCATTTCAGCACTACTGACACTGCTCGCAGCATTTTGGAATCGATTTTAATAAACAAGCAGCAGGTGCAGGCACGGAGGAGCGGTAAATTTTAAAATAAGTACTGCAAAGTCTCGAGCAAGTGCAAAGGATATGATTTATGGTAATTTTTATAACAGCACACAAACAAATGGAATTCTACAGAGAAATGAAATGATAATATCATTTACAGATTTTTAAAATCTTAATTTAAAAGACCCAGATGAGACAATTCCTATGCTAACAGTTTCTCAGCAGCATGGTATGTGGTTCACTTCATATTTAACAGTTCAATGTCCAATGTTCTTTATTCATTTCTGGGTTTACTGAGTTTAAACCTCTTGACAACAATGAGGCAAACACAGGGTTAGGGTTGTATTTAGCTGCATGCTAAACAAGCATAGCATCATTAGCATAATTTACTATGCGCGTTTAAAAAGAAAGTTTAAAAAGAAAATGTGTAAAGAAAGTGACTGGACTTCTTTAAGTTCTTTAACTTAAAGAAGTCCAGTCGCTTTCTTTCCACACTCCTTAGACTACTATGCCGTGGATGAGTGAGAACCTACACAGCAATACTATGCTTGTTTAGCATAATTTAGCATAGCATAGCATTCCAGATAGATATGAACCTTAAACCAACCCCAAACTGCCGAATCATGTATGTTGAATGCTTCTAAATGACTTTTATAAAGTGCTGATTTGTTTCTGACAGAGGTGGGACCAAGTCATTGTTTTGCAAGTCTCAAGTAAGTCTCAAGTCTTTATCCTCAAGTCTCAAGTCAAGTCTCAAGTAATGTCAGGCAAGTCAGAGTCGAGTCTCAAGTCACTGGTGTAAAAGTCCGAGTCAAGTCACAAGTCTGAAACTTTGAATTTCAAGTCCTTTCGAGTCTTTAAAAAAAAAAAAAAACGAAAAAATAATGTTGCAGTTATATGCTAAATGTAAATATTAGACCATGTAATTTTAAAATCTGTGTTTTTCTCAACACATGACAAAATAGTGAACTTAGAAAATATACACAAATTGTGAAATTGCACCTCTTTAAAATGCAGCTCAATTAAACCTAGCTCCAAGAATAATTTTCACCGACAGTTCTGAGATAAGCTGCATGTTATTCTTGGATGCGGTTGTAGGACCGGCTTTAAAATCGCATGACAAAAATATCATACATATTAAAAAAAACTGTATCACCAACGTAGCCTGGACAACATTTGCTAGTTAGATGAAGTCAGCTATCTCATCGTAGCATATTTATATGCATATTTATAATCATACGGCTCTTGGAGTGAGTGCATACACTCATGAAGTTTAGTAACTTCAGGTCACTGCAACAAGCCCAGGTACAGTTTACCGCCAGATGGGTGCAGGACCTTGAAATGCACCGTGTAGAAAGTAAAGACCATCGTACGTGAAGAGAAAATCTCCGTCCCGGTTTCCCTCCAAGGCGTGAGCACCGATAAGCAGAGTTTTGTCCTTTCCTTATAAGATTCCTAATTATTCAAAGTAACACTCAGGTATGCCGCTCAGCTGGGTTAGTTACGACGTCAGGAGTAGCTTGGGAGAACAAGGAAACACAGACTGCTTCAGGTTGCCTTCCCAAATCGACTCAAAGGTTTATTTAGTACATAACAGCTTATATAGAGGAAAAAAAGGTTCGTGTGTCAGCAGGTTCTCAGTTCAAACCGGTACAGACCAAATAAGGAAACGTCTTCCTGCCTTGTGAGCAAAGAAGTATCCTTTGTGTAGTTTATCAGTTCAGCTACAATTTATGATCATCCCAGCAAAATACACTCCTAGACATAGAATACAGAGTTCTTTCATTAGTGAATTCTGAAACGAACCACCTGGCCTTTAACAAGCTCTTTTCTAAATCATAAGGAAGGGAGGATGGGAGTAAGGAAGTGGTCTCGTCTCTGTGGTATTTTCGACTTTGGGGTACCAGCCTGTGAGTCTTACACATCAATACATGGGTCAGAGAGAAAGAGAAAAACAACTAGTAAATGGGCCTTATTGAGTAACAGTTCTCCTGTATAATATTACTACAAAACAATATCCTGTAAATGCTAACCGTAGTATCAAAATATCACAACAGTACGTATCATAAGTTTACCAGCCTCACAAATCGTCGTCATAAATACACATTCCTTAACCGTTTATTAATAGGACCTTTGAGCTCAACGGTAATTAATTAGCAGTGGAAATAATTTCTGGTAGCATCACAGAAATGTAGCAGTGACAACAATATTGTATGCTGTAATCGTACTGGGCAATTAGTGATACAAAAAACCTGTTTTATCCTGTGAATAAAAGTATATGTTTTTGTCAGTGTACCATAATAACAGAAGCGAAACGCAATATTGTGTCAGGACAATTCACTGTTTATGCACAATAAACAAAGGAGCATAGCGCGACAATTTCTGTTCAGCGCCAGACTTGCTTGTAACCTATATCACTAATTATGTTATGAAAATGACGTATTAACTACTAAAAAACACTGACCTTCGTGTAAATGCTTGGAGCAGACTAACCTGTGAGCTGGAGTGTTCTGGGATGTTATATTTGATCTTTGAATGGCTGCAATCCAGGCCATCCGTCGCGTCTTTGTTACTTCGGAAACATGGCTTGAACAATTTCTCTTCCACGACGTAATCCGATAACAACCGATCTCTTTACCCGTCGGCTTCCCGTGGCTGTCATGCGACCGGCTATTGCAGTTAATAATACAACGGCTTCTTGACATTTTTGTGTTTCTTTTTATCGCTGTGTGACTGATTTTAATTGAAAGCCTGCGTGCGCTAGTACCGCTTGCCACGAGTTCCCAGAATCCTTTGCGGTTCTACCCGTGAATGACGTCACATTTTCAATCTCTATATAATATGCATGTTAAATTTTATATTTGGGGTAAAATATCAAGTCTTTTCAAGTAAACCGGTTCAAGTCCAATTCAAGTCCCAAGTCATTGGTGTAAAAGTCCAAGTCAAGTCACAAGTCTTAGAACATTTTTTCAAGTCAAGTCTAAAGTCATAAAATTAATGACTCGAGTCTGACTCGAGTCCAAGTCATGTGACTCGAGTCCACACCTCTGGTTTCTGAATGTACTTTTATTTACCTATTGTGGACTGTCAAACTGAATTGTGGGATAAATAGTTTTTTGAATCTGAATCAGAAACCAGGCAAATGTTAATAGGTTGAAAAACATTGTTACCTACGAGTCTTACACCAATGTTGATTAAACAAAATAGCTAGTTGAGGGATGGGGGTCAGCCATATCAGCAAAAATTATCATTAGTAATGTTAGCATTATGGAGAGGAGCAACCTTAGAAAACAGGTTTGTAAAATAAACTGTAATTTAAGTTGTTGTGTGTTTAGTTGATTTTCTTTCACATTTTCAAAGTAAAGTTTTTGCTTTTTTATAACTCACATATAACTGACTGCCCTGACATGTTTGTGCTGTTGTTGCCTTTTTGGGCATTTTACAGTGATCTTAGCATATGTGTGTATATATTTCCTCATTAATTGGTAGGCTGAATCCATTGTAATAAACAAGCAGCAGGTGCAGGTACCGAGGAACGGTAAATTTTTAAATATGTACTCTAAAGTCTCAGGGAAGTGCAAAGGACATGATTTATGGTCCAGAAACATCCCACGAGAGGATTCTGCTGGTTATCTATCATTTGGGTTGTTGTGTGGTCCAAATATGGGCACTTTTAGTTCCAGAAAGCATGGCAGTGTTTAAAAACTCAAGGCTTCGAAAACCAGATTCCAAAAACAGCAGTCAGCTCCACAATCAGTAGTTTCATTTTTGATATGCCTACTACAAGTGTGACTTCTGACCACTCAGCAAAGAATAAGAACAATTAAAGAGATGTCATTATGTCAGAGCACAAAATGCAGGGTCTAGCTGCATATGTGAGAACAGAACAGATAATCACATTTCAGGGAGATGATGAATACGGAAATCAAAGAACTGAGATTTATAATAAATGATATACCTGCTGTGGCATGCACTGTAACATGCATTACATTTATACAATGCTGGATTGAAACACAGACTGCCATTGCCATCCATGCTGTTAGAATAGCACAAAGCATCTACGACTACGGTGAAGCTTACAGTCCAGAGCAACACACCAACACAAACCTATCAAAAAAAGATTTAAAACCCTGCTCCACAAAGTTTTTAACACACAGTGAGTCTAACTTATCCGCTCTCTGTGAACTCCAGCGATTTGTCTGGTCCCTTGGTGCTCGACAAAGTTAAAGTAACTCACTATAAGCTTAAGTTGGCAGTAGCAGCAGTGACAGGAAGGGTCAGAAATAATAGAATATCACTGTAGGTGCTTGCACCTGATGCTCATTTGTCGAAGTCTGTTCCAAAACGCTCTGAGCACTGTCAGCGCTGCTGAACTCTGCAATTACGCCCTTTCCCAGTTGTGAGCCTCGGGGCTGCAGTCACTAATGAGGCAGCAGCGTGTGTATGTGTGTGCTGTTACACTGCGCACATAAGATTATGTATATGTAGCGACGGCCCCGGGTATGCAGCTGCAGCACCAACTGATGTTCTACTAGCGACTGGTGGCAATTTAAGGCGGATTCTAAATGTGCAGGTAAATCTTCTGCAGCTTGACATCTCTTATGGCTGTTTCGCTTTGTTCAGTAACACCAGCGTCACAGCTGAAACAGCTTTTTTATACAGCAAGGGGTTCATTAAAATTCAGGTGAGTAGTAATTATATGGAAGATAACTACATAGCTTGCATATGAGAACACTCAGGCGTGTGGCGCTCTGATCATTTATGGCTTTTTACATATCTTTACATCTTATAAATCCAACACTGTGTGCTGTAAAAGACTCAAACGGGCCTCTTCTAGCATTCAGTTTTGAATGATACTCCCAACACAGTTTCTCCTGAAGTAGCAGCTATAAATAAAAAATATGATTACACATCTATTTCTGACCACCCTGCATGCTTTCATTGTGAAGCAATGCTTCCCCTCCGCTTCAATAGCTTTTCCACCAGGTTCCTTTTGAACGGTCTGCATACTTCAGAGGGAATCTGGCAGCACAGAGAGACTTGGAGTCTCAGTATTAACCACATAAAAAATGTTGTGGAGCAAAAAGAAAAAAAAAAGGAATGCAAGTAAGAGTTGTGGTTCAGTTTTGTCATTTACCTCTTAAATTGTGAAAATCTTTTCATCCACCTGCTTTATAATGCACATTTTTCAGTCTGTGTATTTAAAATCTTGACTAAAATACTTAAATATGAGACAAGTAAATCAGACAAAATGCATGGCACACATGGCACAGTTGTCATGAAGAAGAAATTAATCACAGACACCAATAACTGTTTTTCTACAACCCCTAAACATGCTTTTTAATGCTGTTTCATTGGCCTTTTTTCACAGCCTGAGGGGAATGACTTGGTTTTAGCCAGCCTCAAGTGGCCAATAGAGGACCTGCAGTAACCAGCACTGCTTTGAGTTCATTTTTCAGCCCTGGAGGTAACCTCTTCATTGAGGGCAGAACCTCCAAGAATTAACATACAGTTCAACATGATTACAACAAAAGCAACCTAATTCCAGTAATACCATTTACATGCAACTCAGCAGAACTTGACAACTGGTAATTGTAACTGTGTATCAGTGTATTCATAAAAACATAATGACTTGATTTTCCATCCAGTATATAGGTATAGTATTGAATTGTATTATGTAAGTCATTGTGGAGGGTTTGGTCACAAGAGCTATGTGCTGCTCACTTTGAAGGTCAGCCAGGCAATGACAGTATCCCTCTTTTTTCTTTCACCTTTTTAATCAGGCAAAAATGATTAGAAACCCCTAGCTGCTAACATTTAGCTGACATCCAGTGACTCCTGCTAAACCTGCAAAAATGTGTTTGCGTAACTAAAACATTGTCAGTTTGGAAACATTTGTGTGAGTCGACGCTCATCATTTTTGAGGCACCAGAGGCGAAGCAGGGTGACATTTCTGTAGGCACGTAAAATGTTGCCACTGTCTCACAGCACTGTCTGCTTAGATTACAGCAGCAGAATGTGCTGTGTCGACAGGGAAAGCACTCTGAAAGTGTGAAAAAATATCAGAGTTCTGACATGTCTGATTTACAGGAAATGAAACTAGACCACTTCACTTCAGTGAGTATTAAAAGGGCCTGGTGAGCTTATGTTAAACTGTGTGTGCTTTTTGTGCTGTCTAAATGCAGGAAAACAGCCTGAATACTAATGAAGTGATTATCCACAATTTGACCGCTATGACAGAGAGAACTGCTGTTTTCAGCCACAGAAGTAGACTTCACTATCATCCTTTACCTTTTTATGCAGAGCTTTTTCACAGATGCTATCTGCAGTGTGTGAAACCACACACTGCAAACTGTTTGTTATGCTACACCATGAGGAAAGGACAGAATTCCAGGTCACCGGAGTTGTTCTTATGGTTGTTACTCGTATATCACATTGTATAAAGCAAGAGTGGGCAATTCATTTTTCCAAGGGACCACATGAGAAACTAGGACGGTGCAGGTAAAGGCTACCAAAGCCAGAGAACCAAAAATACCTGAAAAACTGGGCAACTTGTAGATTTAAAATAGGGCAAAATAATTGTGTCACTATCCTTGGTCTTCATTGGTCTTGAGTTTTTGTTGTACACTAATGATTTACTTTTTTGGGATTAAAGATAATTTATGTTCAAGTTCTTCGGTATATTATTTGTTTCTGAGTTTGTTATCTATAGTTCTTGGTTTCTTGCTTGATGTTAGTATGTTAGTTCACTTTCGTGTCCAGTCTGTCCTAGGGCGTGTCCAAATTCAAGTGCTGCATCCTTTGAAGGCTGATTACCTCACAGCAGAGCAACATAGGCTGTCCACAGTCAAAGCTCCTACAAACCCATCCCACAAACACGTCCTCCCTTTCCCTGGATTTCAAAACAGGTTGGTTGTATACTTTGGCCCGCAATGAATCTTGGGATAGGGTGAGCCGCAAACGGGAGATTTGTTCTTGTAACGTAGTCTCATCTCTGTGCCTTGTCCTCTTCATGTGATACCACACAGTGATACCCTGTGGAAATTAGTCATGTCTCTGTGTTTGTTTACAATCATGTCCCAGTTGTGTCCTGTATCTGTCTGGTTTCTCTGTGTCCTGTCTCAATGGTCCCCTTTTAGTTCTTAGTCCTGCTCACTGTGTTAGGTAATTCCTGTTTTATTTTGATGGTTACTCATCGTGTGTGCATTATGTTCAGTTTTGCTTCCTCTGTCTCATTAGTTAGATTCTATTCAGCTGTGTTCCCCAAGGCGTTTCCACTGTCTGCTTATTGCCTCTTGTGCATTTAAACCCCCAGCTCGCATCTGTTCTTTACCATGTCCTCATACCCTCATGTTGTGTGTTCTGTTGGCCTGCCTGCTTCTCATTTCCAGTCAATTTTTGCCTGCCCGGCTCCATTATTGTTTTGTTTACGCCATCCGTTGCCAGCAATAAAGCTGTGATGTTGAGTTTATTTCTGTCCCACATCAGGTTGTCTTCCTGCCTGCCACACAGCGGTCCCATGACAGTGGGATGTTTAACAACAAGAAGTGGCAGATACAATCATATCATTTTGAATCAAAGACTGAACTTTTAACCAATCAGTAAAGGATATAACAAGGTGTGAAAGGTTCAACCAAAGGTTCAACCGATCAAAGATGAACTACAAAGCAGTGGGTGACGACTGAATTGCTTTACAGGTGGACAGGCCTTAAGAGCCACACTTGTAACATAGTCAGATCACATTGTTGTGACAACTCTGCTCTAATGAACTGGCTGGGTCTCTGCTTGCTTACGTTCTGATTATAATGCCATATAATGACAAATCTGATCATCTCAAAGAAATATCTGCTATCTACACATGAGAAGAATAGCATGTAAAAGAAACATGAGTAGAAATAAACAAATTCCCAGTTTTACTCATTATATAGAGGAACAATAACGTATCATTGTTTTAATGTGACGTCCTCACATGATCTGCTTTCACTTTATCCACCAGGCCCTGTGAGAAAAACCTCCACACCTCCTGGCTGACTGACACAAGACGGCATTGCAGTGACTGTGTAGGTCACAAAGGGTGTGTAAGAGGGCTTGGCAATACTGCAGCTTATAGTGCCCTGCTAACTTGTGCTTTCAGTTTCCATTCAAAACAACAGAAGATCATTGTCCTTGTCAGACCTAGGGGGGTAGCATTTTTGGGAGAAAGGCGACAACACTGTGACTCTAACACAGTTTGATAAAGGAGATGAGTTTTTACACTCAGTGCCCAAAGGTGGCGCATTAGCTAATCTCACTGTTGAATGCCTCCATTCGTATTAGAGAAACACTGATGTCTGATAAAGTCATGCCACAGGGACTTTTCATGCAAGACAACAATATCAACAGAAAGGCAAGTTGGTGGCTTTGTAGTACATTGAAACATTCATTTGGCTTATGAGCACTCGATCAAAGAGCTACATGACACCATATTGCAAAGCCTAATATCTTATTTTAGTTAATAATTCTTAGAGTAGCAAGGCCTATGAAGTCTTTAAGCTTACTGTATGCTACATATCTGTGACACACGTGTGAACTCGCCCTAACCGGGTAACACTGAAACAATTAAAAGCATCAATTAGCCTCCAGAAAAATGACCACTGCTGTTAAACAGGAGGGCAGATAATGTTAGCAGACAGCTGGAGGTGTTCCAGTGAGATCGTCACACACCATGAACCCCGGGGCTTATTTAACTCTTCATGCTTGGATTACACACATCAGCATGATATGATGTCTAGAGGCAAAGCACCTTTGAGAAACACGTAGCCTCACGCTGACCGAATAACCTCAAAATATTAAAGGTCAAAAGCAACAAAGACCAAAGATTTTTTAAGTCGACTAATGTTTATACTTATAATATGTGGACTGCTGCATTGTTAGCAGGCACTCATGTATATGTGATTACATTGTTTAGTGTAGTGGATTAAAAAGTGTGTTTTTATAATAGGATCTATTGTAATCTATTGTGGTCACTTTGACTGACAGAGCCAATTCAATCTTCATGACCATTTTCATTCAGTTTTCATGCTGGATTGAGCAAATATGCCAAGTTTTACCACAAAAACACAACTATCAGTAAATTGTCCTGTCCCAATAGAACAAAAGTTTGTAGATGGTGCTCTAATTATAACTCAGAAATATGTGCATTTTGTCATTCAAGACCTAGGTCACTCCAATATAAACTTTTAAGGATATATTTAACAAAATTATATTTTCAGTTATATTTAATTTGCTCAACACAGCATGAAAGTCAAAGGAAAATGGCATTTTCTATGTGCTTTATTTTTCAGTATTGTTAAATTCAACTATATATGATTCAGAAATCACTAATTGTCTTCTGCAATGCATTTTTTAAAATCAGATTGTGCTCAATATGAGACTTTGCAGGAATGCTGGACATTTTTTCATATTTTAACTAGTCAATACATTTTTTGATGTAGCTGTCCCACATTGCAGGTCCTGATTCAATTCGATGGTAAGAAGGACCAGTTAAAATTTCAGGGTTCTATCTTTAATAGCTTTTAGGATATTCATGTTCAAACATTGCCACAAGTTTCAATGTGTGAAAAAAGGGTTTGAAAGAGGGTCAACAGACCATCTCTCAAAAAAAAAATCTTGAAAAGTATTTTATAAATGAAGCTAATATCAAACAGCATGTGTACAGTGGTCCCGCGTTTATCACCGGAGTTACGTTCTAAAAATAACCCTCGTTAGTTACTTCGCGGATTTCACCTAACTTCATTTTTTACAATCATTACAGATGTTTTAAGGCTATAAAACCCCTCAATACACACTTTATACACTTTTCTCAGGTATTAACATTTTCACACTTTTCTCTCTTGCTTAAATACCCTCAAAGTTCAAACCTTCGTAGAAAAATTTGCATCTTCTTCTGCCTTTTGGGTGCTACCGCAGGTGCCGTTGACGCTGCAAATGTTTTGTCGACATTGTTGTGCTTGTTGTGGAGAAAAATTACAATCATACAATCGTGCAGCACTTCACAGTCACACTGCTAGCGATTGAAGATTTATGTAAATTTGACAAGCTGAACATATTCTGTACTGTACAGGAGAGACAGCACAGAGGAGATTGATTGACAATGGTCTACAGCCAATCAGGATGCAGAAGATGTAAAAAAACAAAAGAACAAAATTGCACAAAAATAATCCGCGAAACAGCGAGGCCGCGAAATGTGAACTACATTATAGCGAGGGACAACTATATCTTAAAACTATATCATAAAAAAATGTACAAAAACTGGAGATAGCTGGAGATAGAGGAGGAGGTTTTCTGATCTTAAAACTAGTTGTCAAGCATTTCAAGTTTAGAAGTCTTACTAGTTAGGTAAGCACGTCCTTGTTTTCAGGCAGCCTCAGTAAAATGCACATGAATCCTTATAAATCATTTCAGAACATGAGCAGAAATCTTTTTGAAACAC
The DNA here is from genome assembly GCF_963969265.1 of Rhamphochromis sp. 'chilingali'. Lineage (NCBI taxonomy): Eukaryota > Metazoa > Chordata > Actinopteri > Cichliformes > Cichlidae > Rhamphochromis > Rhamphochromis sp. 'chilingali'. The sequence goes on along the minus strand of NC_137931.1, from coordinate 13,509,282 downwards.
ATCCAAGGTTTAAAATCCAGAGGGAAATCGATTAATATTTAATTTATCCTTTAAATCTCAGCAGGATGCTTTCCCTAAAGACACAACAGTAGCTTGATACTCAACAAACCTTTTGTTTTTTCACTTATTACATTGTGACTCAGGTAAGCACAAAAACAGACAGAAGACTAAATTATGTGTGCTGGCACAACAGGGATAATATTATGTGAGAGAAGTCATGAATATTTCATTAATATTTATTCTAAAGCAATAAAAAATACCAAAGAGACTGTGTACATGCTGAATTGTTATCTGCTTCCTGAAATTTGTGTTTTACTTCACACAAATAAATAAATTTACAATAAAAATTGATCCAGACAATAGGAGAAGAGAGAACTCCCAGACTTTCTGCTTAATGTCTGTCCTCAGATAATCAATCAAAATCTACTACTAATCAATCACCTGCTACTGTTCAACAGTGTACTGCCATCCTCAAACATGGATTTACAAGATACTGACAATGCAAGACAGATAACAAATCAAAATCTTTATCACTGGGCAAGACGAGGTCATACAAAGATGTTCGGTAGACAAATCAGACAGGAGGCAAAAAAAAGAGAAAATGCTGAAATGTAATAAGGAAGGAAATGCAAGAAACATACAGTAGTTCTAGCCATAAAGCTTAACTGCTTTGAACAAAGACAACTGAAAGGTGGATGACAGCTGTTGGATGTAGTGGGAGTGACTGAACACAGGTGGTTCAGAAAATTAGAGGGAAACGGTGAGGCAGACGCTGAGTTAGTGGAAACTACAATTTAAGACAAACAAGGATTACAAAATTAAACAGGAAATGGTAGAAACACTATTTAGCATTTTTTGGAGATTTTTTTATGTCTACTTTCACATTTAAATCACTGTAAGTCTTTTCCTTTTCCCCGCCTCTCGTTTCTAGTTAACGTACATCTTACTTTATTTAACTGCCTCTTTGTGTAGTTTTCATTATGGCACATTTCTTTCAACAAACAACAGCCTCTCATTATGAACAAATCACAGTTTTCCACTTTTGCTTTGCTCTTAGAATAATGACACACCTCTCTTGTGGGGTCTTAATCTCGTTCTATTGTCTCACAGAAGCTGGCGTCCCTTCGGGTGAGTTCTTTGGCTGGCTCCTTCTCAAATCATGCTGCTGAACTGTTGTTAATACACAATTATTGATTATAGCAGCTTTCATGCAAATCCATTTTGAATGTGCAGTTATATTAATCCTCTGGGCAATTCGCTGTTCCATTCTCGCGGTGTCGTTAACCTTTGCTCTACAGAATCGTTAATTAAAAGCATTGTGACATATTAAAGTGTGCATGCCATTTTCCCTAAACAACTTATGCTATATAAATCCACCCGCTGCCACGCTTCACCTGCTTTTGTGTTTTCCAGTCTGCAGGCAGGGCCATAGTGGGGAGCACTGAAGCGGTGTCATGCTGCTGTGCTGTTAGCAGACTTTGTCTCCCAGCTCTGTGCCTGCATCCTGCACAGGATGAGCAAGGCATGCCAGACAAGGTGAGAACGCTGACCTCTCTCAGTCCGACAGAAGCAATGATCCAACCACTGCTGACCTAATTTGGTGGGGTATCTCTGATCCAGTCATGTTACTGTCAGCAACCACGCCACTGTTTCAGATCCCTGCAGCTGTTAACTTGGCAGGTGGGGAGATGGTGGTGTGTTAGGTGATACAGGTCTGCCGTGTACTTCTGTTGCTATCCCATAGTTGCTATCACATTTAGGCTGTGTCTCAATCTCAGCATTTGTTGTTTGGTTTCCTAAACTAATGTAAAAATGCACTAACCCTATGCAAAAACATGGTCTGACTTTAGCTTGCTGTTCGTAATAAACTAGTATGCTTGTCTTTCAATGTGTTTTCAGCAACTGGTTTCAGATCCCAAAAATTGTTGTGTATGTTGTCTATTATGTGACATCAGGTGTTGATTTGGGTTCAACAATCTAAGCAGAACTATTAGGAAACATCTTTATATGCCAAAGCATTCAATAAGTCTAGTCTTTGCTCTCTGGGGTATTCATGAATAGGAAAAGTTATACACTGTATTTTCTGTGGTACTGAATGAGCAGCTGTTTCAAAAGGTCAGCTGGAGTAGCCTGAACACTCTGACATTAAAAAAAAAGAAGGGGTATATGTAGATTATTTCATTACCTTTCTTTATAGTTTGGGGTAGAAAAATAAATGTGTAGAGTAAAGCCAAGATGACATTAATTATCCTTATTTATTATTTAAGGAATATACGAGATTCATTAACCACAAAAGAGGACAAATGACACCAAAAATAGAGAACTAACCATCTCATTTGTTTCCTCTCCCACTGGATTAAACCAATTGATTCACCCAGAGTACTCGAGGTCAAAAATTGGCTGTTTGCCCAATCAATAGCCACCTCACTGCTACCTATCTGCCAATCAATAAGCCTACCTGCTTTAATCTTTCCACAAATCCATCCCAACATACACTGTCCACCCATATGGAAAAGATATATATAAATCTTATAAAGTTTGTATCTGTCTTGTGTGAAACTTGTATGAAAAGCATACAAGGGTGAAAACAGATATAAGATCCCTTGAAAAATTATATAATGAAACTTGTATGTTTTATAATAATAATAATAATAATGGATTGGATTTATATAGCGCTTTTCAAGGCATCCAAAACGCTTTACAATACCACTATTCATTCACTCTCCCATTCATACACTGGTGGAGGCAGCTACACTTGTAGCCACAGCTGCCCTGGGGCAGACTGACAGAAGCGAGGCTGCCATATCGCGCCATTGGCCCCTTTGGCCAACACCAGTAGGCGGTAGGGTAAAGTGTCTTGCCCAAGGACACAACGACTAGGACAGAGAGCCCAGGGATCGAACCGGCGACCTTCCGGTTACAGATGCGATTCCCAACCCCCTGAGCCACGGTCGCCCTTTTGGATATTTACTAAAACAATATATGAAAGTAATGAGAAAGTGGCCACTTTCATGAGTAAATCATACAAGTTTTTACTATTTCTTTTCCATATGGGCATCCTCAGTGTGGCCCTGCATCGTCTCCAGTGGCAAAAAACTCATAACAGAGCCTAAATCGGTCTCAATTTCCTGAGTTTAAAATCAATAAAGAGAGAGAGGTGTTCATTTGTTCTTGTGATTCTAATTGCAGTTTCTCATTTTCTGCAATACAATGTTATTTCATTTTAAGATTTATATCTAAAAAGGCTAAACTAAATCTAGTCTGACGACTAGACAAGATACGCACTAAGTGAATAAAGACAATAGCAAATTTATTGAGCAGTAGCATCCGCAAGGTTAGATAAGCTGATATGGGATTACAAGGTCACACTGAGTACAACTGAGAACCAATAGTAAAGTTTTCTCATAAGGTAGCAAACCATCAGTGGCTATTATGTCACAGCTAAACTAGCTTCTGGTTGTTAAATTGCTTTAAGCATAACCTATTACAACCCATATTATCACCTCTATCAAGTGACGCCTATGTGTATGTATTCTACAGACATAGAGTAACATTCAAATTGATTAATAGTCTTGTTTCTTAGCATACAAGAAATATCTCTTTTCTTCTGAATCTGACAACACCAGTGAGCAAAAAGAGTCATTCAAAATGTAGTGAATCAAAGAAAGATGGACAAAAAAATCAATAAAATAATATACATCTCCAAACTGCTAAAGTAGATTTGGGTCAAAAAAATGTCCTTGAAAAACACATCTGTGTAAAAGCTAGATATGGGACTTTTCAGACACCTGGTGGCAACTAGAATGACGTGTAAGTGATATTAAAGTTGATATTACAAATGTATTGTATTTTAGACTCTAGCTTATGTCGAATCATGTTAAAATAAATCTGAATTTTAATGTTGCCTGTGTTAGCTATATTTTCTGTGTGCTCATATCACAAAAATATCTGTTTACCTGCTAAGTTGAAAGTCAGAAGCTTTTAGGTTTTAACTGAATAAAAATGGTAAAGATGCAGGCAGAAAACATACTGAAGCTGGAAACAAATTTCACTGAGTGAAAGATATTACATTCATGTATTTGTACAAATGTAATAGATGAATAATATCAAATATCTGAACAGCTAGCCTGAATTAATCCAGTTAAACAGATTCATGTTTATTCTCTGTGGGTTTAACTGACCGGCTTCTCTAATATAAGGTGGATAAAAAATGCTGTCTAAAGCAGCTTTAGTGATATATTGCTGGGTTCTATGCCTGATGGACTCACAATTAACCATAAAAAATTTCACTGGTTTTACTGAAAATGTTGGAAGAAAAAGGCATTAAAAAACAGGCTAAACCAGACACAGAAAATCAGTCTGACTCGATAAGTGCTTTTTTGGAAAGAAGAACACCAGAGAAATATCTGTTTATGAGCAGTGAGGGAGAAAGAGAACAAATCCAAGTGAAAACATAAAGAGAGAAAAGGAATAAAGGATGAACTTGTGGAATACTCCACAGTAACAGACAGTGACAGATCCAAAGTACCAAACCCACTACCCCTACTGTGCACTCACAGTGTAGCAGTGGGGCCAAATAACGGAGATAAATGGGCTTTGACAGCACATTACAAAGCCTCTCGGCTGAGCTGGGCATTGTGTGTTTTAAAGGAAGGTGAAGGACGTGCAACACAGAGAGAGACGCACAACTACGTTCGAGCCTGTTCAGGCTCCCCATATTATCATTGACAACATCTCTTATCACATTTTGGGAAATATAAGTCCATCAAATTCTTCTTTAGAATTAAATGTGCAGATTGATCCTACTTCAATGTTTTTAGTGAAGCAAGCAACGTGTTGCTAACCTGCCTTGTTGCTAACGACCACAGCTGAAACACCTACGTACAAGGCAACGAAAAATACATGACTGCAAAGTAATCATGTCACGAAATGGTTGTGAACAGACAGCTACACAACATCCATGTTATTACTGAACACAGTTTTTGTCTCAGCAGTTTCTTAAATGTTAGAAAAAAAGTTGATATTCATTTAGTTTAGCTTAGCATAAAGATTAGCTTAGCATAAACATAAGATTAGCATAAAGATAAGATTAGCATAAAGACTTAATGCTGTTGGGAATGGGTGACCTCACAATACTAATGTTAAAAGTTTTCAAAAAAAATCTGACTATGCATCTTGTTAGTTTAACTTTTCACCCTAAACAATGTTAAGTTAATAAAGAGACACTATAGCTGTGTCCCAAAACCTAGGCCGCATCCTTCGGAGGACCCGGCCTTCGCGGTCTACGTGGGCCGGGTCCTTCGAAGACTGAGAAGGCCGAAAGTGTGAGGCTGTGAAATGGGACAGTCTAGCCTTCAGATTTGTGTCACCGCTGTCTCAGTGGAGTTTAATAAACTCAGCCGTCTGCTCCTTGCTATCTAAAATATAACAGGACACTGCCGTAAATTCTTGACCATCTCACACTTCTGTTTAATCAGTTTTCTGTTTGACGTTTATTCAGCTGTGTGAAAACCACGGAGAAACCCATCCGAGGGATTAATAAAGTTTTATTTAATCTAATCTAATCTAATAACTTTGATCTCAGCCAAACCGATTTACTCCAGAATAAAACACTGAAAAAAGCCAAACAATAACATTTTTAAGTTATCTGAGTGACTTATATATCATGTTTAACCTGTGTAGTGAAAGACTGCGGGGGTCTGAAAACGATGAAGCCGAGAGTTCGCTGTTCTCGCCGGCTCGAGTGACCATTGAACCCCCCGGCTAGCTATTGAGCAAGTGGAGAACAGAGCACTTTTTACAAATACGCAATGTCTTGATAAACCGAGCAGATATTTGAAGTTTACACGGCTACTTTCTCGCCTGAAAATATGTTAAAAGTTTACTTTGTGACCCAGAAAGATTAATAAGAGTAATATTAAAACTAAGTTTCCATTGTTGGAAACTGGAATTGGCTGGGTCGTGCTATGAATTCTGGGATACGGTGGGCCACGAAGGATACACCTGACCCATCCTTCAAATCTGGGGAAAAGGAGGACGCATTTGTCAGCCAGGTTCGGAGGAGTCTACAAATTGGGACAGCCTTCGTCGCGTTGCTGTGAAGCTACATTTTAAAGTCAAAAAACGTCTTTTAGACATGAATAATTATCAGATCAGATGTCTGTTCTTCTTTTTTAACCTTGTTACATCCACCAGGTTATTGGCAACCCATTGAAAAGTTGGGTCTAAAAAGTTAACATCTGCCAGTCTTTACAAGTCTTTTCGGATGGAGGAAACAAACTACTGATAAGACTGTTGAGTCACCAGTTAACCACATGTCTATGGACGTGGCTTTTCTAACACTAGCCCCAAGAAAACATTAAGCTTTACCTTTGGTGATTCCCAGATACAATTTGATAGTTTTCTAAAGTGTAGGCCAATATCTATGTTATAATTATATTACTATAGCCCCCAAAGGACCCGATGTTATGTGAATACAGGACCCTGGGAACACAGTAGGCTTTGACTTGTTCCTATTATGTGCCAGTTGGGAGACACAGCACCCTTGGAAAACAGGAATGGCTACATTCAGGTTAACCGTCTGTTGCCCCTAGCTTCATATTTATCATACAGACACAACTGTGGTAGCAATATTTTTCCTAAACTCTCAACAACAAGATAATAATTTTTCTTTTTAAAAAAAATCTCATCTTATCTCTGCTGTGAAAACACAATACATTCAAGTCAAATTAGGCCTCTGCTTTGTGAAGACAGTTATTTCATCAAGGTTGCACCAACCCCGCTCAAAGTAAATTAAGCCAGCCATCTGGATGTGCAGGCATGTGTGGAATCTGTGTAATTATCTTCTTGCTCTGAGGAACCTTGAATGATTGTTGGCGTAAATTGCAGTGATGCGCTACTTCTTCATTTTCTATGGAGTGGTTCTTGACCAACCAGGATTCAGCTGTTTTTTTCAGGCACTCTGCAAAGGATAAAAAAAACCTCTTCCCTTTACCTCTGTACATACACAGTGTCACCCTCAATTGCTTATTCCTACACATAACACTCACACACACAGCAAATATGGTCAAGGACATGTGGGACCTCTGAGAGACATTGTTGAGAGCTGATGGCCTTTCAAAAACAAACGCAGCACCAGGGATGCAGAGAGACAGGTCTGAAAGAAAGCTATCAGAAGGAGCAGCTGGATTGGTTGTGACAAGACACTGATGGGATAGAGAGGCTCCACGAATATAGAAAGCCCTGCCATCAGCAGTTCTGTGCCTTCAGGTAATGGGCAAATAACATGAATTCACTTCCTGGCTGATGCACTTACTGCGACTGTGTGGCACTGTGTGGCACTGTGAGTCCTGCGAGAGTGCTTTCTTTTGTCGCCTTGAAGGGCAATGAGGGTTAGCAAGGGGAAGCGGTCGCATCTGGTTGCACCACTCCTCCCAGCAGATAAACTTCCATTTTTGCCTGCCTCTGCTGCCTTGAATGTTTCTGCTGAGCATCCAAAATAGACGAGCGGAGGAGAAATTTTGTTCCTCGCCACACAAAACCAGCAGATATGAAATAGTTCCGATTCACTTTTACTCCCAACAGATGGAAGAGAGGCACCTTTTTCCGATCTGCAGCTACCAGGCGAGCGTCACTCAATTACCCAGTGGCAGTTTTGTGACCTTGCACAAGATAGGAATGACCTCGCCAGCCTGCTGAGCTCGTCTTTTTCCTTTTTTTCCTCTCTTGTTTTTACAGGGGACGGCAAATCCTCCATCACAGCATGAGCAGATTGATGCCCTAAGTGCATGACCTCATGTTAGACATGAGGGTGACAGCGACCCAGTCTGCCATCTCTATATCAACGTCTTTTGTTTCATGATTGGAGAACCAAAAAAACATGAAACCTCCCTGATTCTAAAGAAAAAATCTCTTTTCATAATGCAAAAACAACCAATATGCTGCGTCGTTTACGATCTCTTTTGCAGAGAATAAAGCAGTGTTTAACACAGGCTTAAAGCCACTAACACAGATAATAAAAGATAAAGGCGAGATCATTTAACCATGCTAAATTCATGCAAGGAACTACATTTCCCCCATTTTATCTGTCAAGCTAAAACTAATTGTACAAAGTCAACAGAACATCAGATACATGGCAGTGTGGTTGCATATTAGCTCCATGCATGCATTATGTATGTTGCTTCTGGGTGTATATGGTAATAGAAAGAAAACTGTGTCACACCAAGCAGACTACACAGTAACACATTTCTCTTTTAAATGAATGTGAAATAGCAGCTACAGTAGATGCAACAGCATTCAACTGTTATTCAGCGCACCCAGTGTAATCTACTAGAACGCTCTTATTTAAATTTAAAGTAACTAAACTGATCAGGGACTATATTGGTTAGACCTGTTCACAGTGATGGTCCCTGAGATTGATTCCCTCCATGCATAACCTGAGATTCTCTGGTCAAAGGGAGGAATGCAATATGAATGAAATGGCATAGGTTTGATATCTGTGGTTTTCTGGTGTTGGTACCTGGAAAAACATGAACGTTTGGGAACAACTGACAGGAAGAACTCTGTATCTGCCTAAATTAAAAATTCAAGACTTTCTAGTATGCCATGAGGGTTTTTCAAACAAGTCACGTTCTAGACTCAGAGAGGGTATAAATGAATACAATCTGGAGCTACGGCAGAATGTTGGAATCAATGCAAAGTTGCTCTGAGTAATAACCTTAATCTCAGGGTGAAACTTTCTATCCCAGTGAGAGTACTCATTGGGAGGATGATAATGCCTCCATAATCACCATGAGCAGTCACTGAATGAAAATTATGTGAATCACACGCTATGGCAGTGGTTCCCAAAGTGGGGGGGCGCAGAGCCATGAATTAAAAATAAAGAATGTTTGGACACTGCTAACATAATGGAGAGGTTTTTGATGGGGCTCACACACAACGCAAAGCAGATGATGAAGCATCGCTAAATATGTTTCCAAACCAACTTCCTTCCAAGCCAAAGACTAGAAAATATGATGAAGCATCTTTTGCCTTTGGCTTCACCTGCACAACAGCGGTGCCAAGGTAGGTTTCCCCGACAGAATTAGTTTCCCCTGCGTCGGGAGCACAAATCACAGACAAACAGTATCCCACATTCTGGATTTTTAGTTCACAAACACTTCTTACAATGAAATTTTGGCGATGTTAGCGCTTTATACAGTAAAGTTACAGTGGGATACAAATAATATCAGGCTGATCCTGCCCCAGTTTGTTCAAATCACAGACAGACAGTATCCCACAGCTGTTTATGTTTTTAAACCCACTTTGCACAGAGAGGCATATTTTGAAAAATGTATTGATAGCAATGTTGAATATTATTACACAGGAAAAAAACATCTATATGTAAAATAATTACACCATAAAGATGGTTTGTTTAGTGGTTTATTTAACTGCAACCTGTAATTTATTGCAGTTTACTTTTATTTGTTTAATTGTCTGCAAAAGATTTGAGGTGTGAAATAAACGTCAATGGAGTTTTAAAGCAAAATATGGATGTGTGTGGTTGGAGGATGTGATTGTGGGGGCGCGGCGAAGATTTTCTTGCAAAACAAAGCGGGGCCTAGCAAAAAAAGTTTGGGAACCACTGCGATATGGCCTTCACAGTCATCAGATCACAACTAAACTGAATACCTGAGGGAGATTTTGGAGCAGTACAATGACAATCATTAGTTTTCTGAGTCACATCCCATTCTTAATTAACAGGCTTTAATATGATGCTGTCTGTAATTCACTAATGCATCCCAAAAGTGTTCTATTGGGTTGAGGTCACGACTCTGTGCAGGCCAGTCAAGTTCTTCCACACCAAATACACTCACACTCATCCATGTCTTTATGGACCCTGCTTTGTGCACTGGTGTGCAGTCATGTTGGAACAAGAAGGGGGCCAGCCTTTGTGGTAGTACCACTAACAGCTGATCGTGGAATATTTAGTAGCAAGGAAATTATTCCTGAGAGCGACCCATTCTAGGTGACTGATTTTATACACCTGCGGACCTGAATTCAATGATTTGGATGGGTGACTGAATACTTTTTGCAACACGGTGTATGAGGCATTGATGTTTTCTCAGTTTCTTTTTGTTCTTATGCACATTTAGTGGAAAAACAACTAAAAGGTTTTTTGTTTTGTTTTGGGGTTTTTTCTGGAAAGTGATGTTCAGAAAACTCTGAATTAGATGATTATAGTTTTGTTTATAATCACTTACTAAATGAGTTTTCTCAGTCAGACCACATTAACGCTGTTTGATGCTCTTCATTTCTAACTCCCCCTCCTCACATTACTGCACAGCAAATGGCTTCAGGCAGCACCCGCATTAAACTATAATGCCTTGATGAGCAGTGACAGTGATTGGAGCACAGCCTCTGATTAAAACACACACTCACCTAACTGTCGACGGGCAGTGATATGAGCAGCAGCCATCATTGCTGTGCACTGTCTAATGAAGTACAGCTCCATATTTAATATGTCAGCATGCATGTGGGTCAATCGGAGACTGAAGTGTTGTGACGCTGAAATCAGTCTTGATACAGTAGCTTTCTGGTCGGCAGTACTACACTGACACCCTGAGGCCTCTGTGTCACTCTTCCACTACATGATAATGCTGAAGTCGTTCATAGAGCACAATTTCTGGTTGAAAACATGCACGTCTTACTTTAATGAAATGCAAAAATAGTGCAGTTTGAAAAAAATGCAACCATGCCTCAAAACATTTGACATAACAGAGAGCGCATTGCATTCGTGTGGTGTGATAAAGCATGCACCGAACTCGCTCTAAAGCGATGAAACAAATTAATTTAAAGGCAGAAAGTGGTGTTATCAACATTTTACAGAGCCTGCAGAACGTTGGCTCGGTGTGATATCATTTTCAGCTTCCTAGGGGAATATGCCACTGTTCATTTAATCTGTAGCTCCCTGTGACTCTTCTCTCAAAGAGGCAGAAAACAAAGGAGGCAGAGAGAAAGGAAAACACAACTCGTGTTTCATTAAATCAACAGGAAACCAGAAATCAATCAATGCATGCCATTTTTGCCATTTTCTTATCAACATACACAGAAATAGAAGAAGAGGCATCTTGCAAACTGACGGCTTAATATTCAGTTTGAGTGACAGGTTCGGCTGTTCGCACATATGTTTATGAATCCAATTAGGGTCGCGATTATTTGCTACCATTATGTCAACATTCAGTGTAAAGAATAGATCATTTTTCACCTGGAACTGAGTGGAATTACATAAAACGCTATAAGATCCCTTGTGGTTAAGATTTGATCATTTTGTTCACACCTAAGCGATAATAAACCTCAATCAAATGAAATTTCTTTCTTGTAAACCAATTGGCTTATGTGTAGTTTTCACAATATTTCAAAGACATCTCTGCTGAGTGACACAGGATGTGACAGCTGGCTGTGGAGCCCTCTGTGCTCCGCAGTGACACTCTGTCCACTCGCATCAATGGCACCGCCCCCCACTGCAGCCTGTCACTACTCTGCCTTTAACCACCTGCTCGAGGGTGAGCGAGTGTGTGGGTGGGGGTTGAAGCAGCAATGGCCTCACCTGTCTACGTCTGGCCACTTCTGCTGCCACCAAATCTCTGTTTTTATGGGTCACAATGTTGATAGCTCCTTTTTTTTTCTTCTCGTCATTGGGTACAAAACCCCAAAAGGCTAGCAAGTGCTTCTCTTTCTACAAAGAGAAAGAAGCATGTTTATGAATGATATTTGATTCTGTATTAGCTCACAGTATCAAAGGATTAGGAAAAACTTTTAAGAGCCAATAAAAATATGGAAAGACTTCACTTTTTAATTACAGGTTTCAGGCATTGATTTATATGTCCTGTATGTATCTAGTTGAAAAATCTGTCGACAGTTTTGTTCTGTTTTTTTAAAGCCTGATAGAAGATGTATTGTTATTAAAGAGAGAGACGCAGTGGCCCTAACTAAAGTTTATACAATCTGCCAACAAAACTTCCGAAAACTCACTAATTAGGTATAAAAAAAAAATTAAAGGGAAAGTTTAAGTTTTTGAACTCTTGGGCCCTCAGGGTAAAACTCCAAACTCCAACATTTTTAATGTTCTCACCTCCGACAATATAAAGGCAGAAAGTCTAGATTTGTTTTCTTCTGCTATGAGTATCTATGCTAACATAAGCTAAGCTAACACCTACTGGCTCTAGCTTCATATTTAGTGTCTAATCTGAGTTCTACACAGAAAAGTAGCATTACTGTATATACTGTTACACTACTTTTTACAGTATGTAATGTACAAGCACTTTTAGGGTCTTATTGACCACTCAAAACACTTTATAAGTCACATTTTAACGTTCATATAACACTGTTCTGTACACTTTGAACACATCCATGACTTTAGAATCACCAATTAATAACAATTATGTCTTTGACATGACATGACAGCGCTAACCTCTGCACCACCACTACCCAGTATCATTCATATGTAGAACCTCATGTACATTTACACTTAGTGACTCATTTATAGAGTTTATAGCATTTTACTTAGGATTAACATAGTTATTAGTAACTAACAAGAGTAGTTAGTAACTAACAAGAGTAGTGTAGCTTTAAAATTTACATCCTTACCTGTAAAAACAAGTCACTGCAATTGCAAACTAAACCACATCTCACAACAAAAAAACACCCAGCCACTGGAGTAGAGGTCTGAAGCCTCAGAATTCAAAAAGATAAGTCTTCTATAAAATGCATCACTACAATATTAAGTAAATGGAACAAAATTTTGGATTAACTGACCATCTATATTTCAGTTACATTGACCAAGTGTCATGGTCCTGGGCCATGTGGGCCCAGTATTCGCAGTTTTGTGTGTTTTGTATTTCATTCCCTAGTCATGCCTTGGATTATTTAGTTAAGATGGTCCTTATTTGATTACCTTCTGTGTGCCCCTGTGTATCTGTGAGCCCTCGTCTCTCCTTGTGTTTATTTCTATGTTTTCCCAGCCCGTTATGTCTGTGTTCTCCCCGTGCTCTCTCTCCTCCTGTTTGAACCTCTGTACTTCCTGTTTTACTTTGACAGTCTCCCGTCAGTGTTGTTTACTCCTGCCATGTCTTGTTATGTTCATCTGTGTCAGCTGTGTTCCCATGTGTGGCCACTTCCCCTGATCATCCCTCTTGTGTATTTAGTCTCTGTGTTTCATGTAGTCTGTGTCGCGTCGTCTGTGTTACCACCCCCTGTGTTCCGGATCGCCAGCCATAGCTTTTCCTTAGTTTATGTCCAGTTTAGGTTTCTGTTTGAACTATTACTCTTATGCTGCCCTCACTCTGTTTTGTTCCTTTCATCAGCCAGAATAAAAGGCTCGCTTTTGTTTTACTCCACTCCTGCATCCTCGCTTGTGTTCGCTCCTGGGTCCACCACACACATTTCCGCACGGTCTGCCTCCGCAGACCGTGACAGACCAAGCATGTCAGTGTTATTTACTCAATTTTTTCATGTTTGTGTAACAACTACAATTATTCATTTCAACTTAATATGTTTAAGTTATTTTAGTTATACAATTGATCAATTATATTTAGCAGATTTGACTGGTTTCCAATCTACTCAATATTTTTCAGTGTAAAAGTGTTGCCTCAAAAATCTTAAGTAAATGTCAGTTTTATTTTTTAGAGTGTAAATCAAAATGTGTCCTGCTTCATGGTCATGGTCAAAACCGAACGTGAAACTCAACACAAGATACAGATAACAGTCACCAAATTAAAATGGGAAGTGAGATATAACTAAACATGGGAGCGTTGAAAGATAAAGGAATCATTAGTAACTTAACAGAAGGCTCAAATAAGAGGAATAGAAAATAAACCTGTCATGATCCAGCTGTGTGCAGGCAGGAATTAGACCCAAACGCAATTCACCAAAACGGGGACTTAACTCAAAACATAGCTTTATTAACAGAACGGACGAGGCGATACAGAAATCAGTACAAAGCTAAACTGGGAAAACTAAACTCACTGGGAAAGTCACACAGCTAAGAGGGAGAACGCGACACCGAGCTGAGGGAGACTCGGACATAAGTACACAGGGGGTAAACGAGGGAAGTGGGGGCACACGGGGAACACAGGTGACACTGATAATTATAACGAGACATGGCAGGATAAAACACAACACTGACGCACACTGACGGGAGACTGTCAAAGTAAAACAGGAAGTACACAGAGGTGCAGACAGGAAGGGAGGAGAGAACACAGGGAGAGCTCAGACATAATGGGCTGGGGAAAACATGGAAGAAAACATGAGGGGCACGAGGCATGGGGGAGGACACAGGGTAAAGACATGAGGGGAGTTCTAATAAACTAAACTGAACAAGGTAGGAACCAAAGCATAAATAGAGAACAAAATACAAAAACACAAGAGACCTTAGAACGCTGGGTCAAAATGACCCAGAACCATGACAAAACCATAATAAAATCTATACAAAACTTAATGAAAAAATAGCTCTATATACTAAATACTGATTTAGTTTCAAAACAAACAAAACTCAAACATGAACCATTCTCAAAATCAAAAGGCATAATGAATTTAAAAAACAGACATGACACTATCCACCTGACATCTATTTACATTTAAGTGTCTGCTGCTGTGGCCGTCTTTTATATACAGTCTATGCAAATCCAAGCGGTCAAAAAGAAGAACAAAGAAATCAATGCAGCTTTTATGTCTACAACATATACTAAAACATCTGATTATAAAACAGCTATTAATATTTTTACATTATCGATCATCAGAGCCAACAGCACACCAGCCCCTTGTTTCTGTGTGAAGACTGCAGCGCACGATGGTGATTAAATTACAGCAGTTATCTTTATCATTGTCACAGCTGGGGACACATATTCATCACAAGATTAAATCAACTGGAATACTGATCTAACTGTGAAGAGATCAGTGTGCTGTGCTGTCTGACACACGCTGAGAATCAGATGCTGTGAGATAAAAAGCATAAAATGAAGCGACTTATTTGTGTAATAAACTGGGACGTTTTGAAAGCTGATTTGATTTTCTGTTACTGTTTAAATGTTTAAATCTCTAAGAAATAACAGGAAAAACTGTCAAAGAGAATGGTCTGTGTTTTTTTTGTATTGCACTTTTCAGCTGTGCCCTTATGTGGATTTAATGGTAGCTGGTTTCTTTTAACTGCAGTTTTGTGCATGAGCCCAGTCAAATAAACTGACTGTGTAGGGGCACATGTGGAATTTTGATTCAATATCGTGTGGAAATAATATCGCCCACCCTGTCTTAGGAGTTACTATTACATATAAAATGCTTCCAGTGTTTACCGCAGGCAGGGAAAATCAGTTTTAATCCAAGCACACAGAGATTACGTTTCAAGAGCACCTTTGGGTTGCTGCAAGTACGACTTGGACCGACGCTCTCATATGTAAAAGTTTCCAATGCACGTACAAAGAAAAAGGTGCAGTTGGCAGAACAACGTCAAAGGTTCTGTGAGAGTTTCATTGCTTGGGTAATATTATTTGGAAATCAACCAAAGCGATCTAATAAAGGTGAGTAACAATGTTTCCCCTGAATCACAGAACTCCCAGGCAAACATGTCCTGCAGTATATTAAATTCCAAACTTTTCCATTTACAAAATGGGAGTAGAAACACCAAGTAAGAGCTCCAGGGACACAAGAGAGCAGCTTAGAAAGAGCGAAACAGCAATAATAATAAAGAAAACACGATTACCTGGATTTTCTTTACTTTATTGCTGAGATATAGAAGGCAGTTGTAGTTCAACACAAATTTCAATTAACACTATATTCTTTTGTGCTTCTTCCCGAGGAAGTCGGGATTTCAGATTTTGCAATTTCACACTTTACTAATTTAAAAAAAGAAATTCATGAAATCTCATTTCCTAATCTAACACCCTCCATCATTCTTATCTCGCTGACAATAAGAAAAGATTATATGGTGCCAAATCATATGCCAAAAATAGAAAACTAGGAGATTCGATTTTCTCTTAGAGTTCCACAAATGACTTTAAATGTGGAATGCTTTGATAGATTAAATAGTTTACAACGGAGCCAGTTAGGAAAACACATAAAAAGTAAAGCTAAGAGATAATAGAAATACCCCATGCACTATATTTCATTTATTTTAAAGCTATACATACTTGGGTTTTTCCCAAAGCTTTAAGCATAAATCCACAGGAAATAAAGCAGAAGCAGCATGTAAGAAATAATAAATAATATACCTTTAATGGTCTTTAAATATGAAAATGACATCTCTGGATAATGAATTCCTTTACTTTTAGGTACTGTAAGTATATTTGAATATTTGGACTTATGATACCAGCAGGTGGATATTTTAAAAGTCTGTGCTAAAATTCACAGTACAATTAAAGTTCCTTTAATTGTCAGTTTTTGCACGTGAAGTTGATGGACCATGACAACTCATTTGATTATATGACATTAGAACAGAGGCCTAAAATGATGAGGCATTGCATTTTGATGCAAAACATCTTTAGTGATGGAGGTTTATATAAGTGATCAAGCTATTTGTTGGAGGGAATTTGGCCCAAGCATGTGCTGTGTGGACTTGAAGGGCACATGAGCGCATCTCTGAGGGTGCTTCTGTGATATCGGTTGTTCTCCTTGTTGTTATGACCTCTTCAGTCCCCTTAAAACTGCAGCAACCACTTGGAACGCATCGCACTGGACTCTCATTTCATTCTTGCTAACCTCTTTTACAGGCCCACTCATTTCTTAAAAATTGGAGGGATGAAAACCTCTTATTATAAAGCCCTTTGCAATCAATAAAGGGTGGAGATGCTTCCCTTATTGAAATATGCCTCCTCTTAGGTGAGGTGTTTCATGCATGGCCTATTGGGAGGAGATCACGGGGCAGACCCAGCTGAAATTATGTTTCAGCTGTCTTGGGAACCGCTTTGTGTCCCCCTGGATGTGGTGCCTGGGAAGAAGCCTGGTTTGGTTTGTGCATTTCTGCTGCTGACCCAGATAAGCTGAGGGACATGCATAGATAGGTGGATGGATTTGTTCACAGTCTTGTCCTTTTCTGTAAAAAAAATCTCAGTTGTATTATTACAAAGTGCAGATCTGCTTGTTATATCAGCATATGACTTTTATATTTCAAATAGTGTGAATGTGAAATATGAAGGAAAATGTAAAAATCATACAAACTACTTCAGGTCATTACTAAAATATTTTGCTGAGACATATTAACACTACAGCTCCCTACAGGCTTCCAGCAGTTTGTAATCTGCATCAACTAGCTGCTCGCTGTTGATCTGAAATGAGAAGAGGAGTGAAAGCAGAGACCTGGAATGGCGCTGACTTTCCTGTGTGGATCTCCACATCAGTTTTTCTTTTCCTTCCTGTGTCACCGGCTTGGTCAGTAATCAGTTTGTTATTAAAAAAAGAGAGAGAGAGAAAAGCACTTGCCTTTTTATGTGCAGACTTGCTGCACAGCAGGACATTCATGAGCCCAGCGACAGTGACCTGCTGCCTCTGCGGAGCTGCAGGAGAGTAAGAGCTTGGTCTCACACAGCGACAGAAAATAATCTGTTCCACAAAGCTAGAATGTCATCACATTTCAGGAGCAAGCGGCTTAAATGTCTTGTATGATTAGCTGACTACTGCTGTGTCTTCCTCTTTCCTTTTTGCATTTGCATGCATGTTATATCCATGTGTTTTTGTTTTTTTCCCACACATGCAGCATATAGACATCATAAAGAACTCCAGATGTCCAAACACTGGGAGTGAACACCACCAAAACATCTAAATCTGTAAGATGCTTAACGCCCACACAACACCTGTGCGTTTATTTTGTGGCTCAGCCAATCTGCTAGCTCAGTTCCTCCGACAAACATCATCTATGTAAGGAGATGTAAAGGTGTGTATGCCTCTCTGTCTCTCTCACGCACTGTTTGCCTCATTCTGTTCAACACAGTGTGGCAAACCTTCTCTTTGACTTAATCCTGATTCATCTGTCTTCTTCTGCATATGAGCGATATGCAGCTTGCTTTTGTTAGAGCGCTGTCCTCTGGCTGTAAGAGAAAAAAAAACAGATTTATTCTTTACTGCCTGAAAGTACAAAGCAAAACATACAAACTGCACAAAGCACAAAGAGCCTAAAGCGTCAGACTGGCTGCTTTTATCATGAAAAGGCTGCTGCTGGACTCCAGCAAACAGACTGCAGATACACTTATTATTATGGATGGCAACACTGCCAAAGAACAACTTATTTGTTTCTAATTTGTCTTCAGTTTTCGGTGGAGTACAAGAACGATCATTGTCTTTGTCTGCAAAACTTGAAGTAATCAAGTCATTCAGAATCTGTTTCAGGTCATGTGTTATGCCCTTGCTTGTTGCTACGATAAGTCAGAAGATCAATTTTACTTGTGCCAGGAAAGGCTGAAAACCATCACCAAGTGGCGCGAACCATTATGTAGTGTCAAGTGGGTACATTAGAAAAAATAAGCTCATAGCTTAAGGTTCATATCACCGTCCAGTCCTGTTAAAGCTTAAGGACACGTCCATTTAAGTTTGACTCTCTTGTTCAATGACTTCATTTCCCAGATGACTTTGTGTCATCTTTAGTTTCCAGAATTACTGAAAAAACAATTTCATTTGGCAAAATGTCTTAATTCTCCACCACCCCTCCTGTAATATATTTGATCTTTAAATCAATTAAATGTTTACATAAAGTGGAAAAAAGGGAAAAGTCATGCTAACGTACACAAATAAAAAGATTTAAGTATATTTTGTGAATATTTCACAATAGCTGTATAACTTTCAGGAACCAGTATATTTAAGGCTGGCTCCAAAAACAAGTCAGTTCCCGTAGTTTTCATCAGTTTACATCATGTTCACAGTCTGATACACAGGTTTTTAGCCTCTGCGGATAGTTTACACCTTTATAACAACTGTGTGGTGCATGATTTGTTTCATATCCTGACACTACAGCCTCCTTGTCCATTAGTATATTACTGTTTGCCACTGATTTCAGGGTTTACCATTAGGTCATAGTACCTGGTACCGGGTACTTTTTTAGTCTGACAAAAAGCCACAGAACGAGCAGCAGGTATATTCTTGCCTCGACGTCCACCTTTGTTGTAGCGTTCGTGTCGCATATTAATTACATCGCGGGACAAGCATTGCTATGATGACAAGCACATACTGGGTTGTAATGGAAATGGAATGGAAAAGGGACTAAACACACTGAACTGGACTTTTTCATCATGGTGGTCCTTCTAACGCCTTTTGAAGCATTTTTCATTTAATTATCTCACGAATAATATTACTCACTGTTTGGTAAAGCTGTGCAAGAAGTCTGTGCTTCAGTTTTTGTGACTTTCATTATTTCATAAATCTTTTGCTTAGCGATAATTAGCATATATATATATATATGTGTGTGTGTTTGTATACATTTTATAAAGACTGCCTGTTAGCAAAGCTTGCTAGCCTGTGCTGATAACTCATTATTTAATATTCTTGTCCAAATATTGTCATTTCTGGCTCCAAAACACTGACATGGCAATGGTGCTAATGCTAAGGCTACGAAATGTGAAATCCAAAGATGACATCACAGTGGCTTCAGTATCTCCATCTTTTAGTTACAGTTTATGGCTTACAGTTATAGTTAGGTGAGAAAATAACAAAGTAGGTTCAGTTTTTACAATTTCTGGCAGGACTAAATAACAAATAAACTACCTCTTTACCTTTAAGTTTTAATAAATCTTCATAAACCCATGAATGGAAACATGTCTCTAAGCTAAAAGAGCCTGTTGGCTGCTAAACCTTTATTTTGGAGGTCATGATACAAACTCAGATTGTGCTGTATCTGATAACATCATCTTATTCTGTGCTCTCCCCTCACACCTAGATAGATGCTTTGTTTTGTTTACTATAGCACAGCTGTGATGAACAGTTAAGTAATGGATAACAAAACAAGTATTTTTTTTTCAGTGTTTGGAGTTGTTGTTAAACAGCTTGGCCACAGTGCCAGAATCACTGCAGAGAGATGTCGTCTGAAGGCTTTATTCACAGTAAACATGCAGAAAGCTCGTAGCTCGCGGTGAACATGCCGCCACACTTTCAGCCCATCTGAAAAGGTCGAAAAAAGGCAGAAAACAATCTGCTGCAGAGACAGACACAATCAAAACAATTGAAATGTACTTTTCACATCTTCTCGACTGCACCCTATCCGTTGCTTTTACACCCGTTACGTGTCTTGGATCCACAGCTACAGCCAACAGAACATTCTTGCTGTGAAGTAACACAAAGACTGAAATATATTTAGACAACTTCAGCTTTATGATTTGAATTACATCAAATCATAGTCACAACCGCTTTGTTTAATGGTTCATAAATACAAATGTTTAATCGGCCAATCACATGGCAAGAACCTCATGCATTTAGGTGTGTAAACATGGTCAGACGATGTGCTGAAGCTCAATGGGGAAGAAATGTGGTTTTGAATGTGGCATGGTTGTTGATATCAGACGGATTGATCTGAGTATGTCAGAAACTGCTGAGCTGCAGGAATTTTCCAGCACAACCATCTCTAGGGTTTACTAAGAAGGGTCCGCAAAATAGAAAACGTCCAGTGAGCAGCAGTTCAGTGGGGAAAATGCCTTGTTCAGGCCAGAGGTCGAAGGATCACAGACAGACTGCTTTGAGCTGATAGGAAGGCAGCAGTAACTCAAATATCCACTCATTATAACCAAGGTATGCAGAAGAGCATTTCTGAACGCACAACACCATGAGCCTCCTACAGCAACAGGAGACCACATCAGGTGCCAGAGAACAGCACAGACTTTAGAGAAAAGAAGAATTTAGAAGGGAACAAGAAAGCATGGATCCATCCTGCCTTGTATAGCATCACTGATCCAAGCTGCTACTGCTGCTGGTGTAATGATGTGGGGGATATTTTCTTGGCACCCTTTGAGCCCCTTTGTACCAACTGAACATTGTTTAAACATCGCAGCCTGCCTGAGTATTGTTGCTGACCATTTATGAGATAGCTGCTTTCGGGCAGGATGAAGCACAGATTGGCTTGTTGAACAGGACAGTGAGTTCATTGTGCTCAAATTGGCTCCACAGTCACCAGATCTCAATCTAATAGAGTGGAATTAACATCATGGATGTTCAGCCAGAAAATCTGCAGCAACTGTGCGACGCTGTCGTATCAACATGGACCAAAACGTGTGAGGAATGTTTCTAGCACCTTGTTTTTCTAACATAACATGACTTAAACAGGAGGCTATACATTTATTGTGGAATATTTCCAGCTGTGGATTAACCCACGTGTGGTGTTCTGGCCTGTCTTGAACCAATTAATTTATATTTCCCTAGAGCCAGAGCTGTGAGAGATTTTGTACCAGTTTAACTTGTTTTCCTTTAGCTGTAGTTCAGCCTGCAATGTCCAACTGTTTTGTGTTGCTTTATTTATGTAAATTATCAATATAAGCATAAAAAATAGACACAAAGTAAAAGAATGGCATTTAAAAATGATCAGGTCATCACTAGTTTGATTGGAGGTGAGGTTCTAAACAGAGTTTTTGTTATTATAGGTCATGTGGTCTTACACATACACAGCGACATTGTTAACAACAAGCAGAGGGCAAAGTCTGTATACATGTCCACATATTTACAGTGCATGCATTCTTGTTAGTGTGCATGCAGCTGTGTGTCTCTCGTGCAGAGAGGAGGGCGTCAAGTTTACACAATCTGACAAGCAAATCTATGGCCGAGGAAAAAAAACAACAAAAAAACACCCAGCCACTGGAGTAGAGGTCTGAAGCCTCAGAATTCAAAAAGATAAGTCTTCTATAAAATGCATCACAGATATGACATATCTGGGTCTCCACCAGCGTGGAAAAATTGTCTCAAGCTCGTACAAATGAAGTCACAACAACTCGCTGTCGTATTTCTGCTCCGTGCCGGCGTTGTTGAGTCACTTCTGTTCAAGGATTTCAGGTTTAAATTAGTCAAGCTGCTCCTGCTGTGCTGGATGGTTTCACAAACACACATTAGGACTATTTCTAGGCGTTCAGTCTCACTTTAAGCAACATACAGTGCCTGAGTCTATCTGCTTCACATGTCAAAGACTTTCTCTTTTTACCGTCATTTAAAAATTCTCCAATTTTAAAACAGTCACCCACATGTACAATCACAAACAAGCGTGCGTTGTTACGTAAATGCACTCTGCACTGGTGCCACTGGAATCGCTGCACCAGCATGTGCGTGCATATTCTGAGAAAGACATATTTGGGTTATTCAGGGGTTTGAATTTATGCTCAAAATCAGAGCTGGAAACATGATTTACAAGACAATTTTAACCTCAGTTAGACATCACACACTTTTGAGTCAGTCACAGTGTGTGGAGGGTGTCTCTCTCTCTGATTAGGCATCCAACATGTGGAGCAATTTACTTTTTTATTTTAGGAATGTTTTTAGGAAATGCAGTTCTGTAGTTTTGTTGGTCAGTTAAAGAAATAAAGTGTGGCTTTTGCATAGTAAAAACCCAGCTAAAATACACACACACTCAGAAAGAGTATATATATATATATATATATATATATATATATATATATATATATATATATATATATATATATATACGTGTATATGATGACTGAATGACCTTTGCGATGTAGATGCTGGAGGAAAAACAGCTACTAGAACAGTCTTGATCAAGAACATCAGTGGTGTCGAATCATGTATTTAGTATCACCTCATAATAATATTTCCAAGCACCGCCCTAAGGGATGGTCTGAAAATGACTGTTTCATTTACAGACATCTTTTATCCTCCTGTCTTTACAATTACCAATAAAAAGGTCTAAAACTTACAATGTATTGATGGTATATGTTGTGCAATAACAATCAAGCCACACCCAGAAACAGAGATCGTGTGTTTAACGTGTCGTTTGCTTAAAAAAAACACTTTTCCAACATGTCAGCAAGTTTCCCCTTCACCACTCTACCAAGAACCACTTAAAAGGAGCATCTGGCTATGACTTTGCTTGATATAAGCCTCTGGATAGACTCCCACTGCCTTTCCCTGGCTTTCACAGTGTGTAGGAAGCCAGAGGAAAACACAGAGGAGATAATAACTAACGTGCCAAACCTGGAGCGAGATCAAAGCAGCCAGGCTGACATGAAACCTTCTTAACATCACAGCAGCAGTAAGCAAGTAGGTGGTGAACGTTATGTTACGCAATGGTGGTGGCTGTCATATAAGGCTCCAAACACACCCAGAGGTGCTCAGTGAAACGTTTCTATTTACCTCACATTGAACCTGACAACCTTAAAATCCCTGCACAGAGGTAATTCAGCCCCATGTAGAAACAAAGGCTGATTCCCATAAATGTCTGCCAACTCTATTATGTTATATTATATCCAAATGGCACTTGGAGCGGCGTGAAGAGAGTTCGTTGTTAATTGATCTTTTATGGTGGCGCTGAGCAATTTCTAAAAGCAATTAAATGCTTTTCAGTTTGTTCTCCGCAGCTGATGAGTTATTGTTATCATTGCGTGCAAGGTGTGAGGATAGGAAGCAGCTGCAGCACATTTTAATTGGTCACGTGTCTGAGGCAGCATTAAAAATACTAATATGGAAACATGCTCATGCCACGATTCGTTAGGTGCAGGACTCCAAAACTGGTGAAAAGTGAAGGGGTTTATTTACAGTTGCACACCAGGTGAAATATATACATATGCACAGTGAAAAAGGGGAAGATGGGCTCCAGGGAATCCAAGGTCCAGGGCAGGGAAACGTTAACACTCCTCTTCACACAGTCCGTGACTCACTTGCACTCCTAATCTAATCCACGAAAGTCGACTCGCGCTCATTCACATCCACAGAAACAGGCTGGGGTCCAGGGAAGTCTGTACAAGGAGAGGAGAAGGTCGTTCAAGGACTATGAAACTACAAGGAATTACTAGGCGAGCTGGTGCTACACTGACACTAGTTAGCACAACGATCCAGCAAAGAAGCTCCACTGAGTGTGAGGAGCAATAACCCACAGTGAGTGATTATAGTAGATGGGCGACAGGTGAGCATTTGAGCAACATCGGGTCCTCCAAAGGCCGGGTAGGCTGGAAGTGAGCAGCTGTGAAATCGGACAGTCTAGCCTTCAGATTTGCATCACCGCTGTCTCTGTGGAGTTTAATAAACTCAGCCGTCTGCTCCTTGCTATCTAAAATATAACAGGACACTGCCGTAAATTCTCGACCATCTCAAACTTCTGTTTGATCAGTTTTCTGTTTGACGTTTATTCAGCTGTGTGAAAACTAACTTTAATCTCAGCCAAACCGATTTACTCATGAACAACTAAAACACCGAAAAAAGGCAAACATTAACATTTTTAAGTTATCTAAGTGACTTATATATCACGTTAAACCTGAGTAGCGAAAGACCGCGGGGATATGAAAACGATGTGGCGGGAGTTCGCTGTTCTCGCCGGCCCTAGTGAGCCTTGAACCCCGGCTAGCTATCGAGCTATTGGTAACAGACGTCTCCAAAAACGTCGGAGCACTTTTGCAAATATGTGATGTCTTGATAAATCGAGCAGATATTTGAAGTTTACAGAGCTGCATTCTCGCCTGAAAATATCTTTAAAGTTTATTTTGTGAACCACAAGGAGTAATAAGAGTAATGTTAAAACTAAGTAGCTGCCGCCATTGTTGGAAACTGGAATTGGCTGGGCCGCGCTATGAATTCTGGGATATGGTGGGCCACGAAGTATCCGGTCTTTAAGTGATGACGTGATGAATCCTACTTCCGGGCCTAAAGTAGTCTGCGTTTAATATGCCTTTTGTGTTGTTAACATGTTTAATGTTATGTATTTTCTTCTATTTGATCTCAAAAAGCTCCTAAAACAGTCAGTGATCACTGTTGACCTCCCTCGGCTTTTATTACCGCTTAGGAACCTTAGGATGTAACTGCAGCCCAGCCCATGCAGCAGTATATTAATGACTAACCTCGTATTGTGGATGGATTTTCTCAGTTGTTCTCCTGGCTGAAGTTTGGTCCTTTTACAGCATCCTGCCATGGAAGAATGATTTTTCAGTTCCCTTTATTTACTTCATGGCTTTATTGAAAATGTTCTTATTGTCTTAAAGGGCATGGCTATCTTGTGAATAATCACATTTTCTTAGTCCAGTCAAGGTCACAGAGCTCAGCTCAAGGCTTCTATGGGACCTATATCCATCCTTTATTTACAGTATTAAATGAATCACAAATATAGGCCTGTTTATTGCAGTGTTCAGTTTCTTTCGTTCTCTGTTTTTAAGCTACTTGATAATACCGGTCATAATATGCACGCAATTTCAGCACAGTGCTTGACCCTTGAAGGTCAATATCAAAAAGAAAAATAACAAAGCCACACAAGGCAAAGGAACCATCCATCAGGTTTTCCCTGGTGGAGCATTTTCCTTTGATCCTGCGATGTTCACGTCAGCTAATCAATATTCTTTGATTTATGGTTATGTTACATGCATGCAGTCTCTTTGTTTTAGTCAGAAAAAGAGCAAGACACATTTTCATGTTTTTGGGCCATTTTTTTGTCTTTAATGTATTTCTTTATTAAGTTCAATTATATGTAAAATATTGGTTGATGTTAAGTTTAAAATTCACTTGTCAGTTAAATAGTCATAAATACCAGGGGACAAAACAGAGTCTTCAGTTTTCTCATTTGTCTAAACTGACCTTGAAATTCGTATTTCAGAAAGGTATTAATGTTGCAGACACTGCAAACAATACTCCCTAGGAGATGAATCTGCCTTCATTAGAATAAAAATGGCTAAATGACATTTATGGCAACAATAACAGACAGATTTCAAATAAGAGCTCTCGAGGCAATCAGCATAAGAAAGCTTTCCAGCCATCTGTTATGTGCATATTTAATTTGCACAGTGTTTCCACCACATTTTATATTCTTCCTATAGGTTTTAAAAATGTCGGTTTACGTGCTCTCTGTAGTTCTACGTAGATCGACCGGTAAATTGAGACCTTCGCTTTTACACTCAGCTCCCTCTTCACCACGACGGACCGCTGCAGCGTCTGCATTACTGCAACTGCAGCCCCAATCCGTCTGTCGATCTCCGGCTCCCTTCTCCCATCACTCGCGAACAAGACCCCGAGATACTTGAACTCCTCCACTTGGGGCAGGAACTCATCCCCAACCCGGAGTGGGCACTCCACCCTTTTCCGACTGAGAACCATGGCCTCGGATTTGGAGGTGCTGATCCTCATTCCCGCTGCTTCACACTCGGCTGCAAACCGTTCCAGTGCGAGCTGGAGGCCCTCACCCGATGAAGCCAACAGAACCACATCATCCGCAAAAATCAGAGGTGAGATTCTGAGGCCACCAAGTATATATATATATATATATAAGATCTGGGCCATCAACACGTACGCCCTGCCTGTGATCAGGTACCCTGCTGGGGTAATAGGCTGGCCAAAGGAGGAGATAGAAGCCACTGACATAAAGACAAGAAAGCTCCTTACCATGCATGGAGGGTTTCACCCCAAGTCCAGCACCCTGAGGCTGTACGCTAAGCGGAAGGAAGGGGGCCGGGGACTGGTGAGTGTCAGCACCACAGTCCAGGATGAGACAACGAACATCCAAGAATACATTGGGAAGATGGCCCCAACTGACCGAGTGCTCAGTGAATACCTCAGGCAGCAGAAACCCAAGAAAGAGGAGGGAGACGAGGAACCATCATGGAAGGACAGGCCCCTGCACGGTATGTACCACCGGCAGATAGAGGAGGTGGCTGATATCCAGAAATCCTACCAGTGGCTGGACAAAGCTGGACTGAAAGACAGCACAGAGGCACTAATCATGGCAGCACAAGAACAAGCTCTGAGCACAAGATCCATAGAGGCTGGGGTCTATCACACCAGGCAAGACCCCAGGTGCAGGCTGTGTAAAGATGCCCCAGAGACAATCCAGCACATAACAGCAGGGTGCAAGATGCTAGCAGGCAAGGCATACATGGAACGCCATAACCAAGTGGCCGGCATAGTGTACAGGAACATCTGCCGAGTATAATCTGGAAGTCCCGAGGTCAAAATGGGAGATGCCCCCAAGGGTGGTGGAGAATGACCGAGCTAAGATCCTGTGGGACTTCCAGATACAGACGGACAAAATGGTGGTGGCTAACCAACCGGACATAGTGGTGGTAGACAAACAGAAGAAGACGGCCGTAGTGATCGATGTAGCGGTTCCGAATGACAGCAATATCAGGAAGAAGGAACACGAGAAGCTGGAGAAATACCAAGGGCTCAGAGAAGAGCTCAAGAGGATGTGGAGGGTGAAGGTAACGGTGGTCCCCGTGGTAATCGGAGCACTAGGTGCGGTGACTCCCAAGCTAGGCGAGTGGCTCCAGCAGATCCCGGGATCTCTGTCCAGAAGAGCGCAGTCCTGGGAACAGCTAAGATACTGCACAGGACCCTCAAGCTCCCAGGCCTCTGGTAGAGGACCCGAGCTTGAAGGATAAACCGCCCGCAGGGGCGTGCTGGGTGTTTTTATATATATATATATATACAGGGAGTGCAGAATTATTAGGCAAATGAGTATTTTGTCCACTTCATCCTCTTCATGCATGTTGTCTTACTCCAAGCTGTATAGGCTCGAAAGCCTACTACCAATTAAGCATATTAGGTGATGTGCATCGCTGTAATGAGAAGGGGTGTGGTCTAATGACATCAACACCCTATATCTGTCACGGTCCGGGGCAGCGGCCGTGTGGAGAGCGGAAGGAGGACTCAAAACGCAGCACTTATTCAGGTGTGAGGGTGATTTATTGATAATATCCAATATAAAGTGGGGATGGTAAAACAGAACTAAGGATAAACTAACTGGGAGAAACTACACAAAGAAATAGCAAACCTGAGCATGAAGGGAGAACAGCAGGGAGAGCACGCAGGGGATTACACCAGGTATGAACACAGACGACGCGACGAGGAGCAGAGGAAATCACACACTATAAGTACACAGAGAGACACTGGGAAATCACACACAGGTGGGAGACACAGCTGGACCTGATTAACCTGACGAGACAGGGGAACACTAACACCAGGGACCAATAGAGGGAGCACAAACTCAGAACCCAGTACCTAAAATCCCAAAACACAAACCATCCCAAAACAGCCCATGAATAATAAAGAGAATAATAACAATAAAGAACATAAACACAAAGTCACTGAGTCATGGCCGCAGGACCATGACAGTACCCCCCCCCTCAAGGGCTGGCCCCAGACAGCCACAGAAACACACCACCAGACCCGGGCGGGTGGCAGGGGGCCCAGGACGGAGGGACCGGGCCATGACCAAAACGAAGGCCCCAGAGTCCCAAACAAACGTTCACAAAACTCATAGGGGAGCCGAGTCCGAAGCACAGTTCAGGCGGCCGGCCACGAAGAAGGCCGTGACGGCGCGCAAAAAGTTCAGGGGGCCGACCGTGCGGAAGGCAACGGCGGCCGCTCAGGCGATGGCGGTCCGGGGGCCGGCCGTGCAGAAGGCAACGGCGGCCGCTCAGGCGATGAGGGTCCGGGGGCCGGCCGTGCGGAAGGCAACGCCGGCCGCTCAGGCAATGGCGGTCCGGGGGCCGGCCGTGCGGAAGGCAACGGCGGCCGCTCAGGCAATGGCGGTCCGGGGGCCGGCCGTGCGGAAGGCAACGGCGGCCAGTCAGGCAACGGCGCCCGGCCAGTAGCCCGGCCAGTGGTCCAGAAAACGGCCGTTTAGCTCCAGACCCAAACGAGGCTGGGCCAGGCGAGGCTGAGGGCACGGAAGCCGGGACCGCAGCAGGCGGAGATGATGATGCAGACACGAAGGCTGGACCAGACGATGATGCAGACACGAAGGCTGGACCAGACGAGGATGCAGACACGAAGGCTGGACCAGACGATGATGCAGACACGAAGGCTGGACCAGGCGAGGCTGATGAGGACGCTGAAGCGGAGGCTGGACCAGGCGCAGTGGGTGAAGATGAGGATGCTGTGGCCGAGGATGCGGGCACGAAGGCTGGACCAGACGAGGATGCAGACACGAAGGCTGGACCAGGCGATGCTGAAGCAGAAGCCGAAGCCGGACCAGGCGTGGATGAAGCTGGAGATGAAACCGGGCCAGGCGTGGATGAAACCGGGCCAGGCGTGGATGAAACCGGGCCAGGCGTGGATGAAACCGGACCAGGCGATGAAGAAGCTGTAGCTGAAGCCGAGCCGGGTGAGGACGAAGCTGTAGCTGAAGCTGGGCTAGGCGAAGCTGACGCTGTAGCTGAAGCTGGGCCAGGTGAGGATGAAGCTGGACCAGAATCAGGCGAGGATGAAGCCGAGGATGAAACCGGACCAGGCGAGGATGAAGCCGGACCAGGCGATGAAGAAGCTGTAGCTGAAGCCGGGCCGGGCGAGGACGAAGCTGTAGCTGAAGCTGGGCCAGGCGAGGCTGAAGCAGAAGCTGAAGTTGGACCAGGCGAGGATGAAGCCGGGCCAGGCGTGGATGAAACCGGGCCAGGCGAGGATGAAACTGAAGCTGGACCAGGCGAGGATGAAGCCGGGCCAGGTGAGGATGCGTCCTCAGGCTGAGGTGTGGCCATAGCAGGCGGTAGCACTGCCGGTGGTGGTACTGCAGGAGGTGGCGCTGCAGCCACAGGTGGAGAAGCAGCCACAGGAGGCTGGACGGGCTCCTCGGGCCCCCCAGCAGGCGAAGCAGGAGGCTGGACGGGCTCCTCGGGCCCCCCAGCAGGCGAAACAGGAGGCTGGACGGGCTCCTTGGGCCCCCCAGCGAAAACAGCCGCAGAACCAGCGGGCACCGGGGCCTCCGGCACGCATGAAACAAAACCAGTAGGCACGTGGGCCTCTGGCACGCATGAAACAAAACCAGTAGGCACGTGGGCCTCTGGCATGCATGAAACAAAACCAGTAGGCACGTGGGCCTCTGGCACATATGAAACAAAACCAGTAGGCACGTGGGCCTCTGGCACACATGAAACAAAACCAGTAGGCACGTGGGCCTCTGGCACACATGAAGCAAAACCAGTAGGCACGTGGGCCTCTGGCACACATAAGGAGGGCTGCAGCTGCGCAGAGCACTGACCCTGCTCAGGCAGTGACAGCCCGGTGCAGTTCACAGCTGGCATCTTGGCCACCAGGGGTCCAGAGTAAGCTGAGGGCAGTAACCCCGCCTCTGGGGAAGCCCCGGAGTGAGTAACAGTCACTAATGTTGCCAGCTGTTGAGGAACAGGTCCGTAGCGAAACAGTTTGTCTCCCTGCCCAGAAACAGCGGTGGAAAAACAGTGCGAAAATTGTGGCTCAGCCGTTACCGGAACTGTGGGCTGTAGCGATGCTAGCGGTGGTGGTGGCTGAGTGGCTAACTGGAGCGGCGGCAGAAGGGGTAATTGAGCCCTTAGGGAGGCTAACGGTTGAGCCACAGACCTGGGAGCTTGTGGCTGGACACAGAACTGAGCCGGAGAATGGTGATAAAGTCCTGGCTCAGAAGGAGCGGCAGAGAAACAGTCTCTCGGTTTTACAGAGGGTTTGTAGACGCCCACTTGCGAAGGATCCATTACCACGAAGGTAGGTAAGCTATCTACACTGTCTCTCATCCCGCTCTGAATAGCCCCAGAAAACAGAGTCCCGGAATCTGGGGAAGCCAGAACATGTCACTCGCTCACCGCCTCGGGCTGCTCGAAAGTAAAAGCAGACGGGGGGTGAAGTCCGAGGTCCAAAAGGAGGAACTCCCGCTCCCACGAACAAAGCGAGCCCAGAAGCCATGGGAGACCGGTCACCAGACGCTGTAGCCGCCTCTCTATAGCGCGCTGGGACGTGCCACCCGGGTTTTCCAGCCACCGGTCGATGAGCTCCTGTGTGGCATCGATGAGATTTTCCCGTAGCTCCCTGGACGGGTTAAGCGCTGCTGGGTCCATGTTGTGGTCGCGTCGTACTGTCACGGTCCGGGGCAGCGGCTGTGTGGAGAGCGGAAGGAGGACTCAAAACGCAGCACTTATTCAGGTGTGAGGGTGATTTATTGATAATATCCAATATAAAGTGGGGATGGTAAAACAGAACTAAGGATGAACTAACTGGGAGAAACTACACAAAGAAATAGCAAACTTGAGCATGAAGGGAGAACAGCAGGGAGAGCACGCAGGGGATTACACCAGGTATGAACACAGACGACGCGACGAGGAGCAGAGGAAATCACACACTATAAGTACACAGAGAGACACTGGGAAATCACACACAGGTGGGAGACACAGCTGGACCTGATTAACCTGACGAGACAGGGGAACACTAACACCAGGGACCAATAGAGGGAGCACAAACTCAGAACCCAGTACCTAAAATCCCAAAACACAAACCATCCCAAAACAGCCATGAATAATAAAGAGAATAATAACAATAAAGAACATAAACACAAAGTCACTGAGTCATGGCCGCAGGACCATGACAATATCAGGTGTGCATAATTATTAGGCAACGTCCTTTCCTTTGGCAAAATGGGTCAAAAGAAGGACTTGACAGGCTCAGAAAAGTCAAAAATAGTGAGATATCTTGCAGAGGGATGCAGCAGTCTCAAAATTGCAAAGCTTCTGAAGCATGATCATTGAACAATCAAGCGTTTCATTCAAAATAGTCAACAGGGTCGCAAGAAGCGTGTGGAAAAACCAAGGCGCAAAATAACTGCCCATGAACTGAGAAAAGTCAAGCGTGCAGCTGCCAAGATGCCACTTGCCACCAGTTTGGCCATATTTCAGAGCTGCAACATCACTGGAGTGCCCAAAAGCACAAGGTGTGCAATACTCAGAGACATGGACAAGGTAAGAAAGGCTGAAAGACGACCACCACTGAACAAGACACACAAGCTGAAACGTCAAGACTGGGCCAAGAAATATCTCAAGACTGATTTTTCTAAGGTTTTATGGACTGATGAAATGAGAGTGAGTCTTGATGGGCCAGATGGATGGGCCCGTGGCTGGATTGGTAAAGGGCAGAGAGCTCCAGTCCGACTCAGACACCAGCAAGGTGGAGGTGGAGTACTGGTTTGGGCTGGTATCATCAAAGATGAGCTTGTGGGGCCTTTTCGGGTTGAGGATGGAGTCAAGCTCAACTCCCAGTCCCACTGCCAGTTTCTGGAAGACACCTTCTTCAAGCAGTGGTACAGGAAGAAGTCTGCATCCTTCAAGAAAAACATGATTTTCATGCAGGACAATGCTCCATCACACGCGTCCAAGTACTCCACAGCGTGGCTGGCAAGAAAGGGTATAAAAGAAGTAAAACTAATGACATGGCCACCTTGTTCACCTGATCTGAACCCCATTGAGAACCTGTGGTCCATCATCAAATGTGAGATTTACAGGAAGGAAAACAGTACACCTCTCTGAACAGTGTCTGGGAGGCTGTGGTTGCTGCTGCACGCAATGTTGATGGTGAACAGATCAAAACACTGACAGAATCCATGGATGGCAGGCTTTTGGGTGTCCTTGCAAGGAAAGGTGGCTATATTGGTCGCTGATTTGTTTTTGCTTTGTTTTTGAATGTCAGAAATGTATATTTGTGAATGTGGAGATGTTATATTGGTTTCACTGGTAAAAATAAATAATTGAAATGGGTATATATTTGTTTTTTGTTAAGTTGCCTAATAATTATGCACAGTAATAGTCACCTGCACACACAGATATCACCCTAAAATAGCTAAAACTAAAAACAAACTAAAAACTACTTCCACAAACATTCAGCTTTGATATTAATGAGATTTTCGGGTTCATTGAGAACATGGTTGTTGTTCAATAATAAAATTATTCCTCAAAAATACAACTTGCCTAATAATTCTGCACTCCCTGTATATATATATATATATATATATATATATATATATATATATATATATATATAAACACCCAGCACGCCCCTGTGGGCGGTTTATCCTTCAAGCTCGGGTCCTCTACCAGAGGCCTGGGAGCTTGAGGGTCCTGCGCAGTATCTTAGCTGTTCCCAGGACTGCGCTCTTCTGGACAGAGATCTCCGATGTTATTCCCGGGATCTGCTGGAGCCACTCGCCTAGCTTGGGAGTCACCGCACCTAGTGCTCCGATTACCACGGGGACCACCGTTACCTTCACCCTCCACATCCTCTCGAGCTCTTCTCTGAGCCCTTGGTATTTCTCCAGCTTCTCGTGTTCCTTCTTCCTGATATTGCTGTCATTCGGAACCGCTACATCGATCACTACGGCCGTCTTCTTCTGTTTGTCTACCACCACTATGTCCGGTTGGTTAGCCACCACCATTTTGTCCGTCTGTATCTGGAAGTCCCACAGGATCTTAGCTCGGTCATTCTCCACCACCCTTGGGGGCATCTCCCATTTTGACCTCGGGACTTCCAGGTTATACTCGGCACAGATGTTCCTGTACACTATGCCGGCCACTTGGTTATGGCGTTCCATGTATGCCTTGCCTGCTAGCATCTTGCACCCTGCTGTTATGTGCTGGATTGTCTCTGGGGCATCTTTACACAGCCTGCACCTGGGGTCTTGCCTGGTGTGATAGACCCCAGCCTCTATGGATCTTGTACTCAGAGCTTGTTCTTGTGCTGCCATGATTAGTGCCTCTGTGCTGTCTTTCAGTCCAGCTTTGTCCAGCCACTGGTAGGATTTCTGGATATCAGCCACCTCCTCTATCTGCCGGTGGTACATACCGTGCAGGGGCCTGTCCTTCCATGATGGTTCCTCGTCTCCCTCCTCTTTCTTGGGTTTCTGCTGCCTGAGGTATTCACTGAGCACTCGGCCAGTTGGGGCCATCTTCCCAATGTATTCTTGGATGTTCGTTGTCTCATCCTGGACTGTGGTGCTGACACTCACCAGTCCCCGGCCCCCTTCCTTCCGCTTAGCGTACAGCCTCCGGGTGCTGGATTTGGGGTGAAACCCTCCATGCATGGTAAGGAGCTTTCTTGTCTTTATGTCAGTGGCTTCTATCTCCTCCTTTGGCCAGCCTATTACCCCAGCAGGGTACCTGATCACGGGCAGGGCGTACGTGTTGATGGCCTGGATCTTGTTCTTACCATTCAGCTGACTCCTCAGGACTTGCCTGACCCTCTGCAGGTACTTGGTGGTTGCAGCCTTTCTAGCGGCCTCTTCATGGTTCCCATTTGCCTGCGGGATCCCCAGGTACTTGTAACTGTCCTCTATGTCTGCAATGTTGCCTTCTGGTAGTTCAATCCCCTCAGTTCTGACTACCTTCCCTCTCTTTGTTACCATCCGACTACACTTCTCCAGTCCGAACGACATTCCAATGTCATTGCTGTATAGCCTGGTAGTGTGGATCAGTGAATCGATGTCTCGTTCACTCTTGGCATACAGCTTGATGTCATCCATGTACAGGAGGTGGCTGACAACTGCTCCGTTCCGTAGTCGGTATCCGTAGCCAGTCTTGTTAATGATCTCACTGAGGGGGTTCAGGCCTATGCAGAACAGCAGTGGGGACAGAGCATCTCCTTGGTAGATCCCGCACTTGATGGTGACTTGTGCTATGGGCTTGGAGTTGGCCTCTAGTGTTGTACGCCACATCCCCATTGAGTTCCTGATGAAGGCTCTTAGGGTCCCATTGATCTTGTACAATTCTAGGCATTCCAGTATCCAGCTGTGGGGCATTGAGTCATAGGCCTTCTTGTAATCAATCCAGGCAGTGCACAGGTTGGTCAGTCTGGTCTTGCAGTCTCGGCTGACTGTTCTGTCTACCAGTAGCTGGTGTTTTGCGCCTCTGGTATTCTTGCCAATTCCTTTCTGTGTCCCACTCATGTATTGACCCATGTGCCTGTTCATCTTAGCCGATATGATGCCTGACAGGAGCTTCCATGTAGTACTGAGGCAGGTTATTGGTCGGTAGTTGGAGGGGACCGGTCCCTTCTTGGGGTCCTTGGGGATCAGGACCGTCCGACCTTCGGTTAGCCATTCCGGGTGTCTCTCGTTAACTAGCAGCTGGTTCATTTGTGCTGCCAGACGCTCGTGGAGTGCAGTCAGCTTCTTTAGCCAGTAGGCGTGAACCATGTCGGGCCCTGGTGCTGTCCAACTCTTCATACTGGAGACCCTTTCTTGGATATCTGCCACTGTGATGGTTACTGGACCCTGTTCAGGGAGGTCGCTGTGGTCTGCCCTCAGATCCACTAGCCACTGAGCATTGCCGTTATGGGTTGCGTCCTTCTCCCATATGCTCTTCCAGTATTGCTCCGTCTCCAGCCTTGGTGGTGCTGTTCTCTTATTATTGTTCCCTTGCCACTGAGAGTACACCTTTGCTGGTTCTGTGGAGAACAGCTGGTTTATTCTCCTGCCTTCTATCTCTCTGGTGTACCTCCTCAAGCGGCTGGCCAAGGCTGTGAGTCTTTGCTTGGCAGTTTCCAAGGCCTCAGGTATGGACAGCTTGCTGTATTTCTTATGCACCTTCTTTGTCGCACCTTTCTGCAACTCTGTTAGTTGGCTAACCTCCCTCCGTGCTACTTTGATCTTGGCCTCTAGCCTCCTTCTCCATGGAGGGTACTGCCCCTTGTGGCTGTTCAACTTGTAGCCAAGCATCTCACTGATCACTGCTGCCGTATTGTAGATCAGCTTGTTAGTGTCGGTAATCGTGGTTGTAGGTATTGCCCGTAGTGCTGCATTAACATCATCTAGCAGACCTTCTGAGGGTACTTCACGTAATCTTGGTAACCAGCTACGGGGTATCCAGGTTTCAAGCTTGGCCATTATCCTATTTTTCAGGTCAGTTCCTCTCGCACTCAACGATCCTTCTCCTATCGCACTTGGGGCTATGTACCCAATCTCGGGTGGGGGTGATGATATCTCCCCCCTGACCTGGCGTCCTGACTCCTCCTTGCCGTAGCATTTGTGTTGTACCTCGTCAATCTCTAGCTGTGAGAGCAGTCCCTTCTTTCGAATGTTGGAACACTGAGCTACTAGTTGTTTCGCCGTCATTGTGGATGTTGGGTATCGAAGAATCCATAGGTCCGTCATCCTATTCATGTAGCCCCTTCCGCCGGGGTTACTTGCGTAGTAGCATTCCAACAACGCCCTGTTTTCGTCTCTTGCCCACCGATGCCTTCTTGTTCCAGTAGCCCACTTTTCGCCAGGGTGCCCTGGTTCCTCAACACCTGACGCGGACCTTGTTGATCCGGGCGACGTCCGAGCCGGCATGCCTTCATATTTATCTGTCTCGCTCATGTCTGCGGTAGGCTTGCTTAGCATAGGGGGTCTAGCCTTATATATATATATATATATATATATATATATATATATATATATATATATATATATATATATATATATATATATATATATATATATTCAAAGTGCAAATTATAACAGAGGTACAGACAGTATTGAAGTAACAATAACAATATTTGAGATAAACTATTGTATTCATGAAACAAAGCCGCAGCAATGCAGAGAGTTGTGTTTCAGGACATTGCTGGGTGGATTCACACTGGGAAACATACACCGGAGATGTCATCAATTGTATTCTGAAGGGAAGTTAGCTACTAGGATGTTTAGAGAGCTTAGCCTTCCTTCTCCTCCCTGCATCTCTCTTTGCCTGATTCTCAATCTTTTTCTGTTTCCTCTTTGAACTGAGTCAGCATCGGTCCCAGCTGAGAGGAAGGAAAGACGAAGAGAAAGAAGAGGAAAGAGTAGAGCGGAGGAGGGGCAGTGGATGGGAGGTGGTGGAGGGGGATGCACTTCCTGTGAAACCTCCAGGAGTTTCGGATCTGGAAGATGAGCTCAGTTCATAAACACACACGTGCACACACACACTGCTGCAAAGATCAATTGTTATCAAAGGGCCACCACAACGGCTAGATGTGTTGGACCCCGTTCTCTTGATGTTACCTGGAGTTTTCCTTTTACAGTCTTTTTTATGAGGATTACCAAGTAAGTTCAAAGGACATTTAAAAACAATTATGCAAAAAGTAAAAATGAATCAATATTTTATTACAGATGATCAAATTAGAACAAAAGTTTTCCAGTTTTTTTCTTCCTTCCTGTTTTTTCATCTTCTTTTCCAGAAGATGAAATGAATCCGAGCAGGGTGTGGTGAACTACTGTCATCTAATACAGGAGATTCAGGAGGATTTGAATGGAGGAAGTAGCATTATTGATTCCTGTGAGTGTGTATCTGTTTCTCCAAATGGTATTCCTTAACTCTCTTTGGGAGCTTCCCAGAAGAAAACACCGAACAACTTTACACAGAATCGATGAGTGATAAAATACTTAATATAATACAAAAATCCATTAAGATAAAAGCTTGGTTTAACCTTTCATGCAGATCCAAGAACCAGCGTATTTAAAAAAAAACATAGAAAAGCAGCTTCATAATTTGTTACAGTCTGACAGTCATTTAAAGGTTGGGAAATTTATGTACACACAAACACAGTGTGTTCTTTTTTCCAAGAAAGTTTACATATAAACCATTCATGATGAAATATCTTTCTTTTTACAAAATCCAGTATTTTGGCAGACCAATCATTACGGATGGAAACTGATAAGAATTTAACGATTCCAATTCCATTATCAATGTCACATATCGATTTGATTTCTTATCGGTTCTCATTGACTCCGCTTTGAGAGCTGGACTAACTCTAAGCAGCATAGCAAATACATTACATTCATGCTAATTAACTGCATGCTGTGTGGTCAAATGTTTGTGCATGTTGGAGGTATTTCTTTGTTGTGATCAGTGTTGGGCTCATTACTTAAAAAAAAGTAATGCACATATTGCACACTTACATTTACATTCTATTTGTAAAATGACCTGAAACACACCGTCTTAAGGAATAAAAACCTGCAGGCTACAGTCCCACACACTAACACAAATCCCTGTCCTAATGAGGACACACATATGATCTTTCTCCGATAGCACAAAGCAAAGATGTAAACCAAACCACAGAGACGTCAAAGTGTGGCTGCTGAGCTGGGGTCAGCATTCACTCAGCTTTATCACTCTAGGTACTTGGTTAGCTTAGCATGATGCCTATGCATTTGTTTAGAAAGAGCTGAAGTTGTGTTACCAGTATAATGAAGCTGTTTCCAGTTTGCCTTTGCTCTCTTGTTCTTTTGTGCACTAAAAATGATTGGTACCGGTTCTCAGTTTCCCATTCTTATTGTTATTCTGATTGATTATAAAGTTGGGGGCTAATTAGCCAGACAAACTTGTTTTCAGGTATAACCTTAGCGTTTCCTCTTTCAGATGTTGAAACTATCATTAATGGAGCAGCTATAGCAGCCGTGATGTCTCCCTGTGAAACCTCAACAATGGAATTTTTGCTTTAACATTTATTTTTAAGCCTAGCATGGGCTAGTGCTTAGTTAGTTAGTTACTGTGGCATTTGATGGGTAGCAATTTTTGGCTAGCAAAAACAGACTTGAAAGACAAATTGACACACTGGAGCCTGTATGTATCAATTATGATACACTAAGCCTTGAGGGGGTAAAATTATTATATTACCTCTATACAACCTCTAGACCTCTTTCACTACAGCTGGAACTTTAGAACAGCTCTACGGAAGTCCACTTGCATGTTTCCATCTGCAATTTAGACATTAAACTTTCCAAAGGAAGCAAGAATAACTGCTTAGTTAACCTAATCCAACTCTGATTGTCAAGTGTCATCGCTGATAATAAAGCCTGGGGTCTGGCTCAACACCAGTACCAAACAGCAGTTTTCCGTGAATGAATCTGAAAGTCTAAGTGGTCTATAAATATTCCATCATGAATCCGGTTTTACATATCAGTCTGTGGGAAACATTATTTTTAGCAGCAACTAAGTATGAAAACCAACTGTGGTAACCAACTCTAGCTTTTTTTCTTAACTAATGTATCTGAGAACATGTCATATGTCATGTATCACATAAAAGTGGACAGACTGAGGCTGAGCCCAAGGTCACGTATCGATGCTCCTCATGTAGGAGGTATTTTATATGGATCAATGGAAAAACAACATGGATGATTGCCTGGTTTCATGGCCCGTCTTTGATCCATTATTAATGATGTCGAAGTACTGATTTCTGGCATGTTGTGTGTGTGCAGGAGATGGAAACAGGTTCCTCTGAGGATTTTTTTGTGCACACAGCATATATTACTGGCAGTAGCTATGAGAGAAACTGTCCTTGGCAAATAGCCTAGAAAAAGTTTTAAGAGTGATGATTTTGGCTTGTGTTATGGGGGTGAATAATGTTACAGGTATTAGAAAGATCAATATCATTATCATGCTTCTATGGAATTGAATTTTTTTTTTGTAATTTTTCTGTCATCACTACTGCAGTGTTTGCACTCTCTTCTCTTTAAAACCACTATGAACTACATAATGTCAACCCTGCTAGTCCTTTAAAATAAAAACCTTGATATGTCTATCAAGTGAAATCTTGGAGAAGTTGCTAATAACCAAATCTACAACGTCAACAACAAGAAAAAGATTTTATGTTTTTCCCACAGACAGATGATGAAAAACATCACTGGTAAGAAAAATGAAACCTTGACCAGTTCATCGCTGTCACTGAAGCCCGTAAAACAACCCCGGGAATCGACATTCTAGGATTATCTGTCTACCTGAAGACACTTGAGTCAGGCATTTGTGACCAGGTACAAGAGGAGAACACAACACTTCACAGTTTACAACAGTGGTAGACGTACTCTTCAAGCTTAATAAGGTTTGGTTAGGTTGCTGTATCAGAGTGTTTAGTTCATGCATTTATTACTTCTAGGCCAGACTTTTGTAAATCATTATCATCAACCTGGCCTAAAACGTCTTGAAAAGCCTTCAGTTGATCCAGGCTACCTCCACACGTACACGGGTATTTTTGAAAATGAAGATTTTCCGTTTTTGTTTATAAAAAAAATCCCGTCCACACATAAAAACTAAAAACGAAGGAAAACGCTGCTAGGAACATGCCAAAGCAGCAGGTGGCGATATATTCCTAGTAGAAATGTTGGCCAATCAGAAGTCAATAAGCCTGGGTGGGAAAGAGTAAACAAAGATGGCGCATAGAAGCAGAACTGAGTTCTATGTGTGGAGGGACAGTAACTGTGTGTGTGTATGTAAGCATTTAAACGCTGCAGAGAGTACAATTAACAGTAACAGTATTTTGTCTACGTCCGCCATTGTAGAAATTTATTTCACCGAAACAATAACGTGGCACACAGTGTGACGTCAAAAAATGCGCACACCTTTGACACTGCGTTTTCTCCGTTTACCTTGTCCACACGTAAACGCAAAAACCGAGTTTTTGAAAATATCCACCCTGGCAGGAGTTTTTAAAAATCTCAGTTTTCAGTGACCGAAAACGCCGTTTACGTGTGGACGAAAGGTGCAAACGCATAGAAAAATCTGCGTTTTCAAAAATACCCGGGTATGTGTGGACGTAGCCCCAGACTGCTGCAGAGAGAGTGTTAACTGGGACTAGAAATAAAGAGCATATTTCTCAAATACTGTGTTTTCCTCATTGGCTCCCGGCTAAATTCAGCATTGAGTTTGAAATCCTTCTCCTCAAAATATTGACTAATCAGGCCCCATCTTATTTTAAAGACATTGTAGTACCATAGTACTATAGTACCCCAATAGAGCGCTTCACTCCCAGACTCCGGTTCCTAGAGTTTAAAAGTAGAACGGGAGGCAGCTTTTGATTTTCTGCATGTTTATACACCACTGCGGTATTTAATCATAAACCCAGACTCTTTCCCCTACAGTTTGCCTTTGTCTTTGTCTCTTTCTGCTTTTTCCTCTTTGCCCTCACCCCAAACCCGTCATGGCAGATGGCTAAAAGCAATTCTGCAGAAGAGGTAACATTTGTACTGATGTAACTAAGCTGTATTTGATTAATGTGTGTTTTGAATTCCCGTATGTACAATGCGCCAAATTGGCATTTCTCAGGACAAAAAACTGAAAGAATTTAGTTTTTCTGGCAGCTATCTAATCCTATAGTAGTTTTAGATTACAAATCTTCCAACCAGGTAAAAATCCTAGCACTGGTGGTGAACCTGAATCTTTCACAGAGTTAAGGTGGAATTTTATAAAACAACACCAAAAAACAGGATCTGTGTTTTTCTCAGGATGCTATTAGAATGCAGTCATTGATAGTACAACCCTTCACCCAGAGACGCAAGGTAACAACACAGAAAAACATTTTTCATTTAATGGGACTATTAACAGATCTCTTAAGGGACCTTTTTGAATGTCTAACATTAAAGCAACACAAGGCAATTTCACATGCTGGCAGCCGCAAATGGAGCTGAGAGATAAGTGCTTGAAATGTAATGAGTTTAGTCACCAGAAATACAACAAAGTGACTTCAGTAAATTGCACTTGGTGTGCTTAAGCAGTACAATAGCAAAGGACACCACGGGAACAATCCAGACAAAAGGTCAGACGATTTCAGAATGGAGAGCTGTCACTTCCTGCAGTCTTTGATCAAACTGGAAATGATTGTATCTTCGTAGATCGCTGAGACAACAGATTGGGACTTGCCTGCCGTAAAACACCACATTTGCATCAAAATCGTCATCACCCAGCATTCATGCAATATTAAAATATCATATTAAATGCCCAGATTTCCTCTCTGTGGCCCGAGGGAGCAGAGGAGGTGAATTATTTCGCAGCTGCAGCTGTCTGGTTTTTGTACAGAGTGAAAATTTTACAACAGGTTTGATTTTTGCTATATGGGAAATCCTCCCATCAGCGTCCGTATCCATCACTTACTTTCCATCTGTTGTTTTTTTTTTTTGGGGGGGGGGGGGGGTTCTGAATGACCTACACATGCTGTTTCTGGTGTTTTGAAGAACCTGTGATTAAATGATGCGGCATGTTGTAAAACACCTCTGGGAACATTCGTCAGGTTACTTCTTAATTTTCCAGATGGCTTGGGAAATCCCGAGCATTCGCCGTGAAATATGCAGAATGACAGTGGAGGTACAGCCTCCCCCCTTGTTTAATCGAGTTTCACTTTTTGGGGCCCACACCTCACAGGGACTTTGAGTCATCCATAACCTCACTGAGTTTTAATTGCTTCTGGCTGTGGAGCACCTCGGGGGGAAAACTGGCAGCTGGACAGAATTCCTGCGTTAGGAGGTACTCAGACACACTTTCACTGTGCTAAAAGGCTTCATTTCACTCATCATGCACACACTAAGT
Organism: Rhamphochromis sp. 'chilingali'; assembly: GCF_963969265.1. NCBI lineage: Eukaryota > Metazoa > Chordata > Actinopteri > Cichliformes > Cichlidae > Rhamphochromis > Rhamphochromis sp. 'chilingali'. Next base: position 13,467,103 of record NC_137931.1, on the reverse strand, counting down.
GGATTTCTAAACAAAGTGTGCCACGGATACACCAATTCTAATTTGTGGCAGTGCTAATAGAGTGTCAAATGTGTTAATTTTCATCATTTTTGAGAGTGTACTCAAACCTTGCCTCTGCCTTTGTGCTATATTGTTTGCGAGTTCAACTTAACGAGGCAATTATGCTACATTTGCAGCTCCCATAATTTATAATGATTACATAGCAGAAAACTGTTTAAATGGCTTGTTAGCTTGTTAGCACGATTGCTTCCCTGCCCACAAATTCACCTTTTCTTCTATTCGAATGCTGCTTGAAAAGAAAAACGAGAAGCTTCACTTCTTTGTGTTCTAGTGTTGAAAGACAGCCTTGATATTCCTCCAGTGGTTTTTGTTCTCACGCCTGAGGTATCTCCTCATGTACAGAAAGGAGCACTGCAGATTTCTTATTTCACCTTGGGTAGAATGAGCATGCTCATTGCCAACAGACTTTAACATGTCTGACTGAACCAAAGTCAACGATGCACTCTCCGCTCAGTAAGCTGCCGGCCTCTCTGGTGCAGTAGCATGTATGTGAATGTTGCTAAGAAGGTTTCTAATAATAGAGTGGCTGTGGCTTCTTCCATCTGCAATCCATAGTCAATCTGCGGCTTTGCTCACAGATGACTGATAGGTTAAGAGTCAGTAGGCTGCACATAGCTGATAAGCCAAGTCTGCACAACCCCGTGGACTCTCCTCTAATTTCCACAGTCAGTTTGATTCCAGAGGTTTCTGTGTGTATTTGTCTGTGTGTGTCCTAGGCCACCTAACCTTGACATTTTTTGCCACTCTACAGAGATACTATCTTTCTAGTGCATTGGAAGAGCAAAGACAGAGTTACTGTGTTGACCCTTGAAACTATAACATGTTCAAGCATGCAGTGATCCTACTGAATCCTACAACAGGTCATAAGGCTCATTATTAGTTAGATACTGTGCTACAAATAGTTTAGGGTATTTAATGTTGATTAATGTTGTCAGAAATACAGACTGTATATAAAAGATGACAGCAGCCACTTTGATGTCACACAAAGCTTTGAAGGTCTTTGTGGTTAGACAGTAGAGTTCTCCACTAAGCAGAGCATGTGGCTGTTTCATGAGGGTGTTATAGTCTTCGCAATAAACAGATTCCTCAGTGTGAACAATATTTTTGTTACTGTAAACTTTCTGGGTTCAATGTGTCATCTGCTTGTAGTCTGATGGTATTGACCAGTCAAGTTGTAGCAATGGTGCCGAACAGGATGTCTTATAGTTGTTTGTTGCTATGTGGACACCATGTCTGCACCAGAAGCCTTAAATATTGTCCATTGTCCCCAGAGTTCAATCAGCAGATTGGGTTGCAGGTGTATTTACTGACTGCTGGGAGCTGCTTGAATTTTAAAATTAGAGCTGTGTTGATTAGGGATGGGTATCGTTTAGGTTTTATCCGATACCGGTGCCAAATCGGTACTTTTGAAACGGTGCCGGTGCTTAAACGGTGCTCGAACCGGTGCTTAAAGAATGGAGAACAAACTTTGTCCAAAAACCTCTCATGTTCAGCTGTTTTTTTTTGTAAAAAGATAACAATGTTAGCCTTTTCTGCAGCTATGGGGCATATATGGCATCACTCTTGGCTGGAAGCAGTGCTTAAACAATGGAAAAAACACAAACTTAAACCCTCTCATGTTTAACTGTTTCCCACTTTTTCTTTGGTCATTTTAGCCTTTTTGGCCAGGGTGAAGGGAGTATCTGCCATCAAACAAGAGGGCAGCCGCATGTAGCTATGATGATGTTTGCTAGTTCACCTTACATGCATTAATGTAATAACGTGGTTAGCCTACTCAACGTAAATTACACACGAACAACATGAAGCTACTCACGCAGAGAAGAACGGCTGCTGCTGCATCATCATCAGTCATCATTTCTGCTACACTGGCAGGGCTAGGGGCCAGGACTCTATTCTTCGGGTTTTTGGGGGATTTTGCTCCGGGTCCGATAACTGGCAACCCACCCGACGTGCACGGTGTGAGGTCTCGCAGCAAGCTATCAAATACGGCGCATTTCTCGGCTTTTAAAAAAAACGCTATGCGTCGCCAGCTGTTTCATCGGATTCGAGGTGTTACCTCCTTTGACAGTATCACAGTATCAGCTTAAAGCACTTGTTGCAGGCTGCTGAGTTTGCATATTTTGCTGTGAAGTACAGCCAGACTTTTGACCGCTTCGCCTTGGACATTTTTAATCTGTAGCTCTGCTCTAACTGAACGTACGTACCTGGCCCCGCCTACTATCCTCGGAAACGTAAAATGATTGGCTAGAAGTGTATCACAGCTCAGGAAAAAAAAGCACCGAAATAAAGCACCGAAATGTGCGCTGCTTTTCGGTCTGGTTACTACCGTTTATGTCAGAACCGGTGCCATCATGGCACCGGACACCGGTACCCATCCCTAGTGTTGATGCTGACTGAGAAATAAAGTTATTTAAATTTCAGAGTACCTGTTCGGTTTAGCTAGCTTTATGCAGCTGTTAATGCTGGTAATGTTCCCTTAATTTGAGAATGTATGTATGCATGGCCTGATGAAGCTTGTGTAACAGAATTTGCGGACATCTACTCCAGCTGAGCAGCTGTGTTCAGCAGCTGGATGAACACAGAATAAGGCTCACCCATCTGGTAGCAAAGGTACACAGGTAACCTTCATAGCTGTTTGCTAACATTACAGATTACTGCTGATGACTCCAGCCTGCTGTTAAAAATAAAAATGCAAATTCTTCCATCTGATAAAGACAGAGGTTTACTTCAGTGCTCACTGAATATGGTCATACATAGAAGCGGTTAACCAATAGTTAGCTTACGGAAGAACTACATTTCACTCACTGTTGCTGACTTTTAAGTCGCTGTTAACGTGATGATTGAAAGAATAGCAACAGCTGAAAAACAAGAACAACAACTGTTGTGCCTCGTGCAAAATAGAAGTTAAAAAAGTGGACTTCAGTTGTGTTTTCTGGGGTTTCAGTGTGAGGTTAACATGATTACAATTGCAGCAGACACTGAATGCTAATGGTGCTTTTAGGGCACTGCTTCCTACTGTGGTTGCACTTTCACAATATCTTTGTGAGGCAGCGTTTAACCCCAGGTGCCTCGAACTAAATGTAAAATGCGTTTGTTTGGTAGCAGTTTAACTCCAACTGCATGCAGCATCATCTCACTGGAGAAACACAAAAGGAAAGAGAAAGCTGTCAGGAATGATGACATAGTAAACAATTATTGTTGGCTACTGATACCTAAACAAACAGAAACCAAACAAAAGGGGTAAATGGACTCCACTTACACTATTAATATGGAATAGTGGCTGTATTTTGTGGAAGCTGTCATGTTGTGAACAATGTCCTATGCTAAAAAAATGAAGAAAGTGTGGACGTGCCAAAAACTGAAGTCTTTGTTGCATCACAAAAAGACTTTAAAAATTCAGCTTTCTATTTTTTTAACCCCACAGTGATCAAAAAAAGTGACCTTTTTAACAAAAAAATTATTCTATGTCAAATAACAAAGCTTGACATATTCATTATTTCTTAAATATTTTTGTGTTATTTAAGAAAAGATAGATATTTAAAAAAAACAAATATTTAAAAAAAAAAGACAAATATTTAAAAAGATAAATATTTTTCATAATTCTTCCTTTTAAACTTCATGGTTTAATGTTATGGGTGTGGCCACTGTGATTGACAGGTAGATGTTGATAGAGGTAGCTCTAGCTTACTGCTGCAGTTTGTTAGCCAAGCTTGCTCCCCAAACAGATTTGATTCCAGCTCAAAGCAACTGTTATTGCTGGCAGCTGGCTATTTCTGTCTTTTATTTACAGTCTGTAAGTCTACCCAGTGCCTTCTTTTTGCGAGTTTCAGCCACACTGGCCAAGTGTGAAGCTAATAAGAAAGGAAAAAAAGAGTTACAATGGAGCTTAAATATAATTATTGAGCCACCTGATTAGTCCATATTAAGTTGATTAGCTCTGTAAACAGTTATGTTAATGATACTGCAATTCCATCTTCTGCTCCATCAGTAGGGAACCCAGACAATCTGAACCAGGAATTGTCCCCAGGTGAAGCTGCTATACTTGTACATCTTAATTTTTCACCAGTAATTTCTGCCTGAATTCAAACTCCACGTGATGATATTCCCTTTTGTTGCTATCTTCCATCTCCCCATCGTCAGAGTCTTTTTGTCCCCACTTTACACAGAAACTATTTCAGAGGCTCTCTGCTGAGCTAATGCAGCTGAATACATTACAGTCCATTAACAAACAGCCGCAGCAGGGCTGTAATTGTGATTTAATAGCCTGAGACAGGAGACACAACAAAGGATGAGATTTTTAAGCAGATTGAGTTACAGCTCAGCAAACAAACACACCGCAGGGTTTCAGCAGCACACCAGGAGTGGCTGACAACTGATAAGCGTCTTTGGCTTGATGTAGCATCAGTGGCGCAGCAGGGGTTTTTGGTGGGGAGGTATGAGTGCGTGTGTATGGGTGTTGATGGGTGGTGGGCATGATTAATGCTAATCAGGTCAGGTGGGAGTCCTGCATGCTTCTTTTCTTCACCAGTGAAGTAAACACACTCAGCAGAAGGGAGAGAAACTCTCTCTCTCACACACACACACACACACACACACACACACACACACACACACACACACACACACACACACACACAAAATGATACTCTTGTTTCTCTAATCTTTCGGGGGTCCTCGACTCATGGGGACACTGCAAATTAACTAACACATAAACAAACCCACTGTTAGTGGATGGGTGGAATTTGGATTAACTGTGATCCAAGTGTGTGTGTGTGTGTGTGTGTGTGTGTGTGTGTGTGTGTGTGTGTGTGTGTGTGTGTGTGTGTGTGTGTGTGTGTGTGTGTGTGTGTGCCAAATTCCCTGTCTGTTACTGCCAGACTGGAGGAAGTCATAGCTGAGGTTATAAAGGTGCTATTGCTAGTAACTCATACATGCTTGTCTTTTTCCTGACTTTACACTATGACCCAAAGACCTCCTTGTAATGAGTGTCTGTTCTAACTTTTGAACCATTTATCTATCTAAAATGTCTAAAAAGCATTAAAAATGGCTCATTAATGTTTTATTAGTGTTTCAGAGAGCAGGGAGAGTGTATTTTTAGATTTTGCACCACTTTTATTTCAAAGAAAATTCTGTCACAGAATAGCACGTCCACTATTTATGAAATGAGAACATAACAGCCTTAATTATTTAATAATGATGAGGTCAGATTGATGGGCGCACATGGCAACAGGAAGTGAATGGACGGGTTGAAGATCAGGTGTAGAAGTTGGCAAGAAGATGTGGAGGAGGAGGCAGGAAGCAGTTAGAGTGGACATGCCTTAGATAAGGGAACCCAGCCCATGGTTCAGACTTAGTATGAAGGCAAAAAAGGAAATTGTTGTCATTTTTCTGAAATATCCAAGTGTAACCTGGAACTATCTGTGTGACAGCTGCAACATAAGCTGGTCAAATTCTGTAAATGCTGACATCCCACAGTTCCAACCTGCATTCAGACTGTTTACTAAAAAATGTTATTTGTTTGTTTGGGGGGTGGGGGCAGTGGTCAATACTTCACAAAACAACAATTGCTTCAAGAGATTTTATATCTTAGAAGGGCTTCTCCAAGAGTCAACCTCCAGAAAGCAAGTACTTGGTAACAGTGGGAAGGAAAAACTCCCTTTTATCAGGAAGAAACCTCCAACAGGGGCAGCCATCTGCCGGGAGTGGTTTGGGGGGAGGTGAGAGGAGAGAGAAAGGACAAAAGAAGCACCTGTGGAAGCGAGCCAGACAGTAATTTACAGTTGCTAGGTTTCCAAAACCATCTTCTTCAAAGTTTTGTCTTCCACTATTTACCGAGCTGATTTTTTAGTCTTGCAGTCGCACTGAAAGGCTAATGATTTTAAACAAAGCGGACCGTGAGCACAGCAGGAAAATACGCTGTGCGCTGAAGGCATTTTTGTGAAGAGGACCTTGACAGTGACAAGTGACGTGACAGATATGGTTTTCAGTGCTCGTAGTAATGGAATTTTTAAGGAAAGTAAAAGCTGAAACAACCTGGGTTGAAGTGTTGAAAGTGACTTTTTTTTTGTTCATTTTACAGACATTTCAACACGGCAGACGTCAGTAATGTCCTTCATCACATTATTAAGCCTATCATAAAATCGTGTGGACGCATGGAGTACCACAGTTGTCTGAAAAAACATAGGAGGTTTTATACTACAATCCAACAATCCAACATCAAAACTTCAGATACCCAAGACAGAACGGAGGATGGAGGTGGATCTGGACAGGCTGCTCCTTTTTCCAGGGGGGATTTTGGGATTGTTCAATGGCCAGACATGGGCTCCGGCAATAAGACTAGTGCTAGGTGACCATAAGGGGCCTGTGAAGCTCTGTCTTGTGGCAGAGGAAGCAATATGTTCTGTAGGAAACTCAATAGCAAGCCCTCTCACAGACCAGAGCCTTAGGGCTGCTTGTCTGGAAGGTGAACTTCTGGGTTTTGCTGAGATGACACTAGAACAGATGAGAAGAGAACAACTGCTGGAGTAGCAGTAGTGGGAAATCTAGTAGGAAAAGTTCTGGGGTGAGATCCAAAACATCAGTAAACAATGAGGCCGAGGGGCTTTGCAGCTTCACAGCAATCCTTCCTGCATTTTCTGAAACATTTCACTTTAAAATGCAACATCATCACCTCATGGTGGTTATCTTACTTTGATTAAAACATTAATCAAAGTTAAGGTACAACTGCTCGGGACAAGGAGTGTTTATATGAAATGCAATGGCAGTCCATTGAATAGTTTGAGAGATTGCCGACTCATTCTAGCATGACTAAAATAAATGGGGTACTTTTGTGTTATATTCTGCTTCCCTTTCATGAGGTCAACAAGTTTACATCCTAAACTAGAATTAGAAGCAAAGCATCCGCTGCAATAACTGAATCATCCATGTGACCCCAGTAGACCATTAGATGATATAATTGCTATGACACAGATACTTTTAGAGCTTAAACAGGCAACAGAGACTCTTCTGACAACATGCTCAGACATGTGTTGAGTCAGTCGATGTTTGGCCCCCGACCAAAAAGGCCAAGGCGGGGGAGCAGATGGCAAGGAGAGCAGAGAGGCAGGAGGTCAGTGGTTTGGATATAGCCCACAGTGAGGATCGCGCATATGGCAAAGCAGACTGGGAAGGAGAGGAAAGGATGGGAATCCAGGTTGCTGGAACATAAAGAAAATCTGTTGCATCAAAAATCAAACATTTAAAATGTTTAAGTCCAAACAACTTTAAGCTTTCTTGTCTAACCTCACTTCTTGTCAAAATCCATTGAAAAACCTGGCTGTAGCGCCAGTGCTGGCAAACTCTGCACCCCAGTAAAACAGGAGTGAGGAACTTTCCCCACAGAAAAATCCCCACGAGGAGCGTGCAAAGATCTTTTCTGTTATTCCCACAGTCCTCCTCCCCCACGGAGAGCAGCGGTGAGCCAGCAAGTTTCCAGTTTCATTGAAATATGAGCTGATTTCATGAATGCTGGAGTGGAAAGACAGAGTAAATTAGCAGAAAAGTCCCCTGTTTAATGTTCAGGGCTTCATTTGTCATGACGGATATGGCTTTCGGTTCTCTACAATAATGAAAATCAACACAAACAGGAAGACGTGTATTTGTAAGAATGCACCAGTCCACTCAAAAAATAGTAACTATAAGAACAAGGATTGACAGATGACTCAAACTTAATGGTACTCACTGAGGAACTTAAATCATATATTTTCACTGACTACATCTACAGTGATTACATGTACTGTAACTCAAAAAACCAACCAAACAAAAAAACGAAAACGACAGATGTGAGAACCTCCTCAAATGAAACAGTAATAACAAATGGTACCATCTAGGCCTGAACAATGAAGCCAATGTGTAAAAAAATAAAACAAAACAAAAAAAGGGGGGCGTAGTACCCCCACTGGCCACTTGGGGAAAGGCCACATTAAATTAAGATGTTTACAGTCTGGTGTGTTTAATTTTAGCTTCTCTTGTGAGGATTTAAAGTTGATTTTGGAATTATTAAAAAAATAATGTGTACCTGCTGAGAGGTACAGGCCGTACTAGAGGGGTGTGTTTCAACTTTGGTAAGTGAAACTAGGATTTCGTTCATCAGTTACTTAACGGCAGTTAGCATGTACTCGAGTCTGTTTATTGTAGGGATCAAATTTTCGAGCCAAAATGCTAACGCTAATGCTTCAAATGAGTTCACAAACCAAAAGGTCACATGGCTGTGTCCATCATTTATTTACAGTTTATGGGGAATAGTGCATCTGTCCATTGACATCCAAATTTTGCTTAATTATTATCTAAAAAACTGGAGATAAAAACAGTGTCATTAGATCATTAACTGAGATAGACTACCAATCCTCCTCCTGGATGCACCTAAATCATTGCATCATTGAATTTAAAGGATTCAAGGAGCTTTATTGTCATTCGCACCACATATTTACATGTACACACGGTCCCGGAGCGAAAAGAAACTGAAGGACGAAGAAACGGAATTTTTAAAAAGTAATAAATAAATAATTTTGGGTTTTATTTTTTTAAAACAAAACAGAATAACAAGTAATGGAATAATACAGTAAATTGAGTGCAACAACCTGAGTACCAGTATGAAGTATGGATATAGAATGCAGGTATAAATACTTTAGCAGCAAAAGGGCACGACGACCAGCATTGATAAAGTGACGGTGTCAGTGAGTGTCAGTAGTGATTAAGGTGCTACAATATCACTTCTTGTCCATTTATGCATTGAGAAGTCTCACAGCTTCTGGAATGAAGCTGTTTCTCAAGAACTCTTAAATTTAAATTGTCCCAGAAAAGGAGTGCTACATAAGGTGTTTTTTGATCTACAGCTCTCATTTGAGCTTGCACACATTTTTAACACTGAGCACATTTCAGGCCTTACTGTGATTATTTCTTCATAAAATTTAGCTGAAGCAATATCTGAGTATAACCACTCACGCGTTGCTTCAGCGCTGCTACTTTGCCTAGTTGTGTCAGCATTTTAGATTAAGCCCCATGTTTGCCACCAGTTCATTCATAATGAACTAAAGGCTTGTCATTAAGCCCAAGCCGTCTGCACGCCTCAGAGCCACAGGGAACACGTTCTTCTCTTCATCCTCTTTTCTCAAGACCTTCAGCCTGGGTCCAGCATTTTTCTGAAAAAAAAAAAATCCCCTTATTGTTTTGCTTTCAGCCTTTCTCAACATTACAGCTGTGCATGACTGATTGTCTCAGGCAGGAGGACTGGGGGGAAACAATGCACCACCAGTTTAGATCTATTGATCTACACGCTTCCAGTCTGTGTCCGTCCCAGCTGGTACTGCAGGAAAATAGGGAAACTGTGTGGAGTGGGGGTTGGTAGGGGTCCTCACATATGGCCTACATGAAAAACTTGAGGAAGCCAGCAGATTTAAATTCAGTGAACTCAGAGAGTGTGAGAAAATTCAAACATATGAAACGTAACAGCTTACTTTCGGCTGAGCTTCCATATGGGTTCCATACTAGACAAGACAGTGGCGAAAAACCAATATGTGGCTGATCGATTATTACTCGTGCTCAATAAAGCTGTTGCTTCACCAGAACAGTTCGTCTAGGCAATTTCATCTCCTAATCAAGATGAAAAAAGGAGCTTCTTGAGCCCTACAAAGATGGTGATAAATAGTGTCCTTCTCTTGCTAAGCCTGTTACTGCTGACGGATTACGTAATTTATTCTGTTTTGCACTGGAGAGTGGGAAAAGGTTCTTTGGCTTAATATTAAAACAATATATCAAAACCATATATACGGGAAACCCAGAGTGATGGTTTAAAAGGCTCTTCAGTTCAAAATCAAATAAGCAATAAAAATGACTAAAACTCGAGCTTTTGTGCTGTGAAAGTAAGAAAAATGTCCGAAGAGTGGCTTTGTGTGAAAAGTCTAACCCCTTCCAGCGATGTTTCCAAGCACCCAGTTTGTCAGCTGTCAGCGTAATGGAGGGGGAGGCAGGTGTAAACAAAGGAAAATTCAGACAAGATTCACTAATCTCTTTTCTTCTGCCTTTCGGGGCTGGCTTGCTAAAGGCTACAATGCAGCTCCTCTTTTTCACGTGCCAAACAGGAGAAGCGTTGTCACATTTCTCATACAGCTGCTGAATGTATATGTGAGTTGTGTCTGTGCCAGAGAGAAAGTCAGCTGATTCACAAGGCCAGGAAGAATCATCAGCTCTAAAGAGAAACGGTGGCTGAAAAATAAATGGGTGTGAACAGATTAAATGACAAGACATTTGAATTCAATTTTATTTTATTTATATTACAACAGTTGCCTCAAGGAGCTTTATATTATAAGCTACAGACCCTATAATAAGATGCATTCATATATTAATTAACCAAGTGAACTTTGACCTGACTGTGCAGTCTCAAGGTTGTTGGGACATTTCATTAAAAGTTAAAAATGTTAACCCCAGGGTTGCACCAGAGGAGAAGTTTATGGATAACCAAAATAATGATATGGTTCATCATCCGAAAGCATGCATCTCTGCAGGAAATGTTCTGATCATGAATTTTTATTGATTTTTATGGACAAGTGAACTTTGAGTTGGTGGTGACTTTTGATTAAAAGTCTGGATTAAGACATGACGACAGACTAGCTAAACATTTTAATGCTACAGTAGGGTGGGAGGAAAGGAAAAGTCCAAGGACGACTAAACGGTAACTCGTTAGTGCAACTCATCACATGGGAACCATGATCATCAACAATGAAAGCTGATACAAAGATTAAAATTCAGGCGATGACAAAGTTGTAAGGAGCTATCCTCTGGAAACCACGAGTACAATCAGTCTATCATCAGAACCAATTACTCAATGAGGACCAAAAATATAGGTATGAAATTTCATCACAGCTCATATAAAAACTTGGAATTTAATGTTTATTTTTAAAATTCTGGACCAAAGTGATGGGCACAAAAAAAACATACAAAACCAGCTGCAAATCATAAGAGCACAACCTTGGGATAAGAGTGGAAATCACTTGCATAACGTGTGCAATGAGTGGATTAGTTCACTTTACCTTCCATATGTCTGGGACATGCCTGTGTAAAATGAAGCGTTGAGGAAAGCATACAGTGCAGGACAGGGTGGACTGCAGAGCCTGATTTTCTGCCAGCTAATTCCACATAGTGTTGTCTAACCAGAGCTCCGCCCAGGCGCTCTGCTTTAGTGGGATTCCTTTCTTATTACACAGTCTGGGTGAGGCTAAACAGAATTATCATCAGGACCCAGCTGCAGAATTAAGGTTAAATGTATTCGTTGTAAGGGTCTGTGTCAGTCTGTGTTTCTATTATAGTGTTTCATGGTTTAAACAGCTGCACGTCGGACATGTTAGCGTGAGGGATGCTCTGCCTGTAGCTGTCTCTGTACTTTGCATTTAGAGGGAAACACACCCATTCTTAATGCAATATGTTGCAGGAGTTACTTTGGTGATAAAGTGTTGAAATTCAGTTTGCGGTTTGCTTTTTCTCCCACCCTGCCTCCCTCTACCCACAGTGCATTCCTGGCATTTGTTAGGTCCCAAGTAGAGCACTTCTCTTGTGTCTCATGCAATGTTAAAAAGGGGGGAAAACCTGTGAGGTCAAAGTATTTACAACATTTACAGTAAGATCTTTATTATTATTACATTTATTTCAATCACATAAAACATGCATGGAGACCATGTAAAGGTTTCTATGTGTCTCTGCCAAGTTGCAACCAAACCTACGCCCTTGCTCTACATGCACTGCATTCTCATTTATTTAGACTGGACTCTATAGACTACTCCCTTATGAGGTCAATGAATTTCATTTCATTCTGTTTTCATGGATGCCTGGATGTTAAACTTAATTGTTGCACCTGGTAGAGCAGCCACACTGATTGTTTTACTAAAGATAAAATAATATGGACAGTTTTTCAACTCTCAATGATGCCGCAGCCATCGTTTGATTTTGGGACCTGAAGCGGAGTTTGGGTCCAGACACAGCTACTGACGTCGGACTTAAAGACCGGATAGCAACATATAAAAACAAATGACATTTAAATTCTAAAAACATTACGCCAGATAGTGTAATATAATACCATTACACTGACTTTGATATAACTTTATGGTTACTTTAGTAAAATACATTGTATCTATGCAGTTATTTAACATTACTGCAGGGCTGAAGAAAAGTCTCTGCATGGTTATCTTGTTATTTTAACCCTGGGGCAAGGCTGTCATGTCACCAATTTATAATGTTGCAGTTTATCAAATTATAAGCAGAAGAAATGTTGGCATCACGTAACCAGTTTGTAGTTTCTAAAGTTCATTACAGCAGAAATAATGATGATTACAGAGCGCAGTGGACGGCCCATTGAAAGCACAGAGAGATTTGCAGATGCAGAGGGGCACTGCAATGTTACAGCACTAGGAAAGGATAATATCATGTTCTTATTAATTATTTTACTATGTTATTAATATAATACATAACATCAGAAATAATTGTGTTTTTTTAATAATTGTATTTGTTTGTTTGTTTGTTTTCTCTGTGTATACAAACTCTCTCCACCTCCTCAAACCGAGGCTTCAGTAGAGTATTCCACACCAGTGGGTAGCATATTACATTTTTGATGGATAATCAGAAACACCATAGCTCAGTGAAATAATGCTAATAGTAATAATCATCACTAAAGATGAATAATTTTTGGAAAGACTCCTGTTCTCATTTCCATTAGAGATAAATAGAACAAACAGGATAAATAAACTATCAGTTAGCATTATAAATTTGGCATAATGACTACACAGGAATAAAAAGCTTTGCTGTTTTTAAAATCTGCCCACCTACATCTGTCAAGCTCACCAGTTAAGACCATTTAACAATGAGATTTGGGAACAGAGCTAAGCTCATCTTCCTGCTTTTTATTCACTGTACAGACTTCATTTAGATTTTATTTGTCAGCAAAAAACATCAGATAAATTAATTTCCTGTAATGTATCATCAAACAGAATGAATGTTAACACAGAGGTCAAATCAACATTTTTTATAACCTTAGCAGTACGTCGGTCCCCTCTTAAAACGTTGCCAAGAAGGTTTAAATCTCACATCAATGCATCTTACTTGGAAAGATCTTTCATCAAAGCAGCCATCAGGAGCACAGTTGTGTGTCTTTCATCTCTGGCATTTATTTCTCACCTGACAAGCCCGTTTTCCTGTCACTGACAAACTAATACATCTTAGTCCTCATGCATATGATGAAGTCACTGCATGATATATAGGCTTGCTATGTGAGGAAAAGCAGTTTGCATGCTTGACGGTCTCTGGGAATTTACCACGGGCCCTACATGGCTGCCTGCTTCCAGTAATACATTAGCTTTTCAAGCAGACGAGTCAGTGCAGTCTGACTCACAGAGACGTTTTTGTTTCTTACTGTTACAAAAACCCGCTTTCACAGGAGTGTCAAGACAGTCAAGGACTCAAGTCAAAGTTATTTTTCTGAACCAAGACTGTTGTCAAATTGAAAGAGATTTATGTTAACACTTATGAGTAAATACTGAACTATTCTAAATTGTTTTTGTCTTTTTACTTATTTTATATGCTGATGGAGAACTGACTTGTTTATGTGTGAACCCACACAAACACAGGGACAACATGCAAACTCCACACAGAAATGCCCCGGCCAGATGGTGGGGATAAACTCAGGACTTTCTTCCTGTGAGGCAACAGTGCTAACTGCCACCACCAAGCTAACTTGGTGTTGTAGCTTAAACTGTGCAGTTCAGTTCCAACCGTTTACATACGACTTATTTTATGCTGTAACAAGCACATGCTTTATCATGTACACTTTCTCTTGAATTGGCTGCAGATGATATTCTTAGTGTTCTTAGTATTCCCTTATTGTATAACTAGCTGTATGGCTTACACTACCCACAGCTCGTGACCATAGGTGAGGGTAGGGACGTAGATCGACTGGTAAATTGAGTAATATTATTAGAAAACACTGCATGCATTTTAATTTCTATGCAGATGACACGCAGCTTTATTTATCCATGAAGTCAGATGATACATAAAACACTATTTCTAAAATTGGAAATATCCTGTATAAGAGTCATGCTGAAAAACGAGTTTTTTATTCATTTATAACTTATAGACTGGACCACTTTGCTCTTAGTCTGCAAGCTTACTTGTGGTTCCAAGAGTTTTCAAAGGTAGAATGAGAGCCAGAGCAGGTTAACCCCTAAGCCTTCTCTCTAGGAGTAGAGTAGGGTCTTGCAGGTTCTTTATCTTACCTGGGTGGTATACAAATAAAATGTAATTGAGTTGAATTAAACAACACAGACAGTAAAAAGATGGACATAACCACAACATCATCCACTGGTTAGGAATGTCATATTATAAAGCCTCATGTTGAGAGCTTTGTCACAAAGGAGGGGCCTTTCTGAGTGTAGATTAGTAGCTAGGGTATTTGATTAAATGGTAAAAGGCCTGTATTTGTATAGCGCTTTACTTAGTTCCTAAGGACCCCAAAGCGCTTTACACTACATTCAGTCATCCACCCATTCACACACTGGTGATGGCAGTGTGTGAATGGTGACAGCCGCCCCAGGGCCAGGGCGCACTGACAGAGGCGAGGCTGCCGGACACTGGCTCCACCGGGCCCTCTGACCACCACCAGTAGGCAACGGATGAAGTGTCTTGCCCAAGGACACAACGACCGAGACTGTCGGAGCCGGGGCTCAAACTGGCAACCTTCCAATTACAAGACGAACTGCCAACTCTTGAGCCACGATCGCCCCCTTTAACTCCCCCGATTATCTCATATTGCATCAAGTTGTCTCGAATACCAGTGGATACTGAGATTAAATTATAGTTGGCAATCATATAACAGTCTATCATGGATAAAAAGAAAGCATTGTAATGCTACATCATTGTGCACCTAAGGAATTTTAACAGAAATTCCAAAAATTAGATGAGATTACAAAACACAACAAATTTTCAGAAGAGTGAATTACTCAATCAACACAGGCTGTATAGAAATGATCCATTATTCTTTTTTTAGTCCTGTTTGGAATGTCATCAGTAAATATAACACGCTACAATGTAGTGTAGAGAAGCTGTTAGCTACATGCACAGGGCATCATGTCTCGTGACCTGCTTAATCAGAGAGAAAAAGAGCCAATGTGCTTTTCTTGCCTGGTGAGCATAATACCTCATAGATGTTTGACAAAGAGGTGTCAGAAGAAAAGGTTTCCAAAATGGCAATTTGTTGTATCTATGAACTTAAAGGTGGCGCTAACGTTTTGCTGTTTGTCTATGTAACAAAGATAAGTACAAAAGCCAGAGCGCAATATTGCAGCAGCAGCACAAAATGTATCAAGTGTTTCCTTGTGAGCTTGCTGTAAAGCAAAGATGGCGGCTCAAGTGGTCGGTGGCTCTATCCCATCTCGAAGTGTCCTTGGACAAGATACTGAGTCCTGTGCTGCACCCAATGCATCCATGTGAATGAGGGCTAGACTATAGGACAAGTGACTTATTTGAATGAAAATCTACACATCCCCCGTTTATCTGACCAAATGATTTTTTTATTTTTTTTAGGGGGCAGGGTTGGAGGTCTACAGGGATTTCCTTACTTTATTTGTATATAAGATATAAATAATCCATTACATGCTGAGACTACGGCCAGGTTCGTGGACTTTTTGATAATTTCAACAGCTCTGTCTAAATATTCAAATTGAGCTGCATCAGTTTTCTCTGTAGAAAGAAAAGGATTGAGGTGGTGCAGGTTCTCCACCCAAAGTTACCTCAGACCTCTCTGTCATTTAATTTCCTTTTGATTAAAGATTACTCTTCTCCCTAAACAACCTGAATAGAGGGCAGAGTAAAGTTTAACAGTAAGCACTCATAAATCCCCAGAAGAAAGGATGTATATTTATACTTTCCAAGAGATTTGAATCCCAGTCTTTCTGTACGTTTCACATATGAGAGACAGCAAACAAAAGCTTAAAGCCACCTTCACATTTCAGCTGCAACGCTCCGAGTGGAGGAAATGAGCAGGCCTTACACAAGCTGCACCTGTACAAACAAGACAACCGATCACAGGTGTGCCTTTTGTCCAGGCCTGAAATAATGTAGCAAAACATTTATTTGTACGGAAATGGCGGTACATTAAAGACCACTCTTATAATACACAAGATATGGAAGCTTGTCGTCTGTGTGCAGTGCCTTGTCAAATATTTACACGCCACTCCCGACGCACCTACCGAAAGAGACAAAAGTAAAAAGCCTGTTGCTGTTTTGTTCTCAAGGAAGATTGCCAATCAACCCAGACAGCAGGAAAAAGTGCGCACCATTTTCAGGATGAAAATGCCCCAGGTGAGTAAATTTAAATGTGGGTCATCACATAGAAAAAGGAAAACAAACCCAAAAACAAATGCTACCAACCACAAATGTAAACTTTGTAAAGTCGCATACATTACAATGTCTAATAGCTTAATAATTAAAATTATTATAGATTCAATTCCAAATTTTGAGATTTATTGACTTTTTAAAGTACAAAATGATTGAATATATCAATAGAAGAGATAAACATATGATTTGTGAACAGGTACAGTCATTTCATGCTCCTTCAGATAGCTGTGGTATCTGTTTACATATAAACACTCAGATGGAGCTGGAATGAAGGGACACCTATGGAGGGGGGCCTCCATAGGTGTCCGCATCTGATTTTGGTATAAAGTGTGTTTTTACTATGCCAGATTCCCCTCTGCTTGCATAACATCTTTGGTTTACTGTCAAAACAGTGTGTCTGAGTATGTGAAAATGAGAATGATTGCATGGGCATCACAGTGAAGCTGCTGTATCTAGGAATAAATGTTTAAGAAACAGCAATCAAGCAACTGTGTACCAGAAAACTCTAAAACTATTTACAGAAAACCTGATTCTGATTAGAATTTGTCCCCTGCTGACTAATCCCTTGAAATGGGGTCAAGTTTCTGCCACATTGGTCATACTTTCACATGCATTTTGGGAAGGGTTGGAGTATGGGGGGATCGTAACAGTCTGGTTGCAGAACAATAAGCTGGTTATCTTTCAGTTCAGTTCAGTTCAGTTCATTTTTATTTCAAACATTTCAAACATGTGCCTTCACAATCATTACAAAATATCATTCCATTATTTGTTTGAAAAGGAGTAGGCTGAAGTATTTACTTATTTGTCCCTACCCCCTCAAGTTTTACCTCTCATTCATTTAATTTTTTTTTTGTCTTAAATTAAACAAACAACATATGAAACATATAAACATATGAAGTAAAACAAAACATAACATACATAAATCAAAAACAAGAAATTAGCAAGCCCCACCACAGTATAGTTTCTTTCATATGAAAAATACAGAATGTGTATATTTGCAGATACACAAGTTATGGAAAAACAACAAACCAAAACAAAACAAAAAAACAAAAAAACAACCAAAAAAGAACCGCAACACCATTACCAGCAACATTACCATCCTGGGTTAACCCCGTTTTCTTCATTCTTATACTTATTTAAAATTAGGTTTTTATATTTTACTTTAAACTGTTTTATGTTTTGACTGTCTTTTATTTCTTCTGTTAGACTGTTCCATAATTTAACTCCTGAAATTGAGATTGACATAGTTCTTAAAGTTGTTCTAGCACTTTGTATTTTTAAATTCCATTTCCCTCTTAAGTTATACCCACCTTCTCTTTCTATGAACAATTTACAGATTTCTTTGGGAAGCAATTTATTTCTGACTTTATACATTATTTGCGCTGTTTTAAGCTTCACCAAGTCTTGGAATTTAATAGCTTGCATTTTGACAAAGAGTGCATTTGTATGGTCCCTGTACCCTACATTATTTATTAATCTAATGGCCCTTTTCTGTATTATAGTTATTGTTTGTGTGTTACTTTTGTATGTGTTTCCCCAGACCTCTACACAGTAGCTCATATATGGCAGTAGTAAAGCACAGTATAAAATGTGCAGTGCTTTCTGATCCAACATATGCTTTGCTTTTCCCAGGACGGCAATGCCCCGTGCCAATTTCCCCCGAACATAAGTAATGTGTGGCTTCCAACAGAGCTTGTGGTCAATGATCACCCCAAGAAATTTTATTTCATTTACTCTTTCTAAATATACATTGTCAACACATATTTCTACTTCGATGTTTTTCTTTTGGTTTCCAAACAACATAAATTTGGTTTTATCTAGATTCAATGATAATTTATTTATATCAAACCACTTCTTTAATATCGTTAATTCCTGTGTGATCATTTCCAAAACCTGTGGCAATTCCCCACCTGCACACAGTATATTTGTGTCATCTGCAAATATTACAAACTTTAAAATCTCCGATACTCTGCAGATATCATTTAAGTACATAATAAACATTTTTGGACCCAGTACTGAACCTTGAGGTACTCCACAAGCTATATCCATCAAATTAGATTTATATTCATTTATTTGTACATATTGTTGCCTATTCCCTACATAGCTTTTTAACCATTCCAAAACCACTCCCCTAAACCCGTACTTTTCCAGTTTTTTTAATAGAATTTCATGATTAACAGTATCAAACGCCTTCTTTAGATCTAAGAAAACTCCGAGCGCATACCTCTTATTATCCATACATTCCGTTATCTTTTCCATTAGATCTATCAGTGCCAAAGCTGTTGATCTGTTGTTTCTGAACCCATACTGACTATCTGTCATTAATTCATATTTTTCCACAAAACTGTCAAATCTTTTTATGAAGAGTTTTTCCAGTATCTTAGAGAACTGGGAGAGTATTGACACTGGTCTATAGTTTGTAAAATGATGTCTTTCACCGGTTTTGTAAATGGGAATAACTTTAGCAACTTTCATTTTTTGTGGAAAAACTCCTTTTTGAAACGACAAGTTGAATATATATTTTAATGGTTTTACGATACCATCAATAACTGTCTTTACCGTTACCATATCAATATCATTCCAGTCTGTACTGGTTTTGTTCTTAAGTCCTCTAACCATGTCATAAATCTCTTTCTCTTCCACTGCTCTTAAAAACATTGAGCTACTATTCCTTTCAATATTTTCACCAGTGTCCCTTTCTATTCCATCAACCTTTATTTCTTCTGCCAGTTTAATGTATGAGATTTGGATTTTTGATGGGAGAGTAAATAAATGACTGTACAGAATCTCTCTTAACAAGCACAATAGCTGAAGCCACCTTTTTAGGTTCTTTGAATGGATTTCTAGCACACTTCATGCCTCGAAGCACATTGCTCTCTTACAGAAGCATAAATGAGGTTGTCCCATAGATGCATTGGAGTTTGTAGATGTTGTTTCTATTGGAATTGTCAGTGTAGCCATGAGGCATCTAGTCTGCTGGAAATCTAAAGCAAAAGAGGATCTAAATCAGAGCTTCCCTTTGTGAACTCAAAGCACAATAAATCTTATAATGTCTGCATGGCATAATTTAACAGTACGTGACCATCCATGAAGGATGATCAAACTACATACTGAACTTATGAACTGAGATCTCTTTCTTCCCTTAATGAACACAAACACACTTCTCTTCAGTTTTATTGGCATTTATTCTAAAGGGAAAAATATAGAATTCAATAAATATTATGGCAACAACATTGACAAAGACATTTTGAAGGTGACATCAACATTCAAGAAAACGTGTGTATACACCGGAAAGAAAGGATTGGGAAAAGAAAATAGGGACACGGGCGCTGAGCTGACAAATGTGACAGCACTGGCATTTGAACAAGCTAATTGAGAAACTGATGGTCACATTAAAAGTGCATCAATACCGTTGATATTTAAACAGCTGCGTCATTGCACTGTTGTTTGAGAGGAAGGAAAAAACACTAGTTCAAAAACACTTGTTTCTCAAGACTAATTTTGAAATTGACACAAATCTCTTACATTATGTGACATTACTGCGGAGGTCATGATACTCAAACACTGAAATGACCCAAGGAAGAAAAAAAAATACAATCATCCTTTCCGAGTTAAGGTCTGGTCACAGCTTAAAGTCGAACAGCAAAATTCATCTCCAGAGGTTTGCGAAACGTGCAGTGCAGTGAGGGCTAGCAAGCTAACTGCTAAGTGGACTAGTTAAAAAAAAAACAAAAAAAAAAACATGTAATCTGTATTGTGGCATTTATGGTATTCCAAATATCTGATAATCTCTTCTTTTAATACTGAAGAGGGCAAAGTCCTTCTAATTACAGTGAATGTATGTTTCTGCATTAAATCTGCGCCATAAGTATGATGTAACTCTTCTAAAGCCCTACGTGATAAACTGAAGTGCAGAAATGTACTAAAAATGTAACCTACACATTGAGTCAACATAGCCCACACAGGTACAAATGGTGGCAATACCATCTGTCACTAGCATAGGCTACATGGTAGACTCAGCATGTAAGTCTAAATTGAGCTTTAGCAAGTTTACCACATATCAGCAAAGTTCTTCATCCTTTGGTTGTCTTGCTCGTTTATTCAGTGACCAATACAGTAATCCAGTTTGCAGATATTTACCGTATGAGACAAAAACTGTTCCTGTCATGGGATGGTTCATTCCTGCAGAGGTTTTCGTAGTCTAGCTAATCGACCACAGCTTCCTCCAATTTGGACATTTAGGGTAAGTTATTGTTGATCTTCTTCTGTTTGAATCCTCTTTTAATGTGCTGTGATTCGTGACGCAAAGATTCCAGCCTGTTAAAATCGAGGGGATCCTCCAGAAGATGAGAAAGTAAGCCAAATACCAAAAACTCCAGTTTTTCTAATGTCACTTGGGGCTAGCTCCAAAAGCAAGTCCATCCCCAGAGACTCCTATATTAAAATGCCTATATTTACAGCATTTATTAAACAAAAAAATAATAATATCTGCAGGCTGGTACAGGAAACAGTTTGAACCTTGATGACACCTCTTAACAGTTTTTATAACTCGTCCACCTGCATTCTTCTTAGTAGCCAGCAAAGGAAAAACTTCTCTGGCTGCAAAAACACACTGGTTGTAGGTCTAAGGTGAAACGGCTCTCAGCTCCTTTGTTCTGTGACGACCTTCTGATTTTATATGCTCAATTGCTAGAATTGGTTCATAATGAGAAAGAATTGTAATGATCCTCATTATAGAATGAAGGATATAGCTAACTACAACTGTTAGCTAGTTCACTAGCTAACAACCTGTAAATATACAGTCTCCATGGTCTCCATTGGTATCTCAGTCATATCTGCCTCTTGCGCTTCAAATCTAATTTCAAATCACCAAGATGGCAGCCGACTAGCTTACTAATCAGTAGGTGAAATCACACTTGCTACACCTATCTTTTATCTGTGGTTTGCTTCTGTTAATCCAAGTTACGTATCTGGATGCGAATATATCTTCATCCAGCTCAGATCTGGGAGCAAAATTCTAGTATTTTATCAGTCAATTGACATTTGTGTATTATATTCAAATGGAGCTAGCTAACAAAGTTCGTTAGCATTAAGTCACAACTTCATCTTCTTGTCCAAAATGTAACTTTTCGTTCAAAAAAACCCAACATGGTTGTGGCTAGCATTAGGGTTGTGGATAAGTCACAGTGGCTATGTCCATATTTCATATACAGTGTTCTATTTTTGGTTGCTAATTTTTGTTAAGCTAAAGCTCACTGGACCCATTTAGGGCCCAACAAAAGGGTTAAAGTACACCATTTCTGTTTTTGGAGAAAATAAAAGGCTAACCTGCACTGTTGCAGTGTGCATTTGTTTTCATGAGTCTATCCATAGTTGCTGATGTAAGAGAATGTAGTATTGGTTCAATCTCATCAGGATGAAAATAAAGCAATGACACAGTTATACACCAATGACTTCACATTACACCGACAACATATCAGAGACAGGGGACACTCAGCTTCATGTTTCCATTGAAAGAAATTAAGAAATTCTTCTAATCTGTTCTGCACACAGACTAACAGTTACAGGAGTAGAGGTGGGAGTGAATCAGTTTCAAACCACAGTGACGAGTTCTTGTATAAGCCCTCCGAGGAAGAAGTCTTTGATCCAGCACAAACAACAGCAGTTCCTCTTTATTTCCTCCCCCTGAGGCAGCACCCCCCTACCTACCACCCCATTGCCGGCTCTCGCTCTTATTCAGGAGACCACATGTTCCTACGCATCTTTTTATAAATGAGCATTTCCTAATGACATCATTCCCCCTGCTCATTTCCTGTTAGCATGGAAAGCCTTGACTGCATCCGCTTTGTCCTCCCAGAGGAAGCAGGTCACATCCCCAGGCAGGTGATAGATAGCTTCCTCTTTTGGTGGGGCAGGGGTGGGGGCCGCGTTGAGTGGGATGCTTACTATGCATTGAGTTTTCATTGGTGCAGAGTATTCCAGTAACATGTACATGAATTAAGCTTATAGAACCCCTTTCCAGACAAATAAGGGGTCTTTAGCATGCAGGAGGGAGCATTGCCCCATAACTTCCTGCTTGCACTGTGCTCTGTCCTCATTCTCCTCAGTCTGATCTGATTTGGTCGGTGCAATCACATGACCGAGCAACTTTTGGCTTTGTCCTTCCGGAGGTCCGAGGCCACGGCCGCCAGGTCAGGTCTACCAGGCATGTGTGAAATCCTCTTGCTAGCACGGGCGGTCTTGCTGCGTTTGACGTTTTTGTTGTTTTTGTTGATGCAGGCCAGCGTGGCCACATGGAAAATGTCTCTGACGCTGTTTTCTGACTGCTGGGCCGAGCACTCGATGTAGGGCGCCGAGATCTGCTTGGCCATGCTGGAACCCTAAGAAGGAAAACGTTCAGGCTTACTGAGATTCTGTTTTTTGTAAAGAGCTTGCGTCAATAACGAAAGGATTTGCACACTTTCACAGGGGTCAATTAAACATGGCAATGACCTGATTAGAGTCAGGAAATTGGAACCATCTATCATTTCAAAATGTTCTTTTAATCTACAAACCTGGTCGTAAGAAACTGGCGCTTGTCGATGGTTGGAAAGCTCCACAAGTGTGCTCAGATCGGTGCGCAGGTCCGACTTGCAGCCGACTAACAGCATCTTGGTGTTGGGACAAAACTCCTGGATCTCACCTTTCCACTGTGAAGAAAGACAAAATAGCCTCAATCATTCAGGAGTTCTGACATAAAAATAAAGTAAATTTTGTGTTTTAAAACAATGTTTTTCTTGTGAGTGTGTTCAAATGTTTGTTGCTGTAATAAAGAATTTGATGAAATCCCCCCCTCACCTGCCCTTTAAGTACAAAGGTTAAAGCTGCCACTTCCTGAAGCCCCTCATTTCTTTGAACCCTAGAAAGGAACTAGAAGTAATCTCCATGTTTCCTCCCTGACAACAATAAACGCTCTGTGATCAATGGCATTTCTCTTGGGGCTTTAATCTGAGGCTAATGTGCCTCAGGGCTGGCTGTCTGGCTGGTCAGGGGATCAAGTTCATTGACATCTGAGGAGGAAGTTTGTTTGTAAAATGTGTCTGAACAACCTAAAAGCCTAAACCGAGGTTAAGTCTCATGTAGACGTTCATCGTCTGAAATGCATTCTTCGACTAGCACAGCTTTAAGCACTTTAAACTTCAGTTCAAGCTTAGCAATTAGCTGTATATGACGTGTTCCCAATTACTCACGACAGGTTCAATTACAGTGTGCAACACAAGACAACAAATGGTTAGATAACTAATGTTACCCATCAAAGCGGCAGACTGAAAGGGACAAAAAATCTCAGTGCATCTGAGGTCATCTCTGTTCCTAATGAGCAAGACAAAACTGTTTCTGTCTCGACCGCTAATTCTGGTAAACGTGAGTTGCTTTGAAAAAACATTCCAGGTTGGCAGAAAGCAGCGCAAAAACAGGAAATGCCTTGCAAAAATTGGAGCACATGCCAGGTGGGTTTTAATGTGGGAAGATAATGACTTTTACATTTTGTAGTTTCTCCACCAGTCAGATGACTGACACCACCTGTGTTGCTTGATGTACAGCACACGTTTGGACATGTGAGAATCAGCCAGTGACACGTCCAGCCACTGCAGGGTTTTGACCTGACACTGAAGTCACATTACAGCTATACGACTTCACATGACTGAGATCACAGAAAAAAGAAATGACTGCAGACCTTTGATCCAGGCCTCTGTCACCAGTTCAGACAAAAATCAAAGTACTTGAGTGGAATGTTTAAAAATAGAGCTTAAAGACGTGTTTCCTGCATGGATTTGCCCGAGAGGAGCAACAAACCTTTTTCATTACGCTGTCGAGCGTTTCTGGGCGGCTGATGTCGAAACAGATGAGCACAGCATCGGAGTCGGGATAGGACAGGGGCCTCACGTTGTCATAGTATGGAGATCCTAAAACAAAGGAAAACAAGAAACTTGAACTGTATTCACACACTGTTGCGCAAGGACAAAACTGCTGTATGCATAACTGTGCGAGCACCCTCTTTTGTTCCAACAGACAGCAAAGAAACACGTGGCCAGCTCAGGCTAAGAAATGTTCCTGATTTAATTTGCAGTTTTGCTATTATTGGATAATCTTCGCAGGGATCCAGCTCAAGGGACATCAGAAGAAACTTGAGGTGTTCTTATTTAAAACTTTATAGATTTCATTTTTTATTGGAAGACCTGAAATATGTCTAGCATTGAAGGCTTTTGCTTAAACAAATGAAATAACAGTATTCGAGTGAGGGGCAGGATCAAAGTCTGTTTCAAGAAAGCACAAGGAAGACCAAATTATCACTTGAGCACTACAGATAGTTATTCTCATACGTCATGATTGCAGCTCAGCCATAATCCATGGCAACTAGGCGAGAAAAACAAATAGTGCCGCATCAGTAGAAAAAATGTGCTGACTACAACAAGATCGTTTACTGAAACAGAAAATCTCTCTGAAGGAATAGAACTTCAGAGCGAGGAAATGACTCCCTCCTCAAATTGAAACCATGTGCAAGGGCGACGCCCTTGCACATGGGGGGAGGGGAGCTTGCCGTCATGTCAAGGTGAGTCAAGATCACATGGCAAGCAAGAAGTGACCACACACACAAGCAGCTGCCAAGAATCTGGGGAATTTTGTTTTTGGTAACTTTAGGTTCCCTTGGGAAGTCTTTTATAAACACGGCTGCAGAGAAAATTCTGGAATGCACTGGTTCACACACACACACACACACACACACACACACACACACACACACACACACACACACACACACACACACACACACACACAGTGCTGGTGTTCCTAATCTAAACAGTCTGGATGGGAGATGACATCGTTTTAAACAATGCTTCCAGGCCTGGGCCCCACACAACAAAGCACGACTAAAGTGTGTGTACAGACATCTCAAATATCCATGTCCATAATGTTCCACTCCATGTATATGCAGGAGATCCCAGTTATTATATAGAATTACACAAGAATTAATATTGCATGTAATTCAACACTTGGCATGAAAAATTGCACATTAAGCTTTGCTAATGGCAGAACTGCTTTTCATTTAGCAATGTTTACAAAAAAATGATCTTAGCCAACATATACACATTTTATTACACTAAAAATTACATTAAAGTGTAAACTAACGCAATAATTTTACAGACTGAGGAGAAAAGCTGCTGAGACATTGCACTTCATTATTTTGCATTTTCTGTCATTAGCTGTCAGTCATTAACAACTGCTAAATGTTTTAATTCCTTTCAATTGTTAGCAAGAATTGCTAGCAGTTCTTGCTAATTTGCTTTATGAATAGCAAGTTTTCACAGTTGAAATATTCATAAGCAAGTTATCTGGGCCACCAAAGGGCCGTCATTCATTGCAGTATGTGGGCCATCTGTAGGTGATGTGCAGCCACAGGCCAGTTGTAGACACACTGCTGGCCCAGAACAGTTTCAGCTCTGGCCCCAGATGTCAGCCTAATGTGTACCTTAATCAAGCCATGCAATGACAACATGTGCCAGAACATGCAAAACAGTGCAAAAGTAACATGCCGAAACTCTGTTCAGACAGTGAATGGACTGATTTTTATATAGCGCTTTTCTACTCTCCCAGTTTACTCAAAGTGCTCTATACAACATGCCACATTCACCCACTTTCGCTTAACTGAACGCTTCAAATCATTCATACACATTCTCACTCTTGACATGCAGACTGGAGGAGCCAGGGATCGAACCACTAACCTTCCGATCAGTTTGTAACCTGCTCTACCACCTGAGATATGGCATGCCATTGCATAAACAGTGGCGTCATTGCCAGACCTGGCACACATCTGGTTGATATACACTCTGCCAAAACACCAGTCAGTCCGAAGTGCCAGCTTGATTCTAGATCTGGGCCAGACCTGTTTTCTGTAGGCCTGGGCCACATAAACCAAGCCACAATCAAGCCAGAAATGGCATGCCATCACATAGACAGTGCCATCTATGCCAGGCCTGGATGACATACGTCTTATCATGTCAGAAGTCAGCCAGCAGTGCCGACTTGATACCAGATCCTGGCCAGACCTGCTTGATGTGTGGGCACTAACACACACACAGACACAGTTACTTTACCAACTGACCCCTGAGCTCCTAAGTGTCCCTCAAACCTCATTCAGGGATCCACTCCTCATTTCTGAGGACAGAAAGTGCACATTCCCTTGGTTTCCTTCCATAAAAGGTATTTACATCCATGTCCTCTAACTATGAGTAGATTGTAAAGTAAAAAAAAAACATTGACTATTATCATATATAAATGCACACAAACACATCTCTACACACATATGCAAATGCATTATATTGCCTGAAACAAAAAAGGAAAAAATATCAGGCTTACTGCGCAGTGTTGCCTTGAGGCAACGAATGAAAATTAAGTTTTACTGTATAAATAAATTGAAAAAAGTAGAACAAACAAATATGCTTCTTAACATATTCATGCACATACAAGTATTTTTAATATACATTTATTTCACTATAAACATGTAAAATAGTGATCTTTATCTTGCCTCCTAATGGAGAGGTCTCTCATGTACTGCAGCTTGCAGAAAGGGGTCCTGCCCCCCCCAAATGAAAGTCACACCACCTTCAACTCATCGTTTTATTGGAAAGAGATGTGCCTGGTAGCATTATTTCCGAAAAAAAAACGTTTTTCTTTTTTGAAGGGCCAGTGTAAGGCATGAAAATGTGGTTTGTTGCCTCAGGGCAACGCTATGCAGTAGAGGGTTAACAAGTCTGGGACCTGTCTTGACCTTTGTGGACACTCCCGGTGAGATCATGGCTTGTTTTGGGTCAATTGGTAGTTGTCAATCACAAGTCGTTAGCCAATAAGCATGTGGTTTCTCAGTCAGAGCCACCTTTCTTGTCGCATCCAGTGTCATGTCGAGGTAGCCACATGTGTTTTCAGGATAGGTTTTTTTTGCAGTAGATTTATCACCCTCATCGGTATATTGTGTGTATCCGTTCAACTCCTTAACAGTTGTGGTGGACTTCCCAAGAAGGCGGTCGCCTTTCCCAAACATGGGACAAACGAAGTATTTCCAGTCTTAACAGTAAAATCCACAGTATCACCATTACAAAAGTTCAACTTCACGAGCTAACTTATACAGTCTGATATATTGGCTCAAAAAGGATTATGATTATGATCTTGGCCTATCAAAGACGTGTCTGCATTGATGCATATAACCTGAATTTTTTTGCTCCCTATTAATCTGTACCTGCTCCTAAAATCTAGTGTTGGAATGAACTGAATAAATTATTTTGATGTCTTGATCTAAACAGTGTAGTTTGGATGGGAACTCTGAGTGTTTTGGAAAGCAGCCTGATAGGTGATACCGCCTAAACAAAAGACCAGATGCTGAACTGTTATCAAGGGAGCACAGCAAATACAAGGCGAGGAGGAAGGTGGTATCCCCCACAAGACCACAAGAATTTATTTCTTTCATGACCGTCTCGCAATCGATCATGACCACAATGGGCTGTTCGATTGTTTTTATTCCAGAGCTCGTAGCCTGGAACAAATCAGTGGAAAAATAAAACCTTGCGACTAAAAGGGCATGCTGTAGAATCGGTTGACATTTCACAATGAATAGACTGTTTTTATTAACCTAATGAGAGGAAATGCGTATCTGAGCTGCAGTGTGAAGTTGCTGTGTTATTATGTCTGCACATATTTCTGTGAATTTACCTGCACGTTAGTGCATTTATAGCAATAAATCCAACGTAAATCCACTGCAATTTCAACATGGTGCATTTAAAATTCGACCCTCTATGGAAGCGTTTTGCTAATAACTTTTAATAGCAGATGTTTCCTTCTTTGTTAGCTGTTTAGAGTCGTTACTGCGTTAGCTCTGCATCTGAGACCAGCCTCTGCTTTAAGGTCATCTTCCTGCCAAATGGAAAGATAAGAGGAAATCCCACAGCTAACACACACACAAAGACCTGGTAACTGTCATCTAATTAGCTCCTGTCATTGTTCTCCCACAGGATCTCTAAATCTGGAAGAAAGACACACACCCTGTCCTCCCTTATTCTGTCCTTTCGATATGTCCTCCATCCTCTCTCGCCTCCTATTAACCATAGCCTGTCTTGTGTCTTGCTGTTGGGCACAATGACATAAGCGGAAACTGTAGAATGCCACTAAATGCTCACTGTTGTTGTGATCAAGAAATAAATAAATGCAATGCAATTAATGCAATGAATCTACATGAAATAATGTGGAAAACACATTCTGGTCTATTCATGCAATCTCAAAATATTCCATAATGTTAAAGACATACAACTTCACACAATAACAGCTTTTGCTTTATCTCACACAAGCACATGCAGACCTGAGGTAAGCCAGCTGTGGCTGACAGTCTACAGTCTGGATGTATAGCAACAGATCTGCAGGCCTGCTGGTTTACTGCATAGCTAACATAGCTGAGCAGAACGGAGCTGCTGGGCGGTGAGCTTGTGTGTGCATAAATACATAAAAAGAGGCATTAGGCCTTTGGGGGACACCTGTGGAAACAACAGATGTTGACAGGCACGTCTAGAAATACAGCACTATCAAGTTTATACGGCTCACCTGCCAAGCACACGCACTACAATTTGCACTTATACACTTATGACTATCTGCTGTAGTTGCTGTGGTTACCATGATATTTGTTTGTGTAAATCTAAAATCTGGACATGAAGGATTAATAAAGTAACCTTTGGTATCACAAAATATGCTCAAATATAGCAGGTTAACAAAAGATATCTTTGGACGCAATTTAATAATTCAGTGTGTACTGTGTTAAATAGCCAAATCTAATATAGCAATACCATTGTAACATGTTGTGTTAACACATGTAAGTGGTAACTGGATGTACTGGTACTTATGGAGCACATTTATACTCAGTTTGAGCACTCAAAGCACTTTCTACTACGAGTCCCATAGCCTAGCACTTTTATCACACTCACACTGGATGTGTAGGGGGCAACCTGAGCCACTGTCGCCCCTGTTGTGCATGTGTGTTATGTTAAAGTTCACTATGATGCACTACAACATGCTCTAATACCTTAAAAAGTATATTATTGAAAGTTATGCAACATATAATAGGTGAGCAACCATTAAGATTTAGCATTATAAATGTGTGTCATGTGTCATAATACATACATAATACTTCAAGAAGCCTGGAGAACTATTCCTGAAGACTACTTAATTGAAAGACAAAAAAAACTTCCCAAATACTTCAGCAAATGTTGCCAATTTCCAATGAAATTGTAAAAACTGATTGTTTTCTTCCGTATATTGGATTTATATTTCTTCATGTTTCAATAAATATAAAGAAGCTAGAGGTGGCTCAAGATTACTGCTTGGTACTTTACACTATACTGTACCGTTTCAGTACATCACGGCACATTACGTTACACTAGGATCGATTGCAGTGTAGCTAAATTTGTTTAAGATACAATACTATCTTATGGCACTCCATGAGCCATGATAAAGTCTCGAAATCAGTAACTGAAGAAAGTCCACCAGAAGGGCTGAAAACAGGAAATCTATTTCCCTTCTCAAATTGTGTAATCCAGCTGAAAGAAACTTCCTGAAAAGACATTGAGATATGATAAACTTTACTTATACAAGCTTTCGAGAGGTTACTTTGGCCACAATAACAAAGTACAAATTGGGTAAGAGTCAAGAGTTGGGCCAAACAGGATGCTGGTGAAGCATTTAGGACAGTCAGATGTTTCTCAGTGATGGGCTGGCAGGACACATGCACGGGGAGCCAAGAATGCAAAGTGCTCAGTGTGAAGGCCGGACATGGATTTTAATGTCAGGTGTTTAAAAAAAAAAAAAAAAGTCCTTCCATGACATTAGCAGACAGGAAGTCCATTAATCTCTACCAGGATCCCACTGCCCTTCAGTTCATACACTGCTTCACCATCACCATCCCATTGTCGGTCAGCAAATTCTACCGTGATTCGATTTCTCCCCTCTGGAAACGAGGTAAGGCTTTAGTGATCCACACCACTTCTCTTTCACTGGCTGAGGATCTGGGCCTGCTGGGTACAAAGGGGGTCTTTGTAGTGGAGGAAGTAGAAACCTTTAGTCTGAGGAATGCCAGACATGCGGCTCCAATTCGCTGAACCCAGAAATGTGATCCAATCCAACAATGGTTACAGACTGAAGAATCGGGGGGGGGGGGGGGGGGGGGGGGGGGAGTGTGTGTGTGTGTGTGTCACAGAGAGAGTAGCAGAGGAGCTTACTGAGTGCATGCAAAAGTCCCATAGTTAAGCTGTCCTGCACTACATGGGAAACAGGACATGTGATATGCTCTAGTAACTATAGAAGGGCAAGATGATCTGTCTGCTCTGACCAAGCTCTGCTTTATGCATCTTCCATTACAACTCCTTTATCTGTCTTTCTTCCCATTTTGCAAAGTGGGTCAACTTTGAATGTGCGCAGTAAACAAAAAAAAAAACAACTAATTTTCCCCATATATATATATTCCCTGTGATAAATATTGTCAAATGAGATCCACTGGGTCTGATGTTTCCCATTGGGATTTCTAGAACTGGAAAAGTCTGAACTCCTCTAGTTCTTTTATTTTTCCTGTTAAGCTCGAAAACGTATTTGTTGTAGCTTTGGGAAATTGCCTAACAGTTGGAACAACTGTGCAAGACCAATTTCAGAAGTATGAAAATACTAAGCCGTTTCCTGCAGTTCAGTTCCAGCATAAGTATATTATGAATATTTCAACTGTGAAAAGTGCAAAATCAGTTTAAAGCAATCTTCTGTGAGCCTCGGATTAGTACAGAAACGATTAGAAACGACAGCAGTTTTGAAGTTGCTTTCATCGACATTTTAATATAAACAAAGAGGTCATATGACCAAAGAAAGTCTCCGGTCTCCTTTAGCTCTACTACTTGGCCTTTTAGCATCTTTCAGCTTGTTGTTTTGGTCTAACTGCTCATAGCTTTACAGTCTTGGTCTTTCTTAATGACTGTTTCCAGGTGCAACGAGCAGCTGTTTTCAGAGAAAGGATACATTTTTAAAAACAACAAATGCCACAGCAGAGCAGATTGGCTAGCAGCTGGTGGTCACAGCAGGAGCTGATGGAGACCAAAACAGAGAGCGAATATAATGTATGTAGAAATGGGTCACCTAAACCAAAGCTCTGTGAATGTTTCGTTTTTTTGCTTGTTGTTCCAACACCAAGGAGTTAAAAATGAAACCCACTGAATAAGGGAAAAAAGTCGGAGCCATCATTTGTAAAAAGGGTAACTCCTACTTGGTGGTTGCTTTCCAAATCTAAGAATTTGATGCTTGAGTTGGGGTTTTTTTTTAATGTTTTGTGGGGTTGGTGGATTTTCTGATTTGAAAAAAATAATCCATGCTCATTTCCACTCTGTAAAACGAGAAAAGACCTAAGGCATGCAGGTGCTGAGCCACGGGGGTTGCTCTGTTTACCCACACGGTTTTCCTATCCTCCTGTTTGACTCTCAAACAAGCACTTTTCCTGCTCATTCAGACACGGAGGCAGACAGGCAGACAACGTAAACCACTTCCCCTGTTGGTGAAAGAAGCATCAAAGGCTCGCGCCTTGGCCCCGGCGGACCTCACCCTGAGACTGGGGTGGCAATGCTAGAGCAGACAAGTAGGTTGGGGAGAGGGGGGCAAATGGAAGGCTGTATAACTGGCAGGAATTTACCTTAATGGGCCGAATTACTGCCTTCACCATCCCCTTTAAACACAAACACATAAACAGCAGGCTGCTCATTAGGCCACTCATCACTGCAGAACAAAGACCACCTCGGTGTGTGTGTGGAGGTGTGTGTTTGAGAGGGAGGGAGGGGAAGAGCGGGTGGCAGTCCACAATGTTTGTCTTCCTCCCTCCGTGTTGGTCTTTGTCAGAGTGCAGGCCTGGGTCTCACACACACACACACACACACACACCTCAGGAAATAAGGGATCAATTGGATTGGCTGTGGCAGATGGGGGTTTCAAAAAAAAAAAAAGGAGAAAAAAAAAAGGGACCAGTCAAGCTGAAAGCTGCATCAATTGGTCACTGTGTGTGTGTGTTCGTGTGCTGGGTGTGGGTTTGGAGTGAAGGTAGGGGTGGGTTGGTATAGGGGTATCTGGCACCTTCTAAAATCCAATGATCTAATAGGAAACCACCCCCAACCCTCCTTTTATGAAACAGAGAGAAAAAGAAAAATGGCTCCAGGCAGGCAGCCAACACAATTCAATAAAAGAAAATTCTCACTCGGGCCAGTTTTCATTTCTTCGCCTTTCCACATTTACACACAAAACTGGAGGGATGAAGGAATTTTCAATTTGATGTCCTTGTTTCACTTTCTTGTAGAGTTACTGAGGCGGCAAAGGAGCGCCACTCTGCAGATGCTTTTACTTTCATTTGCTCTGAAGTATAAAACAGCTCAGAAATCTGGATTTTAAGAAGCTGCTGTTGGATTTTCCGGTCTGACGTTTCAGAAAGAAAGAAAGATCTCAAGCTGACCTCGGTCTTCAAGTTACCCAAACGTCACTCAGGAATTCCAGGCCAGGGATTTTCCTCTCATTCCCACACAAACACCACATGCTCACACACATGAAACATACACCTCGCTGCTGTGCTATTCAGTGCTCAGGCAATGATCGATGGGAAAATGGATTTGTTTACGCACACGCACACACACGATGCTGGTTTTCAGAGCCCAAACACAAAGTCTAACCCGCAGGAGATTAAAAAGAAAAAAAGCTGCTGAGCCAATGTTGCTCAACCTTCCCGAAAAGCACAGGAAGCAGGATGAATTTCAAAGTGTGTTCACCAGATGTATGAATATGAGCTTCGTTCAGCCTATCATTATGTTTCCTTTCCTGTTTCCACTTAAGCTTTGCTCAGCTGGGAGGAATTCATAAATCAGATCCATTCCACTGAGGCGTTCCTGCGCTCGAACTGAGCTACGAGGCTGAACGTTTCCATGTAGGTAAAAGGTAAGCCCCGATCTAATCTGAGGGGAAACGTGCGGTTTCGAGGAACAGCGACTCCAGACTATGGGAAAGGATTAACTGTGCTACATTGATTAAAATGGGTCAGAGATTAATTTCATTATTTGAGAAAAAACAAAGCTGCCCTGGGACTCTCCTGTCTCCTGATTTGGACATTCTGGGCTAAAACCTGTTATTTATTTATGACGCAGTCAAACATGGGTGAATTCTACCCCACAGAGTTAATAATAAACTAGCTCCATATCATTCAAATCAGCAACTGAGTGACTGATCACAGAGATGCATGTTAGAACATGTCCACACCACCGTCACAACTGACACAAGGTGACACTTGGAGCATGAGTCAGACAGAGAGGTTGTTGGAAGTGAGGATTACCTGAGGTGTCCCACAAACTGAGCTCGATCCTCTGCGTGTCGATTTCAAAGCTGGCTGTGTAGTTTTCAAACACAGTGGGGACGTAGCTCTGCAGGAAACATTTAGAAGAGGGGAGGTCAGGGAGGAAGCCTGCCAGGTTTTAAACTTTGAAGAAACTGAGCAACGTTAGATTTATTACCCTATTACCACGATCGTGTACTACAAAGGTGTTGGTACTACTACGTTTAGGTTTCAGATCCCAACACGTATCAAGCACTACAACATGAATGTCCTTCATCACTACTGGAACAATCCACGTGACACAGCCAGGTTCAGAAGAACAATGAGATGCGCTGGTCGTGGTATCAGTGTGTGTTATTAACATGCATCATGTCCAGCAGGCTGCAGGGTCTCACCTCAGGGAAGCAGTCTTTGGCGAACACGTGAAGCAGCGCAGTCTTCCCGCACTGGCTGTCCCCCACCACCACTATCTTACACTTCACACTCTGACTGGGATCCATGCTGGATTTCAGAGATAACTTCTGACACGAGCGTCTCTCCTTCATTGATTTGAATCGTTTTTAAAAATGAGTCCAATCCTGGGTGGGTGGGTGGGTGTGTGTGAACCGTCGAGAAGCAGCTGGTCTCGGTGCGTCCAAGCCTGCGCGCCTGCTCTCCTCCCCCGGTGTCTCCGCCTGCTCTGAGCCGGTAAATTCCATTTGCCTACATTTATAACGTCGCAGGAGCCAATGGCAGCAGCTCTCCGTCCGTCGGGATGAGGCACGTCCCTCCCTTCGTCCAGCGAGCCTCCACACAGACGCACGCCGGGCCAGGCACCGTGATGGCGCCCCCGTTTGGACTACACACAAACCTCAGCTTCAACATCAAAACAATAAAACACAAACTAAGATATTTTTTTAATCAGTAAAGTAAATCAGATTATAGTTTCCATTTGCCAGTTTTTTAGAGTGAATTGTGCGCAAAATTTAGACTTACAAGAAGAACAGCGCCAGTATAAGGCAATTCAAACTATTTATGTTGCCTTTCCTTTATATACTATAACATGATTTTATAAAATAGTGACTGGCCTGTCTTGAAACTATGAAATAGGAAATCTGCAACATAACAGCATAAAACTGTATTAAAGTTTTAAAATTGATGGAATACAGCAGATACATGCAAACATTTTATTTGCTATTTATTTGCCAATATACCAAATATAAGTCAACAAGGCCTGTGCTGATACTTACCCAGCACATCAATGCATCTATAAAATATAGATATTTATTATTTTTATAGCCACAGTTCAGCCGTTAAGTCCTTCAGCTGTGACTATGGAGTCAAGCAAGTAAATGTAGCCCAAATCAAGAAATGATCAGTGCTTGTAGGGCAGTCATGAAGATAGGTGTGCTTAGAGTTACCACTCAGTTATCCTTGTAACTAAACACGGGCAAGCAAAAATCAAAATAACCTTGCTGCTGCTGTAACTAGGTGGAATTAACCCTTTATTATCCAAGTCTCATACAGGCTTTTTGTCGCTAGCACAAATGATAATGGAGTTACTGTCATGAACAGCTGGGCTTCCATTTAAGCTTCAACAAAGAAGAAAAGAACAAGAGTAGAAGAAGAAGACAGATTAATATCAATAACATCTGTGTAATAAAACACAACCTTTGACCCTGGAGTTAAGGAACACGTCACAGTCATTCTATGATATACAATTCAATTCAATTCAATTCAATTTTATTTATATAGCGCCAAATCACAACATAAGTCGCCTCAAGGCGCTTCATACACACACTGTCTGTTTACTTTCTTTAGCATGAGTGACTAAAAGGCAAAGGGTAATAAACATTTATGATTCTATAATTGTCTAATATGACACAGTGACTATTCTAACAGACAAAATATAATGTGCAATTTGAGCCCAGCATTGCTGTTTTAGTTGAGTTTTCTTAAAACACCCTGTTGTTATAGTGTTTGCTACAAGATCAGTGTGGAGGAAACCACATAAAAAAGGTTTAAAGGTGCAGAGCAGGGATGTGAAGCTCATTGTACAACGTGGGCCACTTTGGCCTTAAGTGGGGCATACCAGTGACACTCGCCTTTCAGTGTAAAGAAGTTTAACCACGCGCTGAATCCCTCAGTTATCTTAATAAAAGAAAAAATAAGTGCTAATTCAACAGCATGTCTCAGTTTTTCTGCACGATAAAGTAAACATTTCTGTAGTAAATAGAAAAAGTCTGATATTAAGTCATTTCTGTCTTCATGAATGATCCCAGAGGTTTTTATCAGTAGAAACGTTTTTACAAAATACAGGTAAAAGTCAAAAAATGTAAAAAAAAAAAAAAAAAGTCAAAAATTTATACCTTTCTTCACATTTTCCAAAACTATGCCAGTTCTCGAGTTTCATCTTTAGAAAGATCTAGCTAAAATTAATCAATAAACTGAGCTGGAAAACAATTTCTAATTACGCTCAATGAGCACCAAAATAATAACTTTTTTGATTCGTCTGTAAAACTGCTGCTGCATTTTAAGCATTAAAACTCCGTGCTGTTTATCATGAAGTGTTAGGAATGATTTATTAAATAATGAATTCACCGCCCCTCACATTTTAAACAGTGTGTGATTCAGTTTCAAATGGTCGGCGCACTCTAATCGAGCCTTTTGTTACTCACAGCAGCACAACTTATTACGGTCCTTTGTTTCATACACATTTCACTCAGCCCTTTCACAGAAGGATTTTCATTTCTCTGCCACATGACCAAAACAATAAACCCAGTGAACCCAGTAGCACATGCAGCTTATTTCCAATGCACAGCATTAGTCGTTTCCATGGAGGATTCCCCTCATTATCTGTGAGTAATACATATATTTACAGTAAAATGCACAGCCACACAAAATATATCAGCTGTCTTCCAGACATTTATTAGAAGAAGTGGAAACTCAATTTCCCGATGGGATCAATAATGTGTCAGAACCACATTTTCTTGTGTCTTTTTCAGAACAGGAACCCTTCTGGTTTAAAGGCCTCCTCTCTGTGCCTTCAGGCTACTTGTTCCCTAGCACAGTGTCACTGCTAATTTTCACAAAAATGAGGGGAACAGCGGCGTTCTACAGCAGCTCTCCCCTCTGCCACAGAGTGATTGGACTGCGAGTTGCTGGCAGCGTTTTTACAGTGGGACAGCTCCACCCTGCAGGCTGTGCAGTGGGAGTCCCGTCTGTTGTGTGGGAGCTCTGCCTCCAGGACACAACACTGCCAGGAGAGAATGGACTGGGTGGGGGGATTGGCAGGGTGGGGGCTGCTTGGCTGCTATCTGTGTACCATATGCATTTGACCTCATTCAAATTCTGTCAGAATTTGAAGATAATGGAGGCTTTACCTGCCTAGGTTGCAAAAAACACCGTTGTTTCTGTGGTGACTCCCTACCTCGTCACTTTCCCCTCATCTGAGCTTTATCAGCTCTACATCAGTAAATAAACCCAGCCTTTTAGAGATTGCAGTGGAGACGCGTCAGAGGAGATGGCGAGCAAAACCACATTAACTGAGTTGTTTACACACTGCGCCCTGGTGCCCTTCTCCAGCTTTAGCGAGGCTGTCTCGTCTGTGCTTGTGTGCGCTGCTCTCTGCTGCAGCCTGAAGCTTTGCCAGTCTCACTTGGGTGCAGCCACACATTTGGGCTAAAGTGAGGCCGTGCAGGGTGACATCATGCAGAAACATCTTAAAGGTAAACTGATATACGAGACAGCATCAGCCTGTAACAGTGGATGCCTTCAGGGGCTGCTGTGATCATTTTAAAATCTCTTTGTATTGTCCTACATTTCCTGTACAGTAGTGCCACAACACACCGCAGAGATGGAGAATAAAAGTGCCCGAGCGCTTCCAGGTAATGGAAAGAGTCATACCATGGTCGAGAAACTCAACATGTTTCGTTTCGAGTCATTCTCTGTGAATAACACTAAACATGACACTGGCTGGCTGGACGTAAATGACGATACAGACCCGAAGCATGCACGCAGTGCAGCAAACTGGGCTGGTAGACAAGTACAGTTGCCTAAATACTGTACATGCTTCTCAGAATAGAAATGAGGGTACCACCTGTTTCTGGTCACATGGTGCTGTCAGCATCAAGCGGATCTCGTGTATTTCCACAGGGGCTGCTCACAGCTAATTTTCCACAACCTTTCCATGTTTAAACTTTCATTTACATTTTTAATCATAACAGAAAAAAGAAAATCCATAATTAAACAACACTGGTAGCTTAGCATGATGAGCATGATGTGCCTCAGTGATGAGGTCGAGGCAACCTTTATTAATAAGCTCAGACACTGCCTTCTGTTTTTCCTTTGGGAATATCTGTGCTACTTAAGTATCTGCACTGGCTGTAACATTAGGATAAAACGTTTTACAGAAAACGGATTTCTGTGAATGCAGCTGTAGCTGTGATGTATTACGTCTGAATACTGGCTAAATAGGGTTTTTTATTGCAAATAATGATGAGAATTATTATAATTAATACACATGAGTGCTTAATGTTTTAGATACCTGACCTTCATTCACTGCATAACTAGGTCAGAACATGTTTACCTTCATAGAGAAAATACCTCAGAGCACCAAAACTGTATTTTCCACTGATTAAACCCATTTCCACCAAGAAGCCATCACTATTGGTGATATCCAGCACAGTTTAGGTCTGGGTCACACACCAGTGCTGGATATCACTGCTGGGAAAAACTTCTCAGAACCCTGAATAAGAGGAATTTCCCAAAAGGCTGCAATGACTTCCAGAAATGTTGAGCAATCGCAGGGAACCGCTTGATAAAAACAGGTTGCAAATTAACAGATCAACAGTGAGTAACAGAATAGAATTGGATCCAGGTCTGAAATGACTTGGTTTTAGCTGGCAGGCCAGCAGTGCTAGAGGTGTGTGAGTAGTCTAGGTCACTGGGTCTCTTCCCCCTCTGCCCCGACTGCCCCACAGTTATCTCTGTCGACGTGCATTCAATCAGCGGGGCCGCTGACATTTACTGCTAGGGCAGCGGCAGCGTACGCTTGGTTGTTTCAGCTTGAGAGGGGTTTCCTCGATGGTTAGTCATTGTGACTGGGGAATTAAGGGCAGATTCAGAACAACTCAGGGAGAAATAGCGATAGACTTTATTTCTCCTTTATTGGAAAAAAAAACGTGCATGCATCGTGGGTCACGGTATCCATAAAGAGGACATTCTTACTGCTAGCAGTCAGAGGTTTAATCACATACATTCTTAGACAAAAACGAACATAAATTTGACATAACCTTTAAATCACCTGCTTCAAAGGGTCTCGGAAAAGATAAAATACAATTTGTTGAACACGAGACGATAGATTCTCAGCCTTGATCTCAGGCTCACAGCAGGCGGTCACAGCCTAAAAGGGCTCCATTTTTAGGACCAGGACAGATGTTATTTCACACTAGCCGAGCTTGTGAGTGACCCAACATGCGACGTGTGTCTATGTGTTTGTGTGAACACAGATTTCTTTTCTTTTTTGCAAATCCTGTGAAAAAAGCAAATGCTTAAAGCAATAATCATCCCTTGTAATCACTGGAGTTACTGTAATTCCGCCTTAGTGGTGTCATTATTTACCTTTATCTTTCACTAAGCTGAAGTTTACATACTGTTGCTTTGGGTGTCAACTTACAACATTGTAGTTTACAGTAATAACAGAGATAATTTCATATTAAAAACCACAGCGCAGGTTCCTCATGTGTATTCTGAGAGAGACCAGTTCTGTCAGCTAGCTAGCTAGAAAAGTAGTGAACATAAAATGGAGTGAAACCAACATGAATATTATTTATGTAGCAAGTAGCAAAAGAGGGATCAATGTGATTGAATGTATGGATTCATGGAGTTTGAGAACCACTCTCGTGACTCTTTCTAGCTGCGGGTTTTCCATAATGTTGCTGTTGTTTCTGTGACGTCAGTGCCACTTCTAATTCATCAGTCAAATATGTATATTGCTGTATCAAGAACATTGATGATATCACTGTACTCTACATTACTTCATGTATTGCTTAGAAGAATGGAGACATTCACCGAACACTTCTGGGAAGATTTCCAAAATTCCTTTTAGTATAAAAAATCTCTTGAGAAATTTTCCCCTCCTGTTTCCAGGAACCTTCAGAGTTCACTCTGTCCATTAAGGAGGAATGAACAAGTTGTTTTACCTGTTACTCTACTGTTGGAGATCCTTTAATCTCCTGTACCAGTAGTTGTAACTTATGTGGGCTCAGTCTGTTTTTAAGCCTTTGATGGGAGTGTACAGTTTTACCACATACTGTGAGTCACCTGCCATCTCTTACTGTTATAAAACATTAGTAAGGAGGACCTAGAGCTAAAGGTAAACTGCCAGCAGGCCAGACTAACACTACATGCAAAATCCAACAAATGACAAAAAATAGAGCCAGCCTTACATTCTGGGGTTTCTGGTGCATGAAACGGTGGTAACTTGGAACCCCTAATGAATCCTAACAAGCGTCGTCTCCCTTTCCTCCCTGCTTGGCTTACTAACACATGACATTTTCTGTTAGTAAACCATTAGCTTAATATCTTCTGATGAATGTACTGTAGGGCAAAGAGGGCACGGCATACACACTATGGCAGTAATATGTTAGACCGAGTACAGGAACTCTGTCAACTGTCTCCCATCAGTCATTAGGTCTGTTCAGGCATGGATACGCACACTTGCCACGAGGCAGCGTGTGCACTCTCTGTGTCTGTGTGTGTGTTTAACTGACAGAAGGATGAATTGTTTCTAGGATGACCTGGTTTTTCAGGGAAGTTTGAGCATGTGTGTGGCTGAATATATGCGTGTGTGGAGGTTAATGGCGCATAAAATGATGTCTTTATTAGCATAAAGCTCATGATGGAAAAATAATCATATCTGTCAGCTACATGACAAGAACAAAGGAAGTCTGCGAGTACTCATTATGATGACAGTAAAAAAGTCATTAAAATGCTACATTTACTTTTTTAATCCCACACTGAAAAAAATAATCAGTGGGATAAACATGAAAAAATTATTGTAAGCGGTTGCACGAAATTAAGTTATGTTTGGTTAACCATAGTTTTTTTATGTTATACCTGCACACATTTTTCTGGTAACACGAACATGACTTTTTTATGTTGTTGTTATGTTTTTCATTCCGGTCAAATATTTATAGAAACCACTTGTTTATCAGACATAAACTTTTTGTGTTAATTGTATTGGACTACTATGTGTTATATTGACAAGATTATTTTATGGTAAACTTATTTTATTTTATAACAAATTTCTAATATATAATATATAATCTAATATATAATTGAGTGTTCAATAAATAAAACTAAATTAAGGCTGATCTTACTGTATGTACTGTACACTTTCTCTCAATCAAAGAAATAAGCAAAACATTTTTGAACAATGACAGTTGTAACAATGGACTTTCAATTCAGGCTTCCAAAATATACATGAGTCATATTTGTACAATGCATCTCTTGAAAAACATTCCACAAAGTTATCTGCTGTAACCTGAATTCAACATTGTGGGGCCTTATGACATCGCGCTTATGTAAAAAATAGTTTTTTAAATGTAAGAGCCATAAGGTAATATAGCAACAGGGGTGTAATTATTAAAAAGACACAAAGAAGAGACTTAAAATAACATTATAACCCACAAGCACAAAACCAAGAGACCTAAACTGATTAGTATTGGCTTGCTTCTATCACTAAACATCACAATCACTAATACTAGACGATGCAATCTGTTTGTAGTGGTGCACCTTGGGAAAAAAATTGCAAACTGGTGAAATTGGTGCAAGGCACCATTTCCATTGAGAAAAATGGAAATTCAAAGTTAGAATTTTTTTTTAAAAGAGCCATGGCTTGAAAAGTGAAAACTGCAGTAATAAAGGCCCCAAGTTGAAAAGTGCCAGAAAAATAAGTTTCACTATGTACTGCAACTTTACCAGTGCTGGCTTAAAAGAAAGGATGGTACATATTCGAAGAGGTAAACATGTTGTTCCCACATCATAACTGGAAAACTGTTCAATCGTACAGTCTGGTCCTGAAAACCTGGGCCTTCTTTGAAAGGCTGTTCCTTTTGAGCTCCATAACCAGTTTCTATAATACCTCGAAGGTATACTTTTCCAGTGGGTAGGTGAGGTTCAAAGTGTACATTAGTCCAAACAGCATTGTAGCTGCTAGGGTATAGTTATCCAAATCCTGCCAGACTCTCTGGCCTTCAAGGACTATCCCGATGTCCTCAGGGCTGCCATTGGCATCTCTTGACTTTATGATGTAAATTCTCATGGTTGTTTCCTTATTAGATCGTTGGATAATGGCTTCATCTGTGGCCTAGAAAATGCAGAATTCCAAAATTTAATTAAACAGAACACTGGTCAAAGAACATTATACCAAATCTTATTTTAATCTGTGTCACTATTCCAAAAAATGTTAACATTAACACATTAGGTGAACAAAAATGGATTCATTACAGCATGTGATTTGAGTCCTCAGAATGCTTAAAAAGGTAATGCATGAAGTGAAATCTCCATGCAAAGAAGCAGAATACTGTCAGAGCATAGAGAGGTGTTCAACTATGAACTCCACACATAGTTCTAATGCAGGTAAAAGAAAAAACAAAACAAAAACGCACCCATGCTAAATTGTGAAAATCCCAGGTGATTTTCAACATACTCCTGGCATAGATTGACAAGCAGCATTTTGTTAAAATTATTATTTTCCCTAAAGTGTATACACAAATTAATTTTTTTTCTTACCTGGGCCATGGGCTCCAGAATGTTCTGCAGTCTTCCTTCTATTTGTCCTCCTCGCCTTTTGAAGACCTTTATTAGTTTGTCAGATAGCACATCTATCTGCGAGAGTAATCTGGACTGCAGTGGCATGGTGGTAATGCGCTTAAACTCTGCATTTATCTAAAAAGAGAAGTTGTCACATAAAAATGCTGTCAAAATCTCAAATCTCACAAGGTTACATCCACACAAAGTTGTTATTTTTTGTCATATTACTATTTATTAGCTATGGGTCCCATGTTGCTGAGCAGCTCCATAGTTGCCCTTACTTCCATACCACCCAAAGCCTGTTTGCAACCACAGCAGTTGCCTCCTTCTGGCCATTTTGCAGTTCTGCCAAATGACCCAGAAACTACATCTATTATTGTCATATACACATCAAGGTCTTTCATTAATACTTAGTTAAATTTGTTAATTTGACCTTTCCAGAAAATTTACCTTACAGAATGTGACATAACATATGCAAATCTTCACCCCCCCACCCCCACCCCCAAACACACACACAGAGCCCACTCCATGGCAAACTAGCTTATTTAACTGTTTAACTAAAACATTTTAGGTACAACCAGTTAACTAAATGGACACAAGTTTGTTAGTCTGTATTCACTGAGAAAAAACAAGCGAATGTGACTGGGGACACACTGAAAAAAAGCTAATGCACATAATATTGTCCTGCAGCTTAAGCTAGCATTATCGTTAGTTAACTTAAGGAATTACTTGTTTTTTTCCATTATGTTGCTCAACAGCAATTCATGAGAAAAACTTCCCCATCTAATGGATGTTCTCTTCGTTTCCTCTCAAACATGTAGTTTTCAGTTTACCTCGACAAAGTAAAGCTCAGCACCAAACGTAAACGAAGCAAAGACAAAAAATGGCGGACTGCCACAGTGAATTTTCCCTCGCAGAACACACCGGGGGGTTTC
Source organism: Rhamphochromis sp. 'chilingali' (assembly GCF_963969265.1). Lineage (NCBI taxonomy): Eukaryota > Metazoa > Chordata > Actinopteri > Cichliformes > Cichlidae > Rhamphochromis > Rhamphochromis sp. 'chilingali'. The sequence continues at coordinate 13,423,489 of NC_137931.1, read as the reverse complement.
AACAGAAAACATAAGTATTTTCTGTTATTTTGATATGACTGGTTTAAAAAGACTGAACATCCTTCTAAAACAAGTGAAAGGCGTGAGACTTAATTATGTTTAGACCAAAAATATAAATGATTCATGTTGGATATATTTACTGTATTTTTACTAATTTAACAACCTCATCATTGCATTAGTCGCTTTATGCTATAGCATTACGCTTACATTAGCTTGAAGCTCAAGGTCGTCATTTTATTTAATTTCTTTTTCTGGGCTTACAAACAGGACACACAACATTTAGATAACCGTTACACTGAATCTTGGGTCTGTGTTGAGTCTTCCAGCTGCTGACTACAGAAGCTAGATTGACCTTTCAGCATGTTTATAGCGGCTGTGGCTATGTGCTGGTAATGTTACCGTGTGTGAGCAGTCACATTGGCAGCAGACATGTTTCAACAAACTAGTCATATCCCGGCCCTACATTAGCTTGTTTAATGGTTAAGACACTGCAGGTACCACCACTTACTACAGACACCGATGCAAGTTTGTAATAGTCTGTTAATTTAGAATGAAAGAATATACAAACAATATTAACTCACATTATATATGTTAATTACTAATTTGCTTATCGCATAATTTCGGTTACCATTAGCTAACTGGAGCCTAACATTGGCCTTTCATGGTTTTCGATAAATAGCCCACATACCTGTAAAATAACAATACCCCAGTAAAAGTCCACATATATAAAGGGTCTACACTCTTTCTCACTGGTGTGTTAGCTTTAAAATCTTATTTACCTTCAAGTGTAAAACTCCAGATGGTAGATTTTCCAAAGCGAGAGACAAAAATGGCGGACAGCGCAGCCGATTTTTCCTTTCCAGGGGGCGGAGCTTGAGGGTAAAACACGACTAACTTGTTTCTTTTCAACATGATTTGTTCTTAAAGAATGAATATTCTTAAAGAATATGTGAAAATTAAAAGACAAAAATATGTTTAGATGTGAAATTTAAATTAGTCATGCTGGATATATGAAGTAATTCTATGCAGATTCAACAACCACCCTATTGCATTTTTTTCAGTGCACGTTACCTGATTTAAAGTGAACTTTTATGATTAATATGCTTACCCAATGCACATTTGTTAACTCTATTTTAGTAGCCACAAAGAAGAAGATTTGTGTTTGAGCAGAGATGTTATAAGAGACAAAGAGATAACTCAGAAACCATAAATGAAATGTATGCAAGAATTAAACACTAATAAAGATGGTAGAAGAAATAACGTCATACTGGGGAAAAGCCAACAAACCTTTTCAAACCCTCACTCAACATGTGATAATAGACTCTCTGCATCAAATCATATCTGTTATTAATCTCTGTCTCTCTTCCACAGCATGTCTTTATCCTGTCTTCCTTCTCTCACTCCAACCGGTCGCAGCAGATGGCCGCCCCTCCCTGAGCCTGGTTTTGTCAGAGGTTTCTTCCTGTTAAAAGGGAGTTTTTCCTTCCCACTGTCGCCAAAGTGCTTGCTCACAGGGGGTCATATGATTGTTGGGTTTTTCCCTGTATGTATTATTGTAGGATCTACCTTACAATATAAAGCTCCTTGAGGTGACTGTTGTTGTGATTTGGCGCTGTATAAATAAAATTGAATTGAATTGACTGTACGGACTGTAAATTTGTACATGGAATTTATAATAACCATTGAATTTAAAGGGTTGTTATCTGTCTAACACATCCACCCCATCTCCTAAACCTCCTCCCTACATGCTACTACTGATGTTTAGTCCAGTTCTTGTGTATTCTGGCAAACTTTAGACTGTTCTCCTTTCTCCCTTCCTTAAGAATGGCTTCTTGATAGTCATTCTTTCATCAGTCGATGGATCAGCTGAAGGTCCAGATGCATCCCTCAGGTCCTGTGCCAGCTCTTTGCTGGATTCTATCCTATTTCTTGGATACTGTTCGTCCACTGTAGATACACCTGTCACGTCTTTTTTGGCCTCAACTTGTCCAGTGTTTTGAGAACACATCACACTGTGCAGAGATATGATAGGTGTCATCATGCTTAACCACATAAAACTCAAAGTGATCAGGGTGAGTTTCACAAGATCTTGCAGTACTTATGATTTGATTCTGAGAATTTACTCATCTTACTTGTTTGTATCTTGAAGAGGTGATTCAGATAGGCAGCTGGCAGGCAGACGGGATTTCAGAGAGAGTGGGCAGGCAGGCGGGTAAAAGGCAAGTATTTTCCTACACAGGTTCAGCGACTGACTGGAAGGTTTAGGTGGTAGTGGAAGTGGAAGAAACTATGTGTCTGTGTCTAAGTGTCTGTTAAACTCCTCAAGGCGACAGGAATTCAAGGGAAAAAGGCAGTCACTCAAACTTCAGGCAGGTAACTGCAGGGTGATTGAGTGGAAAACATAGGAACTAGTTAGAGACATGGGAGGCCTAATTACCACCATAACAATGGCAACTGTCTGGTGGAGAGGGGCAGCTCAAGCTGGTTCTTAAATACTGTGAGCTGATGAGTTAATGGAGAACTTTTTCTGGGAGAAAGACTTCATTGTTTACAATCCTCAGTACTGTCTGCAGCCCATGTAGGGCACTCAACTACAACTGAGTCATTGTCATTGTCCATTTTCTTACATTTTTAATCAATTATCATTGTCAATTTTAACAAAAACTGGGGGAGTGACTCCAAAATCCAGTATTTTTGATGTCATTTTTTCTCTATTTAGTTCTAGTCTTTGAAAAACAGTAACAGTAACAAACTGTTTTCACCAATGACAAGTTCTCACTGTATGTTGCAGCCAGTAGGGCTTCCAAACCAGCGCCTGCTGTAATTCCTCATGATCCCTGGAAATGTGTGGCTGCTCTGCACGGATGTGGCTTTTTTTATTTTAATCAGGCAAGACCCACCGCAGCCACTCTGATGACTCAAATCACATCACAGGCCCAATACAGAGCTGAGGTGGCATGTGTTTGGGTGCGTGTGCGTATGATGTGTGAGGTGAAGATGAGGGCGACAGCTAGGAAACAGCCGCCGGTGTCATCCAGCTTTAACGGGAATGATAAATGAGAAGCTCCATATGTGCGGCAATAACTTTAATGTCAGGATTTCAATTTCCTCTTTCAAATACATGAGAAAGATAATATGACAAAGATAATTGTCACATTAAATGTTAAATAACCACCATTGATTTAATGATGAGTGGGGTTTTTGATATGCTTTTACAAGGCTTTGAGGTAACATACTGTGCCCTCGGGCTGCTGTTTGGGAGGTCCTCAGCTGTTAAGTACAGACAGCAGTTGATTGCAATTTCAAATGTATGACCCGAGGCATCATCTTATATTCCAAAGCAGCACAGATTGAAATCTCAGCACAAAGACAGTCAATTTAAATATATTAGGATTTTACTATTTAGAGGTCCCACATAATATATAATTTTATTCTGTCTGACTTATTGAACTATTGTTTTCTCTGAATGGTTTTAGAAGTCTTTACTACAACTAGCAAAATACTAACTAACGAATAAAATAAGGTTTTAATTTTGTCTATAATCATCTGACCTCTGTGACCCTGTCTAGTGACTTTGCTACAGCTATCTGGATGTTCAGAAGAATATGCTGTATTTGAATCAGTTACAAAAAGTCTACTTGCTTAGGTTTTTAAAGCTAGTTTTAAGTTAGCATTAAAGTGGTATAGCTATCAATAATAAAATTGTTGACATGCTAAAGTGCGATTACTTTTCTATTTTATTAAGGCTTCAATTAAATTTCCTTGACTCTTTTTAATATCTATATATGCGTATTTTTATTGAAATGCGTGTAGTTTGGTTGTACTGTAAATATATTGCTTAGTCACAACTCCAACCTGAAACTGTGTGTGGATGCAGCTAGCTAAAGTTTAACTGCACAAAGGTTTGATAAACTTAGTTTGTATGCAATGCCCCAGCTGAAAAAAGATGCATGAAATCTGATCCTGAATGACTTCTTACTAAGGTGTGTAGGGGAAGCAGATATTTCTTTACTGTGCTTTCTGTCTCTTTAACCTTTAGTTAGCTTGTAAGATCATCCTTTTTTCTGACGCATTTGATTTAGAGAGTTAACACAATGTAACAGTGACAAATTGGGCAGCATCTTTGAATGAAAATTTGCCTGCAACTCCACAAAAGGCCTTCACGTCATTTTTTTCAACTGGCTATATATAGCTAACAACCAGGCCATCTCTCTGGCCCATATATGTTCTAACTCTCCAGCAGTCCTATATGAAAATGCCAAACATGCTGCCAGCTGGTTTGAGAGCCTCCACAGGGCAGCGATATTCTAAAGTAAACTCTCTACTTAATGTCAAAACCACACTAGACACACTTTGAATATGGGAAGATCTATTTACCTACACAGTGTATACTCATTGTTTTGCCCTATTTGTTTAAAAGCAGGTACTGCAAATAAAATAAAATAGTGTAAATGATAAAATTAGAGAATGCTGAACTCTTTTGAGCTATCGCTCGACATAATTATTTTATACTTTTAGTGGCCATTTTTATGCATTTCATGAAGTGATTATAAATAATTATTTGCCCTAGAAAACTGTGAAAATGTTTGTCTTTAACATACAGCATAAAGAAACAGGTCTAAATACACTGTGTCACATATCTCAGTGGGGAAAAATCATGATGGATATCTCTGCTGATTTAGAATGTGTAGGAATAAAAGGATGCCATATTGTTTAATGGAAATGAAGAGCCTACAGAGAGATGAATTCCAAGACACCCAAAAAACCAAAAGTGAAAAGAATATTTTGCCAGAATTTCATTGCACAAACTGAAAATGGTACTCAGTAATTTGTGAGGTTCCCACGTGTTTGTATGCATGCCTGACAACTGACCTGAGCCAGCGGATGGTGTCTCCTCCCAGATCTGGACCAGAGCATCACCAAACTCCTGGACCATCTGTGGTGTAACCTGCCGGCATTGGATGGAACAAAACACAATGTCCTAGAGGTGTTCTGTTGGATTTAAGGCAGTCAGTCAGTGAAAGGTATCGATCTTCATCTTTTATGAACTGCCTACATACTCTCGCTGTATCAGGCCAACCATTGTTGTGCACTAGGACAAACCCAAGACCCACAGCACCAGCATGTAGTGCAAGTTAGAGTGCCATTGCCTATCATTTAGGCACCATCACCATCACTGACCCACCACCAAACTGGTAATGCTTCCAGTATGACAACAACCCGAAACTTACGTTGCTATTGACCGGTCTGCACAGAGCACAGACCTCAATCTCACTGACAAGGTTCATGTCAGAAAACCATCGAATCTGTGGGAGCTTGAAAGATTCGTCCTAGAAGAATGGACTGGGATTTCTCGGGACACTGCAGGCTGATATCCAGCAAAAGGGTACCCAGCTGACTTTAAGCATCTGGGGGCTAATCATTTTGACCTGGTACTTTTGTTTTTTGAGAAATTATTTTATTTTTGCATACAAAGTAAAATAATGTAAGCCTCCAAAATAAAACTAGGACAATAGGAAAAGCCCCTGGAAATTTATTTTTAAAATTCATAGCAGATCTAATTATTCTTTCCTCATTTGTATTATTCTCATTAATTTTCATTAACATCACAATAATCTGGAACCTACTGTTTGATTCTTTCATTTTTAAGCTTGACCAAAAAACCGACCACCACTCTCTGCTTCTTCTCGCATCTGCTTAGGTGTGGTTTTGGGATGTGATGTAATGGGTAAATAGTATGATCAGAGTCAAAGCATATCGGAAATAAATGCTTTCAAATTTCACTCAAGCACCCTGATGACAATCGATTTTCCACTACAGCGTCTGAAAATGCTCTTATCTTACTGCAGTGTGCCGCACAGTGATAAGAGCATTACAGGTCGGAGTTTTCTTTCTCTTTGTTGGCATCACTGTGGGGAATCTTTATGTGATCTCTGGAGCTCCTCCACAGCTTACCTCCCTACTGTTATTCCTCTGTGCTGTGGTTTGGAAAACAGCAGCAGACATGATGAGGCTGCAGCATGGTGAGCCAAATGGTAACACTGCCCACATCTATGAGAGGTGGGCCCATGAGGGGGATGGGTACAGAAGGAGGAGGTGTGATTGTGTCAGCATCTGTGAGTGTGCATTTATCTGCACAAATATTGAAAAGTCTTCATGCATGCTGGGGAGAGGCTTGCTGATATAGAGTTAAAAAGAACTTTATTTTGGGGTTATTTTGTGTTACCGTGGTGCTGTTGGTGGGATTTTGAGGAAGCGGGTGTTGACAGCAACATTTCTTTGATTTGGTGATGGCCTGAGGTGTGTGCAGGCTGCCATGAGCGGGGTGGGTGGAGCTGAGGGGTAAGCACGTGGGGTTGAAGTGTGTGTCTGTGTGTCAGTCAAAATATAAAACTGAGGTTACACGTGAAGACACCAAAGCACACGGCATTATGTCACTTCAATGAGATTGTGTGTATGGGAGGTAATTTAATTCATAAATCACACTTTTGTCTTATTCTCACCAACACCGCCTGACACAGACCATCACATGTGAGGCCGAAGGTTGGCATCATGTGACAAGAATTATAAGAAAAGGTTGTGATGCAAGTATGCCCATAAGAAAGAATACCGGTAACAGTTTTTGCATGTGTGTGAAGCAGCACGAAAATGTAGGATGAATGAAGTTTAATTATAAAGAAATGCAGTTTGATTTGGGGAAAAAAGTCAAGCTTGGTATAAATAAAATATTTTGAAAAACCCAAATACAAGAGAAATCCGTCATTGATTTGCATACATGCATTATGATAATGGTTTGTGTATGATGTGCAGGTATGTATTCATTTTGATTCATGCACTGGATTCCCTACATAATTCCCTACAATTACTGCACATCATTCATGTTAGACTAAGTGTTTTGGTCATCTATGGCGTTATGAAAAAAGTATCTGCCTCCTTACTTGATTTCTTAGTCTTCACATGCCTTACATGTTGCAGATCAGCAACCAAATTAGTAAATACAAACTGCAGTTTGTAAATGATGATTTCATTTATTAAGGGAGAAAGCTTTCCAAACATACCTGGCCCTTTGTATAAAGGTAATTGCCCCCTTGTGAAATCATGAATTAACTGTGTTAACCCCAGTGCTTTTTGTGTGTGTGTGTGTGGGGGGGGGGGGGGGGGACCTTATTATTATTACTGACAGACCTAAAAGACTAAAAGATTTCACACAGCATATCTAAAGAAGCCACTAAAGTTAACGAAGTATTTGATGCCTGTCAGTCTGGAAAGGGTTACAAAAACATTCCTAAGGCTTTGGGTCTTCAGTGAACTATGGTTAGAACCATGATCCATAAATGGAGAAAACTTGGAACAAGGATGAACCTCCAAAGGAGTGGCCAGCCTACTAAAATCCCTCCAAGAGAGCATCGACGACTCATCCAGGAGGTCACAAAAGAACCCAGAGCAACATCTAAAGAACTGCAGACCTCACTTGCCTCACTTAAGCTCAGTTGTCAACAATAAGAAAGAGACTAGGCAAAAATGGCATCCGTGAAAGAGTTCCAAGGTGAAAACCACTGACCAACACAAACGAAGACTTGTTTCACATTTACCAAAAAAGGTCTTGATCGTCCCCAAGACTTTTGGGAAAATATTGTTTGGACTTTTTGGAAGGTTTGAGTCCCGTTACATCTGACATAAAGCTAAACAGCATGTAATAAAAAGAGCATCATACCAACAGTCAAACATGGTGGTGGTAGCGTGATGGTCTGGGCTGCTTTCCTGCGTCAGGACCTGGACGACACACTGTAATTTATGGCACCATGAATTCTGCTCTCTACCATTAAATCATGACAGAGAATGTCTGCCCATCAGCGACGTAAAAGTCTCATTGCCAGTCAATGCAAACACTTGATTGCAGTTATTAGGTAGGTGTGAATAACTTTTTTCCCTTAATAAATATAATTATCCTTTAAAAACTGTATTTTTAATCAATTCTACTTACTTTAGGCTAATATTACAATTTGTTCAATGATCTGAAACATATGTGACAAATATGCAAAAGAAACCCTAAGAAATCAGGAAGGGGGGGGGGGGGATACACAACCCTACAAGCCAAAATGCTCAACAAGTAATGTAATGTAATATGTGGGAGGCAACTGGAGCTAAGAGTGGAATTCCTTGTAAAACAAGGGTGATATCACACAGAGTACATGTGACAAATCTGTGAATGCAGCAGAGAGTTGGTGGGCTGAGGGTGCAGCTAAGAGGGGGAAATGTCACTTGTCTCTCCTGGTTTTGGTTTGTCTCCACTTATAAAACTCCCATAAAACCAATAATGTTGTGCAGATGTAGACATTTTGCCCGTGAGCTAACAACATAGAGGGCGCAGTATGTCGAGAATGCCTTTGATCAAGGCTTTATGAAGGAGACGAGAGCTTTTGATAATTTTGCTGACATTTCCAGGGGACTTTAAAGACTTGAGTGAGGCTAATCAAACCAGTGTGCTTTCTCCCCTTTTGAGGTTAGGCAGCGTGGACGGGGTCAGCTTCTTAGGAGTTGGAATATTTTTTATATACATTGGAGTCCAAGTGCGATCTGAAAAAGGTATACTGTACAGCAGAATGCTAGATGCCAGTGGGTTATGCTGGGGGGTTTTGCCATTTGATTTTAGGCATAATACTGAAGTCTTGTTTTTAATTAAGGTATTGTCACAGTAACATGATGGTGCAGCAGCTGGCTGTCAGTTTTCGTGTAGAACAGCATTTCTCTTGATATTGGAAGCTTTAGATGATGGCAGCTCTGCAAATAATGATGAAGTACCTGAGTTTAATGATAATGAGAAACCAGTTTTTGTGCATGATAGATAACAAAACTCCCCGAAAACATTCAGTTGTTCCAAAATGCTCTTGTCAGAGTACTGAGACCATATTTCTCACATACTGGCTTACTGTTAAATCCAGAATTGAATTTAAAAGTCTTCCCGTCACAAACAAGATCTTGAATAATCAGCCTCATTTTATTTTAAAGACCCCGTAGCACCGTATCACAAGTAAACCACATTTATTTGCGGCTCTTTGGATATTTTAAAGCAGAGCCTTCAGCTTTCGTGCCCCTCTTTGTAGGAACCAGCTCCCAGTTTGGATTCAGGAGACAGACCTACTCTTTACTTTTAAGATTAGGTTTAAAATGTTCCTATTTATAAAGTTAGGGCTGGATCTGGTGACCCTGAACGCTCGTTTAGTTAGGCTGCAAAAGACCTAGGCTGCTGGGAGCTTCCCATAATGCTTTGCAGCGTTCTTCTTGACATTTTGTTTAGTTTTTTTGTTTGCGTTTACATACCAGTCTGCATTTAATCATTAGTTATTATTAATCTCTGTTTCTCTTCCACAGACTGTTTTTTCTCCTATCTCCCTCCCCTCACCCCCTACCATTCACTGCAAATGGTGGCTCCCTGACCCTGGCTCTGCTGCTGGTTTCTTCCTGTTAAACAGTAGTTTTTCCTTCCCACTGTCTCCAGTGCTTGCACATAGTGGTTGTCTAATTGTTGGGGTCATCTCTCTATTATTGTTGGGTCTTGAGATGACGATTGTCGTGATTTGGTGCTGTAGAAATAAAACTGAATTGAACTGAATTTGATTGATAGACAATATTAGTGTAAAATACACAACCAATTAACTGTGGGAATCATTGGCTTTCATTACAAGTAAGAAAACTCCTGCAAAATTATTATTGTGATGGTGATTTTTTTTTAAAAAGCCATGAATTTTGGGATCAAATAATATAAAAAGCTTATATCTTGGTATATTTAGCTGTCATCTCTCCTGTTGTTATGACCACATTTCACCTCACTGTCATATTAGTTTATCTGATTTGTTTTCTCTTGAGGTGGACTTTCGATAAATCTTGGTCCTTTGTCTAAGCTTTACATTTCGCATGTGCAAGTGCCATATATCTTCCCCACTGATCTCTGATGCCTGCTGAATACAAATGCTCTCATCTCTCTCTGTCTCGCACACACCTGCGGGAGCAAACACGCCCATGCTGACATCTCCTACTGCTTCAGGCTCCTGATGTATCCACAGCCTTTTCTCATAAGGTGTCACCTCTCTCTTATCCATTTATTCATTGTCTTTCTAATACAGAGGTACCCAAAACTGTTTGATAGCTCTGGTGTGGGTAGAAAGAATCAGGGCAATGGACATTAATTAATTATACATGGATTCATTTTACATAATCTGCTGTCTGTATAGTTATGTAAATCTTTAAATTATCAAAGGAGACCTCTTGGATTTTCATTTCGGGTGGCATAGACAGTGAAATGTTCTCATTTTTGGGGTCCAGTTCATTGCAGTTCTTTCTACACTGTAATTAAAAGCGATTACACGGTCTGGCTCTTCACAATGCCACAAATTTTATTACCACCGTTGGAGCCTATCATGGTCTGTGCAGCATCTGTATTGGAAGGGTTGGACCTAACTGATGCCTTTTCTGTGGTGGGATCAATTTTAAAAATGTCCAGGCCATTAAACCATACAGGGGCTTTCACATAAATGTGAACTATCAGACCTGTTTCTGAAAAATCGTGACCTCCGGGGCACAGCCACATACACTTTAAAACAAGACAGAGTGCCCCCACTAATCTATAGACCCACAAATCACACGATGCCACGTTGTGCCACCTGAGAAATACGCTTCCCTCTGATGCCTGGTACCTTTTGTCTGTTAATGGAGCTGAGAGATGAGGCATCTAACTGAGATCTCCCACATGGTAGCACAAGCAATCATTTTGGAGCAGCTGCAGATGATGACTGCAGAAAGTGAACTGTTTAACCCATTAAATGGGCCAGTTTTCTTCACAATCATTATATGATCAGAATATGATTTCTGTCTCCAAAGAGACAAACTAACATGTTGTCTGTTTTAAAATGTCAAATTCATTTTGGTGACTTGGCAGCTTTGCTGAGTTTCCAACTAACAAGTATTTTTACATCGTGTCATTTAACAAAGCATTATGTAAAAGATAAATTGGTAACTTGCTAGGTAAGCTCATTAAAGTTCTATTCAAATAAAATTCAGGTGGTTAGGACTAGAGATGGACCGATCCGATATTACGTATCGGTATCGGTCCGATACTGACCTAAATTACTGGATCGGATATCGGAGAAAAATAAAAAATGTAATCCGATCCATTAAATATCACGAAAGCACCTCACAAAACTTGCCACACGCCGTAACTCACCTCAGAACGTTAGCACGTCGGAGCAGTATGCATCACGTGATAGAGCGGCTGTGGCATGCGGGACCTGTGGTGGTCTGGATAGCATTTGGAGCTTCGCTAGCAACCCGGCATTTCATCTCCGACAAAGTTATCCCGAGAGAAGTAAAGCAAGTGTGTAAGTCCATCTCTGAATGTTTGTAAAGCATTCCTGCGTTAAGCTTAACAAGCGATATATGGAGCGACTGCTTCTTCTTGCTGCTACTTCAATCATGAAACTGCTTAATGATCAGCTGATCGGCTTTTCTGTCGCGAGTTCGTCTCTCTTGTTTGTTTTTGTCCCACTTTGCACCAGAAAGAGGAAACCAGCGGCTGAACAACAGCAGCACGTTTAAGCTTGATCAGCTGTTGTTAGAATGTATTTAATATTACTTTCTACTCCAGGATCTTTTTCTACGTAGGAGTTTTTTAGTTGTAGTGCATTTTGAATGTGAAATGAACTGCTTTGCCAAGCCGACGGTCAGTTAGGAGGATTGTGTGAAGAGTTTTGCAAAAGTGACCTAAGTATTGGGAAATGTGTCCTAGCATCTGTAAAAAACTGTAAGTTTATTAGATTGATCAGTATTGCTGAACTATGAAATATTTTTTTTTGCATACAGGTATAACAGAATAGCTTTAGTGTAGTTGTTGTTTTAAACTTGAGTATGAACTTATACAAAATGCAGCAAGATATTTAAAAAACAGTTTTGTTGATTAAAAAACACTATATTGGATTCATATCGGTATCGGCAGATATCCAAATTTATGATATCGGTATCGGTATCGGACATAAAAAAGTGGTATCGTGCCATCTCTAGTTAGGACCCAGCCACAACCTTTGGGGATGTAAAATCAAAAAAACGAACCCAACATGAAAAAGTGCCGAAAACTGCAGTTCCTCCATTGGCCACACGAGGCTCTCTCCAAAAGCAGGTCAACCCCACAGACTCCCATGCTAAAATGACCAACTTTAGCTTTGAAACTAGCATGTTTATACCCTGGTATATAAAAGATTTGAGTAGAAAGTAGGCTAATTTGGCCATTCAAGAATTTTCTGAGTATTTTATTAGCCTGTTATGTAGGACTAAGTAATTAAGTCTTTGTTTTGCATATTGATGCAACTTGCTAACCACATTTGCTAGCATTAACTAAAAACTAATAACCCTCCTATTCAAGTACTGTCAAGTCTGTTTTTAAAAGAAATAAATAAATGAATAAAAAATAATAATCCTGAGGACAAAAATACTTTTTCAAAATATCAAAGGTCTTGGTCTCTGTGTAGCTAAAAAGTGATGTTTGGGAACTAAAAATCTCATTTGTAATAAAAAAAAAAAAAATGTTTACACTCCAGCATGAATTATACAAAAAAGCTATTATTGCCTGCTTTTGGTCAAGTTTCTTTGAATGAACTGAGTATTGCCATCTTGGAAAGGAGACAAAGGTTAACTCATCGGAATACAGGAGAAAAATAAACAGCTCATACTAAATTTCACCTGATAGTTAATTGTATCTAATCACCATCAAAGCAGGGCATGAAATAAAACATTTACAGAGCAGCTTTTATTCATTTTTGCATTTCTTTGACGGACCTGCCAAAGACATGTCAGCTTCAGCCTCGATTGTCCTCCATCTTCGAATAAGTGAAAAGTTGTCATTCTAAATTGAGAAAGGTCCACATGTGGCATCCGTGTGTTGAGCGTTTGCAGCCTGCGGTGTCAAAATTTAACAGGCAATCACATTTCTTCTTCACACCCGACTAACTGCGAGCTTTTGAAATGGTCAGAGGAGAGGCTGATAATTACACTCACTCTTCCTGGATCGGCTCGTAAGTGAGGGCGAACAGCTGGGGAGTCGAGATGTGAGGAAGGAAGAAGACAGAGCAGATGATGTGTTGTAGTCAGAGGACAATTCTGATTTAGTGCAACAGTCTGATTTTCACAGGTTTGTAACACGGTGCTAAAAGAAAGTGGTGAAAATAAACAGCAAAATTGCCATAACAGCTATGGTTGGACATGTTGCAAATAAATCAGTAATATTTAGAAGTAAAACTGAAAGTAAAGTGTCTGAAAGGTTCAGGTTTAAGAAGTCGCATCAAGTAATACTTTAGACAAGGTAGTGGTGTGTGATGCTCAGTTAATACCAGGTTTTCTGTTTTAGTTCATTTTTAGTAAGTTTAACACAGGGGTGAGGCATGGACGCTAGTTTTTATGGAAAAACAATGAATGACTGTGTTCTTAATGACTCAGACACAGACTGAATGAAACTGAATTATGCTAAAGTATAATGAAATCATCGGTGTATGAAAAGATCAGTCTCCTCTGAGGGTGTCTGGCCTAAGGCACCCAAGTGACCTGAAAACTGATTTGCTCACAGTTTTCAGTAAGTCCAGAAAATATGGTGAATGTTTCGAATTCTGAGTAGTTTTTTTTTGTTTCTGTTTTTTAGTGACGGCAGCATCCAACAGGATTATTGTGACTACAGGGAGTCAGCACCTTGAAAACACAGAACATGAAAGTTTAGTGATGAACCCTGGAAACTAACACATATGACATATTTTCAGATAAGGTTATTTATATTTTTCTAGTTTGCAACATGAACTTTCTTGCTGACAGTTAGCTGAGAAGACTGGTACAATGCTCGTGTCTGAGTGTTAATTACTGTTCGAACAATCATTAGCTTAGCGTCAAGAATGGAAGCAGGAGTCACAGCCATTATGGCTCTAGATACACATTAGATCTTAAACTTAACATTTGACACAAGCTTCAGTGTATGAACATAAAGCCGACAACACAAAATAACGGTGAAAATTAGCTCAAGGATCGGAGATCATCATGTACAGGTAGAAATGGAGGCTGCCTTTGTTACCTGATGAACATCAGGGTCTGGCTGCTGGGCTGGGGTCAGGATAGACTCAGCTTTAATGTGACTCTGGGTCCTTGGCTAGCTTTGCCCTAACATCTATTCAGATGTTTGCAAAGAGTCAAAGTTGTGTTAGCAACATAATGCAGTTGCTTGTGTCCTGGACACAGTCTGCATATCACCAAAGCGCTCTTATGCTTTTGTGTAATGAACATAAAAGTAATTTCTACATCTCTTTAGAATAATGTTAAGAAAGTAAAGTCCAATAAAGTAGGATTTAGCATATTTAGGCTTGTTGTTACTTGCCATAAAATGAAAAGAAAAAATGACATAATTAGCAACAGACAGGAATTTGGACAATTGCACATGTTTTGTAGTTTTTCCTCTAAAGACCCCTACAGTCGATTCCAGCAATTCATACTTTAATCTCCTCTTGGTTGTCTGATTTAAAATTTAGTGTAGTGCTGTACAGAGGCAAAACTACAAAAAGCGGTTGGTTAGATTCATTCTTGAACTCCCTGCACACGTGTGAGTATAATTTATTTGCCAAAAAGGAAAAAGAGAACACACAATAAATATAAAAAAAGACTGGTGGTGTTATTGTTTCCAACTTCTGTTTCAATCCTGCAATGATATTTGAAATGTCTGTGAATTCTTTTGGGCTCTATGTGTAGTACAAATGTGATGTAGTGATAGTCCTAATGCTATCAACTTCTTACTCTTTGAAAGTGATGTTAATATTTTTATTCTTAAAGTATGGCTCCCAAATATTGAAAAGAAGTAAATAACTGAAATAAAGATATACGAGACGGTTAATAACACCATAATGAATGCAATGGAGGAGATGCATGTTAAACATTGACTGTCAGTCACACTTGCGTACCAACTGCAAAATTCCACGGTGATTCACTATGCTTACATTGTGGGTCATATGTTGTCAGACCAATTAAACACCATTTGTCCTTTTCTCCACGGATAACACACAAACCATTTTCCTGGTCTGCTGCCCCCAATTTCTCCTACAAGGCTCTTCCATCACAGCTTGCTAATACCCATGCACTACTGCATTTAGGCAGAGCAGCAGGGGGGGGGGGCGACTCATATCCCCGCCTGCTTCCCTTCTCCCGGGCAGGGTGATGATCTGTAAAGAGAGTCATTAAGACGTAATTTGTGACTGTGACGTGCACACACACACATTGCCTGAAGAATGCTATCCATCACCTGAAGCTCTATTCCAAACTGTGGAAAAGGAATGATGTAGAGGCCTGCTGCTTCTCTCTCTGACCTTTGACCTCCATGATGTGTGCGCCTGAGCACAACCGCACAAAAATACACACTTTAAATTAAAACAGCGAATAGTCGTGTGCTGATAGGTAACATCCGATCCACAGAGGATTTGGAGAACTCTGAGAACAGACAAAGGCTCTTACTCTTCTCTTGCGATACTTTACCCATAGTTGAAATGTTCTCTGGATTTTTGGGGCCTTGTTTTGTTTTTTTAAAGTAATTTTGCATTTTCTTGTAGCTGTTTTGAGTCTCTTTAAACAGGTTTTGTAGCATTTTGCTATTTTCTGTAGTTCATTTGTCATTTTTTCTGTTTGCGCTATTTTGGTATCTCTGTAGTAATTTACCCTTTTAGGCTGTTTCTTTTGTTGTTGTTGTTATTTGTTTATTTATTTATTGTATTTGATTTGTATGTTTTTATAGTTGTTTGGTGACCATTTGTATCTTTGTAGTTGTGGTATGCAGTGTTGGTCAAGTTACTTGAAAATAGTAATTATTTACTAATTACTCCTCCAAGAAGGTAATCCTTTCACTTTACTAATTACTTATTTTCAAAAGCAATTAGTTACTTTTTAAAAACATGATATACAACCTGAACAAAGCAACAGACCTTTAAGCCCAATTCAATTTTTTCTGCATAATCCATCATATAAAATTGAATCAAATGAAAAAGTCTCTTTTAAAAAAACGTGTTTTATTAGTTTTAATCTTTTAACTTTATGCACATTGAATTAAGCAAAAATATAATTATATGCAACAGTGTCTGACTGGAAGAAATTTGTTTAACATTTAAACCTATTTTCTGTATATTCCAGCATATAAAATAAAACAAAGCTTTGTGTGTTTACACTCACTCTTTCAAACAGATGCAAGTAAAACAGCAAAAACTAAATCAAACTAGAAAAATTTGCATTTCCTGCGAAAATGCTGTGTGGATGCCTTAACGCTGAAGATGTCGGCTGAAAAAAGCTGAAAAAGTTGAAAAAACAAAAACAAAAAAACATTGCCCTGAGCAGGATTCGAACCTGGCCCTTCTGATCTAAAGGCAGCGTCTCACCTCAGTGCGCCAATCTCCTTCTAACAAATAGAGGTGGATAGACTGACAATTCTGGTGAAATTAGCAGAAGCTGCTTAGAATTGTGCTGATAAGAGGTGAAAAGGCTAAAAACTTTGCAGAAAAGAGGTAAGGAAGCAAAAAGATGAGCTGCAAAGAGATGAATCAGCAGAATTTCTGCTCAAAAGAGTTTTTTCTGAAAACAGCTGAGATTTGTGCTAATAAGAGGTGAAAAGGCTGAAAGTTTTTCAGAAGAGATGAATAAGCAGAATTTGGGCATAAAAGAGGTGAAAATTCTGCTGAAAAGAGTTCAATCAGCAGAATTTCTGCTGAAAAGAGTTGAATGAGCAGTATTCTGCTGAAAAGAGGTTTTTGCTGAAAACAGCTGAAAAAGCTGGTATTTGTGCTGAAAAGTGGTGAAAAAACTGAAAATTGTGCTGAAAAGGGCTGAAAAAGCTTAAATTTGTGGTGAAAAGAGTTAAAAAAAAAGTTTAACTGTTGACTGAAAGAAATGTTGCCATAAGCGGGATTTGAACCCGGGCCTCCCAGTCTGAGAACGGACGCTCATCTCACTGAGCTAAAACACAGGTCAAGCCGGCAAGGAAAATCAGTGAGGCCACTGATAATATGCAAAAAAGGGCAAAAAATATTGAAAAGAAAAATCAATATCTCAAAAAGTATAGAAGTTATGAGCACCAAAAGATATAGCACCCATTAGCAGAAAGAGCAGAATTTTTTAAGATTTGAACGGTGAAAATAGCACAAAAGCTGTGGGAGTAGCGGTCCAAAAAACGTACGGAAGCAACTAGAATAATAAAGAACTAGAAGAATTTGCATTTCCTGCGAAAATGCTGTGTGGATGCCTTAACGCTGAAGATGTCTGCAGAAAAAAGCTGAAAAAGTTGAAACAAAAAAACAAAAAAAACCCCATTGCCCTGAGCAAGATTCGAACCTGGCCCTACTGGTCTAAGGGTGGTTATTTAGCTCACTGAGCCAAACATTTTCTCACAAAGAAGAGGTGGAGAGACTGACAATTGTGCTGAAATGAGCGGAAGCTGCTGAGAATTGTGCTGATAAGAGGTGGAAAGGCTGAAAATGTTGCAGAAAAGAGGTGAATCAGCAGAATTTGGGCAGAAAAGAGGTAAATCAGCAGAATTTCATCTCATACTCATCTCACTGCGCCAAACCGGTTCTCATATGATACCACTTCTTACAGGGTTCACGTTTACTAAGGCACTACCCAAAAGGCGCCACAAGAGGGCACTCCAACACAAGAGATGACCTATTTACACTGATGCACTTAGTAAACAGTCAGCCCCCTACTTAGCTACTACATAATACAGTGATATTACAGTATACAAATTCACACAAATACTATGATTTGGCAGAAATACTATGACTTAGTAGTAATACTATAACATAACAGATTTCCTAAAAAAACTATGAAATTGCAGTAATTCTATGACTTGGCAGAGATACTACGTTTTAGCACAAATACTATAACAACGCAGAAATACTATGACTTAGTAGTAATACTATAACATAACAGTTCAATGTTCTTGCACAAATACCACAATATGGCAGAAATACTATGTTTTAGCACAAATACTGTGATTTGGTATAAATACTATGATTTGGCACACATACTATATTCCGCAGATACACTATAACATAACAGATATTCTACGACTTAGTAGTAATACTATAATATAACAGAATTATTAATTGGGCACAAATACCACGATTTGGCAAAAATACCATGATTCGGCACAAATACGATGACATGGCACAAATACTATGATTGGGTACAAATACTATGACTTGGCAGAAATACTGTGATTTGGCAATAATACTGCGTTTTAACACAACTACTGAGATTTGATTGAGATACTATGATTTAGAAGAAAAACTATGACTCCATACAAATACGATGCTTTCGGACAAATACTGTTTTGGTTCCAATACTGATGTGCAACAAATACTATGATTTGGCACAAGTACTATGATTTAGTACAAATACTATGATTTGGCAGAAATACTATGCCTTAGTAGTAATACTATAACATAAGAGATATACTATGGTTTTGCAGACATACTATGTTTTTACATAAATACCATGATTTGGCACACATGCTATGATTTAGCAGAAATACTATGATTGGGTACAAATACTATGATTGGGCAGAAGTACTATGTTTCAGTACAAATACTATAATTTGGCATAAATACTATAATTTGGGATAAATACTATGATTTGGCACATATAATATATTCAGCACATATATTATAAAATAACAGAAATATTATGATTTAGCCCCAAAACCATGATTTTGCACAAATACCATGATTTTGCAAAAATACTATGATTTAGCAGAAATACTATGATTTAGCAGAAGTACTAAGATGTAGTAGAAGTACTTTGCTTTAGCAGAAATACTATGATTGAGGAGTAATACTTAAACATAGGATAAATATTGATACACAGACACACATACACAGACAGTAAAGGGAACAGGAGCTGTTGAGAGTCTGGGCTTGGTATATGTAGGTCAGTTAAATTAGCTGCACCTGCTGTAGTCAGCCCTTACACACACAGATACAGAGAGAGGTGTGAGTTTTCTTCAGTGTATTTCTGACATTCAGGATTCCCCTCGAACAAATGGCCATAATTTCCTAACCGTAGGGGCTGGAACGGTCATTCAGACATCGTTTTGTTCAGAAGAGATGGGGGAATCTTCAGGTCTTCATAATTCAGAGATAAAATATAAATTATTAAAGATATATGACTTGTAATACACTGTAACTGAGTAGAGGCGAAGCAAAAACTGCCTTGACTTGCTCTCAAACAACCTTTGGTAATTCTAAATCTATTTGGAGTATCAATATCATTCTTTCACCGTAAGAGACAGCAGGCTTTGGTGAACAATCATGGAAATTTTCAGGTCTCTGTGGAAATCCATTAAAAAGATATGATGAGAGAAAAAAGTGCCTCATTTCCAGAGTTTGAAATCTGAAGAAATCTGAGCGAAGGACGAATTTCCTACCCTCAAACAAGTCTAACTCATTTCAGAACGGTAATAGGTGAGAAAATAATTCTTGAATTGTGAGCGTCAGGAGTGTCTGAAGATATACTGGGACAAGCCTTATGTCTTAACTTTGCTTCATTAAGGAGATATGACGATTCGAATATGCCTCTCATTACAGAAATCAAGTGGTGATTTTGAACAAACTCTCCATTGACTTTCTATGGAGAGTTTTGCGACTTTGTGTTGGTCTGAGGAGATTTGCCAAAATTCTATAAATCCCACAACAATGATAGTGACATTTTCGGAAGGCCAGCAAAAATACCTACGTTTTGATGTATAATTTGTGGAAGTTGAGTGAAAATTGAGCAAGTAGCAAGAAGTTGTTCAGACATGAAGAGAAGACTGCAAAACCTTCAGTGGCACACTGGAAGCCAAGTGCATAGCAACCATAACAACGCATGTATTTTGTGAAAAATCACAATTTTGCAACTGAAAACTTTAAGAGGCATAAAAGTAAAACAGTAAATGATTTGAAAAAGCTGATTTATACCTGAATAGCCCAATAATTTGAGAACATTTTAAAGTTTGAATGGTTGTTCTACGTGAAAATATGAGGAAGTAGTTAAGTTTCAAAAACAAGAAAATTTTAGCAGAATTGCAGAAGTTTCCCATTCATTTCAATGTGACAAATTAAGCTTAATATTTTAAAAAGTATAATAGTGAAAAATACCAAAAGACATAGCACACATTAGCAGAAATAGCAGAATAGTTTAGAATTTGAACGGTGAAAATCGGCTGAAAATTGTGGAAGTAGTTAAGTGCCAAAAAGTGTACGGAAGTATCAAGAGGAACTCAATAGTGTGGATGCTTAAAGCATCCACACAATAAAGAGAAACAGGAACTCAATAGTGTGGATGTCTAAGGCATCCACACAATCAAAGACTCAGCAGCACTGAGTCCTGCCGCTCTTAAATCTATTGTCACCTGTTTAGCAAGAGGTTTTCCCAGTGCCACAGCGGTCATGTCAGTGGGAGGATCCGGGGTTTTTTTTCTGTGAATTTCACATTCCTGTGGCAGCGAGCTCGGTGCTTGCTCAGATTTAAAGTTTCATTTTTCGTCGTACAAAGAAGTTTTCTTCCCACGCAGAGTGTAAAGTGAACGCTAATGTTTTTGTCACTTTTTATGTAATCAAACTCAGTAATGTCAGTACGTCCACGCTTTAAATGCTGCATGGTCGTACTCGCTCCCACAGTTCGTTTTATCCATTGTTGATCTGCACACATCTGTTGCCTCCACGGGCGTCGCACACTCGTACGTCATTGTCATGAGACACCCACAAACAAAATCACGACGGTTTAGTAACACTGTAATGCAGTGTGCTTACGGGAAAGTAACAGTAATCTTAGGGCTGCTCGATTATGGCAAAAATGATAATCACGATTATTTTCACTGAAATTGAGATCTCGATTATTTGACGATATTTATTTAACCCTTTAAGACCTACTATAGAACCAAGTCCGCCAGAGCTTATATTTTTTTTTTACATGTTGTAGTGCCATTTATGGGAGCATTTTTAAGTTGCTATACAACTGTTATAGCCCATATTTTAATAATATGTATGCATTAAGTCCATAGTAAGTACATTAATTGCAAAAAAGTGCAATAAACTACAAAAAAAATTGAAAATCGTTTTTGTTTGTTTTTTTACATATATTTCTACTTGGAGAAATTTAAGAGGTTATCCCTCAAAACTTTAAATACAAAAAAGTTGCAAAAAAATAGTTTACAACAACAGGAAACTTATTTTGAGTGTCTTCATAGTTTTATTTTGGAGATACACCAATTTTTATATACTGCAGGAAAAAAAAACAAACAAAAAACAATCCTATGATGCAAATTTGCAAAGAAAACAGCAGGTGCATCAAAATAAACTATTTCCAGCAGTGCAATTCGAGTTCTAAGCATCCCAGAAACTATTCAGAAAAGTCAAACATGACCAGTATAGGCTTTTAAGGCCTACAAGTAAAAAACTACATTTCCGCGAAAATGACGTCACTTCTGGTTTCGGGCAGGAAATGGCGGACATGCGATAGTTCGCGCTGACGTCTGTTTCACTGTGGGAAGTGTTACGAACAGCTGATCGGATCGGCAAAGCGTGTTTCTGGAATATTATGTTTTTGTTCCTGCAAGCGCTTTTTATGCAATTTTTGCAAAGCTATATGTGGAAGGAAACCGTGACCGAGGACAAGCTGATGGCATCAGATGTAAGTACAACTCCTCCGGTTTTGTATGCAAAACAAATTATTGCGCTAGCTTACACGGTTCAGGTTCTACAGGGATTTAAAAATAGTTACACAAAACGGAGCGTGCTGCTCTGACCGGCTTTAAAGGGTTAACAATGACTTTAAAAAAGAATATAAAATAGTGTGCAACACCACTGAAGTTTTTTTTTTTACCTCTCTTTTCAACCAACGGCAGTCACTCTCCTCTCCAAATAACTTCTGCTTAGCTTTCCGAGCTTCCCTCGGGTCCTCTTAATCAGCGGTCTCCAACCTTTTTTGCGCCACGGACCAGTTTATGCCCGACAATATTTTCATGGACCGGCCTTTAAGGTGTCGCGGATAAATGAGGGAGGGGCTAATAATCGGCTCAGTCATTTTTAATGATCGTTGAAAGCCCAGATCGTAATCGTGATTAAAATTCGATTAATTGAGCAGCCCTAAGTAATCTAATTACTTTTTTTGCAATAGTAATCCCTTACTTTACTCGTTACTTGAATTAAAGTAATTGGATTACAGTAACAGATTACTTTAACATGTTACTGCCCATCTCTGGTGGTATGTGCTTGTAGTTCTTTTGTATAATTTTATTTTAGTTTTGTAGTCATTTTGTACCTCTTTGTAGTAATTTGTTTTTATTTTGTAATTTGTAGGTTTTTGTTGTTGTTTTATTACCTTTCCCCCCTTTTTAGACACTTTCACTTGTTTTATTTGTTTGTTTTTTGCATAATTTCGAGTTTCATTTCGTATCAATTTGCAGTTGTTTGGGTCCTCTTGAAGTCATTTTGTGTGTTTGTGTTTTCCATTCTTTCCAGTAATTTTGCTTTTGTTGTAGTTGTTTGAGCCTTTGTAGTTTTCTATAATTCTGTCTTCTGCTACTTTTACGTTTTTGTAATATTCTGATCTTTTGCCTCTTTGTAACCAAATAATTAGATCAGAATGGTTATTTGTTTTGTTTCATTTTGTAGTAACTTTGTATATAATTGAGTTAGTTATTCTGTTGTTTTGGATCCCATTTTGCATGCCCTTTGTAGTGTTTTTTTTTTTTTTGCTCTTTGCTTGTTTTTAGTCAATGTGAATGCCTTTGTAATTTCTACAATTTTGTTTCGTTTGATCTTTCCAGTAACTTTGCTTGTTCCTTTAGTTTTTCTGATCATTATGCTTATTTAAAAATTGATTTCCAACCTTTTGTAGTTTATTTGTTCTTTTTGTAGCAACTGTCTTTGTAATTTTGTCCGTCACTTGGTTTGTTCTTGAAGTTGTTATCTTTATAGTCACTTTGTCTGTTTGTTGTTGTTTTGTGGTTGCTTTGTGGTCATTCTGCATATATTTGCAGTCAGTGTTTGTAGTGGTTTGAGTCATTTTCTAATGTGAAGTGTGAACAATAACATTCATCAGAGGCACAGGGTTCAGAGGCCCAATTACAGGTTTGAAGCCCAGAAGACCTCGTTCCTGATGCAAACGTCCTTGAGATTTCCACTAATGCTTCCTTTTTTGGCCTGCTACTGTTTCTGACCTCCATCATGAAAGTCACACATGCTTAATATATTCAAAAATGCTGGTACCTAATTACACTTTATGCATAATGAGGAGGGTGGGTGCGATGAAAGGCCAGAGTCGGAACCATTTCAGGAAAAATAATTCATGCCGTCTGCTTGTTGACTCATTCTGTTCTACCACAATAACTCCAGCCCCCACCCCAATGATGGCTAATTGTTCAAGATGTGCTATCAGAGGGGTAGGAGAGAGGTCTGGGTGTTACCAGGCGGTGGCCTCTCTTCTGCTCGTCTTTGATGAAGGGTTCTTTTGTTGGAAATGTAATTCCTTCGCCCGCATGGTTGTTTTCATTGTATTCAAGAGCTTCCCTTAACGACGCCCAACGTTGCAGCTTGCCAACCTCTTCCACTACGTTTCTATGGTAACAAGTAAGAGTGAGTGCGTCTGGGAGATGACTGATTGTGTTTGTGTGTGTTTATTACGGTGATGTGGCTTATTTTTACATAATGAATCAATTATTGAGGCTGTGCAGCAAGCTCGTCTGAATAATTGCAAACCAAAAAAAGAAACAAAAAACCTTCTACACATAACATGTAATGCGTACTTCCTTGGAAAAGGTGCAACACTGTGTTGTAACACTCTGTATGTGTGTGGACGGGAGATGATGTATAATGGGACATCCAACTGATATCATTCGCCTGCCAATCTGCACCCTGCTCGCCAAACCCAGCCTCCATAATTGCTTTATTGAGGCGAGTCATGGCAGCTACAGTGTCTCTATTTATACACAGCCCACAGTATAGATGAAAGTACTCTACCGCCCCCTGCTGCCCAATGCAGGCCTTGCATTCCAGTAAAACGAGGGTTCATGGACACGAAGTAGTAAAATCCTAAAGACAAAGAAATGTAGAAGAGATGTCACTGTAGTAAATTCTCAAATACTAATAATGCTTAAAAATGCTAATAATAAAAAACTTAATAATCATCAAGAAAATCCACACAGACAAATCAGTTTTGTTTTAATTTAATTTCACATAATATGTGACTAAATGATTTGGTCATGTGAGACAGGCTGACATCTGTCGATGTTTGTCTATGTTTTGTCTTTAATTAAGATGTGAAGAGGGGTAACTAAGACTTATCCCCACTGCTATGAGAAGAGAGTCTGGATTGGTGTTTAAAGGCTTAATTATTAACCCATCCATAAACAAAGGGGAAGCTTCACCATAGAAACAGAGAGAAAAAGCAAAAACACAAATTATACAGTACTGATGAAATATCGCATCAGTACTGTATAATTTATTTCTATAGTTCTAATCATTAGCTGCTCAAATGAAAACTCGCAGTGTCAGTATCAAACAACAATCAGTGCATCTGTAACAATAACAAGATAAATATAGATTTCAGTGTTGGGAAGGGTTTGCGAAGAGAAAACTACTCCCCTTGTGGTCAGTGATTAAACTACATCCGTTCATGATTCCTACTAGATTGCCTGAAATTTACCAGAGTGTCTTTGAATTTAATTATTCCTTCTTTTATTTTCTTATTGAACAGCAGACTAGGGACTGAGGGGCTGATGGCTTTAATGCAGGAGTCCTCAAATATGTAAAGAACATCTTCAAACTGGAAACTGAAAACACCACAGATCTGATTTATTAGGTATTTATCCGACAGCCCCACCTCATGGTAAAATATCTTATGAACTCTTAAGATTGATTGCTAAAACTCAAACAAAGTTTTCAGTTTCTGGATGGCTTTCTGGACTCCTGAGGTCACCTTGGAACGTTGCTGCTCAGTCAACGATATTTGCATGAGGTCAGTTTCTACAACATACCTGACAGATAAGTCAGTGCCCGCAAAGCATCTGCCCAACTCCTTCTTGTGAAATGTTTTGATGTATCTGAATATGTAAGAGTCAACCCAGATATCATCCTGACCTTCCGGAGAGACTCCACACGCCACTGCGGGACCTTCAGTATATCTCTCCGAGGTTTTTGAGACATCTTTAAATTCAGTCTGGAGCTTACTTCTCACTGCTGAGCTGCTTGGATTCTTCAAACAGCCCATGCTGCTCTGGTGAGACCCCAAATCACCCTCTCTTCTAATCTCTGTGGCTGAAATCTTGCCTGCTCTGGGATGTTTTTGTGAGGCACTGTCATTATAAGGCTCTGTTGTTGATATTGCGATATACTGGTTGAGGAAGGCCCGATAAGGAAGATGCTTTGATTTCCTTCTCGACCACTTGTATGTGGTTGGCCTTTCTTTGTTCTGTTGGCTGACCTTCCAGTTTGTCCTTTCCATTGATGCGTGCTTTCAAAATCCTCCCTGGAGCCAAACTCTCAGAGGAAACTTTTTGCCTCAAGGAGGCATTTTGAGTCTTTGAGAGAAGTCTTTGGATTTCATTTGCCTTACCTGGGCTCTGTGTTGATAATGTTGATAAGCTGCTTGCGGGTTCCCTCTTAGAGCTGCTGTGGCTTACAGAGTCGACATACTTGTGATGAGATATTAACCTCGTATTATGACCAGTTTCTCTTGGGTTAATACCAGCAGTTTGGACTGTGACTGCAGATTGAAGCTCATCGGCTCTGCGAATGAGGTCCCCTCTCAGGGCTTGGACAGCTGCAAAAGGCCCCTCAATGAAGACTTTCCTCTCCTGGGGCACAGGACGAAAACGCAGCGATCTGTGAGCTGACCGCAGGCTCTCAATCACCAAGTCCCGATTGCCGCCGAATATAGAAAGATCAACCGTAGCGCTTGGGACATAGAAAAACACCTGCACCACAGAAACGTGCTTGAATTAGAAACTTTTATTTTGCAATCAAAAGCTTATCAAAAGCAAGTGACTTAAGTAGGCATGGTGTTTTAAAATCACACTGATACTTACATCTGTGCTGAAGGGAAACACAGTGAGGACGAAGTCTTCAGGAAACTGGCTGTCTGTCATAATATGCTGCTTCTTTTCCACCACCCTCGCTGCATCTGCCAAAAGTTAGCACAGTTCTGCTGTGGTCTCTACCCAGGTCATTGTTATAATGATGCCTCATGAACCCACAAAGCTAGCACACTTTTTTTGTCACTCAGAGTGCACAGAGCTTGACTCGACTCATTATCTACCAGTCTAATGTTAGCTTTTATATAACAGTACATCACTTTGATAATATCAGATTAATCCATTCATCAGTTAGGCACACATCCAAGCTGCAGATCATACAAAAATCAAATGTTTCATTCATACATTACCCTTTCCACTCAGCATAATGTAAAAGTGGTTCTCAGGGGAAACTGAAATTGGTTCCCGTGGGTACCAATTATAGTGAAAAATAGCAGATATGTTTGACAATGACGAAACAGTTTGTGTAAGCCCTTTAGGTATTTGCAATTCCACATGGATAAGGTGGCCTTAGTTTGTGTCTGTCATTTATTATTACATTCACAGAGCTCCGGAAATAAGTCTCCCATTTTAAAAAAAACAGAATATGTTCAAACTCATAAAGCAGACTGTATTGTCTGACTAAGGTAACTGGAACACTGCACCAATCAGGGAGCACTATTTTAATTTCTAATAATCCCATTGTACAATAAACAATACACCCGGCTTTAGAGTTAAACAACAGGCTGTATGTTATGCAGCAATGATGTGTCTGAACTGAAATAAACTTCATATTTTTGATAGAAGACAGTACATACAGATTCAACTGTACGTTGTTTTTAGGCCTTTATTGTAGTAAAATATCTGTATACATGAGTGTTGTCACAACACTATGAAGTTTTAAGATGTTGTTTGCTACATTGTTTTTTATTTTAGAACTGTGAACACAAAAATCATAAATTGAAGAAAACAGACTGCTTTTCTTTTCTTTTTCTATTTTTTGAAGAGTTGGGCCGAATCTAAAGTGCTTCAGAGACAGGCACATTTACATGCGGTGACTTATTGTGAAAAGTAAAAATCACAGTAAGCGGTCATTAAAAAGTGTTCATTGTTTACAAACTGATGAGTCATCTCATAAATCATCATACAGCCTGTATAGGCTGAAAGTGTCGGCGATACTGGCCCTGGGTTTACTTGGAAACGGACTGAAATCAAAATTTGAAGTATTGCAGTAACATTTAGCTTAAATTAGCGAAGAGTGGACAACTTTTTAGAGCAGCTTTTTGGGCAACTTCATTTAACTCACTGAGCGCTGGAAGAACTGCTCATACGCAGATTAGCTTTTGTTGGTTGGAAGGGGACACCCTCAAAAACTGCTTGTTGTCATTAATGTATTTATTGAAGGACGCACAGCTTTACACACTATCAGTAGCGACATGTTAGCCTATAGCCTGCCTTTAGCCACCACCTGCTAATTTACCTTCTTCGTTTTCAAAAGTGACAAACGCAACTCCGTCCATGTTGGTGGGATATTTGACCTTTTCGACGTCTCCTCCATCACTCTTCCGGGTGCTTTGGAAGTGAATGGTCAGCTTATCAGTTATCCTGCCGGGGGGCAACACATTGGGAACACCGGAGACAACCACCGTCCTGCTGTTCTCCCAGGAGTCGGTCTCCATTACCCTTTTGTTATGCTACATTAGCACTGAAGCGTCGACATAACGGTTAGATACTCCCGCGTTTTTCGGCCACACTAAACACGCCTGTCATTAATATGTAACCACTAAACCAGTTTTCTGTTAGTTTCACTTTCACTCGTTAATTCCATAGTGTTCATAATGCAGTAACGAACTTTGCCCACTAGGTGTCTCTGTTTCACTACATCCCAGGCTGAGAGGAGCGTTCGTTCAAAATGGCTCATTCATGCAGCTGGAAATGAGGCTGCAGAGCAGAGCAAACATCTCCGCAGTGCCCAAAAGGCACAGATACAAACCTCATGGCAACATCTTCCACAGAGTTGCCTCATCTGTTGCTCTTCTCTCCCATACCGAAGCGACATCTTGCTCCCAAGGAAACATTTCAATTAGACCTTGAAATTGCTGACTGCAGCTAACTAGTGGAAAAAGTCAACACTTGTGGTGCAAACATTTATTAGAATCTAATTTTTAAAAAATGAAAGAAAAGAAGAAGAAAAGCCACGCCATACACAGAACACCTCTCATGAGTCACACAAACAGAAATCCAAACAAATTAAGCCAAGTAGTGACAAACTCGATTGTATTATTCTTGTGCATATAAACATTTTAATATATAAAACAAAGTGGCCTGGTCGAGTGCAAACAAACAGGTATTAAGGGTTAATAAAAGAAAAACCCAGGCTCTGTCCGATACCAGTCAAATCTCCACCTCTGATCATCACTTCAGTGCAAATGCAACATTCACGGTGTTTAATGGTGACTTTAAATAATTCAGGTAGTTTATCTGTGATTCAGTGTTTCTTCTACAAATGCTGCTACGTGCCGTTCTAGAACCTTTAAACACCCAACGTGACACATTCAGTTCAATTTAAACATAATTATATCATCTAATTTTCAAAAAGTGGCAAGAAAAAAAAATAAATTTGGTATTAAAACAGCCGCAGTAGACACACTAATGTGATAGCTGGCAAACAAACCCCAAAAGTCTCCAAACACTTTGACTTCAGAACAGCAAACTCGAGTTTAAGAATAGAAGTGGGGCGCTGAGCGGAGCTCTGCAGCTACGGACAAATGTTACAAACTGGTGCTCGGTTTCCACCCTGCACAGACCTGTTGGCCGAAAAAAAGGGAAAAAAGCTAAAAGAAACTAAAACAAAATAAAAATGAACATTCATTCTTCAGACATTTGATGTTTCGATTTGGACAGCGTCTGGGAGACAGTCCAGACTGAGGCAGCAGAGGCAGGTGGTTGGATGTGCGTTCCATGTGTGCCGCTCTGAGATCTTAGCAGCTATGAGCCAGTCCTGTCTGAGTCGCACAGCTCCCCTTTGTGTCCGCTGCCGGTTCTGAGTTTAAAGGCGGCTCGGGGGCCTGTGGGGCGGAACACGGCGCTCGGGGTGGTGTGTCTGGAGGGGAGCATGGCAAAGATAGGGCGCGACGAGGCCAGGTCTCTGCCGGGAGCGCCTCGGGTCGAGTTGCACAACCGTGGCTGCTGGTCCGACAGCCGGCGGATCGATTCGCCCCCTTTGTACATCTCTGCCAGGAGGTGGTGGGAGTCTGTACAGCTGATCCCCTCCGGAGGATGTGTCACGTCCAGAATCTGACTGCTCACTGCAGACGCACACAGACAGACAGCGCTGTGAGCAGTGGAGCCAATAAATAAAACAACTGTCATGGGTGAGCAGAGGGGGGGAAACAAACAAAAAAACGACAACAACATCAGACCTGCACCATCGGGAGGCTTCAAATAAAATGCTGCTGTCAGCTTTAAATCTTTGAGTTGGAAGGACAAACAGATCTATGCGTCTGGTTATAATTTACTGGATTTTTTTTTTACATTTTCTTTAAAAAGAAAAGGTCCATCTCTCAGTCTTAATTCCTCTGTAAAAGAAGCTGCGTATGAGCCCCAGTCCTTGTTGATTGCCCCTAGTGGGATTGTTGACTAAAGCGCCTGAATAATGAAGGGGAAAAAAAAATCTCAGCACCTGCAAAAAATACAGCGTGATATTTGAAATAATCAGCACATTTGTGTCAGTGTTAATACTGCCAGGACTGCAGGTTCCACTGCCAGGTGTGATTTCTGCCCCGTCTGGAAATTATTTCTGCTTACATTCACAAACAGACGCTTTCTCCACAGATACGGAGCACAGCAAGCAGATTTTGACAGAATAAAAAAGGTGATGTTACTCCACTTAATCTGGCAAAGAGACTACACAGCAGCTGGATTTATCTGGTGATGAATCTCAGCACGAGTTTCTGATAAACACCTAAAGGCTGACATTCCAGCCAGCGTGCGTGTTTTTACAAACTGCTGGCCTGAATTTGAAAAGAAAAAAACCCAAAACACTACATAATATTCTGGACTAGGATTTGGAGCTTCTTCTGTGTTGAAGAGGTCAAATCTCGGTCAGAACCTGCCGCTAACTCGAGGTTCACTAAGCTTAAGCCTCCCTCTGGTCTTCCTATTACCTGCTTCACCTACACTGAGATCTGAAGAGACTGATTTTCTGCCGGTCTTCCTCCCATGACTGCCACGCCAAACCCCCAGAGGAACCTGAGGAGACAGAAGATGCCAGTAAGGTAGGTGTGCTTGTGGGCGGCAGGACAAGGAAAAAGAAGTCAAAAGTGGAAAACCAGTACTACCTGATGTTTGGCCATCATGTGTGCAGTGTGGATAAACGGAGGTCTGATGGAGGGTTTGTACTGCAAAGGCTGGCCCAGTAAAGAGTAGTGCGCTTCACCTGGTAATCAGAGTCAAAACAACCTTTTCAAATATCAGTTTGCAGTCATTTAAATCGCTTTAGAACCTAACTGCAGCTACATAGACAGTAGCTAACTAAAGTACTCGACAATCAATGATTAAAATATAAACTCCAAGTATAGCTGCCAGTTTAAACAAATGATATATGACATTTATTGAATCCTGTGTGCTAGAACCTGTTTAAAAACACGCACGCTTTAACATTGTTCATGGCAAGCAGGAAGTTGGGAAGTTAGCTACTGCTTAAACTACTTTGCAGCATGCTTTTCAAGCAATTTAGTGCAATTTGTCCCTTAATGTTAAATCTTAGGTTAGACATCTTTTACAAGCACAGCTGAAGTTACTGTTGTATTTAAAGTTGCTGCACAGACCCTCAAGTGTTCTCCAATGCACTGACTCCTTCATTTAGCATCAGGAAATGATGCCCCTCAGCAGGATTAGTTTAAAACACATGATCATGCTCTTCACTCCAATCTTAAAACCTCAGGAATATCAGTACATAAGCAAAGGCTTGTGAATATGGAAGAAGGTTTCATTCATCCAGATAAGAGATGCTTCAACTGTACATTTTTTGATGTTGAATGCATTCGTGCGCCATTGAACTGCACAGTCACTGAGTTTTGAGGATGCCATGTTTGTAAGCATGTACTGCAATACTACTGCGCGTCTCTGACCTTGTCCACTGTGGCAGAAGGCTGTAGGGAGCTGCGGGTGGTGGGCCATGACAGGAATGGGTGAGATGCCTGTTGGGAGGCCCTTGACGCTGGGCGGCTGGCCTGGCGAGGGAGTGAGTGCCGGAGACGAGGGCAGGCTGCTCTACATACAACACACCGATGATGCAGAGAGGGGAAACCGGGAGGAAACACAAACACTTTCATTCAAAAAAAAGAAAAAGAAAAAAGCAACTGTGGCCATTTCTTCCTTTCACAAAGTCATTCTGTGGTTCAAGTCATTGCTTTAATGTTCCATTCTATCCACATTAGTCCCACTAATGTACCATTACACCCTAATGCCGAGGACTATTTTCTCCTCATTTTCAGGTTTCGGCAGCACTCACTTCATTTGCAGAGCCTATTTACTACGACATTTAACCTGCCTGGAACAGCAGGCAAGCTGAGTCTGGCTCAAGGCGACAATTCTCACGCAACTGTCAGACGCGTACAAACAAACTAAATTGGCTTTCAAATTGCTTTCTTGTGACCGTCTTAACTTTCTGACACGTAAAGTATGGTCCTATGTAGAAAACATCAGCTGAACAAATTTACAACTGAATTCAAAATGATTTGGAAGTTGCTCCCGTCAAATGAAAACCTCTGGGTCGCCGAGCTAATTAAATGGTTTCAAAGGAGAAACTACGGTCTGAAAGGCACCGCTGTTCTTCTGTGATTGCCTGATGGATGCGCCTGGGCAGCGTTTGTACCTGGGTGTTGTCCGGAAGCGGAGGGAGCTCGGCGGGCCTGCGGTTGCGTTGGTGCTCGGGGCCCAAGTGTTTGTGGCTGAGTGGTTTCCTCTGGCAGGGGGAGGGGGCCCGGGGCTGCTGGCAGGGGGCTGCTGTCATTTGCAGCATCACCATGCCGCTGCTGGGGGCCGGGGGTAACAACCCTGCAAGCAGACAGAAATGGAAAGGTTGAAGCAGTGTTTGTGTCGGCAAGAGGCAAATCAGGTCAGCAAAAAAAAAATAAAAATCCACTTATTTAATTCGTCACATCAGCTCATCATTTATGCACCAAAGTAAATGTGTTTTTGCCCCAAAGCTGCGTTTCAGCACTTTTGTTCAGCTACACACCTCATCAGGGAAAACACTGCTCCTACACCGTTAGCCTCTCAGCAATTACGTCTTAGAGCCTCGACTATAAGGGCACATTGGAATTGGCAATCAGAGAGTCCATTCCCTATTCCTGCTAAATCCTCTGCAATGATCCAGGAAATCCAATTATGTAATTATTTTGTGGCACATGAACATGACTTTTAAAACAAAACAAAAAAAAATTAATAAAATAAATCAGTGCCCCGAACATACATTATACCTCCATCTAATTAACTTCTGTTTACATGAAGCTCATATGAGGCGCAAATCATACACAAACTTTGCACAGCTGATGCTGGTGTCCATTTAGGAAATAAAACCTCGTAACACTAGCAAGGACGATGGGTATTTGGACTTAATTTGTAGATTATTTCTGGCCCCGGCCTAGCCAATTAAAAGTGTTTAC
Organism: Rhamphochromis sp. 'chilingali'; assembly: GCF_963969265.1. Taxonomy (NCBI): domain Eukaryota; kingdom Metazoa; phylum Chordata; class Actinopteri; order Cichliformes; family Cichlidae; genus Rhamphochromis; species Rhamphochromis sp. 'chilingali'. The sequence goes on along the minus strand of NC_137931.1, from coordinate 13,390,714 downwards.
TGGTCACGCTGTAGGTAAGGCCGTCGTGAGACCTTCATCCGACCTCATTACTGGAAGAGCTAGAAATGATGGCTCCCCCTCCACTGTGCTCCCATAATAATCAGACATGAATAATAAAGGTCATTAGTAAGGAGACTGCCCCACCTGGGCCTCTGGACAGCAATTCATGTCCAAAGAGACGGAAAAGAGAAATGAAAAAATGCGTTATTGTAGCTTTGTAAGGCACGAGTCCATTTTATCTTTATTTACCTTTTAATGTGCTAAGGTAAACTGGGAGACAAATTCCCAGGGTTTTTAGAAGTAGAATGGGAGGCAGAGCCTTCAGCTTTCATGTCGCTCTTCTGTGGAACCAGTTTGGATTCAGGAGACAGAAACCCTCTCTGCTTATAGATCAGGCTTAAAAGATTCATTTTTTCCAAAAGCATATAGTTAGGTTTGGAACAGGTGACCCTGAATCCTCCCTTAGGTACGGCGCAATGAATCTAGGCTGCTGGGGGCGTGACAACCAGGGTTCACAGCAACTTTAAGTGACATTGGGCCACATAGGTGGATTTTGAGCAAAGCTTTCTTCAAATGCAACTACCACCAAGAGAGCCATATCACTGGTGGTAAATACATTAGAGGGTTACCGAGGCAACCGGAATCTGGAATGTCCGCTAGCAACCAACTATCAAAGCGGTGCATGATCAGTGAATCGCTTCCTGTGTAAACACCCCTGAACCTTGAAGATAACCGTAGTTGATTAGCAGAGTTGCAGCTAAAGCACTCGACAAACACATTAGCTTTCATCCTCACTTCATTTCAAAGGCATAAAAGGTGGAACATTTAGTAAATACTCCAATCTTCTTCTGCACTGAATCGCACAATGAAACCAACAGTCCCGCTTCAAGACTGTCAAAAAATACATTGGGAAATACATTTTTACAACGTGAACAACGTACCTCTGTAGAAAAATATGGCAAATTAAAAAAAACAAAAAAACCAATCAATATTTATGTTGTGTTTATTAAAAAAAATAGACCCTTGTGAGCGCTGGTATAAAATCGGATAAATATCGACCACATTTTCTTATGAGACGGGCTACGCCGTCTACCATCATCAGTTTATACAGACACATCTGTGTGTTTGATTGAACGGGAAATACTTTGAAAGTTAAATGACAGAAGTTCTATAGGTTTGAGAAGTGGGTTATGAAGCAAAATATTAAAGAGTAATATTACCAAAGCCTGAATATGAAAAAAATAAAGAGTTATCATTAAGAGTAGGACCAACTGGGAAATAAGATGCTAGAGACCCTCTATAACCACTGGAGCACCGCAACGGCAATACCAACAACTTCTTCTGATGAGTCATGACATCAGTCATTTCTTACTTTATTGTTTTCTTTTTTTTTTGTCTCAATGCAGTCGTTGATGTCACCTTAACATTTGCAGTGGTCGACCTAATCACTGTTTAATCTCCATCCAGCTCTGGAGGAAGAGGGACGTGAGCAAATCACTTTTACTTATTCAAACTCCAGGGACCTCCCATCACAGGGCCTCGCGCTTTTTCATTTCAAAAATCCAGAGTGTAAATCTAATCATGCATCTGCCGCACATACAAAGGTAAAGTAAACTCAGGGAAGATTATTTCATTATGAAGCGCAGGCTGTGGCTACAGAGGAATCCGGTCTGCGGTTATTGACACTGAAAGATGAGCAAAATAAAGAATGTCAGAGCGCTGGCAGTGATGGGGAATCTCCAGGGCAGCTAATGTCAGAAAAAAGCGAATATTCTCACTTTACTGCGTGATGCTACTGTAGATCACCGTGTGTTTCTATCTGGACCTGTGAACAGGCTGCATGCCAGCCTCAGAGAGGAGGGTACCTGCGTACTGCTGGCCCGGGTGCTGCTGGGAGACGCAGGGGGACGAGGTCTGAGGAAACTGGAGCTGCTCCATCATCGGTGTGGGCAGGAAACTCACTGTTGAACTGAGGATGAAAACACACACGGGGATGTTCAAAATCATACATTTCTGGAGACTAAAACTATTTTAAAATGTGAGCGGATTTTGGCAAGTGAGTGAAATATGAAATGTTTATGATCCAATGACCACACTTAAAATAATTCAAGCTCCAAGTATGAGTGAATAAACCAGAAGGTGACACGGGATAAAGTCTGTTAGCGTTTTAGTTTATCAAATCATCAATGAATGGTTACTGGAAGTCCACTACGCTGCGGACACCCAGGACTTGAGTTTAGAGAACATTTAAAAACCACCTCTAAGCCTACACAGACGTACACCTTGAGGAGATCTGAGGTGGGAGTATTTATTAAAAAAAAAAACAGAAACTGGAAAGTAGGCGCTCTGCTCTGTAAGCAACCTGCCTGCAGGGACTCGTCTCCAGCTGGTGAAAAAGCGGGCTGCAGGTGGACGGTCGGTCCTCGTGGGAGCAGACTGAGCCGTTCCAACACTGCCACATAAATCATTCCCGCACTGACTGCCCTACTAAAGCAGCCTCATTTTACAGCTGGGACGATGAGAAAGTGACCTCTCCTCACATGCGTGCATCTCTGCATTGTTCTTTTGCTGGTGACGACTGCGTACATGGCCGCGCTTGTCTCTGCTGTTTGTTACGTATACGGAGTCCCAGTGGTGCTCCTCTCGCCAGTATCCAGATTGATTGGGCCCACGGAGGTAGAAACTAATTACATGTTTTGCTTTCTGTGAGCTAGTTCTATCAATCAGCTATAATGAGAGGCTCCACACTACTCCGCAGCAGCCGAGTAATGACAGGAAAATGGCAAAACCTCTTGGAGGCGGCGTCAGAGTCGACATTCATCAGCTGCACGCAGACCCAGTTCGCCAAAAGGATGGTGGTAATAACTTCTTTTTTTTCTTTCCCTCCACAGTGAACAAAGATGACCTTGGCTCAGAGGCGCTTTGGGGATTCACTCATCAACCCCGTTTGGTCTAGAAATAAGAGGCACCTTCAAGCACCTGGCAAATCGTTTGTTTTCTGGGACAAAGAACATCTACAGTCGGGCTAATTTCTTCCATCTAAATCTGATTAACAACTTCGATTTAAAACGCGCCATTAGGACGGGATGAACATAAATCAGAGGCACTTTGTTATCAGTGTAAACATTCAGCTAATAATTACAACTTCACCTTGATACTAATTATTTATCAATGTAAACTTTGTGGCTTTGAAGCAGTTACACACACCCCTACATGTGAAGAGTATCGGTGTTCATACAAATACTTGGAAAGTTTATTTCCAGTGCAGTTAAACACGTCATTTCAAATCAGCACTGTGACGTTTGTCCACCTGAGAGCAGCAGTGAGTTGATGTTCTGTTAGTATGAGAGTGAATGAATAGTGTTATTGTAAAGCGCTTTGGGTGCCTTGAAAAGCGCTATATAAATCCAATCCATTAATACTCCCTTTACCCCAAAATCTAACAATACGTGACCGCAGGATTTTATTTATTTATTTCATATGAGGGATCGCGTCGCATCCCAGCATCGGATGCCCGACGGGTAAGCTGTTCAAAATGAGAATGTGACTAACAGCTGCTCTCCTGCTGAGCTGTATCTGATTTGAGAAACGCCTAGCACGCGAGCTTAAAAAGGAAACCAAGATGGTGACTTCCAAAATCTCCTTTAATATAAAAAGCTAAATTTATTTTCCGAGAAACTGAAACAGATGATCGCCCATGATTTGGATAAAAGAATTTCAACCTCAGCCTTTTCCCAAGGAGGGGTGGGAGGACAAATCCCACGCTGTGTGTTTTGGCAAAACTGTGTCTGTACATATTCATTAAAAAGAAAAGATTGGGAGAATTTGTCATAGAAAAAAAAAGCCCCCGACTAATTAGTGTCCAGGGACTCAATACCAGCATCAAATATCCTTTTTTTGATGGCCACATAAGAAAAACCAGTAGTGCACGAGCTAAAGTAGAAATCATTATGTATTCTTTTTAGATCCATAATGAACAGACAAGCAAATGAAAAGGTTTAATACGGGTCCTGTATGGACACAAAAGACTATTTTAGTCGACCTCTGAGCTGCTGCTACCTGATCACATCCTTTCACCATCGGAGAAATTCTGGGTCGACACTGACACATACGTTTAAGATGATAACTATTATTATCGATATTATGGCCGCATTCTTAGTTTTACACAATGAGGGGAAAAAAGAAAGTTCATTGTGTTTGAAACAATAGTGTGCAGGATTGTCACAGATGTAGATCCATACCTCATGGTGGTGTGCTGGTTAGGAGGCAGCAGGCTGTAGCAGGGCTGCATGCCAGCGACAGCCACTGCCCCCTGCCCTGGCTGGCAGGACACAAACACTGGCTGCTGGTACGTCTGCTGTGGAACAGAAACCTGCTACAGGGGGGAAAAAGAAAGAAAAATAGTCTCAACATGTTCACTGTTCTTTCTTTAGCAGACATTTTAAAACTCAGAGCCATGTTTTTGCATTTCCTAATGTCAAATAAAGACCAACAAAAGGCCTCGAGCGAGGCACGTTTCATTCATAGCAGTGCTCTTATTAATCTAGCTGGGGGAGCTCACGGAGGCGTCCCATCATCAAAGTACCTGATAAGACTGCATTGGAGGGTACTGGACCATCATGCCTTGCATCTGGTTGCCCATATTGCTTTGCTGGTTGCCAGTGAAAGCGAGGTTGGGTGTTGGCTGCACGCCCACTACTGTCTGGTAGCTGGACGCTGGGTTTGGCATCACGGCTTGGTGCACTGAGGCAAAATGAGAAAAGGCACAATGCTGTGACCGAATGAAAAGAGACCCCTGATGGATACGCTGCGATAACAAACCGCCAAAAGTGCAATTAAGGAGTCGTGATTTCGGTGTAGCGCGGCAGGAGAGGACACTCAGGAAAAAAAGCCGAGGCTATCACGATTTCACAAGACAACTGTTCAACACTTTATTGATTTTCAAAGGGTATTTGCTTCTTAAAACAATCCCAACAATGAGCACAGAACCTCCATCAAGCTGAGAACAATAGAAGAGTGTTTGGGGAGTTGAGCTGTTAAAGCTAAAGCAGGTCTGGAATAAATGAGAAAGTCAATATATCTGATTTAGCCTGCAGTGGCCTAAACCTGCAACTTGAGTAGACGAGACACTCGTCTGATGAAGGTAAATTACAAAAACACTGTCACTTTAATGAGATTTCTCCTTCCTACGATACCTTTTTATTTTTAAAATTTAGAGAGGGCCAAATACAAGGACACACAAGAGATGACACAAAGTCACGCAGGCAGGTCCGACGATTCTCCAAACGCCCTAAAATGGCGATGCCTGCACCTAACCAGAGGCTGTGTGTGTGTGGGGGTGGAGGAGACTCGGACACTTAAATGTCAAGGTGACAAAAAGACAAATACCGTCCATTGTGACACGCATGCAAAGTAATCTGAGTGACTAAGGAGAGGATGTCCTTTTGTGAAGGTGTCTTTACAGTCTGCCGCCCTGGGAGAAAAGTACGACGAGACAATGAGAGCGCTCGGCGAGGAACGGAGCAGGAGGACTATTTTTATCCTCCCTCGCCTCCCACCTTCACTTACAAACCAAGCATGAAATGACCGTAATATCAAAAGCACCCGATTTTTATTCCATTCCAGCAGGGAGCGACGAGGGGACGGTTCTGACTTCTTTCCTTCCATCAGACGCAGATAATGACCGACTGTCCTGATTGTTGTGCAAGCGTGGCTGACCATCCTGACGGTCTTGTTCGGCTTTCAGGATTAAAGTCATGAGGGAGGAGAAGTTTCTACTCTGTAGAGTTCTTCCTCAAAGAAGAACGAGGAGTTCTTCTTTGAGGACTGGATTCCCAGATTTCGTTTTAAAAGCTGTCCTCTGCTAAGGTGCTCGCACAGTCTAGCGACGACAAGGTGAGAGGGCTGGAAAAGAGACCGGTTCACTGTGAGATTCATAGAGGCCTCTCAGACAGCGTCCCGGCCCCGCCTCCCGTCTCTCAGGCTCCAGATTCTTCTTTCTTTGTCACAAATCATACGGAACTGAGGAGAAGGACCTCTAGAAACCTCAAAATATACTCCTACTCCTTCCATGAAAAACACACAGGTGATCAGTTATATTAACCTTAAGATGAATTGAAAGTACTGAGGTTTTAACCTCTGAGAGTCACTGATGTTCTCGAGCCGTCTGTCATTAAACTTTCATGTTTCCATTTCCATAAACTAACAAGCAGGCTGGCAGCAAGACTTTTCCGCCATTATACTGCGAGCCCTAGACTGCACCATCATCACTGCAAGAAAAACCCTGACTGGTAAATGTGTCACCTGAAATTGCTTGTACTCTAAGAGAACTGTAGACCAGTGAAAACTGCCTGCTTGATTTGAACACAGTAGATTGTTCCACTCTGCGTGTGGCTTGGTCACAGGGGATCCCCTGTTCAGACAGTTTGCTTATGTTACATCAGGGGAAAAGGAAAAAGGCTCACATATAAAAAGGTGTAAGGACTTGAAATGATGCTTGAAATTCTCCCTTTAAAGGAGCTTCTGACAATATGTTCCTGTTAACTGATTGCAGCTATCGATAAGAGGGACACTTGGACACTCACGCAGCTATTAATGCAAGTAACATGAGAGGTATGCTACAAAAAGTCTTAATTTCTTTACATCGACCTTTAAAGGAGTGAATGACTAACTGCTTTTTCACCCATTTTCAGTGCATTCCTGATACATGGTTTGGGGCTACATTTCAGCCAGAGGCTTTTTATAAGACGTCCATTTTATTAAAATGTATGGAACTATGAAAGCAAAAAGTACAGTCAGATTTTGACTGCACATGCAATATCAATTGAAGGCACAGAAAATGCATCGATGCACCACTAACAGTCATGGATTGGCCTCCCCAGACCTCAGCTTTACTAAAACTGCGTGGGATCCTCTCGACCGTGAACAGAATGAAGCCGGGACTACTTTCATAAGAAGAAAGCTTCCTTAAGAGAGCTCAGACTGTGTTGACAAGTACTGACAAACAAGGTTGTTAGAATTGCACGAACTGTTTTTGTCATATATTGTCCATTTATGTTTCCATAAATTGCTACATCTATATCCGATTTTCCTAGTAAAACACAAAGAAATGAAAGCTGGCTCAAGACTTTTGCACAGTACTGTATATCAGTACTCAAGGGGGAAAAAGGCCAATGAAATTAGTCAATATTTATTTGTTCAGATTTGCACTGGTTAAATGTTTGAATGGAGAAATGTTGAACACATTTGCTTTAAAAATAGAGCTCTATTATATTTTATATAATTTGGTTTGGCATCAGTTGTCAGACTGTCAGCAAGTTGTTGGTCTGGTTTCTCTCATCAGTTCATCCCTATTCTAAACACACACGGCGGCTCTGTGCTGTGCAGGAAAGCTTATTTATTTGCAACTGAAATCTGTTGAGCTTCAGATCTAAAACATTTTTTATTACTGTCTCTTTGATTGAATATATAACTATATTCAATCAAAGTGAGATTCTCTCTCTAGGCTTGACATTTAGTTTGTAGTAGGAGCAAGAGCAGCAAATCCTCAAAGGAGCAGCAGAAACCAAAGAAAAGTTGATGTACGACTCAAATCATAGCTGTATTCTTTCAAGAAAATATGTACCATCTTTAGAGGACATTAGCTTTATCAATTGTCTATCTAGTAGTGATGTTCAATTTATATAACAATGCCTTCTAATAATTTCCTAACAGCAGTGAAGAAAAAAAAAAGGAACACTTCAGTCCTTTCACATATATTACACGATGCTTTCTCAGAAAGAAGCTAAAGCCCTGTGGTAGTGGTGACTGTCTGATGCAATTGAGTGGAAACACTGACAGGTTCCTCTGTGGCCACTGGCTGGGCCGTCGGAGAATTTCCATTGATAACTTATTTATTGTGTGTGCAACCCACGCTGCAGCGTCTTCACCTTTAGATGCTCTTCTATGTGTGCATCTCTAATTAATGCAAAAAACGAAGGAGCAAGAAGGCGCTGGAGTCATGTTTTTTTTGTTTCCCAGAGAAATAATTGCTGTCCTTTGCCTTTGTAGGTCAGCTCCATTTGTTCGCTGTCTATTCCCCGCATCCCCAGCAGGGAAGCCACATTTGCAGCTTACAGATGACAGAATAGTGCCGCAGCCACTTATGGAGACGTGTGTGCCTGATTGTACAAGTCACAACTCTGGGGCAACATTACATCCAGTTAAGTAACAGAGAGTGTAGGTAGGTGTGTGTGTGTGTGTGTGTGTGTGTGTGTGTGTGTGTGTGTGTGTGTGTGTGTGTGTGTGTGTGTGGTGAGGAAAAAGACCAAGCAGGAGCTAACAATCTCAATTCCTGTGGCAAAATGAAAAAAAAGGGAAAAAACGAAAGACAACAGAAACTGAATAATCTAGTGATGACTCCCGGGGAGACATCTGAACTCGTAAAAACAAACAAACAGAGGGAAGAAAGGGAGGAATATTTGTCCTTCACAGAGACGTCTGACATAAAAATGCTCTCTAAGAGCTCAAAGTGAGAAGTTAACAAAGTCTATTGAGCATGACTCATGACAAAACAGCTAGGCTGAGCTTTGCTCCTAACAACACGGAGCCTCAAATTCAAGGAAAACTGTGGATCTTATTCATTAAAACACCCTTTGATTTCCTTCAGATCCACTGTGCGACGCTTTCAAAGCTGTGCTAATTAGTACTGTCGGTTCAGCACAGAAGAGTAGAGGTAAAAGTAGAGGGAACTGCTGGCGTTTGGTATCCCAGTGTGCAACTTTAATCTGAATTTATTATCAATCAAAGAAGACAATTTATAACGGAGCCACGTGTGGCTGTGAGCACATCAGTGCGTGTCAAAGATAATAAGGACAGAAAAATGTTTTTCGCCGCTAAAAAGAAACAGGAAAAAAAAACAAAGTGAAAAAAATCAAGTCATATTTTTTTCAAAGTAACAAAATTAAAGGTATTGAAGTGGATGATTAGTTCACTGTGTTAAGAAACTGCTCAAAACCCTTTAAACTCAATGTAATCTTGTGACAGCGATTACATAACAGCGTAATAGTGTGTGAAAGTGAGTCCAAAAATTACCCTCCTTTAAAATGACATCCAGTGGGCTGGATCGTCTTCGGCTGGGCTGATTCTAGACCCCGGGCCTTATATTTGACACCTAACATGTGAAACTGGGTTTAATAAAATTATTGTTTTTATATTAGTCGGTTAGTCACCACCCTCACCCCGTTTAATCTGCTAGTACATTAGTTGCCAAAAACACCACAGTCACAAAGTCAGCAGTAGCAGCGGCTCTTTAAAATGACCGTGTAAGTACCTTGTTGCTGGGGCAGGTTTTGGCTCTGTGGGCAGTTATAGGGCAGCGTGCTGACAGGCGGCCGGTAGTGCTGCTGCTGCTGCGTGCTGGAACAGTGTGGGTGGTGGGTTGAAGAGCAGTAACACGAGGACATCTGCGAGAGACGCAAAACACAAATTCAACAAGCGCGTGACGCATCAGCGGTCCCATTTGAATTGACTTCACAGCGGGAGGAGGAATGAAGGATTAGTCATAAAGCTGGTTTTCACTGCAGGAGTGACTCATGATGACAAATTAGCACATTCTGAGACGCCTCTGGACAAGACGGCGGGATTTTAGCTGTGCAGCTGTTAGCTGAAGTCCGTACCTGTTGGACAGGCTGCTGGATGTAGGTGTGCTGCTGCAGGAGTGGCTGGTTCAGGGCGGATCCGGGAAAAGCAGCATGACCCAGGGCGGAGCTGGGATATGTGTGATTTTGGGCCGGGGTTGGGAGTGGGATGGGCTGACCCTGCAGCACCCCCGGGTGTCCTCCTGATGGCCCTGCCACTATGTAGCTAGCAACCTGCTGTGGAGGAGTGCCCTGCAGCACCACAGCAGAGGGGTGGTGGTGGTGGTACACAGAGGGATAGTGGCGACCGTCAGGAGCTGAAGGGCCACTGTCATTGGCTGGCTGCTGCGCCAGAGTCATGTGGCTAAACTGGGCGTTGAGAGAGTCAGGCTGCAGAGATAATTATGGGGAACACTTTTAATACGGCACAGATTAAAATCAACAATAGACAGCAGTAGATTCTCAGAGCCAGGTCACACAATTTAACACATTTATTCTGCTTATAATCTAGATCAATATACAGCTCAACCAGCGCGTTTCTAATCCAAGTGTTAAATCAAAGACATCTCATATCGACTTTCACTTTAACTAAATGCAGATAGCTCATATAACTGACCCAACTCCTCATGAGTATCAGCAGCCCAGGTCATCTCTGACATGTTGTTGGAAAAATAGTGTTTTTAGGCATGGATTATGCAGCACTAACATCTGGTGATGAATTAAATATTAATGGAACTTTCCACAGGCGTAATTAGTCACAGAGGCATGTCTTTCACTAAAACCAGGTCAAAAATGAGGTTAAGCGAATGCATGATCTATATATGTGTGTAAATGGCTCCGGCTGGATTTAGATACACCTTTCCACAACATAAGTTAGCAGAATAGTTATTCGGAGGCGTGTTGAGATCTGCTTTTCTAAAGTAATGCATAGAAAGGACAAGACGTGAACTATGAGGATGCAAAACTCCATCTGCTAATTTCATTATTTCTATGAAATAAGATAATTCACAGACTACCAAAATATAAATACATTTGACTCAATATTACTGATACAAAAGGCACATCAATACAGTATGGAGACCTGGGTCTAAGGAGAGCTCAGAGGACTTCTTTAGCACAACCCAAAACGAGTGGATTCTTTTTTCTTTTTGGACATTTGTGTCAGATTTTAATGAACTAATCCAACTGCTCAGAGAAGAAGCCTATAAATAAGCTCTTAATGAGCCAGGTCTGACAGGAGATGGAGCGGGGGAAGAATAATAACATGGAAGAAGGAAGTTCGGTACCACAGTGTATTGTTGGTTAGGACAGACGGGCAGGAACTGAGAAGGAGGAAGAGGAGGAGGAGGAAGAGGATAAGAAGAGACCATTGGGTTGTGGACAGGCTCAGAGGGCGGCTGGAGAGGAGGACAGATCGGCTGAGGAGGGAAGGGAAGAAATGGACAGAAGGACAGGAGACAAGATTGGACGGAGGATGTTAGTAAACTGGTGGGGCTCACTAGCGTTCCTTCACATATTTGTAATATATTTTGTAGGTTGGATTTACTGAAAGCTAACACTAGCTCAGTCTCACACAAAGCCAATATTAGCTCAGGCTCAAATAGTGCTACACTCCACTGAATGCTAAAGTTATCGCAAACGTGGGTAAAGTAGCTAACACATAGTTAATGTGCTAACATGCAATTAGCCAGTCTTTTTATAAGAACTATACTATGTAGCTGGACATGCTAATAAATATTCTGTTTAATCAGTTTGTTAAAGTTTAGTTTTGTTAGTTTAGGACATGGTTTAGTGAAGCCCCATCTCTACACTCTGAGTTAGCGAGGTTAGGAAGCAGTTAGGAAAAACGTGGAAACTGGTTTAAATGATAGAAAAATCCCTGAAAAACAAAATACCACCCACTGACCTGGGAGTGAAGGTGATTGGTTGGCTGTTGCTGCACTGTGGCGGGAACTGGCTGCTGTGGGGGTTTCCCCTGCTGTTGGATCCTGCCAGCAGCTGGGGCAATGCTGGCTGGGTTATAAACTACAGCGCTGCCATCAGGATGGATGAAAGGCTTGCCTGTCAAATTTAATTCATAAGAGACCGAAAACCACTGTGATGCGAGCGTTTCTCACACACAAATAATTCAGCTTCATGCAAAGAGGATAAAAAAAAACAAAACAAAAAAAAACTTGAATGATGACAGTGAAGGACACACCCCGACGGGTCCATGAGGGGAGAGTCAACAGGAAATAACGACCTTGGCAGCGTTTGAAGATCAGTTCGGAGACCAAAAAGTACACAACTGCGCGTTGGGCCCGTGATGCATATTTACAGATTTCTCCCATCTGTTCGCTGCATTTTGATCAGCACGCTTTGGTCTGACTACTAATTTGACAGACAAACCGAGTGCAAGCCCGTGCCAACCTGTAATTCTGTTCCAAAGTTATGAATTTTCATTTGGAAAGCAGCAAATTACAAGATGGGGGATCGTATTTTTGGATCGTTTAATTTGCAGTAGACTGTGGCTGGATCACCACACTTATGAAGACACAGGAATCCTTTTTAAAAAGTCATTTCTGATTTTATCCAATAAGAATACAGAGGCTTGGCATCACCCACCTGTGTGTGGGTTGACCAGAACGCTGCCAGGTGGTATCCCTGAGGCTTCCAGCGGTAACAGGTAATAGTTTGCTGCGTCTGTAGCTGGCGGCGGCTGTGACAGGAGGCTCTTGGTCATCTCAGGGTGTCCGGCGCCTCTGGCGTCAGCAGCGGGATGGATTAAAGGTGCGCTGGGAACGTTGGAGCGGGAAGAGGTTGAGACTGGGAGAGGCAGCTGGGGGCGGGACAGCGAGCTGGACGAGGAACCGACGCTGCTGCACGATTCTGAACCTGAGGAGAAGCGGAACAGAGGGGTGATTATCCTCTGCCTCTAGATTTTCCCACAGCGACTCAAACTTGTCGCTTTTGTGCTTTCGTTATTCATGTGGGAGGAGAAGAGCCTATGGTGATAATGAAACACGGGAGGATATTCGCAGTCATGCCTCTTGCCATTAATGCAACCTCTCCTGTGGTAGCATTGCGTTGCAGTCTCTTGAGGCAACTGTTGATTGAGAAACTGGTAACTCTGCACCGTCTGTGATGGATCTCTCTCTGTATAATTAACGAATGTTGTGCAGAATGGTGAGCGCGCGAAGGGGGTTTAGGGAGGAGGGACTGACACTCCAATCTGGTGTTTAGGATTTTAGCTGGCCGAGTTTAATATTGTTCCCATTAGAAAACTTGTTAGAGGACTTTCACGGAAGGAGGAGAGCAAGAATAGCCTGTAGTTAAGATTAAATTTACATTTAAAGAGCTTGAAACAAAATAACAATATCACAGGCTTCGAAAGAAGCGGTATTTTTATGTGCTTTAAACACACACACGGTGGGACCTAATCCATTTTAAAGTAACAACAATAACACTACACAGATATGCACCATTAACGCAAAATTACCAAACCATCATCGCTGATGCTCACATTTATTTGTATTTGTCATGCAAATCGATTGTTATTGCAAAGCTCGATTGTGCAAATGCGGGTAAACATTTCCAGCCTTGCGACGTGTGGATTATACCTGAAATACCTTGAACATCCAGTACAGTTGAGCGTTGTTGTCCAATCAGATCATTTTTTAAACCTCACTGAAATGTGTGACACTTGCCAAAATGCCAGCTTAATTACCAGACGATGGCTCTTATTAGCCATCCTTTGCTGCAGTTTCACGGCCCGATGTCGTTTCATATAGTTTCGCTCCAACGCGGCCATAAAAACCTGAAGACGGCCTCCCTGCACCGAATCCCCCGCAGAGCATACGCAGTAGCAGGTGACGTTACCGTTTGTACCCGTGTCTGCCATCATGAGGCAAACTGAACTGATCACGTCGGGCTCGAGGCCGTTAAATATTGAACAACTCTGACTTGAGCACCAACTGAGTCTGAACACATGCTGTCAGAGCTATGAAAATGGGAAAAATGGCATGTGTGGCAGAATACTAGTTACTGCATTAGCATAATGAGCGATGACAGCACCTTACATTTCTTTCAGTGTCATTATATCTTTGTGTTTGTGTAGCATATTACCACCAAATACACCTGTCACAGTGGCTCAAGTCTGTGCTGTTGCAACAACATTTCAGGCCATGGTGCAGAGTTAATGCGGCTGTAAAGATCAAACATATTCTGTAACCTAATGTAGAACAACAGATCATCCTTCACAAGCTGTTCACATGGTTTCTACGTAAACGTCTAACCCGCAAACATATAAATATAGATTTTTAGCAGAGTAGAAAAAGCAAATGACCTCACATTTGTTTCCGTGGATGTTTTCCACCACTGGATTCAGAAAACACATCATAAATAATAAGTTGTGTTCGTGATTGCGAGTAAGAAACGGATAATTCTGTCATAACTCAGTCAGAAAAGCTGAAAACCCCCCCCAAAAATTTTTTTAGCTTCAACAATACTAAAGCTCCTTTTTTCAGGTGATCTGTGGCAGTGAAAGCTTATTTGAGAGTGAAAGACAAAGGCAGAAGAGAAAGGCAGCACAGGCGAAAATGTCTCCTCGACTGTGAAAAATCACACGATTTAAGGAAAACTGGGGGGAAAAGAAGCAAGAACAAAATGGAGAGCAGAGGTCGCCCAAGGACTGCTGCTTGTTACTGAGATAAAGAAGACAAGCCTGTAATGCAGAACATCTCATCGCAGCCAATCGGGTTACAAATGGATCGTACTGTGGAGTAAGCACTTGCGGTTGAGGAGCAGCCTGAACTTCATCTCGGTGACACGGCACTGACACTTCCCTGTGCTTACACTTATACATTATGCAGTAACTCCTCACTGTTCGCTTTTCCACTGCTGCTGCACCACATTTAAAGAACCTCCTCCATCACCAGGTTGATGTGCGGTAATTAGTTTTGACAGCTGTCCGGCTGCGCTCGCCCCGCAGACTTTTATCGACCGCGGCGGGACGACAAACATTCCTTCTGATGAGAGCTCAGGTTCCCCCCCCCACCCAAAAAAAGCGAGCATTTTGCTTGAAGCTCTTCTGCTACTTTCTTATTTCTGTTTCTCATTTACCATCTAATTAGTGAATCCTTCCTCCTCATGCTGTGACAGAGTTTCCTCTCCTTCGTCTGCACGACTGCATGAATAAATTAGATGCTCGCTCGCTAATGAGACAAATCCCCCATTAGTTTCATTTAGAACAAAAGCCATCAATCACATAAAAATCTACATCTGATTGAATGTCCCTCCTCAAAAATCAGTTCATTAACAGTCTGTCGATAACAGAATAATGAGAGCTGCACTTCATTCAAGCGTTTTACGTTCAGACTGCACCGTCGTTCCATTTCAAACCAAGTGAGGACGGTCTGCACCAATATGTCGGCTGATATCAGCTGTTACGACTCGTACTGTATATTTATAGCTAATTCTGCACTAACAGGTTAAGAATAGCTGAAACTATTTTTTAAGGATGATTTCTTAATATCAGTGGTGGTAACTGCCCAAATTGTTAAGAAATAATTAATGGTGTGAACACCATACTGTGAACACACCACTGTTAGGAAATATCTGTGTCCACAGTGTCTATCAGTACTGGACATCATCTGAACACCGTGCTGCTCGGCTGCCTCTTGCCTGTTTTCGAGAGCCTCCCGGTGCTCTTGCTGCTGGCTGTGCTATCCCCTCTGACGAGGACGGGGGAAATGCCGCTGAAGCTGCTGGCCTTGGTGATGGCGGGCCGCGGGGCAAGTCGGTTGGAGCTGTCCGAGCTGTCGGTGCTGCTCCAAGGCCGGGGCTCGCCGTGTCGCGGCAGCGCTTCTGTCTCCGAGCTGCTCTGCCGGCTGGCGCCAGACTGGCCGGCCCGTAACCTGAAAGGCAAGAAAGCATACATTTTCAAAATATGTTATCATCATTTATTTCTACGTCTGTGATTAGGACGCTTGTACTTAAAGGGCATTTTTTTTTTCACCCTTACATACTGGAAATTGCCCCAAAATGGTTTATGAGCCGTCAAAAATGATTCCCAATCATTTTTCTTGTTGACTGATTGAGGATCAACTATTGTTTCAGCTGGAAAAGTTTTTTAAAAAAAGTCTATTTTTGGTGTTTGACATGTTACAAGATGACTGGAGACTGTAACAACATATCGGAGCAGTCCAGCAAGCCTGTGTCTACTCCTAACAACAACCTGCACAAACTCCTAAATATACGATCACTTAAAGAAAAAAAAAAAAAAAGAAAAGATCTGGTGTTTTCATTTTGGGGGGAAAAAAAAATGTTTTTGCGGTTTAATTGGCCGTTTGTTGGTGTGAATAGGCTGTCCCACATGAGGAGGTCTGGGCAGAAAATCCAGTTAAACAGGAGCTTTCTCCAGCAGCAAAAACAAATCCTCACATCAGCAGTCCTGTTCCTGAGCGAGCCGATTAAGACAGACAGCGACTCAAAGGGTTTTCTCTGGAAGGAGCTCAGACGTATGTGTGCGAGGATGGGTGTGTGTGTGTGCGTGTCTGTGTGTGCGGACCCACCTGAACATTTGCCGCCTCTGTTGGGTGCTCATGCATGCGTCTTCATCCTGAGCACTGAAGGGAGGAGAGAAGCATTTCAGAGAGCAGGCGCTGACAAAAATGAGCCATCTACCATTTTAAAACGTGGCAGGGCTGCCTCTAATTGCTGCTCTGACAGGAATACTATAAAAGTGATTGAACTTCTGTAAAAGTAGCGGCTTTTCTGAAGAGCTCCAGTTCCCCTTTATAGGATGAAATCAGCCCTACCTTGCCCAATTACCTGACAATTCATCATCCGCGTTAGCCAGACACGGCTTTTGGGGGAATATTTCTATTTAATGAAATGTGGCGGAACGTCAGCGATCATATGATTAATGCCATTTCACTACTTACCTTCTATCCAGTATGAAGTGATCTCCCTGCGAGTGAAGAGGGAAATTACTGTCAATAATGTGGAAGAAAAGCCAACTCATCTCTACTGAAAGATGTTTTATATTTATGAAAATTCTCTGTAGTATTGAACAATTTGTCAATAACTGTGTTAACAAAACGTGCCATTGCACTGTGGGCTCCAAAGCATGCATGTCTACCAATAAATCTGACTTCTTCACAAAGATGGAGGGCCTTGAAAAATCGGAGTGCACCCCCCTCCGTCTATAATTTCAAAAATCCTGCCGTGGTAATTGTTAGCAAGAAATCTAGTGAATTTGCACATGAATAGAAATGACACAAAGATTTGTGCAACATGGCCCCCACCACACCCCCCCACCCTCAACCCCTCCCCGCCCCACTCCGCCTACACAAACAGCTCTCACATCATGTGCAAATATCCTTTCTCTGGCTCGCTGGTACTCCTCCTCCCTCTCCTCCATCGATTTGCTCCTCTTGTCAGCTTTCAAACGCATTCGAATCTGGCAAGGACACACACACACACACACACACACACACACACACACACACACACACACACACACACACACACACACACACACACACACACACACACACACACACACACACACACACACACACACACACACACACACACACACACACACACACACACACACACACACACACGCACTTCTTTAACAGCTATGTCAGGGACGCCAGATTGTCCCACTCTTACCAACATGTCAGAAATGAAAGTGACAGCTTGGTGGAGGAAAGAAAAAGAAAAGAAAAAAAGAAAAAACACCTACCGTGCTGTCTTCACGATCAAAGCTGGAGTTGTCTCGTTTGAGAATGTAGCGTTTCTGAAAATCGTCCGCCCTGTCATCCTTGATGTGCTCGGAGAATTTCTGATCGGGTCTGTCGGTGGGGGGAATTCGCAAGAGTTTTAGTGGCAGCTTAATTTCGGGCGGATGCTGACAGCAACATATGTTAGCAGCGCGGCAAATCAACTTATCTCTCGACTGATTGAAACAGCTTATGGCTGCAGAAATTCGCCACCAATTAACCTGCAGAAATATCACATGTTGTAGAAGAGCGATCCCGCTAACGTTTAGTTACCAATAGAGCAGGGCGATATGACCAAAAACATTTATCGTGATATACATTTGAAAATTTGCGATAACGATATAACTGAAGATATAATTGACACCAGAGAAAATACTTTACAACTCCACAACTTTATTAGTGCAAAAAAACCAAAACCCATCAATGTATTTTCACTTAAACAAGCAGCTGTTTTTTATGTGTTATGTAAAACATTAACAGTGCAAATTCCTTGCTGACAGTTTAACCAAAAGGCATTTCCAGTGGAAACTGGCCGACAGATCCTCAGCATAACCATGTATAATATCTACAAAACTTAAAGAGGTTATATACACACAACACGGTAATATTATGTTGAAGCACAGTACGTATCACTCCGCGAGGCTCCAGCCTACGGTAGCCGTAATGCTCCGACAATCCATCAAGCAGTGCGGGTTCGTAGCTTAGCAAAGTCGTACTAAGACATCTGACAGATTTTTGAGCGCCGTGTACGTAAAATCGTTTCGAGGTCAGTAAACACAACCAGAATTCATACATAAGGCACACGGGATTATAAGGGGCACTGCCGATTTTCAGAAAATCAAAGGACTGATTTTAAGTGTGCCGTATTTTCCAAAAAACACGGTATATAACGACGGCTCGCTAGCATGCGCTACCAAAAATAGTACTGTGATGTGTATCTGACGGACGAAAGCCAAACCAGTTCCACACCACTGAAGTTGCAGCATTTTTACAAACCAATTCTGGTTCATCCGTTTCATTCAACGATCCGCTTTCGCTCTTCTCATTCTGCGTCGCCGCCATGTGCGTATGAAAACAAAGGCACTGCGTGTGCGCATTTTACCCATATTCTATGGCGATATTTCATTTTCTTATCGTTGCCCAACATTATACCGGTATTACCGTGATCGGTATGATATGGCCCAGCCCTAGTTAACAACTTAAATTCAAATAGCAAACACCTCCAGGACACTCACATTCTGGTGTTGGTGGTTTTGTTGATCACCACCGACTTCCCACTGGGGTCCACGTTGTGATCCATGCCGAAGTAGGCCGCCACTCGATGTAACAGCATCCTGTGGTAGGGCGTCATGGGTGGGAACTTTCTCTTTTGACTTCTACAGGTAAACACAAAGAAATTACAACATTACAATTAACACAAAAGGTCCCAACGCCAGGTTCAATGAGTGGGGGGATTAAAGCTGCATTCAGCATCCTGAATAGATGTCATTTTTGGGGCTGTTTTGCACTTCAGAGGTCACTGTGGGGACACTCAAAGCCCTCTATCTCTGGTTAAATGTGTTTAACTCAGTAAAACCAGGTGCTCTGGTGAGTTTGGTAAGGACAGGAAGTGCTTTTCATTCATTTCTTACTCATTATTGCTGATGAAATCCAAGATGTCCTGTTCCAACTTCAGCAGCATGATTCGATCCCTAGGAAATGAAACAGACAAGACCGTCTGAGAAGTCAGTATATCTTTCCATTTCTCAGGTTATCCCTCTGTACATGTCTGCTAATATGTTTGTCATAGGACAGGTCACACCAGAAAGAGTCACAGCAAGTTGAAGTTGTGTGTCTTTACACAATGTTTACATTTTATTGATGTAGTCAAGTAGACATTAAGAATGTTAGCTAAATGCTAACACTGTAGCTAGCAGGGAAACAGTGGCTGTATTAATTATTCAAGAACACAGAATCAGTTTTCCTCTTCGTTTAGTAAAACATGAACTAATCATTTGTTTTGTTCAAAATCAATGAGCAAAATTATTTCAGCGATCTATCTTTGCTTAAATTAGAGAACAACAGTCAGTGTGGCTGAAAAGAAAACAATTCCTGATCTTTTGAAAGACCACCGTTCTGTTGTTTCAGCAAGCAAGGTACATGCTAACGCAAATCACTTATAAATGCTCTCTAAAGATTGTGTTTATTTTTCCTGCTTGTGCCTTTTCCCTCCAGAACATTTTGTTATGGGACTCTACAGAAACTCATGTTTACTGAACCCTTGTATATTTGTAACACTGAATCATGTCTCATGACTTCTGTGCAGCAGAGGAGGTTACATAAAACGGGTCAGCGTGACACACGAACTAATAACAGCTACAACGGCTTCCTCCATTTTGGACTTAGCACTGCCGAGATAGAAATCCCCAGCACAGACAAAGCTACCAATATTATAATATCTCTGCAAGTGAAAACATACGTAACATAAAACCACTGAAAGGATCACACTTCAGATTTTACATTTTGCCATGACTGGTCTGTGAGCCCCTGACATTCAATATTTAACATCAACTTTTTCACGTATCCTAAACTCACCTGGGGTTGCCCTTCAGTTTGTTGACCAGGAACTCATGGAGATCTATCCCAGTTGAATCTGTATAGTCTTGACTGGAATCTGATAAAAGGAGACACACACCCCGATTCACTGAACGAGGCTAACGCCTAACAAATCCAACCAAACTAACTTTACCAGAGTGTAATTTTCTTGCAATGAATAATAAGATACTTAAAATGATGCACTCTGTCAACTATCCAAATTAATGACAGTTAAAGAAATTTGTAATATTAATATGCAAATTAGTCACCTATTCGTGTGGGAAAACCTAAAAAGCCAAACTGCACGCCTGACACAGGAAACCACCACTGAGGGTGACATCGTTCAACGTGATGCCGTTTGATTGGTTATTAGTGGGACTGATATTTAGGAGGGGGGAGGGGGGGATCTGCTGCCAGCTTGTATGAAGCTGTGAGCACTGCCAGCATTTAAGAAATGAAGAAGTGGTCGGGTAACAAAGTTGACAATGAAAAACATGTTCCTGTGCACCAACAAAAGAATTAGACTCGTGAGTGGGAGTCGAGGGGGACGCTGGAGCCCAATCCCCTTAGTGGGTGTCTGGTTTCTATAATTGAAGGCTGCCTCATCAGTGGTGTCGCTCCACAGAGGGAAGCAGACACCTTTATGCGCCTGTGGGAATCCATATAATTGCTTCACACCTTGAGCTTGTCGCAATTAACTGAATCACGCCAATTATTGGCCTATAATGAGATATCATTTAAAATGGAGAAGTGCTTTTGGACAAACTGGAGGACACAGAGCCAGAAAAAAGAAAGGTGGAGGATTGGATATTCCTGGTGACATGGTAAAGGATATAATTATTACAAGAATGTAATTTGGCTGAGTGACACGGATTGTGTGATAAGTATCATTAACGCATTTGGCTTCATTTCAATAGTTTGCCAATGACACTCTCACCACAGTGCTGTCACGGCTCGTCTTCACATGTATGTGTTTTCTTTAGTTTATTTCTATATATAAACTCACATTTTTGGAGCAATGTTTATAAACGAGGCCTCAGGTGTTTAGGATATAAAGAAAAGCTAAAGCGTTGATGGAAACGGTGACAGGTCTTCATTTTGAAGTGTAACTGGAGCGTAGATATTCGTTTCCAAAACGGCAAAAACAAACATTTCTCACCTCTCGACAGCATTTTTTTCTGCGTTTTCTCTGGTTTGTCCGCCTTGTCGTAGTTTTCTTCTTTCTCGGCTTGGACTTGTGCAGCTCGTTCTTCCTTTTCAAAGGGCTGGAGTAGGAACCCATCCTGTTCACACAGGAAAATATAACTGAGGAGCTGCGTGAAACCAGGTGGTTTGCAAGGAAAAAGAAATAGGAAAACTGAATGCCCCGCAAATGCTAGATGTGACCGTGAGCAGACATGAGACCTTAATCTAGAAAAGGGCGTCAAACACAAGCATTTAATTCTGGGTTAATTACAGAATAGGACGACCACTGTAATGGAAACCTGTTTACTTGGAAGTAAAGGTGTTTCAAATAACTAAGAGACAGATTAGCTTGTTTTTCTTAAACCACCTGAACAGAACTTGAGCTGGAGCCTGAAATTAAACAAGGCAGCATTTCCTTCCTTACGATCCAGCAGAAAGAGGTTTTAGCTATAATCCCCCTCCAACTGGAAGAATTCTTTAAAATGACTGTGTGGATTTTTATTTAATTTAAATCTATTTAACATGGGCTTGGTTTACCTCAGTCGTACTCTTCTCCACCACACACACATTCAGAGCAGTATCTGATTTGCTTTTCAGGCAAGGCTGAAAGGGAAGTTGAACAGTGGAGAAGAACTGCCAGTGCTCTGTAAGTGGATTACACACAACTGTGGAAAGCTAACATCAGAGAATCTGTGAGAGCGAGATGAATGAACGAGAGCGAGCGAGGGGTGACCTAGCGTTGGGAGAGCAGCTCATAACCGAGAAAGGTCACAAGTTTGATCCCTGTAACAGCTGCGGAGCAAGATAATGAGACGCCGCGTTCGCCTTCGTTTTAAGACGCTCCGAATGTATGTGAAAGTGTAATATGCTAATGAGAAACGTGGCTGACTAATTGCCTGAGCGAGACTGGGGAAAAAGCGAAAATGAGTCTAGGATTGTGTGCTGTGGAAGTGACAGCAAGTTCAAGCGCGTGTCTGTGTGTGTTCGTCTGGGTGGGTTTGTCAAAGCAAAAACATTTTTCCCCCCTCCCGGTGAGAAGCGCTGATGTTTGCTGCTTAATGCCACCCTCGGCATCACATGGAAGCCGCCTGGTTGATGTGCAGCTGTTGCGAGCTGCCTCATTTGTTTCCTGACATCCATTTACCTCGAGATAAAGGGAAAACAGCGTGAAAATGATGGTCTTGTGAATATATAATGAACATGCTGTCACTCGGAGACAAAAAAAACCTGAAAAAAAAAAGTGCATTCAGAGCCCCCCCCACCCACCCACCCACCCCCAAATATTGGCCATTGATTGGAGCTGACAAGCGGGCCAACAATGTAAGGGCAGACGTAGATTTTTGTTTTTCCTACAGAAAGCAGCGACGTCTTGGACTGTCCACAGATCCACACGGGCCTTTGTTACTACCTGACAGTAGAGACAGTAATTTGAAACTGTGAACAATGGGACAAGCTTGGATTGGATGATCATAAGAGTTTGATTGAGAATCAGCACTCATACTAATGTGTTTTCCCCCCTTCTTTCTCTCCTTATTGCATTACCTCACCCCTCTAGGTTAGTTTGTCGCAGAAGGAGTCTCGACTCTGGGGGCAATAACGGGAGCAGGGGAAATATCAGGAGTATTCAATTAGAGCGTGCCACAGCTCTCTGTAGCTGACGTGTGGAAATTGTAATTTCCTCGACATGATTGATGACAGTAATACAGGACATCGTGTGAGTGCAGACGATGCGAGACCGTTGTGGGAATAACACCGCCCTCTGGTTATGGAGCTCGGTGCTGACTGGCTGAAATGCCTGGAACAGATACACCTGTGTGTAAATGTGCGTGAGCGTGTGTCTGCCAGGAGCTGTGCAGAGCGGCATGTAATGGGTAAAGTTTGACGGGAGGGGGCTTTTGCCCGGAGATATGGCGCAAAAGAAGCGTCGATTTAGCAAAGCAGCAGCTGGCTCGCTGCTGGAGCTCCGCGCTTTCTGTTTTGATGATGTGATGTTTTCATCAGACGGCTGCAGCCAGGTATTTAATCACAGCTGTCAGATGAAGGCCGCTAATCAAGCATCAGAGGTCCATCTACTCAATTGTAATGGGCTGAAATGAAGAACTGATCCCAGGTCAGCACTTTCAAGGCAAGTGGCCCTGTAGCTTAACAAGCTGGGCTGAGGCATCAGACTACATTAAACTGGGCTTGATGAAACATGAATTCACAGTGACTTACAGTCTTTAAAGAGAGCACTTTGCTCTTTATTAACAGAGTATGCTTACAATTATAACTTATGCTAGAATTAAACTTTATATATCTTCATATGAGGCTCTAGATATACTATGATTTATAGCTTACATGTGGGAAAGTTATCCCAATTATCTCTTTGGATATCAATAAAACCAAGATTGGTGAACTTCTCTCTTAAATTTATCTCAAACTAAAAATATTTCAAAACAATTTGTTGCTTTTTAAGTTTAAACAGGGCCTATTACGCTATTTGTTTACGCTATTTACCACTGTATTTTTACCACTGGACTGTACTAGAATAAGTTTACAGGACAAACAGTTCAAAATAATGTACTTATTCCTAATCCTTACAACAGGGCCTTGGTGCAAGCCCTCAGTTTTCATCCTGTTCTTTTTTGTGATTCACACGCAGAGCTGTCTGAGATGACCATATTAGGGTTGACCACTTTCCATGACATCACGCAGAGCTGACAACAGCGAAAACTGTCTGAACTCGAGCATTTACGCAGCCTGAAGAATGGTGAACACAGACTTCTGTGAAACCTGCTTTATGTTTACTAGCATCCAGTATCCACCTGTTACAGAAAATAACAGGAAGTATAATCAATCCACCTCACCCCTAAAGGGCCACACAGGAAGCAACTAGCTGTGGTGCGGCAACCAAAGACCATAGACCAGGCTTGGCCAACTCCAGGCCTCGAGGTCTGGTGTCCTGCAGGTTTTAGAGCTCACCCTGGTTCTACACACCTGAATGAAATGATTAGTTCATTACCAGGCCTTTGGAGAACTTCAAGACATGTTGAGGAGGTCATTGAGCCATTTAAATAATCTGCGATGGCTCAAGGACACATCTAAAACCTGCAGGACACCGGCCCTTGAGGCCTGGGTTTGGACACCACTGCCATAGACATTAAATGACAATATGCGATGACAAAGTTGCTTTTATGTCAACAGATCAATGAATAAATCAAAAAGGATCAAGACCCATGCAGCAGACTGTGACAGCACTGAGCAGCTCCTTCAGTGGGAGACTGCGGCACCCACGGTGTGGGACGGAGAGATTTCGCAGGTCTTTCCTCCCCACTGCTGTCAGACTCCATAATAAAGACTTTAACTGATCAAGCACACACATCCATACATATGCAATAATACTAAGTGTAATAATCCTTTCTGTCATCGTTGTATTTTTACTCAGTTGTATATAGTATTTGTATTTGTATTCTATTTTTATCTTATTGTATATTATTTTATTGTATTCTACTGTATATAGTATTTTATTTTATTCTATTCTGTACAGTTGTGTACTGTATTTATTCTTATTGTATTCTAATTTTTGCCTCATAACTTTTGCACTGTCCACTTCCTGCTGTGACAAAACAAATTTCCCACGTGTGGGACTAATAAAGGTTATCTGAAGAATCAAGTTAGGAGTTATTAATGAAGTTACCTCCATGTGTCAGGAATGTGTTCAACTCTCTTTGCTCTGAAGAAAGACTTCCAGAAACAGCTGAAAGCAACAAGCTAACCTGAGCTCTTAAAGCTCTGTCAAAACCAGCATTATTTTCACTACTAGTGAACCCTGTTAATCTGATCTGTAACAGCCTCTTTAAGTCATGGTGAAGACTTCAGCGTAATGAAATTTCTAAAGTGTAGTTTAACTGAATGAGGAAAACTAATGAGAGGAGTTTGTTGAAGCACTGTGTGTGGGCTCCATACACGCTGCAATCTTGTGAGTGCCTTTATGTTAATGTAAAAACATAAAATCAGACTCGTGCTGACCTCAGAGCGATGAGTAAATGTTACAAGGTCTAAATTGGCAAGACTGCCGCCACAACTTTGCAACAGAAAAGAGATCCAAGTGCCAGGACAGGACAGGAAGTTGACGGCCTTATTTTTAAACTTACCGGGTCAACAGACCTTTGCTAGGTGAGAATGATGATCTGATCAACTACAGTTCTACAGGGCAACAGCTATATGCAAGCTCCTAAATCTAAGTGTAAAGGCAATGAACTGTCTCACACTTACTACACCAAATACAGCTGACAGGGATGAAACCAGCCTGCGCGGATAAATGTGTGCGTACAATCCTGAAGCACAGAGTTGGGTGATTTTCTTCATAATCCGATCGCTCTGTTGTGGATAACAGATACCATTGCTGCAGGGGCCCGGGGTTAATGTAGCGCTATCCACCTTCCATTTACACGCACAGGCACACGCACAGGCACACACACACGCACAGGCACACACACACACACACACACACACACACACACACACACACACACACACACACACACACACACCAGTGAAAGAACGAGGCACTCGCATGCTGGCGAGTTTATTTCCCATTATCAGCGTGAAGATAAAGAGCATAAGCTGCAGCAGTGGGAGAATCTCGTTCACATACAGCTATAAATGGTTTAGCCTGCTGCAATTAGTGAACCTAAGTGGACGGATATCAGCTAAACGGCTAAAATGGTATGAACTAATTCGCCTGCCTCTTTTTAACCATTTTTCCTTAGTTGTAACTCATTCAGTCAGTTATAAACGGCTCACTAACACACATGCGCCCGTGAAACAAAGTTGAGGAGACAGACTAGCATCTCTGCAAAAGCACAGCTTCGTTGTTTCTTATTTAGCATTAAAGCAAAATTCCTTCTGACACGACGGTCAGCAGAACCATTAGTTGTTACCAAGTAGGTTGACTTGCTAATATTAGCTTAGTGTGTTAGCACTAGGGTGGGCATGTGAGACCCTTGTGTTTTCATTTGACCTCATCATGGAAAAATGCCATCTAAAAACAGCTACAATTACAATAAAAATGAACAAACTGTTCGTGATACTACTCAGGTAGTGCCACAATATATGGTCCAAACTGGCACGCCTCTAATGTGCAACGCTGGTTTCATGGAGGTCTTTACCTGGGGTGCTGCTGAAGGCTCAGGAATAGGGCAAGGAAACGACTCTTCACACACCGCCAGGCTCCGCACGAGCTTTAGCCTGGTGTTGGACTAAGGGGGTAAGGAGAGGGGTGCAAGTAGGTGGGCACAGTTAAATCCATGCACATACATACCTGTGTCAATTTCATCACACATCACAGTGACAAGCCAAAGTGAAACAGCCAGCGAGCACAATCAATTCTTACGAGCATGTCATACAGATCCAATAATTCACATTTCAGCAGACACAAGTTTTTTTCATTGCTAAGATTGTAGCTTCTTATAACTTCTCGAATAACCTGATCAGAGGGAACTTAAGTTTAAAAAAAACAAAAGGGAAAAAAAAAAAACCTCAAGCTTTCTCACATTTTTCTACAGGAAACATCAATGCAGCAAGCACAAAAGAAACGTCCAAACTAGCCGTATTCTCATTCATAATTCACATCACAGCCTCTGCTATCAGTCATGTGACGGCATCTCAACACATTGCAGCAAAGTCATTTCAGACATCTGCGTGACAGGTAACACGGGTACAACTTCCATCTCAATCCAAGCAAACAACGCAAGTCAAGTGCACGAGACAGGTCGGAGCATCCGTGCGCAACATGCATGTCGAGAGTACCGTACCTTAGAGTACTTCACAGGCTGTCCACAGGTAGGGGAGGGGGTGCAGGGAAAGGAAAATGAAATCAAACAAACCACAGATGCTTGGGGAAAAAAAAAAAAAAAAAAGGGAGGGGGAAGACTTTTTTTGGGGGGGAAAGAAAGTAACAAATGATATTTGAATTAAATATGAGTGGCCTACATTTTGTGCATGGGTGCACTTCTAGAGCTTGAGCAACTCCAAACAATTCATAGGTTTCAGTTTCTATGATGTCTTTTTAATGTCTGTTCGCAGGCTGAAGAAAAAAAAAAAAAAAACTTAAAGAGCACAGAACAAAATGTGCTGACACCAGTCTGCGAAAATAAAAGATATTAAATGAAAATCTCAAGTTAAGCAATCACCGTTTTTATATTATCACTCCATTTATACAGCATGTGTGGTCGTTTTATCTAATGCTGCATCCCATCATCATCATCTGCTATATGAACCCCTGAATTACTGCACTCAGTCTTTGATGCTGTTCGGTCTCATTTGACTGAACTTAAGCTGGTGTTAAATGCAAGAAAATACAAGTATATGCTGCTCTCAAACAGCATCTAATCTTTCTGAAACTGCGCTAGGGGCTGAAGTCGAGATGGTCATAATATATTTAGACGTGATAACTGACCAGAGCGTGTCGTTTAAAATGCTCACTGAAAACCTCATGTTTAAGATGAAATTTGCTTCTTTTTTTTAAAGGAGTAAATCCCATTTCATCCCTCAGGCAACTTTTTTCTTTAACCTTTATTGGATTAGAGTGATCTGCTCATTAGGAAACACCTAAAGTAGCTGGATATTGAGTGGTTACAGAAAGGGGATATACCCCTGTTCTTTGTATGCTGCTGCTCAGTGGGCGTCTACATGGTTCGAGTTTCTCTCACTGATTGGCTCATAAAGATAAATCTCAGTGGTTCTCACACATACCCTCACTTGGGTGGCCTGGGTATATTCATAACCGTCCAAGTTTATTTTTGTTTGAGGCTGCTGATTGCATTGTTATCGTGGATGAACTAAACAAAATCAATCTACTTTTCAAACTATTCCCGTCTTATGGTGAAACTTCAGTTGTTGCAAACCAGCTAGCTCCAGTCTTTACAGTCTAGAATTAGTGATAGTCTTTATAGTCCAGGCTGTAATTGTTGCTGGTCTCGATGTCAATCAGCTTTTTCCAGTCTCTCTTCTCACAATTAGACAGACTACAACTTGAAGAGCAGCTGGCGATGGTGGTCCTCGTTCCAACACGAGCTTAAGGGCCAATCTAAGCAGAAACCAGGCTAACCAACCACCAAGGCTAAAGAACGTCCAAGCTGATGAAGCTGAAGTCTGTCCAAAGAAGAGCATACGGCAAAAGCAGCAGCCTTGCAGCCAATTCAGTGACAAAATATAGGTTTTGGCTTTTTTTTTTTTTTATTAACTCATTCACTGCCAATGGCTGGCAGTGAATGAGTTAATCAATAAAAACATTTAAATATGTACCCATACTCGTTATATTGTTTGCCTTGCTATATCACAAATATGATGTGATGCTAAGGGAAACACTCACTCTGTCCTTGGACTGGTTCATTTTTCCTTTTTGCTGGAACAATCTACAGAAAGACTGAAATGTGACCATTTCAGTCTTTCTGTAGATTGTAGACCATCTGACTAAAATCTGTGAGAATCTGCATCAGCTTAGTGACTGCACTGAAGTTCTGACCTTGATACGTTATCTCCAAATTCTGCACTATTGTGTGTTCATTATTGTTAAAGTGTCTGCTCAACCCTTGGCCAAATCACAGACTTTCTCTGGATAAATAATGGATAGATAATCATTTACTGGGAGCAATGAATTAATTTCTGAATAGCATATGCTACCAAAGTGGCTGCACTGCAGGACCCCTTCCTTTCACACACACACACACACACACACTCTCTCTTAGCAAGATGCCGCAGAAAACAAAAGCCAGACATTTGGCTGTGAGGGATTCGGGTCAGTTTTGTTCGTTGCTCCATTTAGCTGTCATGTGAAAGCAGGCGCTGGATGTAAGGTGCAGAAAGCAGAGCGAGGCCGCCCGCCTACTAGTGTGTGAGACAGCTCGGTGCCTCTGCGCTTCACGCACTGGTGGCTCTGTGTGTGTGTGTGTGTGTGTGTGTGTGTGTGTAAGTAAACAGAAGGTCTCTCAGTAGCACGTAAAGGGAAGAGCGGAGGAGGGAAAAGGTAGGGAGGGGGAGACCTGGCAGGAGCCATTTCAGTGTAAATTGTAACAGAGCCCAGTCCTCTGTTTCCTAATCCCAACACACACACACACACACACACACACACTAACGCTGTCCTTCCCACCTGTCCTCTAAAAATCAAAAGGACAACCTATCCCCTCCCTCACTGAGCTCGAGGGCCGCTGTTCGCCTATTTCCAACGCCTGTGACCTGCCGTGCCCCTTTTCTATATCAGGTAATATGGATGTGGAGGAGAGGGTAGCGGGGGTGGAGGGTGGTCAGGGACCGTGAGCGCACCGCTTCACCGGCTAATTGAGCGGTGTGGGGCCGGTGGGGAATGAACAATGCCGCCAGGAGATAAAGGAAAGGGAAAGCGGGGGGAGAGAGGGAAAGGGCTGAAGTCAGCAGAAGTAGGGCGGCCACCAGCCACCTGTCCTGCCGCAGAGGACAGAGCTGGAGAGCTGGAGGCAGATGGTGGCAAAGTCACCCTCTTTTACCTCTGTCGGAACGCATTCCTGCCCCCCGATGCCGCCATACCCACCCCCGCCTCGCCTCGTTTAAGGTACCGCTGTCCTCTCCCTCATTTCTTCCCCCACCCGTTCCTCTTACAATGAACATTTCAGGCATTTAACTGATGCCCTTACACAGAGCAGCGGAATTAGCTTCACCTCCTCCACCGCTGGAAATTACAAGCGGAAAGGTCGGCTGTGTCAGTGCCGTCAGCATATCCCGGCATTCCAGTAACCATAAAATCACTACATCAGGGAGAGGAAAAGGCAAAAAAGAAAATAACACACAAAACAGAAAAAGCAGCACAATCGCAAGTAGCCTACATTTGTAGAGGTGACATGAAGCAGAGTCACTCAGCTAATGGTCATACCAGACCACACAATGCTACAGCAGCAAAATATACGAGTGGATGAACTGGATTGTACAATTGGACCAATTTACTGCTTATGAAGTCAACTTTTTAATCCAAAAAGAGCATTTTGGGCTTCAAAAGCTGCCTTCTAGTTTCAGTTTTAGCCTTTGGCTAAATATATTTTGGGGGTTTTGAGCTGATAGCTGAAATTCTTTCTTTGTTGTGGTGGATTAAAATAATTTAAGGAGGAGAAATCGTCCCTCTACTTTCATCTTCTTGCTACTTTCTTGTCTCGCCTCTGCTCTCCTTTCTTTCCTTCATTCTCCAACACCGTGTCTCTCGTGTTCTTCCACCTTCTTCCTCTCCCTAATCCTTCCTTCTTACAACCTCTCCACACGTCTCTCCCTCCCTCTTCCTCCTGTATCTCCTCCTCTCTCCCATGCTGCTTCCCCCATGCTGGTGTCATTCTGTTCCTCAGGGTAACATAGGCGCAGGAAGTTGGAAGATAAGCCTGGATTTGAGCTCCGATTATCTGCCTGCCTGACTCCCTCGCGCTCCCCTCCTCCAACCACAAGGCCAGATTGGCCTGAATCCTATTTTTAGGCAGCAGCCAAAGAGACAATCCTTCGTCTTTCCTGGATTTTGCTTCTTTGACCACACAAGAAGAGATTTCACAGTTTCACCATTTAGATTTTAGTGTGCATTCCTCTGTGAGGAAAACCTGTCAGAGCCAGTTTTTGCTCTAAATTAACAAATGCTAATTTTTTTGCACCCCCAAAGCACAATGTTGCAATGACAAAGACTTTATTAATTAGCAGTTTATGTCAAAGTGTTCTCAGCTCTCCTGAAGCCTCAGTAGATAACCAGTTTAATGTCTCCTGTGGAAGATCCGTGACTTCTTAACAACTTTAACAATTCTCAGCAGCCAGGTAGACAGCAGTGAAGAGTCTCACTATGACTGACCTCAGTGCTGCTGAGGCAGAGTTGAACCCTGCATTATTATTTCTGTCTGCGCCGATTATACATTTCAGAAATAATATTTCCTCGCTGAAACGGCTGGGAGTGCCGCAGGTGACAGAAGATGCCCAGGGCAGTTGGTGTTCGACGTTGACTGCTACTGAATTTTCATGGAAACGAGGTGTGGAAAAGAAATGACAGACTTTGCTGAAGTTGTCAGGTAAGTGTCCTCAGCTTATTGAGGCTCCAGTCTACCAAAACACTGTGAAACTGACATTTCATTTCACATTAGTGCTCATTCAATTCAACTTTATTTATACAATGCTTCAAGGCACTTTATCTCGTAAGGTAAAGATCCTATAGTATTCTGGAGGAGACCTCTACAAGCAAGTACAACCTGATAATAATGGACCACTGTACTCCAGCCTAAGTAATGAAAACATGAGCTAGTTTTTCAGCATCAGCCCTAGAAAGTATGTTTTTACATGTTAGAGATATTCAGCAACGATTCATATTTGTTTAACATCTGCATTGAAGGACACGATCAAAAATGCCTCCCAAGATTTCTCAAAGTCTTTTGGATGCTAAGTTAATGCCATGATCCAGAGTTAAGTATCTGTTTCCAACTTTTCTGTTCTGAGAAGAGTATAACGTATAAAGCAGTGGTACCAGCACAGAGCCCTGTGGAACCCTGGCTAACTTTCATGTTAGCACACATCTATCTATGATTCCAATTATTGCAGTGCATTTCCTTTAATACCAATCTCTGTAGTTAAACACTGTAACCATTGGGAGAAGCACAGATATGAGCTCACTGTGAGAAGAAAGCCATTTCTAACCTCCACCTGTCCCATTTCTGTATTATCCAGAAATCTTTTAACAACTACTCTTTCAAGAACAATTGAAATGAAAGGATTTTGGATATTAGTCCATAACTAAGAGACCTGGATCAAGTAAAAGATTTTTAAGTAATAGTTTAATTCAAACCATTGAAACGGAAAACTGTGCAACCCTGAAAGCCTGTCATACGCAACCTTTTTGATAAAGATAAACCGATCGTATTAAAAATGTAACATCTATTAATGGTAAATATTTTTGAACACTGTCGTAGGAATGGGGTCTAATAGACATGTTGAGGATCTAAAGGAAGAAATTACTTCAGATAGTTAGTTATAACGCTTATAAATGTTTTATTTGTGAAGAAACTCATGAAGGCTCTGATTCTTTGTCAGTCTGGTTGTAGTGCTGAATGTTTGACTCCCTGCTATTAGTAACAAACTTTTGCTGCTTTCTTTTTGTAGTCACAGTATCCAGAGTCGTACGCGATGAGGATATAATGCTACTGACAAGATAATCTACTCAGGTATCTGCTCTGCACTGTGTTTGCACATGGCAGGAAGCACTTCTTTACATTTCATTACAGCACTTTCACAGAAACACCCGGTGTACCAAAACAGTGTTTCTATCGCTGTGCAGTCCATAATTCTAAAATTAAATGTTACAGTCACACAGATATGGAAGAATTGTTACTGACACGTTTTAAGGTTGAACATAAATCAGCATTCTTTACCTGTATGTCCTTTTTATTGTTGCAACCATGTTCATCTCTGCTGTTCTGGCTCTGGTCAGACACCTCAGTCTTGGCGTCTTTTGCAGATGACGCGGGTTCGGCGGCTTCGGAAACCTTCATTGTTTCAGTGTCGACGTTATCAGACATTCTCATTGCAAAGTCTTACAGGGAGATGCTGGCAAATACAGAGGACCTGAAAGACAGGAATGTGTCGATGAGAGCTAGCATCTTTGGGAGAGAAAGAAGTTCGGATGATTATGCTTGAAGGGTAAGTTCCAAATAACAAGAAGCTAGACGCCATCATTTCAAAGTATTTTTATTAAATTTGAAACACAGATTATACAGAATTTTATTATATATTTTTTTATTATATCAGCTCTTTAAAAACAACAACAGTAGTGGCTGATTCAGACACAAAAAGGTAAATTGGGCGTAGTGACAATTGTCTGATCTATTCAATTATGTTAACTTTGTGTGTGTTGTTCAATATAATGTGTCAGTAACAGAGTACCATTTGCTAGCAGGAGAGCTAACATAGCATGGCTAAATCTAGAGGTACTTTACATTTTGTTAAACCAACAACTTTTTTACCTTTGCAATGGTGTCTTTTGTTGATTTTTAAAAAATTTTTTATTAACTGCAAATTCTGGTCAAGAGAGCTGACGTGGCAAAAAACTAATGCCAACACCTTTACAGACATATTCTCTCTCACTTT
The DNA here is from genome assembly GCF_963969265.1 of Rhamphochromis sp. 'chilingali'. NCBI lineage: Eukaryota > Metazoa > Chordata > Actinopteri > Cichliformes > Cichlidae > Rhamphochromis > Rhamphochromis sp. 'chilingali'. The sequence continues at coordinate 13,357,458 of NC_137931.1, read as the reverse complement.
TCATCATGCTATGTTCATTTAAATTTTCATTCGAAAGATAAGTGTTAGAATTATTATCAACTGTTTACATACTAAATTAGTGATGGCATGCAATGACACTAAGATTCAGGAGTTGTAGAGACCTTCCTCAATCTTTACGCCGACTGGGAAAGACAAAAAGTTCACACAATTTTAATAATTATAAATAAAACATGAAAGAATTATCATTATCATCATCATTATTATCATTATTATTAAACGCCATGGAAAAATGTGTACATTTAAAAAACATAAGGTAAATAACAACAGCATATAAGAGTATACAAAAGTAATAAGTGTATTAGTACTGCATTGTGGCACATTAAATTATTTCCTTTGTTGCAGTAGCTATATTCTGTGTCGTAATAAATAAAACTTACTTACTTTGTGTTATTAGATCAGATCCACTGCATTCTTGTCTAAAAAGTGCTGTGTAATGAAAGTTTGCCTTGTGGATATTATTTTGAAAAACAAAACAACAATGCAGCAGGAGACATAACTGCACCGACGGTATGTGGGTGCAATATGGAGCCATACTGTAATTGACTTTGTCCATGATGGGTAGCTTGAGTTACTGCAGAACAAACATAGGTGTTACTAATAGTATTATTGGATGGTTGGAATTCAGCCATTAGTTCATTTTAAGTGGATTTGAGTTTGACAACCCAAGCACTTTTCAGACATGGATGTATCATATTGCTGGCTTCAGTTTGGTAAAACATCCAACATTTGTATGAAAGACAAAGAATACTTTGTCTTTCATACAAATGAGCAATGTAAATGCATTTTCTTTGAATGAATTATTTTGGGTTTTTTTTTTTTTTTTTAAATCCCTCTTGTTTTAATGACCCGTTTGTAATGTTTCCATCTTCGTCGACTCCTTACTGCGTAGCAAAATCGTAAAATAGTTCAAATAGATGAAAAAGTATTTTTTAAGAAAGTAATCATAATTTTGGTGAGCTGAGACACACAGCACATTAAATGTGCCTGCATGCAGTTTAGACATGTGTAGTGTTGAAAGTGATGCCAATTATTATGAGAGCAGACCTACTGAGATTTCCCCTGCAAATTCTCCATAAAAGAGACCAAACATAAAGCTGGCACATTTTGATAAATGTAAAAGACTGGATAAAAGGGCCAAAGAAAGTCTGCAGTGACAAAGAGCTATGCAGTAGCAGGCAGGAGAAAGAAGAGGAGGGCAGGCGGTCGGTGGCACCAACACAGTCTGTGGTCATCAGTCATTACTTTTTCTTTGCGCTGTCTCGCAGCTCTGCAGCTGTTCAGCCCGAGACAATAGGCATGAGTGGACGAGATGCAGCAGGCGCACAGCTTAGTGCTGTAAGAAAACACATTAATATTATAGTGTTTGTTTCAGTTTGAAGGGGGCTGCTTTAGAATATCAGCAAACACACTTTCTAGTTCCCACATGAGGATGTTTTTTTAGAATTAAACATAATACGGTGTGATTTACATTTTATATTATATTTTATAAAAGGATTTTACTCACGGATTTTTGTATTATATTATGTTCCAAAGAAGAATGCTGTAATTAAATCTTTGTTTGTAGTTATGCCCAAAGCAGGAACACTCCCATCATGATAACAGCTGCAAAAGTTGGTAGGTGTGTTGTTAACGCAGAGCACGTGTTTACAGTCTAATGTGGCGTAAAGTAAAAAGTAGGCCTTTCAAAATAAAATGCCTCTTCGTGGTTGCTGATCCCAGAACATAAGTTGCCTTGGACCTATGGCCCACTGCAGGACGCATCTGTGTAATACCACGACCTCCCCGTGTTTTAAGTCATGGTGCGAGTTCATTCATGGTGATATGCCTTAATTGTACAGCTTGGTCCCATGCAGTGTGTAACATACACAGACTCACAAGAAGGGAGGGTAGACATCTGGTACATGAGAGCTATGATTAATAGGTTAATTAGAAATGGGCTCATCAAATTCACATTGCACATCAAAAACTGGAAGCACACATCACAGCACTTACTCTGTGCTTGGGTGTGTACGTGACTGGCTGCGTGTGTGTTCAACCAACCGCAGTGATCAGAGCAATTTTCCTATCTGATCACTGAGCAGCAAAGCGGCTGCCTGAGACTTGATTGTTTATATCCATCCCAAAAGAGCTGAGGCAGCAAGAGGGAGCTGCTCTCTTTAAAAACGTGGCATCCAATTCCTCCGTGTCAAAGTAATTGACTTTTACAGCGGTCCACAGCTCAGGCGGATGTACCGCTCACCCAGTGGTTTGCATGGCTAAGAGTTTTGCTAAAAATCTAGCCGGGCACTGGAGAATCAGATTTTGAATTTCTATGACCTGTCAGAGGTTTGACAAAAGCAATGCCGGCTGCTGCTTTACATTATTTTCACATTCTGAAGGAAAACAGCTTAATACTCCAGAGTCCTGCACATGGCTTTGAATATTTAGCGTCTGTTGCTGACATTTTGATGAGTGAAGTCTCTTGAGTCGCTCTGTTGAAGATTTGCAATATTGGACAGATATTTTCGAGCGCTGGGCTTGTGATGGATAGCCATTTTGTCCCTCACCGAATCACTCATTCTTCCAAACACATTTTATCATGGGACTGGAGTGTTAGACTAAATTTGGCTTCAGACTTTGATGCATTTGAATTTCACCGTCTCGTCTCTCACGGCTGAGGTAATTGCACAGTGTGCCTGTTTAGAATCCCCCATGCTTAGACTGCATAAGTAATACAGATCATCATTTGGTCCTTAGTGTTACATTAAAGAATTCAGGGAGTAGCAAATTGGTCTCTTTATGAGTTGGAGCGAAAACAGACATCAACATTTTTTTAAAATATGTGTATTTCAATACAAACAAACATCGTTTAAAAAATAAAGGACTGTTTTTAAAAAGAAAAAATACAAATTTTAATTAATTTGGCAAAGTTTTCATGTATTATGTATTCTTCAACGATGCTCGAAACTCTATACAGTTACCCAGGAAACTACTCGATACTTGACACTTTAGCCCAAAAATTGTGTTTTACCCTGTTAAATTAACACCATCTATTACAACATTACAGACCGGCAGAGCTGACAACGTTAGCTGCGTAGCACCAATATTTACGCTTCGTTTTTATTATTAGCCACAAGCCATTTGCGAAATGATCACTGGCAAAAGGCTAATGTGGCTATTAGGCTATTAGGTAATTATTAATTGTTAAATGGATAATGTTAATGTGTGTTAACGTGAATGAGCATCTAATCTGATAGTTGTTTTTTTTCCCCCAAAGGGTTTTTTTAACAACCCTAGTTTTACATACAAAGGACTACAAGTTGTAAATGCTATGTGCACTATTACTATCAAATTCAAACTGAGCATAAAAGAAAGAAAAACAACAACTTGGGCATATAATCTGATGTCTTTTATCTGTGTCAGGGTTTTAAAGATTTCCAGAGGTATACATTTGTAACATGCCAGTCCTGACGTTGAGTTCAGTTTTCACTTTGGCTGATTCGTATATTCATTCGAAGAGCCAGAACTGGCAGCACAGAAGACCATTTTTTCTACTGTGCAACGGAAAACTTTAAAAAGAAGAAGAAATCCGCAGCAGATTGGGAGGTTAAAACCCAACCCCAAATGAACTGCAGCACATGTCCACCTAATAGAGGTGGGAATCACCATACATCCCACGATACGATATTATCACAATACTTAACGCACGATATGATATTATTGCAATTTTTTAAAATATTTTGCGATATTCAGATTCTGTACATAAAGGTAAACTTTATCAATATTCATTTTATCTAATATCAAAGTCTCACACTCAGAGTCTTTCTCTCATTTCAGTCAGTTTTATTGTTGACAAACTAAACGGCTTGTATTACAGTCTAGTCCAACTTAACTGAATGCAACCATCTGGTACAATTATAGCTATTCTGAACTATGAAATTTATGAAAACTATGCAGCTCATTAAGCAACTGAAGAATTTGAAAATAAATTAAATTTTACATTAAATAAAAAAGTTTTAAACTTAATTAAAATAAAACATGTCTTAAATTAAAATAAGTAAACTGTCATGTTTATTGCTGCCATAAAAAAAGTTAAACACATTTGGACAGTGAAGGAATGTCAGGGTTCTTGCTCAGAAAAAGGATCAACATGCTCTGAAGTCAGAGCACAAAAACCTTTTTTGTAACAAAATATCGATTTCTGCTGTCCCTGTATCAATACATTATTAGCAAACAAAATATCACGATACTACACAGTATCGATTATTCCCCCACCCCTACCATCTAATGCTATGCTATTCATGTCTGCGTTGCTCTGTAGTTACAGCTCCAAAACACCAGTTGGCAGCGAGCTTCAAGCTTCTTTGGGTACTTTAAACAACCTTAACAGAGTTGATGAGATCAGATCTCAGTATTTGATCTAGTAAGTGTTAAAGATTGTAAGTTTAACTAACTGCATCAACACAAAAGCAGAAGGCTTTGGAAGTCATTGAATTTAGATGGACACTGGGAGAGCAATGAAAAAATGTCTTGAAATAAATCAATAATAAACTGAACATGTTTAAGTTGATTTGCATGTTGGCACAACATACTGCTACACTGTGATGCATAGTTACAAATCAGAAGCAGGACACTTAGTTCATCTGCACAGATTGCACACATGAATGGAAATGATTTGGGTTTGCAGCTGATCGATTGGAGCATCATTAGAACATCTGTTGTACTTTACCTTCCTCAGAGGAGTGTAAATTTGAAATGTCTTATTTGAAGCATGTCTTATTTGTCAAAAGTTTTTCTGGCTAAAAATCAATAACACTGATTTTAAAAAGACTTAAGTACAGAATCACTTAAAATAGATTTAATATACGTTTTGGTGAAAAGGGGATAAGGTCAGGGTATAACAGATTGATTGGGTCATAATAAGAGGTAAATACACAGGTAAGTAATGAATGATTATTGATCATATGACAGACTGTAGCACTATAGTTCTGTGCAGTGTTAAAAATTTACATTTCTATGCTAAACCTGTCAGTGAAATACACACTCTATTAAACCTGGATATATATATGAACACACAGGCTGTTTTTATAACTACAGCATAGCTATAGAATATGTAACAACATCCATATATGTACTCTGTCAGCGTGACATGATGAAATACTCCAGGACTTTATTGTCACCGAGTGACAGTTCATTGATCTTGTGGTTTATTATTCCCCGTGAAATTCCACCAAACTACCGTGTCAATGTTCATTTTCATTCATAATATCAGAAATGATAGTGAGATATTTACTAAGATAGTAACATTGTCCATGCTGCCCAAGTTAAGTGTATTTCATCCAACTATAGATTTTTTAAATTTGTGTGCAGGAAGTACCATAAAAGAAACTCATTGGATTTGATTTAAGTTTTTATAATAATAAAAAAAAATGTGGAAAAGAGTCAAGACAATTATATAAGTACATTTGGAGTGATGACGACTGCACACATTCCTAAAACAAATATATGAAACACGCAAACTTTCTGTGTTCCTGACTATTTTAGTTACGACATCTTGTTATGCTTTCTGATTGGACAGTAGTGTCACGTGACAGCGAATGCGTGGAAACATTGTATCGAGCAAATTTTACGAAAATTTACTTACTATTCAGGTTGCATAGTAAAAAACAAAAAACAAAAACGTACTTCTTGCGTAGCCAGTGGTGGTTGTGGCAAAGGAGGATGTGGCTGGTGAAGTCGATGAGGCTGAGCCTACCGATGCCATCCGAGACTTCTTTGCCCATGTCTGCTTCAGCTGCTCTGAACAGTGAGCGGGGCCTCTGACACCCTCATGACCCCTGCAGACCTGCAACCGAGAGAGGGACGGGGTTAGTGCTGTGGCATTAGAGCGAGCGAGGTCGGAGGTTAGGAGCAACGCTGTCACTGAGGTCACGTGGACTGACAGCAGTCAGGATGTCAGCAACTCTGGAATATATTGTGTTCCATGGAAGAAAAAAAAAAAAAAAAAAAACAGTAGAAGTGTGGCGAGTGTGTATTTCTGGGCCTATGCGTGCGTGTGCCCCATAAATAATGGATGAGCACAGCGACTGGGAGTGCGGTAGAGGCAACAAGAGAAGGCATCCCTGCCAACCTCGTAAAAACCAAGCATTAGGAATTCAGAGAGCAGCAGGGGAAAATAGCATTTCTCAGCTCAGAAATCCTCTGCCATTTGGTGCCACATAAATTTCAAATCGTCTAATGTACAATCTCTATTTTCCAGCAAATTCCTTTCTAGCTGAACCACAGGGTGAACCCGGCTGGGCAGACATCTGAAAACAACAACAACACAGCTGTGAAATATCGACACAATACCGGAGAAGAGAAATTGAGAATTCCAGCTGTATTACCGAATCAGTGTTTTTCCATGCACACTGCTGCCCTATTCGCTACGTTCCTCTTTTATATTGTGAAAATATGACCTTATCGGCTCACTTTGCAGGTGCAACTGCTAAATGAAGTTGCTAAACATCAGGTTACACTTGACGCCAATTACCATTTACATTTCAAATCAATATTCTAGTTATATTTGGTTGATTATTTGGTGTTTAAAATGTCAGCAAAATGTCAGAAAAGCAGCCATATTTCTTAAAGTTCAAGGTTCTGCGTTTTCATTTTTTGGGGGGGTCAGTTGGCTGATAAGACCATAAAATCACTTTGCAAGAAAAGAGCCGTTGCCCATTTATTTCCCATCAAACTGCTAAATGATTAATCGCATCCTCAGACCACATGCTGGACATTCTCCTACAGCTGACCCACTCCGAGGCCTCTTCCACATATCCGTCACATTGCTCTTGGCCTCTCCCAACTCCTCTAATCTGTTGCTAAGTAGGTGGGCGAGATGCCACGCTGACTCTGGTACCTAACGGTGCCAAGGTGTGGCTCTCTCTGTGCCAGCCAAAAAAGAAAATAAGAGGCCGAGTGCAATCTCAGCTCAATTTCTATTCTTCCATCTCATGACATCTCTGCCTGGAGCCAGACGCACAGACTGAGATGATGGGTGTTGCTTTTCTCCGAAACTGCACCACGGAGCCACCTACGCTGCCTAGAATATTTCCGCACACTGACTTAAATATGAATTGCTTAGTGTCATTTCCACTGCATTCCACATTGTTCCATTCGGAGAGTCTTAATTTTGTAGTCATGTAGCCAGAATCACCTCTGCACCCACAATCACCTGAATCATCTTTCCTTCTTGTTCTGAGCTGCGCGTATCCCCCCTCCCCTCCCTGCTTTTATCTCTTTCTAAATGCGCTCTGCACTTTTTACACGCCTGTCCGTGTGTGACGGGAGTATCATCTTGGTGTCGCGGCTCGAGATTTTGCCCCCTAGTTCAAAGCAGAAGTGGTGCTGATTGGAACCATTGCAGATAGTGGCAGCCAAATATCTGGAATAAAAAATTTTTTTTTAAAAAAGGGAGCCTGCTCCTGCAGCTATCACACACACACACACACACACACAGTGTAAAAGTTGCTCTGACAGCAGTGCAGATGAGTCTGGCCGTGGGCGCTCCAGGCTTTATGACCAGAGCTGCTGAGTGAACGGCGCAGACGTGGATTAGCCGGCAGGCTTCAGGACTTCACACTGAGCCTCTGTGTGTGTGCAGTAAACACCGTATGCTGGTGCAAACAATGCACACCCAAAAGATGTTTTGACAGACACAGACAAGGGAACATCCCCATTTGATAGGTGCTCAACAGCTTATAATACGCCCTAGCACAACACACACACACACACACACACACACACACACACACACACACACCAGTGGACTTGTCGAGCTCCTCCGCCTGCCTGTGTGTCCTCCAGTATTGTGCTGGAGCTGACAGGGAGTGGTTCATTGGCATTACAGTCACCGCAGAGCACAGCAACCTTAAAGAGGCTGCCCGAGGTATCGTTCAGTGTCACATCACCCCTTCGCACCACCTTAATCGCGCCATTTGACGGCATATCGGCGACCGTGTGCACATGCGTGCGCACGCACACGCACCCCAAATATACCCACTTGTTCACAGCACAAATTGAGGAATGCATTACATTAATCATGAGCCACATATCCGCACATGCAAACATTCTCTGTGTTCTTGTAGCAAATTAACTCTTGAGGGACCCACAGCAGGGTCATGCGGATGGCCATCAACTGAGCCGAGTTAATCACACACCGGGATCTTGATGGGCTCCTCTCGGCGACAATTATGCTCGATGGCGAGCTAATGAGAAATTTCTCAATCACTGTGAAGCGTATGAGAGCCTGCTGGTGATGGAGAGCAACGCACTCCAGTCTACTTATTTTATTTATGCCTTTATCCACACACACACACACACACACACACACACACACACACACACACACACACACACACACACACACACACACACACACACACACACACACACACACACACACACACACACACACACACACACACACACACACACACCTCGCAGCCTCTCTGTTTTTTGCAAAGGCTGACCTTTCCTTTCCACACCTCCGCTGTGCTCTGTTCTGCACTCTGTGGATCAGGGCTCTTGTCTCGCCTATAAACCACCTCAACTGAAGGTGAAGGACCCTCATTCCCTCCCTCTATCTGCTACTCTATCCCCCGGCTCTATTCTCGGTAGAGAACGGGGGAGGAAGAAGGGGCAGAACACAGCGAGCTATCACCTTCAGAAGCTTCAAAGAAAATCTGCCAGTGATTTCTCAGCATTTCAAAAACAATATTTTATTTAATTTTTTTAAACATTTTTTTAAAAAAGAAGGAAAGGAGCAAGTAGCGTCTTCAGGCATTCTGCCGCATTGAAAAATAAGTTAATCACTGCTGAAGAGCTTTTGCAAATATTGCACACACAGAAAAAAAAAAAACAACAGAGATGTAAAACAGTAACCAGAGCTCTATTCAGACAGTTACAAAGATACCGCGCCGTCACCTGCTCGCTGTCCAAATAAAAATGACCACCTATGTTTAGCTGATTTCTTCCCACTTTGCAGGGGGATGCCAAAATTTCCCTTTGTTGTGCCAACTTAAACACACACAAAAAACATTTAAAGCATGACATGCACCCTGTCTAATAAAACCAGGCATCAAATAAACAGTTAATTAGGCTACTAATGCTGGCTCACATTCATGGAGCTACAATAAAATTGATTTTGCTGTTTTGCTTAACTGAGTAACTAATCTCCCATTTTCTACACATTTCTGCTAATTGCAAAGCAAAGAGAAGCACTGACAGGGGAGCTATATAATTGGACCGCAGAACGATCAGGGGAAAACCGATGAAATTATATCACTTTCATAACACTGCTCGCCTTGATTTTGCGACGACTGAGGCTGTGTCAGTTTAAGGAAGTGCTCGTAATAGCCGAGAGTGAATTAACAGAAATAAATAAATAAACAGGCACAAATGAGACACTAATTGCGCTGCTCGCTCTGCCTCCAGGTCGCAAAAGGCAGCGCGGCACAGCAGAGGTGCAGCCAGCCAGCATTAATAAATTAAATCCACAGTGGAGCATGGAGGTAATCCATTACCTATCCCATAGGAGAGCTTCCAGGGAATATCAATCTAAGCAATTAGTACTAGAAACAGTAAACAAAGAAAACTAACATGCAAGCCTGGCAGTTTTAATCTATGGAGCCTTATGGGACAGGAAGCACTCAAAAAGTCTGTGAGAGTCATTAAAAGTCAATTTGTAAGAGAACACCTGCAGAACAAACAAGGAGGAAACGAGGGAAACAAGAGGACGACGGTTGGCTAAAAAAAAAAAAAAACTTAAAAAAAAAACAGTGCGGAGCGAAGCCTCTTATTGGCTGATCTCTGTTAATTATCCTCGTAATGAAAAGCAGAAGCGGAGCTGAGCAAACCAGCCAGGAGATTTGGAAATGCTCGAGCTTCAGCGAGTAACACGCCGCTGACGGCACAGCGCAGCTCGTGTTGTGCTTAGTTTAACAAGCTAAAGGAAGAAAGACCCCACGCTTGCTTACTGACTGGATGCCTTGCAATGACAGAAGAGAGGCAGGAAAGCTGATGCAGAAGACATTTTTAAAAAAGCAGAACAAAAGGAAATATATAGAGGAAAATCAACCTTACTCAAAAAGTACATGAAGAAATTGTTCAAAAAGCGCAGGAACAGAACAAGTAATACTAACTGTACCCAAGTCGTGTCTGCTCACTGTCAAAGTGCTGCAGGACGTACCTGCCTGGCAGCTCTGCTCTCCATCCTTTCTGCTATGCGACCGCTTAGTTTCCATTGTACAGGAGGCACAATTTGCTGGAGAGGAGGCTGGAGTTGCCTCCCAGCTCGCTCCTCGGCAGCTGCCTCCTGTACGCTCGCTCCACTGAGTGAGGGTGGAAGACAGGGAGAGGAGAGTGTAAAGGGAGAGGACGAGGGGTGTGGGTGTCACACAGAGAGAGAGAGAGAGAGAGAGAGAGAGAGAGAGAGAGACGGAGAGCGCAAGTCTACCTGCCACAACCCATCAAGCCAGCCAGCCTTGGAGACAGCGCCAAATCAACAGCTGGCCCCTGTGTGATGTCAGAGCCTCAACAACCAGTCACGGCGGCCGAGGCCGGCCGGCACTACAGAGCGGACTGAACCAAAGTCACCGGCTAAATGGGGCTCTTCATTAGCTGCTTTAGGATAGAGGCGGGGGAAGGAGGATGATGAGGAGGAAAAAGGGCAGCTAGGGACATGGGATAGATGGAAGGAGACAGAGAGGAAGAGGAGAAAACAGGAGGGCGGGAGATAGAGAAAACACAAAGAAAGGTGCTCAGAGGAAAGAGAAAGGAGAGAGAGGCGGCAAACAGGGGAGGAGGAGAAGATAGGAGACAGGAGCGACGGTTCTGCAGCCAGCTAGGTGCTCAAAGAGCAGGTGGAGAGACGATGGGGAGGCGCTGGCCGCTGAGAGGCCGAGCTGTTCACTGGGCTACCTTCCCATTCAAGCTGGCACCCTGCTTTTCGCACGAAAAAAAAAAAAAAAAATCAAGGCTACAGCTAATCCCACTGACTCAGAGATAGACAACACCTGAAATACCTCCTGTTACTGCAACTGAAAGGAAATGTGCTGCAATAAGACATTTCGTTTAAAAACAACAACATAATAAATGCATAATTGGTGAATTAGGGGTTCACTGATTGTCACGTTCTGGGCAGATACTGATTTTTTTTCAGTTCATATATTTAGGTTTTGGATTTATTTTCATATCAAAAAAAATAATGATGTGTTTGAAAACCTTTGTCATTGCTTTTTAAAAAAAATTTCACCAGCAAATAGATGATGTACGGTGCAAAGACAAAAAGGGAAAACTACTTGGCAGAAAAGCAAAATAAATAAATAAATAAAAAGTCAATTTCTGTGCCAATACCGATGTATTAACATGACAATACAGCCTATAACCAATATTTTTTCTTTTGAATTGTTTGTTGTTGGAATGTATTTCACACTCTATGTGTGGGGAAACAAAGATTTTTGTGTAAACTAGGTCTAGTAACTAACCTGTTTAAAAAGCTCTTCGTCTCATCACACAAGTTTTTATCACTTTGCCAGTGCAAAACTGATACTGTACAGTGTAACAGGAGAGTTACACAGTAGAGATGAAGTGATGTGAAATTGAGAGCTGATACAATGTTTAGACAAACAATTTGTCCAATTTTTTGTGTGTTTTTAAACCTGCCCAAAATAGAGGTGACATATCAGTAGCTGGTATCAGTCAAAAGGATACCGATATTCAGGCAATATTAGAGATGCAACATTTTAAGCAAAAATGTAACTCCATATTCATCAAAGACACCTGCCCCCACCAATCACAAACTGCTTTCAAAGGACAGCACATAATTGTGGCAGACTTGTGACTTGCTAGCTTTACCTGAGGGGTATACTATGAAGTAAGTTTATAGTACGCCCAGCCAGGTTTCCTTTGCGTTAGCTGGCTTGACAAAACCGAAAACCCCTGTGAGAGATAACGGTTATCAAACAGTTGTTATCAAATTTCTTTTACTAAACCGGGCTCTTTGCTTTAGGGTCTGTGACATAAAAAGGGGCGATTCACGCCTCACATGACTATTCTTTGGCACAAAATGATCCCTGCGAGTGCCACCTATTCCAGTTAGGGATGCTATATAACGGTGAAATAGTGATAAAAATATACAAAGAAAATACCAAATTTAACAATTAAATACAATATTGTTGCAAATAAGACAGAAAATTAATGCAGTAGAAAACCATAAATCTTTGGATCTAGAACATAAGAGTTGTGAAGGTAGAATTCAGGCTGCGCAGTGCGCATGATTACAAATCGCCCTTAAGAGCTTCCATTTTGAGCCTGCCTTTCATAACTTCTGAGGGGTTAACAGGAAAAACAATTAGGGCCTCCTCCATCTGCTTTGTTTATTTTATTAAGTAAAGAAAGTTCTTCTGTCCTCTGTACATGCAAAGAAGAGGGGATGCTAATAGCTGCATGGTGAATATAATCTACTTCATGAGACACTTTCATCACTAAGTGACTGACAGGCTGTCAAAGACACGGGAAGTCACAAACAGGTCCTATGCGCAGCCGAAGTCTAGACTGCCATAATGTGATTGTTTTTGTCCTTTCAGTCACTCAGACTTTTAGGAGCAAACACAGTGGGCGGAAAAGTTCCTGCTGTCACTTAGCAACCAACAGCAGGCTGCGACAAACGATCCGATCCAATCCTGCCTCATAATTGTACCATTCGTTATGCCAGGTCTCTGAAGAATTTATTATTGTGCTTTCTTAATCCCATGAAAAGGTCACCAATTGAACAAACAATTTATGGATCGAGGGGATGAATTATTTAATGGCTCAAGCCAAATATTATAGGAATGAGAGGTTTTTTTTTCCACCTTCCCTGGAAGGCGATGAATTATTTAGTCATCGGGGCCACATCTTTGATGAAAGCTATTACACGGCAACCTCAACCTCAATATCGGATAATGTCATCAGCTCCGAATATGGCCTAAACCTGCGTAATGAATGGTCAACAGAGCAGTGGGCTGCTGTGGCCTGAGCAGCCGGCGGGTGAAACTGTTTTGGCAAACAATTATTAGCATTTATTTTAAGCCTCGGAGGGGAACGCAGGCAGTCATAAGAGAGAATCTGAGCGGTGATCTTAATGTGTGCACTCACCAAGCCGGTAAAAACGTCTTAAATTTATCGCTCTAGCACAGAAAAAACCAACTGAAAGATCTCCAAATCAATTATGGTAATAATTCAGCATAAGGGAATGTTAATGTGATACAATATGGAGCACGTTGCTGCACAGCACAACATCTCCACTCTGGGAAACAGCAGCCGCAGGGACTGAACCAGCATCCACTCTCTGCCCACCAGGCTCCACTGGTACTGTAATGAAAATGATACTATCATGACGCTCAGCCTCATTGGTGGCAACTTGGAGGCTTTTATGGCCATTTCTGTCTCTTTAAGTCAATGAAGCGATAACTGTGTGCATCTGAATTATTATGGTTATAGCTTACTTATTAAGCAACTACCAAACTGGGTTATTGGATGTCTGATTGGTTGCCTTTTACAAGTTCAAATCAGGATGTACTGTCCTCTTACAAGAATAATAGAGCTTTACTAAACTGCTTTACTTCAGTGCGTTCATTCATTATCATTAGTCATATTCAGACTTCTGAGTGAATTTGAATCAAGAGTTACACTACCAAATTACATGAATGAACTCTTATTTGAATACAAAATCAACCTTTTTAGATCCTTTTTGTTAGACTCCAAGGTTATCTCTAGCTAAACCGCTCAACCATATGTGTAATTCACTAATAATAACGGGAGTTGTTTTTCTCTGCTCCCAGCCTATAAACCAAGACACGAGTCAAAGCACAGAGGAAGGTTGGAAGAATCAATTCAAAACAAACGCATTTACTCTGCTAATTGATTACTCTGATTTAATCAGATTCAGCCAAACAATCAGTTTTGCAACATCGACTTTGTCACACCGAGCTCCATTACAAACCTGGTAATTTAATGTTACCTTTGTATCGGCAAACCTACAAACCCCAGACAGAATGAAACGTTTTGCTCTGGTAAAAAAAATTATTGGGACTAAAATTCGGCCAACGAAATATCCAGCCAAGCAGTTCAACAATTCAATTAAAGCTTAATTTATTCAACTGGTTAACAGCGTCAGTCAACCACCCATTGCGGCAGATTACTAGGACAGACACAGTCGAAGCAGGCCTAAAAGTTATTGAATAATACCCTGTAATTTAACAACGGCTGTTTGGTTTTGTGGACGAACGCCGAATTGAAGTGTGTCTGCTTACAGTTCAGATGTGGTTTCTGGTTACGAGGTGTGTGCTTTAGCCGAGGAGCACGGGAGCAAACGGAGCTACATTTGGCGTTGAATCCTGTCGGGGCTAAGCTAACGACTCTTACCTGGCACCGTGACTTGCTAACGCTTGAGAACGGCCAAACACCGGCGACCTGAGCGTTCTCACTCCAGCAAAGAGAGGTGCTTACTGGTAACTAGTCCGTGTTGCATGATTACAACTACCCACTTAACATTATTTGTCGCAAACCAGTAAATGCAGGACAGGATACTGCAAATATCTTACGTTGCCTTACCGCTTCGGTTTACAATCGGTGAACAGGCGCTGTTGTCTCCACCGAGGGTGAAGTAGCTAGTGTTTGTGGCAGAGTGAAGAGGCAGCGTCCAGCAGCAGGCTGACTGCGTCAGCTCCTCACGCTCGACACGCAGGGTGTTGAAAATATGTCACGTTTAGTGGTGGTTGTTGTTGTTGTTTTAATTAACTTGTGCCAGGAATCAGACAAGCAGTTTCTCAGACAGTTTCGTCATTTTCCTTCACACATCCCCAAACAAATATGTGTTTTTCACACCGTCAGTCGAGTTGCGATTTAATTAAATAAGTGCTAGGAAGTTACACGGGATAGTCACCGGTACTTAAGTGTAGCGGATGCCGGGTGATATAAACCGAGTGTACCTTGAATTTGCCGCGAAACCATCCTGGCCTTTTAGTTCAGTCTGCTGTTTTATTGCTTCGCGTCATTGCGCACTATCACTAGGTAGGAGAAACCTTACATATATAAATCAACCGAAAATACCGTTCATGTATTTATTTAATTCTTTTTGTATTGTTTTGGGTTTTTTTGCTAACACTTCTGCCATGTGACTAAATTTCTCTTGAGTTCATTACAGGATAGCAATAAATGGGTGCTTGTGCTAGAAGCATGTGAACACGGTAAACATAAAAGCTTAATAACAATATCTAGTTACAGAATAGCTAGGAAGCAGCAGAGCAGCGAGGAGTGTAACTAATGTAACTAATTAGGTGGTGCTTTTATTTCTATAGGCAGTATCATAACTTCCTGTGTCCTCTACTAGCTCTAGCTAAGGATGCTACAGACTCGCTGAAGTTTTTAACGGGGTTAGTGCTGTGCGCTAATGCTGCGTTTTGGTGCCGATACGATACCAAGTAAATACTTGGCCAATATTGCTGATACCTATACTAATACCTTTAACCTATAAAGGCAGCTTATGTAGGGGAGCAGTATGTCATGATTTATGAGCTGAATCATCCTCAATTTGCCAAATTCTGAACACATTTTAATAACCACTACAGGATTCTGATTGATTCTGTTGTTTACATGTGCTATAGGCTGTAAAAATACATGTAACACACAAAAAGGTTAACACATTTTTTCATTGATTTATTTATAATTTATTATAATTATTATGATTTATTTAACACAATTCAGTGGGCTACATACTGGACTTGGGAACAAAGTACCGATCCGATCGCGCTATTGATCCAATACTGATACCCGCATTGGCATTGAAGCTATCAGTACTTGGATGGATCTGCCCACCGGTACATGGAGTGTTTGGCTGCTACTTTGGCAGGCCTCAGCCCCTAACTTGTCTTTTTGTTTGATATGTCTTCCAGGCCTGTTTCCAGAGTATTCTTTCTTTCTTTTTTTAATATTTGCACAAAAGAATCTGAATATTTGGCCCAAAATACCCTCATGGTATGAAATGAAAAGTTTTTTCACTTTTCATTTGCACACTCAGTTGCACAGTGGTCATTCCTTTCATGTGATACCAACCAGCTACATACCAATAGACATGAATGATAGACCTTCCTTCTGCTCTTAAGCGCAGGTAGTGCCAACTTTCTGTGCTTAGTAGTTCTTCTTAGCCACAGTCATAGTTTTGTTGGGTCACTGGTGTGCCTGTCTCGGTGGCTGTGATTACATATGGCAGCAGACACTTCCAGGACTGACCCAAATGATGAGGCAACACAGAGGAGGTGTTGTTGTGTTGTGACTGGAGGTGGCTGAGATAGGCAACTTTTACTATCACCGTGCTTCATCATCCAGCATTTAATAATGATATTCCTGTCAATGCTACCAAGGCTGCAGGGGAAAGTTACTCACCATTACTACAAAATCAGCAGTCAGAGTGCTAAACTAAATATGTTGTGCAATAGATGCTAATCCAAGTACATTTTGGTTTAACAATTTTTTTTTATTTTTTTTTTGTCCTCCAGATTCAAATTGGAGCCGACTGAGCAAGTACTGAGAAACTGATGAGGACTTGCTAATGGAAATGGATGATAATGGCCTACAGGCCTCTTGCTGTGATACAAGATGGTCGGAGCAACTGTCAGGCCTTCCTCACAAGCTCCTGCACCGCCTGATGCCTTTCCAAAGGGAGGGAGTGGAGTTTGCTTTATCGAGGAGCGGACGGTGAGTGGTGACACCCCCGGCAACAGTCCAGTCATTTTAAAATGAAATTTACATCTTGCAAATCAATAATAGCTACTAAAGATAGTCGTCAATGAATGTAGACCTACAGAGAACAGAGGAGTACCGCTCTGTTTTCGACATTACACTCCACCTCTGCAAGTATTGATTTGATTTCTGTGAAGATGTTTTCAAGTCAGATGTGTTGTGTAAGCATATGGGAGGAGACTAGCTGCACCTTAAAGGGGACAGTGGTCGACAGTAGTAGATCAAACATGCTAGTTCTCTTGGATTTTAATGCACTGAATCTACACCGATTAGCTGATTTTCTTTTTCTTTGTTATAATCATAAACTGTACACTATGTCTAGTGCCTGGTCAGTTCATGTGATATTCTTTCAGCTTTCTTCATTATGTAACAATTTCAAAATTCATAAAATGTTCTTTTTAGAAAAGACTCACTGTTACAAAGGACAGCACAGTTACTCCTCCTCAGTGCACAAAAATAAACTGTAATGTTTTTATTTAGTGCCCAGCCTGCTAGGCCAGGTCAATTTATTGTGTCTAGGTGGATTGCTGCAACACAGATAAGCATCAATTTCATTAGTTATCCAGAATATTTTGACATGTAGATGTGCTTTTTTTCATCCCTTGGCTAAAGATCTGTCTTTGGACGCCTCCACAGCCAGACCTATTTTATCAATTAACTCTGTTGAGCACCAGCAGAGGAAGTGTAAAGCGTATATGCATGAGTTCTATGACTCACACGGCTATTTTCAACTGCATGTTGCGAAAGAAAATGAAAAATGTTGCTTGTGGGATATTTTTATATGCTTCAAACTGAACAAAGAAAAACATGTACTGAGGTATCGGTAGAGCAGGTCATCTATCTTTCTATCTCTATCTCATTGGAAGGTTCATGGTTTGAACTCTGGCTGCTACAGTCTGCATGTCACAGTATCGTTGGGCATAACACTGAACCCCTAGTTGCCCCTCGGTGTTGGAATAAAAGCACTTAGGAATGTGTGAATGTGAGTGAATGGGTGTTACCAAACCAGTCCATTACCAAGTAGTTCCAATCCAAGCCTGGTTTCATCAAACTTAGATGAAAGGGTTGGCCACCTGGAAATTAGGATCTACTCCCATTTGGTCCATTTTTACCTAAACTGAGATGTCAAAATGTTATTCCTGTTTTGTTTTTGTTTGTTTTTTTTTACTTTTCGCTGCTTGTCATACTTCAAACTTCTGGGCTTTAAGCTGCATCCACACTTGAAATGATTCAGAGTGAGCTGCCAACCTGAGGCTACGGGATGTAAATATCATTCTGCAGCTAAGGGCAAAATAACTGCTGATAATGTGAAGGGAGCAATTTCCTGGCAAGCAAGTGAAACGGCTACCAATGAGGAATCCTATTGAATGACATATGACCTGGTATTAAGTACTTTAGAGTGTTTACTTTGGCAAATAAAGACAGCTGTGGTCAGTCTTGAGATTACTGGTAATTTACATGATTCTAGGTTGGCTTTCGAAGCATCACACGTTATTGAACTTGAACATTTTTACCTTCTTAACAGTGGATTTCCATGAACTTTGGGATTAATTTTGAATGCAAACTAAGTAAATAAATGTAAAAAATAAGGTTGATGCAGTGGAAGGCACAGGGCCGTCCGGTCGAGCACTAAGCCAGGACTTGGGGGCGTTTTTGACAGTGAAGGTGTCTCTTAAGAAACCTGCACATGAAGGTCCCAACATGGTAGCCCGTAGATGCTATGCAGAGCTTTACTGACCACGTGTTGTAGCTATGTGAAAAATACATGGAATAAACTGTGATGCGGGGTACTTGTGTTTGTATTGGTTTTGTTGTTGGATCCTAAAGCTTGTCCCCTTGACCACCTAGAAGACAGAAGTCATACAAAGACTTTCCTTACGTTAGTCTTAAAACATGTAGTCATGGCCAGGGCAATGGCGTGCAAGGCTGACTTTTACTTTCTCTAGATAAACCACGCTGACCGCTGTTATCATGGCCCAGTCTGAACTACACAGTGATTGAATCTGTGCTTTTAGTGTGGGGCAAAAGAGCACCTCAGTAAAGGAGAGAAGTGGGGTGGATTTACAACAACGCACAAAACAAGAAAACACATCATTGCTAAAGAAATAAAGAATAATAATTGTTTTTAATCTCAATTTCATTTTGTTTTATTCATTACTCGAATCCAAGCTGGTGATGGAAAATAAAATTTGATTTATTGCTCAGACCTCAGCAGTGGGATTATAAGAACAACAATAACAACAATGTACAGCGTGTGCAGTTATACCTGTGCACTTCCCCAAGGCCGAGGCAGCAGTTAAGAAATGGTGTGTTTTACTGCTTATGAGTTCAACTTATCATTTGTAAAAAGGCACAAACAGAAGTTTTATTTGGCCTCTTTTAAGAGACCTTGTAGAGTTTCTGGGCATGTGTAGGGCTACAGAGTAATCTTTTTAAGAGTGTGAAATCGGTGAGTTTTTGTCAATATGTGATGTGCATGCACACACAGGAAGAAAATGTGGCACTCCTGTGATGGTATGGCTTATGTATATGCAAGATCTGGCTTTAAGGATAGTCAGTGGTCTTGGCGTTAAATGTGAATAAGCTTCCCCTGAATATCCATAAGTCCTCCAAGGTAATGCTAATCGAGTGCATAAAGTTGATTATCTTTTGCACAACATTCAGTCTGTGATGCTGTGCTGGAAGATAAGCTCCTAGCACTTCAAAGGTTCTGTTTGTCATTGGTGCTTTGATTTTTCACTTCCTGATGATGATGACGGCGATGATGATGATGGGGATGTTCATTTGAGGATACAGAGAAGCTCTGCAGTATAACACATCTTCCACTATAGCATCAGTGTGTGATTTAGTCAAATAGGATGGTATCTTTGCACCGATAATTTCCCTAATGGAGTTTTAAAGTAGACGGTTCAGCTCCACTTTAGTGCAGTGAGAACGGAGATTTCTTACCACGCTACAAAATGTAAAAAGTATGTCAAGAAGAATATATTCTAAATCCAGATGTTCAGAAGACTGTAAGACTGTAGCTATGAAAATGGGTATCCACAAAAAGCTTCTGAGTTGCCCCCAACTGTTTGTATGCATGGAGCATTAACTGTAGGAACCGACCGGGACTTGCCCGTTTCCTCCTCCCTGACCAGTCGATATACATGTGGGTTCTCGGGAAGGTCAGCGCAGGAGGAGCCAATCTGAGGGGCTCTGCTTTGATGCAACGCGGCCATATTGATTCAGGAACACTGGGAGGCAGTGCTTTGTTACACGTTGGGTCAGGAGTCAATTGGCTCTCATTGCACCGTGCGGACAGCTACCTCAGTCAATTGGCATCAGTGTGGCGGGAAGAGCAGCGCAGGCACCGTTTCTCTCTGGAGACTAGCACAAATGGTATTAGCAGAAGAGACTACAGGTAGCGGGAGGTTGTAATTTTTTTGTGATTAAGATCATTTTCATTACTTAACACATATAACAGGCATGTCAGGTTTGGTGTGGTGGTAATAAATTTTAAACAAAAATATGAATATAAAATTGGCAAATCTGCTTTTGAGTCTTTGAGTAATCTTTTTAAACAATAAAATTGGAGCTTCATTTAGATTCTGTTTGTGTCTACACTTTTTTCACATGAATGTAATGCATGCCAAGAAAGGAGACATTAACACTTTTTAAAATTAAATATTAAGATATACTAAAAAAAACTCTGTATTTGATTGGCATAATTATTTGTATCATATTTCCACACTAAACTCAGATGAGAAAATATCAACTGCTGTATATAGAAAATCCTAACTTGAAACAGATTGGAGCTGATGTAGGATAAACTCTCCATATCTGGTAAATATTAGGACAGAGCTGCAGGTATTTGCCAAAGTCTAATACCATCAGTTGATTATTAAAAGCTTGGCTTCGAGCAATAGTTTGATTTTTGGTTTTTTTTAACAGGGTTTTTTAACAGATGTATTCCAAGCCAGTCAGCACACCACACCGTTTTGGATTTTTTTGAGGAATGAAAGTAATAGCCACAGATTTAACAGACGCAGCTGTTGAGCTTTATTCACATAAAGTTAACATGATTTTTTTCTGTTGTTATGTGTATTTAAAGTTAAAAGCAGAAATAATCAACCAGAAAATGTGCCTGAGCCTTGATGTTCAGTTACTTTAGGTAGTAAGCTACGCTACGTGGACAAAACTGTTCGAACACACTACATTTGTATAAAATCATGCATCCAGCCACACAGTCTGCCTTTACGTACAGTTTTGAAAGCATGCATTACATGTGTAATGTACCAGTACCTTTGTCCATTTAGTGTAGTTAGCTGGTTCCTACTGTGTTTTTTAGTTGTTAGTTTTTTTTGGCTAGCTAATGAAGCTAAGCTAAAGCTTATAAAGCTGATCTAAAACTGTGTTTGTTTGACTGTTTGGCTTCCATGAATGGACCTTTATTTTGGAGATTCTCCATCACTGCATGACACTGGGTCTAACTTTTAGTGTTTTTCTTTTTCTTTTTCTTTCTTTTTCTTTTTTTTTTTTTAAAAAGCTAATGAAAATGCCTATTATGCTTTTTTATGATGGCTAGCTAGCTGAATGCTTGTTTGTTGTTTTTTTTTTTTTAAATTTCTTTTTAAGTGCAGATTATTGCTTTTAGATATTGAGTACATGGAGAAATGCAAATTTTAATGGGCTTGGTCCATCTTGTTACGGTTCTCAGTTACGGACATGCTATATTTGCAACAGTAGACATCAAAAGAGGCTAAGAGGTTAAAATCTTACTTTGAGAGCATAGACAGAGACCACAAGCTAAAATGCAATTGCTATTAGGGCTGAACGATTATGGAAAATAATCTAATTGCGATTTTTTGCCCCAATATTGCGATTGCGATGCGATATGCAATTATTTTTTAAGGTATTTGTCTTCTGTATTATTAAACAAAGACAAGCAATACATCATATAGTATGGCCAATACTATATTACATTAATTTTAAACTGTTCTTTCCTGGAAGACAGACCTCTGTTATGATGACATGAGGTGATGCATGAATTGATGACTGACATTTTTATTTAACTTCTTCAATCACAACAGTATATTTGAACATACACAATAGTTTATTTTTAGCTTACAAACATCTGAGCATAAAGTGCTGACAAGGAACCCTGGTGTAAACATTAAAATGAAAGTCAGTACAATGTGCAGATTGCAGAAATATACATAAACAAAATCAGTGGCTTTACCACACTCAGTTTTTCGACATCTGTGAACTACTAGACAGTCATTCAATTAAAAAATAATATTAAATAAATAAAACTAATAAATAAAAAATACACACATCTTACTGATCTCTGCAGTCAGTAACATTACACATAAAGTGCAAACATAATAGCAATTGTATAAACACACACACAAACACGCCTTTAAAGTTTAAAGGCGTGAAATTGGACGGTCTAGCCTTCTGATTAGCTAATCAGAAGGCTAGTTCTGATTAGCGTCACCGCTGTCTCGGTGGAGTTTAATAAACTCGGCCGTCTGCTTCTTGCTATCTAAAATATAACCAGACACTGGTGTAAATTCTCGACTGTCTCATACTTCTGTTTAATAAGTTTTCTGTTTGACGTTTAGTCAGCTGTGTGAAAACCAAGGAGGAACCCACCCGGGGGATTAATAAAGTTTTATTTTATCTAATCTAATAACTTTAATCTCAGCCAAACCGATTTACTCACGAACAAACAAAACACTGAAAAAAGCCCAACAAAATTTTTTTTAGGTTGTCTAAGTGACTTATTTATTACGTTTAACCCGAGCAGCGAAACTCCGCGGTGATCTGAAAATGATGTGCCGGGAGTTGTGCCGTTCTCGGCCGCATCAGTAACCCTCGAGCTCCCGGCTAGCTGTCGAGCTGGTGGGTAGCAGACGCCTCTGAAAACGTCGAAGCACTTTTGCAAATATGGGATATCTTGATAAACCGAGCAGATATTTGATGTTTACACAACTACTTTCTCGCCTGAAAATATGTTAAAAGTTTATTTTGTGACCCAGAAAGATTAGTATGAGTAATTTTAAAACTTAGTAGCGGCCGCCATTGCTGGAAACTGGAGTTTGGCTGGGCCGCGCTATGAATTCTGGGATATGGTAGTAATTTGGACAGCCTTCGGCGCGTCGCTGTGACGTAATCGGTCTACAAATGCGGCCTCAGGAGGATGCAGCCCATGAATTGTATAATATAATCGCAGTATAATCGCAGCCTTTGCGGTTAGAAAATTGCACTTGATCATGTCGCGATATTATCGCAAATGCGATATATCGTTCAGCCCTAATTGCTATTGGCAGAAACCTTGATCATTCTCTCCGTATTAGAGCCACCCTGCTGTTCTTCATTTCTTCATTCAGTTTCCTTGGAAAGAGACTGAAATGAATACTAATATTCAACTGAATATCACAGTGAAAAAGGCGGAAATAATATTTCTACCTACTAACATGAATAGACCAGAATGCAATAATGCAGCAGCTGACTTGCTAGATCTTTAGGAAGGGGTATAACAGTTCTGGTAAATGTAGGAAATCACTACCTGAAATGCAACTAGACAAGGCAGGCTGACAGACGAAGAATAAATGGCAACCCTTCATTATAAAATACCTCCTGAAATGCACTGAACGTCATAGATTGATGTTGGATGTCTAACAGCGTAGGAGGATACGTGGGCGGATTTTTCCTTTAAATCTCATAGTCATTGTCTCTTTTCACATCCAGAGCATCAAGAGTACCGAAGCAAAACATCAAATGTTGTTGCAATTCAAATACTTATGGAGTCGGCTGTATCGGCCTGTGTAGGAGGGTGAGTGAATTTTATGGAGCTAGATGGGGGATAATGTGGGAAAGTTGCGGTACCGTATGACAATAAAAACCCATGAGATGTGGTTGATTGTATTGTTTAGAAAGTTGGGCAGAAGTTTGCCATTTAAGTGCTGACATTTGTATAGACTCGGCTATTTTAAAGAAGCGTACACGTAAAATACTGCTCTGAGTGGGCCAGGTAGTGAAAAAAACAACAGCATTAATTTGAGTTAAAGTGCATCCATTAAGACCTCCTGGTCGCTTTCATTAAGGTGATGAAAGGTGTTGACCGTAGCTTGAAACCAGCCATGTGCTGCAGTCTAACCTGCTCTAATTTGTCCTAAATATTATTGTAAGGAACTGCCTCTACTTTTATTGAATAAGAAATGCTGTGCTGATGCCAGAGGAGGTCAATGCTGTATTCTTTCTCCCTGTAATGGCCCACATATAGAGTTTTGTTCTCTGAATAAATGTAGGTGCATGAGTTTAAACCATATTTACAGAACCGTAATAACTATTCCTAATATAAAGACTGTACACAGAGTGCTTTCATAAAATCATTTGGGCTAATGAGGCTTGGTGCTCGATGGATATCATTCATAGAGAGCATTTCTCTGAAACTTTAAACCCCACAACTAAATCAGCAACAGTGTATTTTATCTTATTTGAATCTACTTATTAAGAGTTTATTTTTTAGAAACTTGACTTAATAACTACACCATTTTTCATCAAACACCTACCTAAACACAACCTCCCATTCAGGCCCTTTCACAGGCTCTTTGATACTTTCATTTGGACATTTTGTTTGGCACATAGAAATAGATTTATACAGTAAGTCTGTGCCACTGGTACGCTGTAACTGCAAAACCTTTCTGCATCATCCTAGAAATGAAACTTCAGTTAACTCTGACATCGATGTCGTCAGGTGCCATTGTTTCCTCAGCACACCAGCATAAGAATAAATGCTGGTAATGGCGTCGGCCACTTATGTAGGCTGCGTAGTATTCAAATATCTAATCAGCCTGGTAACATGTTGACATGGTAGAGAATTTGTTGAAGTTCAAACCCAGCATCAGAATAGGGAAGAAAGGTCATTTAAATGTCTTTGAATGTAGAATGGCAGTTTTTCAGATGATGACAAAATGTTTTACTAGGGTTTCTGTAGAATGGTCTGAAGGAGAGGAAAAACCCAGTGAGCACCAATTCCCCAGGTGAAAAACACTTGTTGATGTCAGGGGTCAGTGTAACCCAGCCACAGGGGATACAAGCTAGTGTACTCCTAGTGTTGGTCCCAAGCCCAGATAAATGGGGAGAGTTGTGTCAGGAAGGGCATTCGGGGTTAAGGCTTTGCCAAATCAAACATACAGGTGATAAAGAATCAGATCTGTATGTTGGAACAGTCTGGGCCCAGGTTAAAAATAACTGCCTCCACTGCTACTATTGGCTGAAGAGGGGGAAGGTGTGTTAGGAGGCAGCAAGAGAGCAGTCGGATAACTCAGGTTGAGTGGTTTGGGGATAAAGTCAGAGATGGTTTGGACATGTGCAGTGAATCCATCCTTTGTTGTAGTGCTGGTTCAGGTGGTGGTGTGGGGGATATTTTCTTGGCGCACTTTGGGCCCATTGAAAACAACTGACATGCTTAAGTGACACCGCCTACCCGAGAATTGTTGGTGACCATGTCCATCCCTTTACAACCATATAACCCTTTTCCACTAGTACCTTCTTGGGTTGGCATGGCTCAACATGGTTTTTAGGCTTTTCCATTAGGAGGAAGTACCTGGTACTTTTAAGGTACCTAGGATTCCATCTGAGGTGATCTGAAAATGTGACGTCAACAGACTGCATGCCATAATTGGGTAGTCAGTGCCGTCACTCAATGAGTCGTGGGAGCATCCGCTTTGCGAATATCGGCACTGCCACTTTTGAAACCTGCCAACAAGGGAAATGGCTACACAAAAAACAACACCATAGTCCCCAAGTCTGAGAGAAAGTCATACACTGAGCAGCAGGTATACCGTCGTTTCCACATCCTGCTTTGTTGTAGCGTAATGGAAAACGACCGCTATTGGTGTATCCATGATGGCTGCTTCCAGGTGCCACGTCACAAAGCTCAGATCATTTCAAACTGCTTTGTCGAACATGATGATAAGTTCATTGTACTCAAATGGCCTCCACAATTACCAAATCTCAATTCAGCAATGGATTTGAAGGAAAAGGAGACTTGCATCAAATATGTGCAGCTGACAAATCTGCAGCAGCTGTGTGATCATGTCACCATGGGCCAGGATCTCTGAGGAAAGAGATTGAGGCTCTGGAGGCAAAGGAAAGTCCAGACCGCTACTGCTACTAGCAAGGGCAGCAAATGACAACAAATTTCTTCCTGTTCAAAGGGAGTTTTTCATTCCCACTGTCACCAAATGCTTGCTCATAGTGGGTTGTCTGATAGAGGAGGTTTTCTCTGTATTATTGTAGGGTCTTTAATTTACAGTATAAAGCACCTTGAGGTAGCTGCTGATGTGATTTAGTGTTACATAAATGAAACTGAATAAAAAAGTTTCAAAGTTTAAAGTAGCGCTGCAGCAGTTCCTTTGTCATTCAGACAGGCATGGTGACGCAGCAAAGCAAACATCATTTAAACATCACAACCTTTTGTCTCCTGAATGCCTTCGCAGTTCATCATACTTACTTTTGTTTTCTAGTATGCATCAAGCTTTGCATTTGCCATAATATGACGCAGCAATTTATTAATTAGACTGTTTTTTGACACGTCTTAGCAGTAATCTAAAGGGAGTGACTGGGTCCTGTATCTCCCTTATAAATAAAAAACTAGTTTTCATATTTGCTTCCTAAGGTGCTCTAAATTCCATTTCTTCCTAATAAGGCATGAAATTTGCTATAATTTTTTTTATCAATATGATAGGATAGATTTTGTTTTGTGAAAGCAGCAGGGGATGCATTTCATTAAACAGCATGAAAAATTTCACCCACCATTAGTAACCTGTCGCCTTAATAGGTAACTTTCTATTGTTTGGACCGTATCCATCCAGGATGTAAAGAGGTTTTTATAGAAACAAAGTGCGGAGGTGGCACATCGTAAATAAATGTTCCAGCCTGCTGGGTTCAATTTGTGTATTTGAGAAAATACTTTTATTTTTTTTGAGAAACACTTAACACATTGAAACATAAACAATACGTTCACTTAATCATTTGATAACGTTTTAAGAATAAATGCGTTGTTATGGCCAAACTTACAGTGCATTCATATACTTTATGTAATGTAATAGACTCAGGAGAAGAAAAAGATTATGATTAAACATAACAAAAAAAAATGAAGTTCATAATGTAAGAGCACGCCTACACCTACAGACCATAAAAGGAACATATTATATTTAATGTGTGGCAAGAGACTGGCAGTTGCAAAGTGCAAAGTTATAAAATCGAGTACATCTTAATAAAAGTTAATGAAATTAAGTTGCACAGATTCACCTGTGACCATGTTCACCAAGTTTGAATATGTCCATAGTTTAACTTTCAAACCCAAAAGCAGCATCTGTCTTCACATGACCCGATATCAGTTTGTGAACATCATTCAGCTGTGATATTTTGTCCTGAAATGAAGAGAATGTAAATGTGTGGCAAAAGCTAGCATTGGCCATAGCACATATGTAAACATTAAAGCGTCAGCAGATGAAAGTTGGCTAACTTTAGCTAGCAGTTATGAAATCAAGTCTTTTATTTATAGCGTGCGTTTAAAAGCAAGAGCTGCTCTAACCAAAGGGATTTACAGTGAGATTAGACACATGTGATTTAAAACACTATAAATAAGGAGAAAGGTGTTTATTGAAATGAGCACAATATACAGAGTCAGGAACGGCTCCATGACGATCATTAGGAGACTGAGGAGAAGAACAGAGGTTTAAAAAACATCAAGAGAGTGAAAAGTCTAATTGCGGATCCCAAACTGTTCAACAGTTTAGGGCCGAGGAATGAAAATGCTCCATCCAGTTTGGTCCTGGCGACAGCTCGTGCCGTGTTTTAAAAGCAACGACAAAACTGCCAGTACAGCACAGCCATGGGCTCGCTTCTTGGTAGCAGCAAGAAAGTTTGGCTGCTGCGTTTTTGAACAACTTCAGGCTAAAAATGGCTGACTGACTATACTTTTGATGACGGTAATTGTGCAAGTTATCTGAAATGGAAAATGCCAGTACTGATAACTGAGCTGATTTGTTTATGCATTTTAAACCTGAATCATGGATGAAACTAAGATTTCTTTCATCACTCAATAAAAGAGGACCGAGGTCATTTGATTGCGGTGGTGGGGGTGACTGCCTGGCCAAAGGTCAGACCCTCACTTTGAGTCTGGTTAGCAGAAGGAGGCTTTTTCTGCCGTGCAGGATTCTTACATCCTCAATAATAAGAATGTAGCAGCAAAACCTCTGGACATCCGGAAATGAGCAACCTTTCAATTTCAACAAGAAAATCATGTTATTTCTTCTCAAATGCTGCACAGTATTCTTTCAGTCCTTGCTGTTTTTATATGATGAACAGAAACTATTATCTGTAATCAGAGCTCCTGAAGAACGGCATCTTTAGAGGTCATTGCTGTTTTAAATGTGATTATTTTTCTGTCTGCTGCTTCTTCCTTTCTTTCTGGAAGTGGCTGAAAACAGAATATAAAAACCATAGTTCAGCAGAGGTGTAGTGATATTAAAAATCTACAATAAAAACAGCAAAACATTATGATTACTTTGGGAAACACTAGCTTTGTTTTTTTGTAATTAGATTTTTCTCCCTTGTGGGGAAAGAAGAGAACTAAAAGGGCTTTCTGACAGTTTTTTGTGAGCACAAAAAAGCCGGGAGCAAAAGCTGAACATTTCTTTGTTTAACTAAGGTTTATAATATCCTTTTTCAAGGCATAGATGCTATCAAAACATGTGAGAACCTGCTTCAACATTTCCTGCTTTGTTTTGATTCACACTATAGAGCAAGACTGCACTATGAGCCCGTAACTGTGTGCGCAATCAGAGTGATCCCATTCTGAAGCACCCTTTAAGTCAGCTTTTTATCCAGCGTCTAACCTCGTGAGCAGTTTTCTCCACTGACCAGAGAGCAGCACAGGTCCAGTCCTCAGAAGAGAGCCTTAACGGGGCTTTGGAAGATTGGGGTTACACGCCGAGCCCGCACCGTGCCTCACCGCGCAGAGGTCAAAGTCATCAAATCATCACTGCCAGCTTGGGAGGCACCGGAGCCCGTTTCCTGACACTTTGGGGCTTGTGGGTTTCAGAGATAACATTAGAAAGGTGCTGTGACGGAGAGCGTGCCGTCGTCAGGCAACAGCACTGCAGCATGCTCGCAGTCTCAAACCGTCAAGACGACACTCAGGTTATTTAAAGGAGGATGATTAATGTGTTGAGAAATGGCAAGCACCTGCCCCAGCTGCACTGCCTCTCCTGTGTGTGTGTGCGTGTGTGTGTGGGCGGCTGGATGCGCGAGCACATATACTGTATCCATATATGTGTTCGCTTCTTTTTGTTCGTGTGTGTGTCTGGTGTGTATTTTTGCATGTCTATTGTGTGCATTTTTCACAGACGCTTGGTGTGACACTGTGTGTGTGTGTGTGTGTGTGTGTGTGTGTGTGTGTGTGTGTGTGTGTGTGTGTGTGTGTGTGTGTGTGTGTGTGTGTGTGTGCATTGCGCTGACTGGGCCGGTGTGCTGGCAATTAGAAAAACCACCAGTGGCAAGGTGCACATTAATCATGTTCCTCAGCTGAAAGAGAGAAATGGGGCGGAGATGGGGAGAGGAAGAGAGGGAGGAGGAGAAAGAATAATGAGAGACGGTGTCTGAGGCATTCAGAGCCGCTCCGTCGCACTGTTTGCTCTGACATGATGTTGGAAGCATTTATGAATAGGCAAGGTCACGACAATGGGCCCAAACTAGAGCTGGGCGATATGAGATTTTTTCATATCACGATATGTTTTTTTTTCATTTCAGGCGATAACGATATCTATCACGATATGAGCCAAATAACTATATTTGTAAGATTTAAATGTGCCGTTGCTCACAAGTAAAATGTGAAATAATCAGCAGCTTGTTTTTATTTAAATATTTATTTCCCATAAGTTCAACAGGGTAGATGTACTTAAGGAACATGAGACTTTTTCAGATAAATAAAGGCAAATATTGCAAACTACACAAAAGGCAGCCGCTAAAGCGTTTAAGTTTCAAAATAGAACAAACGAAACAGACTAAATTGTCAATTCCACTTAGAAACAAAATATTAATTCTAAAAATAAATCTTAGTTTGTTTTACAGAAGAACAGACAAAACTGACTAACTTTTGTCAATATCAAATAAACTGAGAACTAAAAGGAAATTCTCAATCTCTCCTTGTTGTATAGCTGAGCTTTTCAAACAGTTTTAACAGTTACTTTAGTCTGACAAAAGCCGAATGACGAATTAGCGCTTCCAGTCAGAGACTGAGGCTACGTCCACACGTACACGAGTATTTTTGAAAACGGAGATTTTCCGTTTTCGTTTTAAAAAATAATCCCGTCCACACATAAAGGCAGAAATGAAGGAAAACGCTGCTATGAACATGCCAAAGCAGCAGGTGGCGCTAGATTCCTAACCGTGCAGAAATGTTGGCCAATCAGAAGTCTAGAAGCCTCGGTGGGAAATAGTAAACAAAGCTGCGGCATAGAAGCAGAACCGAGTCGTCTGTGTGGAGGGACAGTAACTGTGTGTATATGTAAGCATTTAAACACTGCAGAGAGTAGAATTAACAGTAACAGTATTGTAGAAATTCATTTCACCGAAACAATAACGTGGCGCACAGTGTGACGCATGCACCAGTTTATTGTATTTCCAGACTTGCTTTCGGCACAATTTACAGTGCACGCTACTCTGTTTTTTGTCAGACTTGAAATAGCCGAAATACCTTCACACTACGGAACTTCTTTGGCTCTTCTGTTCGACAATCTCTCCGGCATTGGAACCATCATCTGTTTTCTCTTCGGTCACGCTCGGTTGATTTTTCTAGTCGGCACACTCATTTCCTCCATTACGCGCTGGCTGCTTCCCAAACAAACACACGTGCGGCTTGGCACTTGTGCTGTACGTAACAAGTCACGCGACGTGACGCTGCGGCTGTGATTGGTTCGGCTCTGCGCTACCTAATTTGGATTGGCTGACCTTTTTTTTTTTTTTTTTTTTTTCTTAAGAGGACAAGAGCGGCGAGGTCTATCGCGATAGCTTAATTTCTCTATCGAGTAAAAGTTATATCGCGATACATATCGTTATCGTTCTATCGCCCAGCTCTAGCCCAAACCCACTGGGCAGGGAGAACCAAACTTGACAAACTAATAAATGCTGTCGACAGAGTTGTCAAAGGCTATGCAATCTTTTAGTACACCTAGACTGGACTACTGTAACGCACTGTGTACTAGAGTTAGTCATCTCTAGCTAACTTATAATTCAAAGAGCCTTAGTAAGATAATTGACTGGGACAAAAAAGAGAGCTTACATTACTCCAGCATTGACAGCCTTGCATCGGCTTCCCGTGCATTACAGGACGGAGCATAAAGCAGCGCTGTTTGTGTTTAAAGCCTTAAATGGTCTTGTGTTACACTCCCTGGAGATCGTTGAAGTCTGCTTCCCCATCACTCTTCCCCACCAGGTGGTCAAAGCTTATTTCAAAAGAGAGTCGTGCCTTTGCTGGTGTTGCACCAAGACTCTGGGATGACCTCCCAAGTGACCTCAGACAAACCTCAGCTGCGACTTTCTTTATGACCTTTTTTTTTGCTGATCTCTGCAATAGGTTGTTTCTTTGATATTTATGTATGTAATGTGAATGTGTGTCATTTGAATTTTAGGATTTTACAAATGTCCTAAATAAATAAAATCTACTTACTAACTCTTCAACTCATTATTTTTTCCATTTAGTCATCAGAATTGATGTGACAGTAAATATCAACTAATCCCAGCTAACCACATCAGGGGTAATAATGACCGATTACAGGTATTTGGCAGATATATCTGTTAATCCATAACATAGTTCGGTTGCTAAACAATGTCATATGAGAGAGCCACGTTAGGTGAGCGTTCATAGGTTCAGTCATGGCTCATCTCCCCCTCCATAAAAAGCTTGGATTTCAGATGTAAACAACATTAGGACCCTAATGATAAGCAACCAGTAAATCAGCTATTTTTGATTGATAATTAAATGATTAATTCATTGTCATAGCAGCTGCCCATTTTCCGTAGACTGACTAATGGGATTAATTGATTATTTTTTTCAGCTCTTGTTAGTCATAATGCTGCATTCTCCCCGAGAATGTACCGAGCCAAAAGCTCTTCCATGATTGTAGTGTAACACTCATGTTTGGAAAAGAAGTATAATTTTTTTAAATGCATTTAAATGTTAACGGTTACATTTTAAAGCTTTCCTCTTACATTGCACTTATTTTCACGCACACTGTGTGAGTTCTACACTGTAAAGTAGATGGCAAAAATATAGGAATGAATCACGTATGTTGTATTTGTGCTACAGTAATAATGTGCCCGTATTCGTCGGGGACTTTGCCATATATTGTTGGGGGCGGGTGTATACCAACATTTTTACCAAAAAATACTGATCTGATGGCTTCTATTATTTATATACTTACAGTATAGAGCTTGCTTCTTCTCCTTTGGGGTATGCTCCATGACTCACTTTCCTCTTCAAGTCAACTCTTCAACCAATCAGAATTCTACTTACGTGTATCGTCATATCCGTTGGCTTTTTGAAGGACTGTTGGTTGAATTCCCACAGTCCCTGTCCCCGCATAGCCAAAGAGTTAGACAAACAGGCACCAATGCGGGACCATAAATCCCAAATAACACTACTCAATAGAAATAAAAATGCTCAAGTTCTCCCTAATGAATTGACCTGAATTAAATTTGTTGCTGCCTACGAGACAGAGAGTGAAACACCGGCTTCTACAGCAGTCAGCGAGGGTTTTTTTTTGTTGTTTTTAGGAACTGAATGAACCCAAATACATAAACATTGTGGTCTGCAAAGGTACTCTGCTGCATTAGATGCAGTATCTCAAACTCGACAGAAACAACAACATAAATATTGAATAGCAAGAAGTCCTGCAGACGTACATTAGTAGTTTTAGTTTTGTTGTATGTCCAGAAATCCTTGCTGTTGGTTTATGTTAACTTTTACTTTGTGTACATGACCCACAAAAGTCTGAGACGTTGGGGTGTGACTGCAGGTTATTAAGGCTTCTGTAATGATTCTCTCTAGTTGGAGGACCTGATGTCTTTATATGTAAACTGTAACGTCTGTCATATATAGAAGCCATTACCTTCTCTACAAAGTGTGAAACCTGTCTGATAAAGTTTTTCCTTTTGTTTTACAGATGTATGATTGCCGATGAGGTAAGCACACACAACGCTGGCTCAGGAAATCTATTTTCCAAAAAAAAGAACCTGAGAGTTTGCTGCATGCCTTCCAAATTAATTTGTCAGCCCTCTGCTGCACTCCCACGTGCTTAATCGGTTTTGACACTAGAATCATTCTGAGACCTTATTACTCTTGGGCCTCACATCAGCTCAGCCGTCATATGCAATTTGCCACAGAGTCAGTGCACAATTGACTTGTTTTTCTCCCCATTCGCCATGTGTTGTTGTTTGGTGGGCCCAGATGGGTCTCGGGAAGACCGTGCAGGCCATCGCAGTGGCGTACACCTTCAGGCAGGAGTGGCCCCTCCTGGTGGTGGTGCCCTCGTCCCTCAAGTACCCCTGGATTGAAGAGCTGGAGAGGTGGATCCCCGAGCTGCAGCCTGGAGACATCAATTTGGTGGAGAACAAGAGCCACACCATGTAGGTCATCGCACCACATTACCCCGTTTGACCTTCATCCCTAAAAATCACCTCCATACTCATGTCAGCCTCTTAGTGTCTGGTTTTACTGGGACTAAATTTTGGTTTTGACTCTTCTGACGTTCTTAAAGCTGGTTTGACTTTTTTATTAAACTAAAGCTCTAAACACAATAGCTGCTTGTTTACATTTAACAGCAAAACTAGAAATCAAATTGAGTTTCTGTCTATTTTTGGTCTCCACCACATCCTGAAGGCTGATCTCTCTCTCTTAATTCTTAAATGCTCCCAACTGTTCACAAATAGCGCTCAACAGGTGGAGCAGGTCCTTATTAAAATGTATTTTTAAGATCAAGTTGAATGATCTCCTAAATATAGAATAAGCAATTTGTTCTACTCCAAATCAAAGGCTAATATTGTCACAATGACAAAGACTACAGTAGCTTAACGGCTTATTATTAAAGCAGCGGTTTGTAGCATCAAACTGCACATTACTGCTGCCGTGGTTGTGAAATTCTGGATAGATGGTGAATTATTAATTTTTTGTTTGTTTTGTGGTGTGACTTAGCGTGCACATTATTCGATGCTGTCTCGTTTACAGAGCGTTGCAGAAGGGAAGCTCGATACTGGCTTAAAAATCACATAAAGGTACTTAAAGGTACTGTTTTTGAACCCTGTAACGCCAAGTGTATCATATTTGATACATGAGAATTTGTGAGTTCTTGACTTCATCACCATCAGTGTGAGTTTGTTTTTTTTTTGTTTTTTTAATTAAATTGCACAATACATTTATAAGCAAACATCACGCTTGACTGGTTAAATATATTGACTCAATACACCATGCTGTGGCACAAAGTGGTACTGCATGAAGGTACGGCCTGACTTTAGTTCAGCTTCAGCTGATAATCCTTTGATAGAACATACACAGGAATTTTGGGCAGCTGTTTCCTTCCTTTTTTAACACATGTAAGTAACTCTAAAAGAAAGACTTGTAGTTTGATTTTATAGAATATAATTTATTATCAATTCTCTGGTTTCAAACCCCCCAAAAAAAGAATGTCTGCTGCTAATACATTTAATGGTAAACTAATCATGTTTCCACCGATAACTTTGGTTTTCCTGTGTAGAAGCTCACTCAGGGTCTCTTCAGTACTCATAATATCCATGCAAAATATTGTGCGAGTGGACGGCGGCAGCCATTACTTGAATTTAAAGCGTCGTTGCCCTTACAGTAAGCTGCACAGCAGCATCTAACATCTCTTGTTACGACTTCTTCTCTCCGGCCCTCTGCTAATCATTTACTCTAAAAAGACGTAATAAAAGCGCGAACGTTCACGGTCACACTGTGTGAAGCGGAGGCAGCGTGATAGACGGCAAAGCTGGGCACGATAAATTAATCTCAAAGTGTCCCCTGGTGTCAAGAGCCAGCAGGGGCCGATGTTTGACAGCACTGACAGACAAATCATGTCAAGGCGACGTCTACGATATTGAACAAGAGCTGAATTTATTTTATTTATTTATTTTTTCCCACGCAGGAAGGAAAAATGCTGGTGCTGGAACGTGCTTCATTTTGTTTGCACTGATTCAGGTTTCTGTATTGTGGATTAATGTTGCATATAAGCTTAGAAAACATCTACTTTTTCATCTTCTCAACTTTCCCCTAGTTTTTTTTTCTTTCTAATTTTTGAATGACATAAACTTTCTATAGTTGTGACTTGGATTAGATGGGGGGACACTCCCAGCATCACAGATGAGGTGCAAAGAGGTTGTGAAAGCCTTCTGGGGAAAACGTGTCCTTGAACTGGATGTGTTAATGACTGAACGAGGAGGCAAGAAAAAATTATGCAGCACCTCCTCTCGGTATTTTGACTCACTTGTGCCTTTGTAGAACATGAATGGCACCTTAGGTTTATTTCAGCTTGGAAATGTGTGTCTGTGAGCGCCTGCGTGTGTGGCGAAGTCAAAGAATTAAAGCTTGACAGATGCTGGAAATGTTTTTGATTTCTCAGAGATCATTATTGAGTTTCATGCAGCTGAATGTCGCCTGTGTGTTTGTTTGTTTGTTTATCTGTGCCTGTGTACCCGTGTCAGAACTGCACATACCATAGCTGAAAAATATAGAAATTGCTATGAAGCCGTAAAAAAGGAGACGGATGAAAGGTTTGTGTGTGTGTGTGTGTGTGTGTGTGTGTGTGTGTGTGTGTGTGTGTGTGTGTGTGTGTGTGTGTGTGTGTGTGTGTGTGTGTCTTGACACGTATTTAAGTCCATAGGCTCTTTTAAACAGCTTGGTTTGCTTTACCTTAAGGGCTCAGTTGCCAAGTCAATAACACCCGAACATTTAAGCAGGTGTCGAGTGTGTATACAATCCTGACTGTAAGCTGTAAACTACACGTTTACTACTTTTAAAGGGGGCTTCTTCAAAAGCTACAGTGATATACTCATCGCCAACAAACTCCATGAAAATCACCCATAAATTGGCACTAGATAAATAAATTAATACTCTAAGTACTGTTGGTGTACCCAAGGTCAAAAACATCATATTTTATTTGTACCATACAGCTAAAAACAATGAGTGACACGTGTGTTTTTTACACACATTATATTGTGGCTAAACAGTTGCAAAACTTTAAAGCCTTAAAAAACTACGTGTCTGTTATTTTTCATTGTAGAATTACTTTCACTTATGGATGCAGTAGGTTTGAGAGGAAGGCTCAGAAATCATATCTAATCCATACAGAAATACTCTTGACAGGTGCTACAACACCTTTGATTTAAACCTGTCGTGCTAATAATTGGACACAATCTTATATATAACACTTAAGTAAAATATTTGGATACTAATCCTCAAATGTTTGACGCTCCAATATAAATGCTAAATGTATCTTTGGCTCTTACTTTGTAGCTCTTTCATTTGAAGCTACTTGAGGAAATCTTTAACTAAATACAATTTAGATCATGTGGCCCAAGCTTAACGTCTAAAGCTTTCATTAGCTTTTAGAGGCTACAATGTACAGTCAGTTGTTAGTTAGCCTTTAGCCCCTCCACATACAAAAAGTCAGTTACTAAGATTTTGGAGCATTTTCTTTAAATAAACTTTTTTTATAAAAAACATTTTTTAAAAAGGATAAATTCTGGGCTATTTCTAAGCAATGAGATGGTATAACAGACTGTTGGTTTTGGTCTTTTTATGAGGCTTATTGTCAGTAAAACAGTTACACAGCAATCATTGAAAAAGCACAAACAGCAAGCACAGAGTTACTAGTTTCACTGTAACCATAGAAACCTGATAATATTCTTGTTTCTTGTGTCACAATCGCAGGTAGTTTACAGATACACATTGTAATAAACACATTATTCATTTTGAATCTAAAGTTCACTGGTTTTACCCGTTTTACTTTGGCTATTGTTAGCTATCTCTGTCTCCCATTATTGTATTGGTTTCACACTACTGGTTTAACAAAAACCATTAAAAGAAGTGACTCTTTTTATTGGTCTTTTATGTGTATGCTGTTATCCTTTCAGTGGCATTGGTAGCAGTAAAGTGACGGTCCTGGGCTATGGCCTACTCACCACAGATGCACGCCCCCTGGTGGAGGCACTGAGCGGGCAAAGGTTTGCCGTGGTGGTGGTGGACGAGTCGCATTATCTCAAATCCAGGAACGCAGCGCGGACGAAGATTCTCGTTCCTCTCATTCAGAGCGCCAAGCGCGCCATCCTGCTCACCGGTACCCCTGCTCTGGGTCGACCTGAGGAGGTAATAAAACTTGATTAAATGGTAATTTAATGACGCCTCAGGGGGAAAGGATACAAATTTAACTGGAGTAAGCTGTTTTGTTTTCTCACCAAATGACACGGCAGATTCAAAGTTCCTTCAAACCCTGCTTTGAATTTTTAATGAAAAATTAAACACAGAGCTGAAGAGGAGGGAGCAGTGTGGCTAAATAGAGAAGGCTGCATTCGGTAGATTTGGAACAGATGGATTTTTATAAAGGAATCCTGAGCCCACACTTGTGAGGAGAGATTAGCAGGCCAGCTCGGGGCTCAGCTCTAGCTGCTCACGAAGGTGCTCCACTGTGCAGCGCAGGTAGATCGCCATGGTAACTTGCTCTACAGCAGGCTACGCTCGGATCCGACATTCAAAAAGCCAATTAACTCTCTCCGGCGTCACTTATCCTCCAGGATCCCGTGGTCTTATTTCAATAACCTTTGTTGCAAAAACTTCATTTACAAAGCCCGATATGAAGAGACACTGCACCGCAATAAATGAGACAAGTAATAAAAAGAAACGCACAGGAGGAGGGGGGGACTATTGAATTTCAAGACAATAAGAAGGGCTGTTCACAGGACAATGGTGTTTGGAGAGCGGCTGAGCCAATCCCCTCTCCATAATGATTTATTATATCGTTTTTATATATGTTATATTGAAGCTGTAGATTACAGCCATATTCCATCACTGCAGCTAAGGAAGATGAAGAAGACGTCGTGAATAGAAAATCCTTTCACCGTCTCAATGTGAAGAGACAATACAGTATCAATAACAAACACCGTGTGCCCGCTGTACTCCGATACAGCTGTGTGTTTAGGCATTTTAAACTTCCCACAATTCTTCCAGTCATCTTCTGCAGCTTCGGGAGCAGAGTAACTCTTAGCTTTTACTGTGTTTGTGTTGCTTAAATAGTCATGATGTTGGCTTAATGAATAATTGATGAAAGTTCATGTGTTTATTAGCTAATTCTCATCATCTTCTGTAAAGATTTTACCCCTTTTTTCCTTCCTTTTTGCAATTTCAGTGCAACATT
Organism: Rhamphochromis sp. 'chilingali'; assembly: GCF_963969265.1. Taxonomy (NCBI): domain Eukaryota; kingdom Metazoa; phylum Chordata; class Actinopteri; order Cichliformes; family Cichlidae; genus Rhamphochromis; species Rhamphochromis sp. 'chilingali'. Next base: position 13,319,155 of record NC_137931.1, on the reverse strand, counting down.
TAAGAATAATTTGTTTTAGCACACCGTACAGAACAGCCTAATTGTGATAGCTGTTTCCTTCAGTGCACACACAACCACACGCACCCACCCACGCACATACACAGAGGCCCCATAATTATTCGTAACCTGCGGTGTATCTTATTTAAGTTTTTTTTTCCCCACCCGAATGTCTGTGCTGCATATTAAAAACATTACAACTTTATTTATTAAGGTCTTTTCTTCTAAACAGGTTTCCAAAGTGCTCTGCACATTTATGTAAAGGATATGTTAAATAACACCACAGTGGAGAAACTAAGAAGAGGCACCGCCTAAGACCCGAGCTCTTTCATGGCATGCATTTTTAATTTTTCTTTGCTATTTGGGCTGATTGGGACCTAAATAATGTAAAAACAAAGAATTACCAGATTTTTTTTAACCTAATTTTTGTTTTTGAGAAAGATAAGATCCACATATGAGGACATTTGTTTCAAATTTTGATAGAACAGTGGCAGCATAATGTCCTCTTGAGTGCATATCAGGCCCTTGTAGAGAAAAATTAAGTATTTTGGTCTAGACGTCCCAAAATGTGATGTCCACATATGTGGACACCAGGTCCTAGGAGGTTAAAGACCCAGAAAAACATCTGTCTGTAAAATTGAAAAAAATCAATGATGAAGAGTATATTAAACATTCAGAGACACTATTTATACAGTTCAAATTTAAAAAATAAAAAGATAATCTGCTTTGCTGGGAGTGTGTGTGTTGGTCTCTGCCTATTGGTGCAGTTTAATTTCTGACATCACTATGTTCCAGCTGAGCCACACCCACCCACCTCAAACCAAACAGGAGACGGTCAGAAATTGAAACCTCTACCCAACTTTAAAAAAAACCCAAACTGCTCCATCTTCAACATAAATAATGTATTGCATCATATTAGTATTTTTTTAGTTAATATTTTATTAGTAATTATCAGTTAAAGTCCCCAAATTTGTTACATTGACTTGTTATTGCTAAGACTTGCTTACTCCACATTGTATGTTTTTAAAAACATAATAAATATGTGTTTTTATGTTTTAAAAGGAAAAGAAATGTTAGTATCACGGGGGACTATTTTCAGCTGTGGATTAATACACATTTGACTCAATTACAGTGTGTGTGTGTGTGTGTGTGTGTGTGTGTGTTTACACTAATGAAGGAACATGTTCGCTTACTGATGCTGATATTAGATTTTGAACAACAAAAGAGGTCGATCTCTGTGGTTCAAAGAGTGACATGTCAACACACACACACACACACACACACACACACACACACACACACACACACACACACACACACACACACACGTACGTTAGTAGAATCAATTCATTGCTTATTTTTCATTTGATGTGTTGAAGAAATAATATAAAAGATTACCAACATTATTTCTAATAAATTCCTATCAAAGAGGCTTCATATATAAATATTTAGCAGTTCATATATAGAAGCTTCATTATCAGTGAGCTAATAATCAACCTCCTGACTAATATATGCTAAACTAATATATGCTAAACTATTTATGCGGGACTCTGCTTGGCTCGCACTGTCATCTAACTGCCACGTTGCTTTGAGGGAAACTTAATTATTGCCTAGACCCGATCATGATAATTAACTGATGAAATTCAGGCGGATAATTAATTCCAAAACGAAGTAAAGTTAGTACTTGCAAGTAATCTCGAGAAGGTGTATCATCGAAAAAGTGCACGCGCATGTGTGTTATAGACTTCGGCGTGTGTGTGCGTGACACATGCTATCCTGTCTTTGCCATTGCCCGCCTGCAGTGGTGAGGTTAGTTTTTAGATATCATCTCTCCTTCCTTCTCCCTGCCACTAGAATCTGAAACTGAATATAACATTTTATCATCCACAGCATAAACCTGATAAGCCCTGTCCCTGCCTCTGTGCCAGTCTCCTCACTGCCATCATTACTCACTGTGGCTCTGACATCGAGTTAGCACACAGCTCAGGGCATGCTGCACCGTTCATGATGTGCCCTCATTCCTCCCACCTATTATATCAGTGGCGTGAGGGGGGGATGCAAAGCTCCCGGTGAACAAGTGCTGAATTTAGAATAAGGCTCGTCAGTGTAGCTGCTGACGATTAACTGTCATTACTTGAGAAATTGCTGCATATACTGGAAAACTGACAGGGATGGTGTGCATTCAAACAGCAGCCTTGATGTTTGCACACACACTTACACATACACATCACGTGAATATTCTGTGAGCTTTGTTGCAACCTGTGATATAAACACGCTCTTTACCTGCAGTCACATACGTCCACTGAAGACAGACAGCAGCAGCTTGTCTTTTGTCTTGCGACATCAAGCAAAGAAAAGATTTTTTGAAAATCTTTATGCCAGGAGCTGTTTAATTGGAGTAAGTCGACTGTGTCCACATCCTTAAAATTTCAAATCCGTTTCATTTTCTTCACCTTGTTAGACTGCACAGCGGTTTGACCTGGTTAATTGGTGCTGACACAAATAACCACACAGTTGCACAACGCAGCGCTGGTAAACTAGGCGAAGGACAGCAGGACCTTGGGTAAGCTACAGAGAAGATGTACTTCATGACAGTAGACTAATCATGAGCTCTGGTAAGGTCTCTGTTTAAAGCTAAAAAAAGCTCATGCTACTTTGTGCAAAAGCGAAAAGGTGGGAACTAAAACAGCCAGCAGTTTCAAGGATACATACATGCTAAATCAGGGGACTTTGTTTGCTTTACTTTTCTTTATAAGAGTTAAAAGTTAGACCCGGCAGCTGGTCACCTTGCTTAACTACTAATGTCAGTTAAATAGTACTACAGTCGAGCTTGTTAACACTAGCTAGCATTATTCTTCATAAGCTACTGGTCATTTTCATAGACTATGTAAAAGAAGTGGATGCAGGATCTGTGTCTAAAAAGTAAAGGCAGTGCAGATGTGTCCTACATTTGCATTCTTTGTAATGGCCAGCAGGAGGCAGTTCTACTGGCTCCTAAACAGTCTGAGGTTTTAGAAGTCTATGGGAAAGCTATGTTACTTTTCCCTTTGTTTATAATCTCCGTTAGCATTTTCCTAAGTAGTGTATAATCTCAATCACTAGTTTCAAGTCTTCTTTAAAACATCAGTGTTCATTTTCGTAAATTATAGTCCCATGTAGGAGAAAATAGAGCATAAAGCAAGTCGCTAGGATGCAGTGCCCTTGGATTCTCAGCTACATCCACTCCTTCTCTTTTGACATCTGGTTTAAAAAAAAAAAAACAACACATCAGAAGCCAAATGCTCAACTCAAGACTTCAAAAACCAATATCACAACAGTTACATCTACTTTTATAGATTCCATAGTCACATCAGTGTAGCTGTACTAAAACCCCCATTTTTATGCTTCATTTCTTTAAATAAAAAGATAAAGATTGTTAGAAAGAAACTGTATGATAAGATAAACTATGCAAGCAATGAGAAGATCATTGGCGTTATAAAGAGATTCGTTCAGAAATCAGACAGTGAGATATCACACACTCTCTTCAGTTTGCTTCAGTTCTCTATCTCTTTCCCCCATACAGACATAAACACTCTCACAGATATTTCTATGAATTAATCCATGGTTTTATTAAAAATTGTAGTTAAGGCTCCTTACCTGTCTGTGTATTTTACAGCTATTCATGCAAATTGACGCCCTTTATCCCAAGAGGTTCGGAACCTGGACTGACTATGCCAAAAAATACTGCAATGCCCATTACAGGTGACATTTTTCTAAATTTCTGCATATTTTATTGTTGTTCCTATTAACATGAACCGCAATGCTAGTTTACATTTTATATAACTGTATTTGTGTGTTATGTCAGCATTTTTGTTATTCAAATGCACTTTGTTTATATCGTCCAGAGTATTACCCAAGAACATGATATTAATAGTACCTAGAGCTAGGAGAGTGTTAGCTTAGCCAAGCATAAAGACAGGAAGCTAGAGTAAATAGATAGCTCCTAGCTTTCTCTTCACAGCATACACTCCACAACAATTTTAATATTGAAATTGGGAAGCATTATTGTCGTATTGATTTGCCTGTTTTAACCTAGTATTACTCCGCATGGTATCACGCACATTTCTATGCCTCGACAGCTAGGGATAGAAGCGTTAGCGACGCTGAAAGCTATATTTATGTTCAATTTAAGTAGAACTGCCACATCTTCCATACCACACAGTGAAAATGAGACACACAGGTGTTGGGTTAGCATATCTCTAACCTTTTGTAGAATTGAGGTTGTGTGGTGTATCTGAAAACATATGTACAACAGAAAAATTAAAACTTATTCAGGTACAGGGTTTTGGGTCTTGATCTCTCTGCAGCTCCTTAAAAGGATATTTCAAATTTGACGTTTACTCAGACAGGATGAGCTGATCAGGTTTTGGAGATGGGTGGTCATAAAAGTCTCTGTGACCTTTTTAACCATTTTTGTGACCTGCCAGGAAATTTCACACGCATAGCATAGTGAAGTAGTGCTATTTAAACCACGTGCACAGTGAATTTGTGATATTCAGGGCTACCATTTCTTTGGCCATTATTCAACACTATTATTCAGGAACAGAAGGGACGATTGTGAGCACGTTTTATGTTGGGTCAGAAACCAGAAACTGAATTTGTGGCACTAATCTTTAAAAAATCTTTAATTAAATTCCTTAAATCAAAGTCTTTGCTTTATTTAGTTTGGACAGGCGTAGAAATGAAGTGCAACCTGATTGATGGTGGAGGCATACAACTCATTTACGGTGGTAACTGTACATTGATGAAAATTGATTGACACAAATCAGATGTTATTGAATCCGCACCTTTTGAACCTATCTTACTGTGCCTGCATTTAAGTCCACTATCACCAGATTGAAGTGTACTCATTCACTGTTTATCTGCAGTTCTGTGGAATTAGCACAGTTTCAGTCCTTCTCACCTACCATTTAATTGTGTCTGCTGGGATAAGCCGGCCTATACCTGAGCCTGGATTGGTGGTGCTGCTGAGTTGATGGTTTGTTGTCAAAGCCAGACTGCAACTGAAGCCAAGCGCTAAATGCCAACTGGCTGCCAGTTTACAGTGATGATTGGTTACATGTGTGAACAAACACATCAAATGCATTGTTTTGGATGTCCATCAAAGTCAGCAGCTCGGTCAGGGAATGGCTTGGCGCCATTAAATATAATGCTTTGTGTCTAAGAGCGCTTGGTGTGGCTGGGGAATGCCTTTCTAAGTCACACGTATGCACTCTCTCACGCACACTCAGAGGAGTGCAAGGCGGTGCCATCTGAGTGCAATCTTCCCTTCTTGTTTCTTACATAAAGTTGAGGTTGCTGTGGGAAACGGCAGCAGCAGAGGTGAAAGGAAAAACAGCACTGCAGCTGGAGAGATGCTGGTTCAAATCTGCACACAAGGGGGAAACATTATTTTAGAAAGAATGAGTTCGTTTCCCATCCTACACCAATTACAGCTTTAAACAGAGAAGTGTGAAACAGCCAATTTTGGCAGTGCCTTGTTAAGTTTGTCCACACTTCCAGCCAATATGGCAGATAACCAGCCTTTGTGTGGGGGGCCAGTTCTATTCTAAAAGTCCATTTGGCTGATGAATTGTGAAAGTTGCCCGTGAGTTTTGGAATAAACCTGCTGCTGTGGCCATTAGGCAAAATAGTTTCCTGCTTTGCAAAGTGCCATTAAGCAAAAAGGCAAAAAAGAAGATTCCCCAACTGCTCCAACAGAGCTGCTTAACAGTAAACGATGGAAGGCTGTTCTAGTGCTGGGCAGCTCCCAGGTGGGAATGTTTAAATGTTTAACTATTCCTTCAAGGCACTGCTGCAAGTAAATAAGTGTGGTTTCTTGGGAAGTGCATCTCAGTTAGAGGTGTGTGTATAAAAAAGTTAGCAGGCACAACTTCATCACTTATTTATTCTCTCACAGGTATTTTGGGCCTCGCAGGCAGTGGGACTGTCGTGGGGCGTCCAACTTGGAGGAGCTGCACCAGCGGCTGAGTCAGATCATGATCCGTCGTCTCAAAGCTGATGTGCTCAGTCAGCTGCCCCCCAAAATCCGCCAACGTATCCCCTTTGACCTGCCCAAGGAAGCTGCAAAGGTAGACGTGGGTGACGCACGTCACATGTGAAGACAAGTAATATGTATTTGTGTAGTTTCTGTAGTATATTTGGACTACAGATGAATCATGAACTGGTTGTTTGGTCAGCTGATAATAATCTGTGCATTCTATTTTGTAAGATAAAAGAAAAAAGAGTGCCTGTTAAGTTGGACAGTTTCCAGATTTTTTTAAAAGTGGAGTTATTATTTATTTTAAATGTTCTGATTTAATTGATCTATTGTGACAACTTCTCAAAATTCTCAACACCTCTGAGTCATTGGAACGCTCAGTGCAAGTCTTGACATCTCCCGTCTGACTCGTGGACCTCGTTGCTTTTGAAGGACGTTTTTTTTAGAATATAAATTTATGTCAAACATTATGTCTTTGTTTCTGTAACCACGCAGCAACACGTCGCTGGCAGCTCCATTCACGTTATCTAATTCTTTCAGCTACTGACAAAGCTAAATCAGTCCTGTTTTCAGAGCTCTGCAGTGTCAAGGTCTGCTTGTATCCTTTTGTATAAAACTCGCCCACAATCGGCAGAGCAGAAGCGAGTTTGGCGAATCCAACTCGAAGAGGGTCATGTGAGAAAACCTCTGAAAAAAGTGTGAGAGATTTCTGCTGAATAAAAACAAATATTTTCACATGTGTTTATTATAGCAAACGGAATATTTGCAAGTTTATGGTTTTACAAAACCAGCATGTAGATGAGGTCACTTTGTGCAATTTCCTGATATTTTATAGACAAACAATGAACCGATTAACTAATAATTAAGCACAGTTCCTCAGTTAATCAGTCTCCTTTGGCCTCACTGTGAGGAGCTGTGCTGCTGCACTTGGTTCAGTCACCTGGTTATTTCTTTCTCAGAGAAAAATGCCTGTTACTCCTTTAAGATTAAATAACTCTCTGTTAGTCTAAGCTTAGCAATGAGGTCTCTGTGTGCTTGCTATTTTTCCTCCATCATATAGAAGATACCAGGGTATTTGTAGAGTAAATGTCATGTTTTGTGTGTAGGTGTTTGGATCTCTTTTAGCTTGTAGTTGCGGTTTCTGCCTCCCACGCTGCACTGGATCCATGTGAATGTACACGTGAATGCCAATATGGCTTTGGCCCGGCTTGTGCGCAAATTAGTGTGTCTCCTGAGGTCAAGGATTACCAGTAGTTAGTTTCCAACTGGAAGCACCCACAGCAGCACACACTCAGAAACATCCACTGAGAGGCTTTTGTTACATTTTCTATCATTCAGTTTGTTTTCAGAAAAGCTGGAAGGCTGTATAAAATGAAAGCATAATCACCTGATTTGAAATCCATCTAAAATCTGTATTTATTTGGAAATAACACAAAAACAACATATCAGATGTTGAAGCTTCTTCGTCTTCTTCTCTTGCCTTCTCCCTTTAGGGCTTGCCAAAGCAGATCGTCTGCCTCCATATCATCCTATCCCTGCTATTGTCCTCTGTTAACCAAACCCTCTGCATACGCCCCTTCACTGCATCCACTCTGAGGTCTTCCTCCTGCCTGGTCCAAAATGCTCATACTGAGCTGTCCCTCTGATGCACTCCAAAACCTAACATCTTCAACTCTGCCACTTCCAGCTCAGCCATTGCATTACATCACTACCAACTTCACACTTCCATTTTAGATACTCAACAAAACCTAAACCCGAGTAAATGACATCATCGTGATGTTTATCAACTTCCTCTGTTAGGCCAGGCTTTCTGCTTCAGCGTGCGTGTATGTCGGTTATTCATGCAGTGAGCACCACCTACTCCCGTCAGAGTCAGAAACTTTATATTAAGATGCACAAGAGCTGCAGAACGTTTTTGTTTTGTCAATTAATGTTCATTGTGGGCGACCGTGGCTCAGGGAAGCGTATCTGTAACCGGAAGGTCGCCGGTTCGATCCCTGGGCTCTCTGTCCTGGTCGTTGTGTCCTTGGGCAAGACACTTGACCCTACCGCCTACTGGTGTTGGCCAGAGGGGCCGATGGCGCGATATGGCAGCCTCGCTTCTGTCAGTCTGCCCCAGGGCAGCTGTGGCTACAACTGTAGCTGCCTCCACCAGTGTGTGAATGTGAGAGTGAATGAATAATGGAATTGTAAAGCGCTTTGAGGGCCTCGAAAAGCGCTGTATAAATCCAATCCATTATTATTATTATTATCGTGCATCATCAGTAAAATAAATATGTTACATTATTGCTCGATGTGCTCTCTGTGCTGCTGTTTATTTCTAACATCACATCAGCACATTAGAAACTTTCTAAAGCGAGACACATTTCAACATTAAATATTACTCAGTGTTTCAAGTGTGACTCTGCCCCATAACCTAACGAACGAGACTTGTTGCCAGATCAAAGTGAGATGAAGTGTTTGATTGGAAATTTTTGGCAATAAATAGCCTCAAGATCATAACGATCCGTTTTCTAATCTGACCTCTATTAGCTGCAGTTTGAGCAGCGTAGAGGAGACTTAGCAGGATGAGGATCAAACATTAAAAACATTTCTGCATGACCAACTGGATCCATACAAATTCCAGTGAAAATGTGACACACAGTTTACACTGCTTCAACTTTACGGCTGGGATTCATTTGGTTTTATCAGTACGATATGGCTCATTAGGTTCCTTGTATAAAATGTATTCCTGCAGCAGATAATATATATAGCACTTAGAGCTTACTGTAAATAAAAAAAAAAAAGTCTGTGAAAGTGTGTTGTTTCCAGATGATTTAAGTCAAAGCTCTGAACATAACCTGCTACAGGCAGTTCTGTGTTCAGAATAAGTTTTGAGAAATTACTGAGAACTTGATTTGCAGCTTAACATAGCGTGCTAACCCATCAATCGTGTTCTATAGTACAGTATACGCCTTTGGTTAAAGAAGAGAGAAGCCATGTGATCCTCCTTGATGATGTCAGATACACTTTCATATGACCATCACTATTAAACACTAAATGATATATACTGAGCAGGGATAAGATTATGACCACTGACAGGTGAAATGAATAACTGATAATCTCTTCATCATGGCACCTGTTCGTGGGTGGGACATATTAGGGAGTGTTAGAAGCAGGAAAGATGGGCAACCGTAAGGATTTGGGCCAGTTTGACATGGAGCCAGACTGTGATGGGTAGATGGCTAGTTCTCAAAAACTGCAGCTTTTGTGGGGTGTTGCCAGTCTGCAGTGGTCAGTATCTATCAAAAGTGAAGGAACGGTGATGAACCAGTGGCAGCGTCATGGGGCCTAGGCTCATTGATGCATGTGGGGTGAGGACCAAAGGCTGGCCTGTGTGGTTGGATCCATCAGAAAACTGTAACGCTGGTTCTGATAGAAAAGTGTGAGAATACACAGAGCATCACAGTTTGTTGCATGTGTGGCTGCATAACCCCTTAACCCTTTGTTAAAACCAAAACCCCCAACGATGTTCATATGAGCATCAGAACCACACCATGGACCAATGGAAGGTCTGATGAATCACACTATCTTTTACATCACTTGGGTGTTCAGGTGCTTCGCTTGCCTGGTGAACACTCGGAAGCAGAATGCACGATGGGAATAAGCTACCCAAAGAAACCTTGGGTCCTGCCATTCACATGGATGTTACTTTGACACGTAGCACCCACCTAAGCATTGTTTCAGACCACGTACACTCTTTCGTGGAAACAGTGCTCCTTGGTGGCTGAGGCCTCTTTCAGCAGGATAATGGGCCCTGTCACAGAGCAAAAGTGGTTCATGAATGATTATAGGAACCCAACAACGAGTTTGAGGGGTGTACTTCACCTCCAAATTCTCTGATCTCAATCCAATCAAGAATCTGTGGGATTTGCTGGACAAACAAGTCCGATCCTTGAAGGTCCGACCTTGCAACTTACCGGACTTAAACGATCTGTTTGCTAACATTTTGGTGCAGATTCCACAGCTCCCCTTCAGGGGTCTATTGAAGTCCAAGCATCGATGGGGCCAGGCCAACACACTATTAAATGCTTCATAATGTAATGCCTGGTTGTGTGTGTGTGTGTGTGTGTGTATGTGTGTGTGTGTGTATATATATATATATATATATATATATATATATATATATATATATATATATATATATATATATATATATATATATATATATATATATATATGTATGTATATACACAATTGGCTAATATATATTGGCTATTCAGACCTGTACCACCTTCAAGGTGGAAACATTTGACACATCTTGAGATGAAAAACAGCTGAAACCGTGTATTAAACACTAACAAGAAAACATATTTTCTTCTTCAAAAAGAAATCTAATTTTTTTAACATTTGATATAAAATATCTGCATTATTTTTATTTATATATAAGCTTCAAATGTTTTGGAAGTCATTGCATTCTGTTTTTATGGGCACATATTGCAGATACAGCATCCCAACTTTTTTGGAAACAGTCTCGTATTAGCAGGAGTGGAAAATGCTGCAGGAGCTTTTTCTGTGCTAATTACTCACTGAGCCATCGCAGGAATGACACAACAATGAGTTTCTTAAAAAGGGATGATCTAGGATTTTTACCCCTATTCTCCCTAAATGTTAGGGGACAGTAATTGGGGGCTAAATATGGTTGGTGGGTGTTTTTTGTTATTTTACATAGAGCCACCAATTAAGCCACATGTTGTAAAGATTCGTGTCATGTGTTGGAGTTGCTCTCTCTCATCTGCATTGGGCTGAAACAAGATGCATAATATCCTCAGAGAAAACGACTTCGGAGATCATTTTTCTTTGGTGGGAAAACAAAAGAGCACGGGTTGTTCTGCTTTGCAGTTTTTGCCTTTATTTTTGTTCGTGAGACAAATCTGCAAGTTTTTTTTGGTTTTTTTTTAACACATTTCTGCTAAGAAGAATAGACAGGCGTTTCATCCTCACAGCTAAATGGACTGGTTTCAGAGATGAGAAAAGGAAGTGTGAAACGGCCAGTCACCCGAATCCACATCCATTTTGCCTCCCACAGGCAGGAAAATGTGAACAATATAAAACATAAAAGACCGAGTGGACGTTATTTTCCCTCTAAACAAACTGTCTTTTTGAAGCCTCATTTTGCTAACTGACAATATATACTGTACTGTATCTGTATACCAGGAGCACTCACCAGTTCATTCCTCCTATCTCATTTTACTCCCTAATGATGGCTTTTATCTTCCACAGCCAGACACTTTTTATGCCCCACCTGCCCTTTACATTTTCAGCCTTGGCCTTTAGTCAGTGTTAGTCTGGTGAATATCATCGAGGGTGGAGTGCTTAGCCACTCAGGGTTTTTTTTTTTCCTCTAGCACATTATAAAGAAATGCCTGAATGTACAGTTTTAATTAGGAAAAAAGCACGGCTCCAACTGTGTTTATGCAGGTGCTTCTGAGTGAAACATCTGAGGGCGAAAAACATGAAGGAAGCGCAGCTTTGTGCTCCAGCAATACGATACTATTTATTCATTCAGCAGTCCTTGACTTTGACGAGGTTTCGAAGCCACTGAAATGCAAATTTTTTCACTAAATGGTGCAAAGCTTTCATGTAAGGAGTCCAGAAAACACAGTGCGGGAAATGCAGTCGTGAAACTTGCTTCCCAACGAAGCCTGTGCGTGCATTAATAGGGTTTCTCTCCAGTTCTCACACCTCTTCCTCCCCCCCCTTCCCCTCTTTGACCCACCTCACCATTATGTGTATGTATGTGCTTAATCAGGCGCAGCCCACCTCCACCTTCCATCGCTCTGCCATATGGTTCACAGTTTTGCATCATTTGATATGCAGCGCTTTAAGAAAGTGTTTGTTGCTGCTGAATTTTTTTACACATTCACTGCTGTCAGACATTGCAGCTTGAATTAAGACAGCGAGGTGATGAACAAGAGGCCCAAAATAAGCTCCAATCACAAAGCAATTCAAAGTTAGCAGTTTGGAGGTTGAAAAAGCCAAGGAACTTGACAACTATTTCCAAGCCGAATTTATTGCAGAAGGATTGACTCAAACTTTCCCCGTGCTACTTTTCATGCCCGATTTCTATATAATTATCTTGTCTTGTACTAGAAAGTCTTAAAAAAGAAAAACATGCTGTTCCTGAGTGGTGTTTTTATGATAAACAAGGCTAACCTACATGTCGGCAACAAATGCAGAGCTTCTCTGTGTGTCTTGTTTATGAGTGGGGAGGCAGCATATGCTGCTCTTCGCTGGCAGCCTTTCCCACTGCGATCCTCTCCCACTCTCCTCTCCCGCCTTAAATACTTCTCGCCAATCACCTTGAGAGTACGCGAGGCGTCTTTGATTTATTGTACCGGCCGGGCTGCTTCTCCATCTTCGACCCCGACTTGTCACAAGGCAGCTATAATTGGGAGATGCTCGTGACCCACCTAACACAGCAGCCCAGTCGGAGGGGGTGGCATCCTTGGGAATTCTCCATCTCTCTCGCTCTCTATCGCTGGCATTTTTTTTTCTTTTCTCCCTCTTTCTTTCTTTTTCTTCCAGGAAAAGTAGGACACCCAGCAGCACTATTAATTGTTTTGCCCTTTATATCTCAAAAACAGTAGAGAGAACAAGAGCGAGAAAAGGGTGGGTGAAGAAGTAAAGGACGCAGCCTCAATGTCTTTGCCCTCTTCTTGCTTTGCAGGAGGCCTCGGCTAGCTTCGCCGAGTGGGAGAGGCTGATGAAGAGCCTGGGGTCGGGGGCTGCTACGACGGACACCCCCTTCACTGAAGTCATGGGCCTGGTCACGCAGATGTACAAGCAAACAGCCATCGCCAAGGTAAAGGAAGACCAGCTGCTGTTATATCTTACATACAGGAATACCTTTGAAAGATGAAGCAGGGGATTTTTCTATTGTGTGGGGTATTCAAAGCCCCATAGGGCCGCATTGTTGTCCAAATGATCAATGAGCAACACTGTTGCTCTGGTGGCATGTTACTTCATTACCATGAACACACATACTGTAGTTTATCAATCCCACACACACCATCCATTCTCACAAATGCACCACAGTCCGAAAATAGTCCCCATCAGAGACGCTATAACCTGTTGTTTGACTAATGGATTTTAAATATTACCTCTCCAGCTGTTTTTTTTTAATTAGTTAGCATTTTTTATCCATAAAACTGTTGCACCAATCGTGGCCTTGCATACACACAGAATAAGTTATGAGTGAGATCATCCAACTGGATGACGGATATCCAGCAGTTCTTCTGCATATGTGTTGTTCTGTGGTGTTACTATGAAGAAAAGAGCTTTCTGAATATTAGCATTATAGGTATTGGCTCAGAGCAGGCCGCAGTGTAATATTATTCAAGCTTTTTTCAAAAGTCCTAAAAAGTTAAATTTTAATTAAAAAATAAAGTTTTTGAAAAGTATTTCATTTTTTTAGGTGTTTTAAGACTAGTAGTTAAAATCAAAGCCAATGAGATTTCATTATGCAAATCATTTTTTAAAACTTTTGCTGTTTTTAATGTTATTTGTTTGAAGTCCTTCTACACATTTATTTACAGACTAGGGATCACAAGCCTAACAGAGCAGGGGTAGACAACTGCAGGCCTCGAGTGGCAGTGTCCTGCAGGTTTTAGATGTCACCCTGGGACAACACACCTGAATCAGATGATTAGTTCATTACCAGGCCTCTGGAGAACTTCAAGACACGTTGAGGAGGTCATTTAGCCACTGAAATCAGCTGTGTTGGATCAAGGACACATCTAAAGGCTGCAGGACCTTAAGGCCTGGAGTTCCCCACCCCTGATCTAGGACATTGGTTTGTCGTCACTACCAGTAAGAAGAGTAATGCAGGCTGTACCAAGAAAACAGTGAATGTCAGATATTATATCAGCTTGTTTACGATTTATGACTGAGCCTACACCATAAGCCAATCCAACAGTTTTAGAGTCTATATTTTTTGTTGAACCAAAAGTCAATAATTAAAAGAAGAGCATCAAATACGATATTGTAATGATTATTGCACTGCTATGTGCCGACTTTTCAGGCTAGCAGATGTCAATAACTTTGTCTCTAATCTGTTTCTTATCTGGCATGATGTGTTAGCTTACTTTGCTTCTATTTAAGTTTTTTGTCCTCACCTTATCCATTAAACCATCACAGCACATGCCTGCCCCACCCTGAGCCTGGTTCTCCTGGAGGTTTCTTCCTGTTAAAAGTCTGTGAAGGTTCTCAGTCATCCAGGTCATCGTAGTCAAAGGAGATTGCAAAGAAAAGTGTCTGGACTTCTTTAAGTTGCTTGAAGACGTTTCGCCTCTCTTCCGAGAAGCTTCTTCAGTTCTAAGGTCAAAGGTGAAACTGCTGGGAAGACAACGTTGGAGAAACGTGAACATTTTATTTGTACTGCATAACCTGCAGGTTCTGACAGAAATCTGCAACTATCCTTTGAAGCACCGCTCCTCTAAAACAGCAATAAGGATCATTATTAGGTTATCTACATTATTATGTAAATAACAAAATAACTTAAAGCAAAAATTGGGAAACGTGAAGTCCGAAGTCTTTATATTAAGGGCCATCAGTCAAACAATATAGTTTGTTCTGGGTCTAAACAGAGCGCGTTGTGTATGACGTCTTCTTTTGCGCAAGTCTACACGCGCTCTAGTGTGAAGCTTTGAGCGTTCACACTAGAGCGCGTTTGCCGTCGCATTTTATTTGTAGTGTGAACGAGCAGACAAAAAAATCGGATTTGATCAAAAAATCGGAATTGAGCATCAAGACCTGCAGTGTGAACGTAGCCCAAGGCATGTTGAGGAGGTCATTTAGCCATTTAAATAAGCTATGTTGGATCAAGGACACATCTAAAACCTGCAGGACACCGGCTCTTGGGGCCTGGGTTTGGACACCCCTGTGATAGGGGTTCATGTTATTGCTTCTTCTGTATTATTGTAGGGTTTTTACTGACTGTTGTTTGGTGCAGGATGAATTGAAATTGTTGATACAACAGATCTGCTACACTCAGGCCTGAGTGTAGCTTGTGAAATCAAAGTCTGTAGTTAATTCATGATTTAACAAAGGGAGGATTGCTTTTTTTCCACCTAATAAATGCATTTATTCTGGCCATCTTTGTCTAATATTACAATTTGTTTCATATTTCATTCACGTATGAAAAATGTGGAAAAACCTAAGAAAGCAGGAAGGGGGGAAATACTTAATGCACTCAGTCTTCTGTTGGTGCAAGTCTACTTCCAGCGTTTACTGTTGTGACCACTAGCCCTGCTGTAGTGGCTACAGGCTGTACAAATGTAAACTTTTCAGCACCCCTGAAAACACAACCTTGGTTTCAATATGACCACTAAGCATTCATACATTTATTTAACACTGTGGTTCGAGTTTCAGAACATAGAAGGGAAGCACACTGAATGTGATTTGAGAAAAACAGGAAAATCTGTTTTAATCAGTATCAAGAAAATGTGGTTAAATCGATCATTCTTGTTCTTGTCTGAAAGAGCTGAAAGAGCTGACAGTTTAGGAAAAGTTTAAAGACCGCTTTGACATTTAGGAAAGAGAACATTAATACTACTAACATGTCTGTCTATTCTGTATGATGCTAGACCTGGAAATAGCATCTATTGGGAGTTCATCACTGAGGTTTCATTTTTCATTTGAACAGTAATGAACAGAGATTAACAGAAAACACTAAAATAATTTAAAGTATTTGAAATTACTATCATTTTAAATATTTTACATTGTTACTGATTTCTACTGCTAGAAAAACTAGCCTCAGCTGATGCTGAATTCTTTGAATAATCACGATACCAGTTTATAGGAAGTAGAACAAGACACTTTATTCCTATTGGCTGTCCCAAGCCCAGGTACATGGGAAGGTTTGTGTCAGAAATAATCTTGAAGGAAGAGTATGTGAAGAACAGGATTATGAGTTTGAAGTTGTTACATTACACGTGCCCCACAGGTTGGATGTCAGAAGAGAAATTGGAATTGTGGAGTAGGTCGGATGAAGTGGTAGAGAGTGGTCGCAGGTGGAGAGAGTGGTGATCATAGTGGGCTTCAGTGGACATGGAGGTGAAGGGAACAGAGTTGAGATGTTTGGTAGATTTGGTGTTAAGGAGAGAAATGCAGAAAGCCAGATGTCGTGGATTTTGTGAGAGGGTCGAAGGTAATGTATAAGAGTGGAGGAAGGTGCACACAGGTGGACTACATCTTATGCAGAAGGTGCGGATTTAAAGAGATAGGAGACTGCAAGGTTGTGGCAGGTGGGAACATAGATGGGCATCATTAGATAATAGTCTGTAAGAAAGTATTCATAACCGCAAATCCCTATTTATATCTATCTATACTCTACTTCATAACCAGGTGGGATTTCATCTGTGATTTGGCTCTGAGCCCCTTCTTGTTTGCAGTGGTGGTGGACAGGGTGACAGTCGCTGTTTCTTGTCCTGCCTCCCTCCTCTCACCCCCAACAGGTTGTGGCAGGTGGCTGGCCCTCCCTGAGCCTGGTTCTACCAGAGATACTTCCTGTTTAGAAGGGAGTTTTTCCTTCCACTTTTGCCAACTACTTGCTCATCTGATTGTTGGGGTTTTCTCTGTATTATTGCTGGGTCTTTATCTTATAATATAAAGCGCCTTGAGGTGACTTGATGCTATATAAATGATTCATTTAATTAAATTAAACTGAATGAGATTGAATTGAAATCAATAACTGTTTCGATTGTTTTCCCTAGTGTAGAGTTGTCTACCTTCCCCTTATCTTTAAGGTGACTTTCCTCTGCCACACCTCATAAAAATAAGTTACTGTATGTGCAGCTGGTGGGTGGGGCTTCTGTCCTGACAATGGCCATGGTGGTGTATCTGTTCTCATTGACATCATACAGATAGATGTAAGAGTAGGAAAAAACTGCAAAACGGTATTTCTTGAACACAAGCTTGCTTCATAATTTGATACTTAGTATTTACCATTGTAACAATATGTGGCTATAACTGAAAATAGGAAAATACATTGTTGTTCACATTAACCTTCAAATATCTCACAAGCAACAAACCCAGAGCCATACATTATATCACCCAAATAGCTTAAAAATTAGCTCGATGATGTTGTTTTTTTTATTAATTTTCCTATTTCAGGAAATGGTGAATTGATGGCACAGCATCATTCTCAGAGCGCTTGGCCAACCACTCAGTGAGATCTCATGGGAAAATCATTGCCATGGTAACAGAACCTAATGGTTGCCAGTGAAAGCACTTAGACAAAGTAGGGAGTTATAACTGAGGTATTATTTTGTTGCGTCCAGCCTGGCATGATTACCCCTTATATCAAAGTTACACACCGCACTAAAATAGCATCTCTGTGATGTTGTTGCTATGGAAACTCGGTCGGCTCTCTGAAGTGACTTCTTTTTTTCTTTTTAATGAGAGCAATATGGGAAGGTGGCATTTAGTCTAAGGAAGGCCGGCGGGGGAGGGGGGTCAGAGCAACTAGTGTTGAGAATCTAACATTTCCTGTTCGTCAGTGGAAGCATTTTTACACTAATATAGCTTTCAACCTCTGTTCCGCTTCTAGCCTCTTACCAAGAGAACAGGCAGTTCCCTAGTCTCTTATATTTGTAGCTGAGCAAACAGTTCCACCAGATATAGTATCCCTCTCCAATCATCTGCCATGTTCGAGGGCTGGCATTCCTCTCAATTAGCCCAGCGCCCTCAGCCATGAGGAGTGTGGCCCCGAGGTTAACGAAGAGCGGAGATAACCACTGAACGCAATCATCGACACGCTACCCGCTCAGCCTGCCTCCAAGCTTGGATCTCTTTTGCGCTTGGTGTTGTTTGCTGATTGGATTTCTGCTCAGTTTAGCCTAACACTGGACCTCCTTTCATTACAAAGCCCCCACCCACACCGACCTGCTCTCCCACCTCAAAGCCGATACTGCCGGCCTAGTCTCATTTCCTCTGCTACTGGTTCACACTTTCTCTACTTCCGAGAAAGAGAGGGAAAAAAAAGAGAAAGCTTGCTTTATTCTTTTTTTGGATCATCGAGAGGGGTGGAACGGTATGATAGATTCACACATCTATGTCACTCTGACAAGCATCACGGCCCCTGCCTGCCAGTCCGCCTGGCGACGAAGCTGCCAAACGCCTTTGGGGTATTTTTGTTGCTTTACCCGCCAAGCATCTGCTCCCAATTACCCAGAGAGGACAGCTCTGATGCTGGACTTTAAAGCAAGCTAACGGGCCGCTTCAGACAGCCGAGAAGTTTGTGCACTAATTAAACTCAGCGGAAGGAAGACGGCGAAGCCGAGCCGTCAGTAATGAGGACCCCCCAGATCAGAACAGGGTCGGGCAGGCCTGGCGGAGAGATTCATTATCAGGCGCATCGGCTAATTATCAGCAAGGCGAAGCAGAGGTTCTCCCACCAGAGCATCAGGTGTGTGATGGCTGCAGAGGTTGTCAGCTTGCAGGAGGTGCGGAGATTATAGGGTGGACTTCACACCACAGAGAAAGGGCCTGTCTCCAAAAACTGTCTAGTAAGGGCTCTGTTTGACTCAACTCAAACCTCAGAATTTCTCACTAGTTGGTGCTATTCTTGGCTGCTTTATGGCCCGGGGCTCTGAAATGAGCCGAGTGCGGATGCTCAATGACACGCTCGTACAGCTCTTGCAGAAGGTAGCGGGGAGCAGGCCACAGCCATCACAGTGTGATCGCTGGGCACCAGCGCACGGTGAAATGATAGATACAGATACCTGCAGGCTACAGTTACCTCACTGTGCCGCTTCCTTTTTAGGTTGTTAGACTCACACCGTCAATCAAGGTCAAAGGCTTTAGCAGAAAACAAACAAAAGTGCATTAAACTTGGACTGTGATGTTTTTAGGGGGGGTTAAGCATTGTTACCATTTGACTTCATAAATCAGAAGCCCGACATGAAGGAGGGAAAAAAAATGTGGTTATGCAAAAAGTAAAATGAGCAAAAACTTTTATATCCTGCATTAATTCCAGGCTTCAGCTGTCACTTTTGACAGGTAATAATTCTTAGGAGTGTTTGCAAGTCCTGAATGTGTTCACATATAAAATCTCCTAAAATATCAGCCCAGTCAAATACCTGATGATAGTTACATTATTAGGAAATAATAATGCAATAATAATAATAAAGTGCTATGGCCTCAATAAAGCTGGCGATAAAAGTTCAAACTGTCAGTTTGTAAACCCGTTAGTAGGGCTGCCACAAACGATTATTTTGATAGTCGACTAGTCACCGATTATTTTTGCGATTAGTCGACTAATCAGATGATGCACCCATTGGACATAAAACGTATTGCACCAGCATGCGTCTGCTCTTATATAACTATCATTAGCTTACAGCTTTAAGTGTTTAAGGTGCTAACTAAAAATAAAGACAAGATGATAGTTTGTTAAATTTTAATGACATTTGAAGATTGTTTCGGTGAAGTTTAATAAACTCCTTGCTATCTAAAATATAACGGGACACCAGAGTATATTCTCGAGCATCTCACACTTCTGATAATCAGTTGTCTGCTTGACGTTTATTAGCTGTGTAAAAAGTATAACTTTAATCTCAGCCAAACTCATTTACTAAGGAACAAATAAAACACTGAAAAAAGCCAAACAATAACATTTTTTAGTTATCTAAGTGACTTATATTACATGTTTAACCTGAGTAACGAAAGACCGCGGGGGGTTTGAAACTGATTTGCTGGGAGTTCAGTGTTCTCATCGGCTCTAGTGACCATTGAACCCCGGCTAGCTATCGAGCTAGTGGGTAACAGACGTCTCCGAAAACGTCAGAGCGCTTTTGAAAATATGTGATGTCTTGATAAACTGAGCAGATATTTGAGGTTTACACAGCTACATTCTTGTCTGAAAATATGTTAAAAGTTTATTTTGTGACCCAGAAAGAATAATAAGAGTAATATTAAAACTAACTAGCTGCCGCCATTGTTGGAAACTGGAATTGGCTGGGCCACGCTATGAATTCTGGGATAGGTTGGGCCACGAAGGATACACCCGACCCATCCTTCAAATCTCGGGAAATGAAGGGCGCTTTTGTCGGCCGCATTTGTCGGAGTCTTCTAATTTGGACAGGCTTCGTCGTGTCGCTGTAACGTAATTGGCCTACAAATGTGGGCACAGGAGGATGCGGTTCCTGAATTTGGACACAGGTACAATACCGGACACTGCTTCTTCTTCTTCGGGGTTTAACGGCAGCTGGCATCCTTGTACATGCAGTGCTGCCATCTTCTGTTTCAGTCCATTATTACACTCTTAAATCCTACTACTTATTCCTGCGTCTTTTGGGATCTTGCAAAGCTTCAAACGACGCATCGACTATTAAATCAGTCGTCGACAATTTTGATAGTCGACGTAATCGCGACTAGTCGACTAATCATGGCAGCCCTAACTGTTAATATTGCTGCTTCTTCATCTGACTTTGTGTAAATGACACCATTAATATCTGCACATAGTGTATGATATATATACCAGTGATAGGCCAATATCAGCTGGTGAGATCAGTTTTGGCAATATGTGACATAAAAGGTCTTTATTTTATTATTTTTTTGTAAATCCTGTTCATGTATGAAAAGGTGAGTTTTGCTTGTTTGTTATTGTCACCGAAATTAAAAAACAGAAATTCCAAAAACACACCAAGCATAAGCCAAGTTGTGAGTTATTGATTTGACTCTTGGTATCTCCGAGCTGACAAATGCGCCCCAGTCGCTCTGTGTGCACTTTCCTTTTAAAGTCTGGATCCCTGGCATTCAATAGAGAATCGATCACACGGAAAGGATGCCGCGGTGATTAATTGACTTCTTCACTGATCTCGCCGCTTCCTCTGTGTGTGGTCGACTGGTGAAGTGATGGATTCAGTAGCTCTCTTTCATCTGTGTCTATTTTTGTGTGTGTGTGTGTGTGTGTGTGTGGCCAGGCGGGAGCTGTGAAGGACTACATTAAGATGATGCTGGAGGCAGAGCAGCTGAAGTTCCTGGTGTTCGCCCACCACCTCACCATGCTGCAGGCCTGCACCGAGGCCGTCATCGAGGCCAAGGTAACCTCGGGCACTCTGCGGGCAACTGGAGCTTCTAAAATGTGTTAAAGCGGCAGTAAGCAACGGCTGTGGTGGTGCCTGTAGGATGTGTAGCAACACTGGCGAGAGGTGTGTGAATTATTTGAAATTCTAAAAGCTGCTAGCTCAGGTTCAAGTATAATTAATTTTGTAGTATGCTGCTGCTTCTCCTGGAAATCTCCATACAGAACAGTCTGTTCCATATCTCACACGCTAGCTCCAAACTCAGTGACCCACTCAGGCCTCCACTCAAACTCCCCAGCTGTACTTTAATATTCCCCAGGAAGCAGTATGCACCTCACATACTATTGGGTATATACTCAGCGCAGTCAGGAGTATATTAGCATGTAGTTTCTGACACAGCCTGTGCAGCATGCCCATATTAACATCCTACAATGTAACATATATATATATATTAGGGGTGCAACGATATTCGTATCGATATTGAACTGTTCGATACAGTGCTTTCGGTTCGGTACGCATATGTATCGAACAATACAAAACTTTTTATTTATTTTATCAACTTTCCTTCTGATGATGCTGTCTGTGTTGAGCACTCAGTGGATCTGCGCTCGACAGGGCAGCCTAGGCAGAGTAGTCGAACGCAGATTCACTGAGCGCAGGGCAAGCTAGCGAGACAGAAGTTAAGCTCTCCTTGCAACATGGCAAATTGAACCTCCCCCACCCTCATTCAGATCTGGCGTTTGGAATTATTTTGGTTTTCATGTGACGTATGACCCTGAAGGTAAGCGCGTCATGGACTAAAGTAAAACAGTATGTTGGATGTGCCACGCAATGCTCAATTACATGGGTGTGAACTAGTGTGTTAGTGCAGTTAGTTCGTTAACGTGTTGGCCGTCCAGCCCCACGCACGGGGCGATCCGCGGTAGCTCGTTAACGGAGATTTGCCGCGTTGTGGCGTTAACGTCATTTCAACGAGATTAACGCTGACAGCACTAGTGGGAACACAACGAATATGACTGCACATTTACTCCGACAGCATCCTAGTGCAAAGACAAGTGGAAGCAGACAAAAACAACAAGCATACATGCTACAAACTTTACCCGAGTCATTTAGACAGCCGTTAGCACATGATTCTCCTTATGGGGACCTGATATGTTTAATATGCTGCTGAGAATATAGCCCAGAAGAAGCGGATAGTATAGCTTTTAGTTTGGAAAGAGCCATTTCTCTGTAATAAACTCTCTTTTCCAAAGATGAGTGATTTCTCGATCAGATTTATTATTTTATTACTTTGTTGTTTCAGCAACATTAAATTTAAAAACTGGACGTTTGAGTTAAAATATATATTTATAATTTTGATAAATGACAAATTAAAAAGGCATGAACATTTATTTTTGTATCGAAAAAATATCGAACCGTGACACCGAAGAACCGAACCGAACCGTGAATTTTGTGTATCGTTGCACCCCTAATATATATATATATATATACTAGGGATGCAACGATATTCGTATCGATATTGAACCGTTCGATACAGTGCTTTCGGTTCGGTACGCATATGTATCGAACAATACAAAATTTGTAATTTATTTTATCAACTTTCCTTCTGACGATGCTGTCTGTGTTGAGCGCTCAGTGGATCTGCGTTCGACTACTCCGCCTAGGGTCGACAGCGCAGCCTAGGCGGAGTACGCAGATCCACTGAGCGCTCAACACAGACAGCATCGTCAGAAGGAAGAGCGCAGGGCAAGCTAGCGAGACAGAAGTTAAGCTCTCCTTGCAAGATGGACCTCCCCCACCCTCATTCAGGTTTGGAATTATTTTGGTTTTCATGTGACGTATGACCCTGAAGGTAAGCGAGTCATGGACTAAAGTAAAACAGTATGTTGGATGTGCCACGCAATGCTCAATTACATGGGTGGGAACTAGTGTGTTAGCGCAGTTAGCTCGTTAACGTGTTGGCCGTCTAGCCCCATGCACGGGGCGATCGGCGGTAGCTCGTTAACGGAGATTTGCCGTGTTGTGGCGTTAAGGTCATTTCAACGAGATTAACCTGAAAGCACTAGTGGGAACACAACGAATATGACTGCACATTTACGCCGACATCATCCTAGTGCAAAGACAA